>NC_133932.1:35724929-36405554 GCF_031877795.1 Strix aluco | reverse complement strand
TCTACCAGCTGCATGAGGAACAAGTTCTCAAAGATCCGTGGGTTGATAATTCACTGCTGTTGATCATTGCCACAGAGGAGCCTATTTCTGAGGAGAACCATAAACAATTTATGAAGTTTTTATCTAAAGGTGGAAAGATTCTAGGGTTTTCTTCAGCTTTTACATTTGATGGCATACAAATAAAGAGAAAAAGCAAACTGAAGAAGACTGTTCATGAATTAGTGGTCTCTAAAATGGACAGCACTGAAATTAAGTTAAATCTTTTGCTCAGTGGCTATATTTTTGAGGAAGTGATGAAGGAAGATACGAGCAAAGTGAAGACATTGAGTCGATTAAATGATACTGATAAAGATACAGTTATTGTTCATCTGACTTACGGAGACAGTGGAGGAGAAGCCATTCTTTCTCAGGTACCGTGTAGGCAGTAGCATTAACTTGCTCGTTGCTAAATGATGTGGTATGCTAAAAAAAAGTCTGCTTGTTC
Source organism: Strix aluco (assembly GCF_031877795.1). NCBI lineage: Eukaryota > Metazoa > Chordata > Aves > Strigiformes > Strigidae > Strix > Strix aluco. The sequence continues at coordinate 36,405,070 of NC_133932.1, read as the reverse complement.
CTATTGCATGCTCTTGGGGATGCTTGTCAAGGGGAGGTATAGATGAATGTCTCCGTGGGAGATGAAGGACTCCGAATGCAGAATGGTTTTCACTTGATCCTCAGGAAGCTTAAAGTGTGGTAGAGACTGTCACTGCTGTTCCACGTCCTTGTTTTCACCATGTAGCCATGCATGTGTAGATCATGCAAGATCACAGTGGGTGGTAGAGGAGATTTGCATAGTAATCAAGCATTTTCAAGAGTGAGCTATCCTGTTCTGCTTGGAGTTGTGCCTTTTGCAGATTATACAGCTGTGCATTTTGCAGATTTTGGGAGGCGGGAACAGGAAGAGCCGAGTCAGTGGGCTTGGGGTGAAAGCTTATACTGGCAAGATAAAAAAGAGACATCCTTACAAAAATATGAACTATGGTGAAGCAGAGAGTCAGGAGAGGATATAAAATAAACCTTGCAAGAAATTTAAAAGACATCTCCTCTTAAGGTTTAAGGTTAAAGTACCCAGCACTTTTGGAAATCTGTCTAATGAATGAGAGTCCCAACCTCTATTACTTGTTGCATGCCATGTCTAGAAAAACTGCTGTGCAATTCTTGCTTAAGCAAATAACTACACAATGAAGGTTAGTCTCTGCTTGCACTGAAATGCCGTTGTTGATTTAGGTCTGTTCGTTCTTTTTTTGCTAGTATTGCTACTGTTTTCTCAGTTATATTCTGATTGTATCTTAGTGTTGTGAATGAAGTGAACCATTTTATGGTTTCTTGAGCAGTGTTTTGAATATGACTAATTTCTAGATGGGTGTTAGGTTATGATGTTGGTCTTGCTGTCTGACATTTAAAAACCCCCTTTATTCAACTGGAATGTATTTTTTCTATTTACTACCAAAATTAAAATTGTAAAACTTGTTTTCTGTTTTCTAAACCTTGACATGTTTTCAGTCAGTAATATATAATTATTTGGGGGGGGGCAGGGAGAATCTAGTCTGGTAGAAACTTGTTTTTTTTGTTTCCTGAGTCTTCCTTCAGGGTTTAAACATTTAAATGTTTAACATTCTGCACCTAACAAATAGCTCAGAACATGTGAGGGACAGAAGTGGGGGAGTCTAGAATGAGCTAAAATCTTATTCCACTTAAGAATAATAATATCCCACCAAATAGGTACCTCTCCAGTGTTAAAGTATTGTGATCTCTGTTAAAAAAAACAAAATAAACAACAAATCAACAACTGAACAAAACCCACACACCCTCAAAAAGTTAAACAACAGATAAATTCAAGTATTCATAAATTTTTTTTTTTGTTATTGTTACTCTCTGTCTTCCTCCATAATGGGTGAGGAAGCTTCCATGGCTGTGTTAAAGATTAATGTTGGTTACTGATTATTTAAATAATCACAGATAACTGTCTAAAGTTTTGAGTGGTAGACAGGTTGATAAGAGGTACCATTAAGTTTAGAAAAGTCTGTGCCCCATAAGCATGCATCTACCTGGGTATATGAGAGATTTCAGCCATTTTGTAGTAAAACTTTTAAAGCGAGCCTGAAGGCAACTTCCAAGTTTTGAGTTAGCCTCAGTATGAGCAGAGGTAAACATTTTTCTTTTTAGCATGGCTCTTCACAATTATATCACTTCCCTAACTCTGTCTTTGCTTTCAAGCAGCACACTAAGAAAAGCAGAGCAAGATTTATTTACCAGTATTTAAGTAGATGAGGAATATAAGGGAGACATAGCTGAACAAACTTTATTATAGATTCTAGGACCTATTTTTACCAATATTTTAGTTACAGGAGAACTTTCTCAGGAGCCTACAGCACTCAAATTTAACTGCTTACGTATCAGGTAGCATACACTCTTCTAGCAATTACGTAATTCAGAAATATTCATCTGGTTTCTTAGAAGTGTTTTGGTCTCTGATCAGTTTATCAGATTAAATCTGCTAGCTTTTTGGAAACTCTGTTATACATAGTAGCAAGTGTATAGCTTTATATAGGAAGCTTTGCCACCCATGTGCTGTATGCTTGTACTAGAAAATTGATTAGATACTGTTGCTATCCGTTTCTGCAAGTTCCACAGTTGCTGTACCGTTTAAATTGACCCTTCTGCTGTAGTAAAACTTAATACTGCAGAGTTTTTCCCCAGAAAAAGGGCATTACAGTATAGCTTCAAAAATCAGATTAAAAGGATTAGCGTGTCATTTTATAATTTTAAATGACTTCCAGTCTGGATTTGAAAAGCCTTATTGTTTTCACTTCAGGGGACTGACAGTGACATCAGCCATTAAATATTCTGTCACAGACTTATTGTTTTCCTTTTTTCTGTATGCTTGTTTCCCTCCGTCCCCCATTTCAGCATATTTCCCTGAATTTCTATAAAGTAGATCATACATGAAAGATGAAGAACATCATTAAAAGGTGCAAAATTGGAGAAATTAAGAAAAATAATAGCTTGTCATTTTCATTAAATGAATATACTTATAGTATGGTACAAAGACTTCTCAATATCTTCAAACACTTATTTAAAAAACAAACAAAAACCCCACAAAAACCACCTAACACAAAAAAAAAAAAAAACCCACAAAAACCCAAAAAGAAGGTCTAGAAGGGATTTTTCTTTTCTTCTGCATTTCAATTCTACTTTTAAGCCTCTGCTTCAGCCTTGAGAAATGGTTCTCTACCAGGTGGTACTCTGGGGTTCTTAGTTCTTTAAGACAGAAGCATTTCTTTATCTGCACTGATGGCTACTGAATTCATGTGACACAGTAAGGACTTGCTTGGCCTGAGTTTTACATATCTTTTGCAGCCTCTGATAAAGCTTTTCAGTTTTAATGCAGTTCTGCTCTTGTGCAAGCCAGAATATGACCAATGTTGCTGTTGCTTCTAGGTTACTAGCAGACAGGAAAAGCAGAAGTTTCAGTTAGTAAATATAAGTTTGAACAACTCCTCCAGGAAAAGACCAGTTTATTAAGAAGGGATATTTTGTGTAGGTTTCAGAGAAAATTGTAGTGTACTGGCAACTGTGATCCCTGAATTGGAAACTATAAATATATAGGTATTCTCTACTTTATTAGGATAATAAAGCCCTGCTTGTGTAGATACAGTGAAGACATGAGAAGCTTTTAAATTGCACTAGTGACACTGGATAGTTCAGCAACCACAGTCAGGCCAAAGCTGCTTTTGGAAGTGTTGTACTTAGCTCTCTGCCATGCTAAAATATGTAATACCAACAAAATAATTTTTTTTATTGCTTTTACACGTATACTGACAGGCACACTTGGAACTGGATATCAATTCTATGGATGTCCAAACTGAAGAGGATTTTAATTTGCTTAAGATAAGCAATACCAAGAGATATGAAGTTCTCAAGGAGATCCTGATATCACTTGGCCTGAATTGTGAATTAAGTGAAATTCCTGTGTTAACACCAATTTACCTTCTCTCTTCTGATGAGGTAAGACTTCTGCTTACATTTCAGTTCTTTTGAGATTTACCCTACTAGAAAAATTCAGAGTTCACTTAAATAGACCTTGTTTCTTATGTGGTATTTTTGTTTGGAGAGGTTTATGTATGTATTACAGGTAAGCAAGAAGTTTAATTTCTGCCCTGTCACTATTTTATTACCTGCTAATAGTAGTTTTGAGTTTAACCATGGGGAAATTTTGCAGGGTTAACTTTTAAGATATATTTGCTATATTTCTGTTAAGAACTTTTATGCTTATTTGCATTCTTCTGCAATATCAAAATATGAGGCTGTGGTAAGCTACAGAAAGTGCTGACTTAAAAGACAGGATTTGTTTTTCTTTTAAGACAAGGTAGAAAGTTCTGTATAGGCTGGCAACAAAAGATCAAACCCAAATTATGAAGAATGGTGTGGCAGACCAAAACTTGGCAGACCAAGACATGAGTGAGTAAGGAAGAGCGTGTGATTACAAATGGAGAGATTTATTCCTGAGAATGTTACAATATTTCTTGGAAATCAAACAGTTTCTTGTAATTCAAATAGTCAGCTGACTATTCTGGACTTCTCAATTTGAGACATTGCTATGAAGAATTGTAAAGAGCATATGAAGCAGTAATTTTAACTTCATTGTTTAAACATGACTTCAAAAACATGAGAACTGTATTATATTGAACTGAAGGGGTGAAGCAGTAGGTGATTAAAAATCAATACAGGCTACCCAGGTTAGTGCTGTCAGTACTTGCTCTTAGCACGCTTGTCTGATTCCTGCTGCTTTTCTGTACCACCCTTACATCAACACAGAAATGAGGTGTCTGTCTTTAGGGGAACTCAGCTATAGAAGCTCCTCCTTGGATGCCTGTTTCCAGCAGTATCATATATACCATTGTACTTTTTTGGCTACAGGATCAATCAGACAAGAAGTGATGTATTACAGCTGTGAATGTTTTTAAATAACTTGGATGATATTTTAGATTTAGATTGTACTTTTCAAAACACTGTTCATTAATCTGGAAGGTGGGTGTGATAAGCATTGCACAATTTATAGATTGGGAATATGTGGTATATGACCTCATTGTATGGCAGGCACATCAGTAGCAGATCCAGCCAAACTGACTAAAACACTATTAGTAGATGTATCTATAAATTCAAATCTGCATTTGTTTTCTGTGTCTCTGAAGATAACGCCAAAACTTTTACTGGTGCATTAAGTAATGCCCTCAAACAGCAACTCGCGTTGCATGTAACAGTTGATCAAAATTAGGCAAAATGCAGAGAGCTTTTTAGTATTCCCCTTGAATGACTGCCCTTTCATGTGTGCAAACTCTGCCGTATCTATCTCTGCTTTACAATGGTGAAAATACTTTTGGAAATGCTTCTCTCCAGCCTTCTGCTTGAAGCGGGGCTGTTGCTAACACTAGATCGGGTCAGCCATGCCCTTGTCTGGTTGAATCTTGAAAACCTTCAAGGGTGCAGGCTAGAACCTGTCTGTGCAACCTATTCCAGTGCTGCTGTACCATTCTAGTGATTTTTTTTTTTTTAAATTTTTTTTTCCCCCCCTGATGTCCAGTCTGAACCCCTCAAGCTGCAATTAATGGCTGTTGATGCTTTATTATATTGTCTGGCATTATGAAGTGCTTGCCTCTGTCATTCTTTTAACTCTCTTAAGTAGTTACAGGTTGTTATGAAATCACTCCTTAGCCTCCTCTTTGTGAAACTGAATGAACTCAGCTTCTTCATCCTCTTATAGATGTTGTGTACCCTTAACCCCTTTGTGGTTGTTTTCCAAGGAATCCTAACTAGCAGTTCCTTGCATAAGGTGAAGTCTGCTTTTCTAAGATCTGACTCTGCTGCTTCCCTTCTCAGCCTTCCTCCAGATCTTGGATTCTCGTGGTTGCTATGGTCAGTGCTGCTGTCTGTGACCAAATAAAAAGTTCTTCCCTGTCTGTGAGCAGTAAATTCATAAGAATTGATTATCAATTTGTGTGGCAGATGTGTAAACAAAACTAAAACCCATTTAGCTTCTTTTACTAATATTAAATGTGCTCTGTACAGAAGACTTGAAGTTTGTTGAACTCTTCCTTTGTTTGTTGTCCTCCTTCACTCTCTTTTTTCATGATTGTTTCCTTCCTATGCACTTAGAATTTTTAATCAAGCCATGAATAAAAATGTTACTAATTTCTATCCAAACTTGCCATCTAGTGGCATATTACAGGGTTGCAGGCCATCTATTAAAGATATTTTTGCAGTGTATACTGTATAGTTAAACTTTATACTAAAACTGTTTTTTTTAAAAGTTGTTTTTCCTCAGGTTTTGGGTTTTTTTAATTTTTTTTTTTTTTAAAGGTAGTTTTTCTGTGCTGGTATGTGTAGTCATTGTTTCACTGTCTTTCGATTTAGCCATGACATGCTTCCAGAATATTGTGTGAAAGAAAGTTGCGACTTATGTATAAAAACTACAGTTAATAATGAAGAGATAGCATAATAAAATAAGGAGTATGTCGTAGTTCAGCTTTCTAGCAAGTTATCTGTTCTCCTCTGTACATCACGTTCTACACAGGTCTTCTTGCTTTCCTAGAGAGCAAGGAGATACCAGAAATTTACCTGACAGGTAAATAATTTGAGGAAATACTTAAACTTATTTAAAATCAGAGTGAGTGAGTAGTACTGGAAATGGAGGAAACTGTCTTGCAAGCTCTAGTACCCTTGGAACTTCCTTGGTTTTTTATTACTATTTGTATGGGGGGCTTGTCCAGTACAGGTCACTGGGAATGGATGTATTGGATAGTATATTCCTTCCCTGAGAGATTATTCAAGTAATGCTTATTGACAACAACTGATTTTGAGATTATTTTCTTATGCTTCCCTGTAATAAGAAAGTCATAATGAGTCAGCTGATGATCTTGCAAGCTCAGTGTCCTGTTAGTAGTTCTAAAAGTGGAAGAATGGCAAACACTCTTCTTATTTCTAAGAGTTGGCAGTTCACTAATGATTTCTCACCCCCAAAATGGAGATTGCATCTGTACCATTATGTTTAAAAACAGATGGTAGACTAACCTTGTTAGATTTTTCTAATTAATTTTAGAAACTACAAGCTCCTTTTGCTTATATGGAAGAAATAATAATTGATTTTGCTCTGCATTTTTCTACTCCATTAAGAAAGAATGTAGATTTTTTATCATTTCAAAATTCTTTAAATACAAAGTGCTAGTTTGGTTAGTTTTTCTTTCTCATTGTAAGCTTCAATTTACAGTAGAGCTGTGCCCCATTCTGTGTTATTTTCTTGGTTTCTCTTGCCCATCCAGTTTCCTCCTTTATCACTTCAGAACTTTCATCAGACCTATTTTCCACTACATTGTGAACATAAATAAAACTTTCTCAACTTTATTATATGAATAAATAGCTTCTCTTGTATTTTCCTCTGCCTACAATTCCTGAACAATCTGTGTCGTCTTATGTCATTGTTGTGATGCTGTTAATAATAGCATCAAATCTATTAATGCTGATTGATATAAACTTGATTATTAACACTTTCAGATCTCCCTGTCTACTCTCTGGGTCTTGGATGGTGCCTTTTGCAATGTAGTTTTTAGATGTTTCTGAGGGGTGGATTAGAAACTTTTTTTTTTTTTTTCCTCCTTAGGATTCACATTTTGAAGTTTTAGTTTCCAGTTTATATGGTTATCATTGATCTTAAAATCATGGTCTTACTACATGTATTTAAAAAAGCCAATAAAATATGAGCAGAACTGACATTAGCTTTCTGAAAATCAGTGTATGAAAAAATAAGCAAAGGTATAATTAACTTACACATAATTAAATTTAAATATATTGTATTTTTCTTTGAAAAAAGATTTGGAAAGGCAGATGTTAATATTTCATGAGGAGTTACGAACTTTGTAATGCACATTTTGCCTTTGGCATGTGAAAAGAAAATTTTAGTTTAGGGTGGAATGTAGGAGACTTGGGAGGAAATATTTAAACCTTGACAGTAGTTATGTCAAAAATTACAGAATTTAATTTTATCACTCAAGAAAACTACATTAGGAACAGGATGGTCAAGCTTTTAAAAAAGTGATGTATTGACTGCATATGGCTTAGCCAGACTAGATTTATACTGCTAATACTGTTCTAAAACAGGCAGAGATTTCCAGCTGTGCTATATTCAAGTTGGAGATAGCATGAATTGAGATTCCGTGCTTATTTAGTACAGCCTCCATTTTAGCTGTTGAATATCTTTCTAAACAGCGGAAACTAGATTGCGTTGTTACCACTGTTGGGGTAACAATATTTAGATTACTATATTGTCAGTAGAAAGTTAAAATACCAGATTGAGATGTCAAACAAGAACATATGATTCATTAAATTTTTCTTGTGTATTGCAGTTCTCAAATAATGTTACTGCTGTGATTGATTCCCATATCTTGGGGATTTTCCGTTTCAATTTTTTTTTTTTTCTTTCTGTGTTTCTTTTGTTCACCTGGCTTTTTCTTAGAATGTCCACGGGCTCTACCAGTCTGAGATTCAAATTCTGGTAATGTTATGACTACGAAATCAAATAAAAGCTCTAGTATCTGAATAATGGATGATAATGTCCATCTGTTAAGAGGTCTAGGTCTTACCATGTAGAATTGTTCTAGTCAATCCTCAGCTAGTGCTTGCTGCTGTTGGTGTTGAATGATTGTTGTGACAGCGTGCACTTCTTACTCCTTTCTTGTAAATAGGGTATAAGGTAGGGGGCCTGGAAAGTAACAGCATTTAAGGCAACTCTTTCATCACAAGACTTTTTGCACTAAGGCTTGCAAGTATGGTTTGCTTCAGATACACACATATGGACATTTTTAAATTCAGTTAACTGGGAAAAATCCATATTATATTGATACAGTGCTACAACAACAATGAAGGCAGTGTTTGAACCAAGAGTAATGTAATATGAAAGGCAGGTTACTTGCTGGTTAAAAGTTTAGTTAAATCTGCACAACTTGTTGGTGTTAAATGTAATTTTAGAGACAAGTATTGATATTGAAATGCAGCACCTTTTTCTTTTCCTCTTTCCTTGATCTGGTGTAAAAAAGTTAAGCAAATTGTAGACTTGTACACTGCTGTAAAAAGAAAATTCTGTGTCACTGTGGTGCAGAGTGAACTCCAAGTGTTGAAACAAATGGTGTTCACTGTAAGCCTGTTGTCTGGCACCCATATGTTCAGTGGCAGCTTCAAGCATAGAGATCTGATTTTTTCTGCAGCTTTGCCTTTAAACGCTCAAATATTTACTCTTTCACATTGCCATCTTAAAGGATAATTTTTCAGACATAAATATTAGGATTGTATTTTATTGCCAAGAGTTTCAGCATAACATCTTCTAGTTTCAAAAGAATAATTCACTCCTTGAAGAATGAGAGAGATTTGTCAGAATAGTGATTATTTCCATTAGGATGCATATTACACCCACAGATTTGCTGATCTGAAGCCTCTTAAACTTGTCTACTAACTCCTCAGGCTGTGTTAGGCTGAGTCACTTTTTTCAGTATCTTCCAAATGGATGGCAGCCAAATCGTGAAATGTATTCAGTCTTTATTTCTGCAGCTCAGCTAGTAACCATCATATTTTTTTGAACAGTACATACTCCCAGAATAGCAAACAGTTAATGCAAGCATATTGGCTGAAGCTTGAAGTTGGGGTGTTTTAAATTGTTTATTGGAGGAAGAAAGAATAATTAAAAAGTACTATCAAATGTACCTTGTGAATTTCAAACTTTACTTTGAAAAACACTTTGAGATACAGAATACGGCACTCACAAGAGTAATGCAGTGCAAAGACAACTTTGTGTATTTGAATAACTCAGTACACTACAGCACAGTCAGAATTCAGTCAGACCAAATTTACATGTCTTGAGCTGCAGTTTTGGTTCTGTGATGGCATCGGCTGCTTTTAAATTCCAAGTCCATTATGTCAGCAAAGAGAGTATGAAGTTACTTTATCCTGAATAAATCTTTCTTTGAGGATGGGAAATTTGAACTCTCAGCTAACACTATAATGAACCTAGATTTCAGGGTGCATTTTAAGGCAATTGTTTCTGAAATGTTTCCATGCATATTAATGTGTATTGTAGAACTTGAGTTTCCACTGTGAAACTTCAGAGTCTTCTAAAAATTTTCAGTGCTAAAATCATGGACAGTTATACTGAAATTCCAAAGCCTTATTTTTATTCAAGTCTTTGTGCTTAAAAGTGAACCAAAAATATTTAATATACAAAATAGTAGACTTGCTTATTTTCTCCTATCATCCTCAAAGTGTAAGCATCATTGCTGCCTTTTTAGTCAGTAGGACAAAAAGCAAGAGCTCTTTGGAAGTATTTATTCCAGAAAGCAAACTTGCTTTTTGCTCTAGCTTGAAGTAACCAGAGAGCTGAGAAAAATGTTGAATAAAAAGCATGCCATGTGAGAGATCTGAAAGGATTCTGTTGATCACTGATAAATAGCTCATGTCTAACATTTTTTACTTTTGTTAACGTATTATATGTATTACTTCAAATGAACAGTGCGTTGTTGCCAGAAGTCTTTGTCTGTCTTTGAAAGCTTTGCCAGTTTGTCTCTTGAATGAAAATGTCTTTTATGGCAAAGTTGTTTCAGGAAAAAAAAAAAGTAGATACAGCAGTGTAAATGCATCTGTACCAGTAAAAATGGGTATTTTCTGAAACTCCTTATACTTTTTGGGAAATGGATTTAATATGTGCCATATTTGGAAGTCTTTTTTGCTGTTAAAAGCTGTGCTTCTACTAGGCTGGTTAGGCAATGCAGTGCTTTTGGCAAACCATTTGGGTTCTGACAGGTAGTATGCTTTTGCTCTTAAGTCACTTTCTGAAGAGTTTATCTGTAAAAATTAACCCAAGGACTGATAAAAAAGTACTATGAATTAAAAAATATTTGTTATTTCACTCCATGTGTTTAGGGCTTTTTCCATAATAAATTCGAAGTCATTTGTTGGCTTGCAAGGCTTTGAGTTGCATGTGTGTACAAGGAGGGTGGGATTGCTTTTGTTTTTTTTGTGTTCTTCCCCTTCCCCTCCTCAAATTAACTTTTGTTTCTTTATAACAAAACTTGCAAACCCAGAGGGGTCACACCAGTCTAAACCAAAACTATTTCAATGTTGTTGTCATTCATTGAAAAGCTCTTTGTATCAATGTCTGGATTCTAATAATAGCCTCTACTGTTTGCTGGGGTTTAAGTGTGTGGTTCTGAAAGGAATGGCTCTCTAAGAAGTGGTAGTTATTTAATAGTCATTAGCTCCTTTTTTGGTTTGTTTTGGGGTTTGGTGTTTTTTTTTTTTCTTTCTCCATCAGCACTCAAAAGTCATGAAGGTACATAGGGACTGTCTCTGGCTTTGACAGTTCAGAGCTCTCTTGGTCAGAGGAAAGCAGAAAGCTATTCTTCTGAGAGCCAACGCCACCCTGACTGAGCTGTGAGCCACTGCAGAATCCTGGTTTGTGCCCACTTCCAGAGGCGAGAAGTTTGCTAGCTAAATTCTCTGGGCTGTGTGGGGCGCTTTGGGCACCAGCTCCATGGTAGTGCTGGGCATAAGAAGAGAGAAATCAGTGGCATGGTGGAATAACTGCAGAGATTTAAGATGTGTTTTTACTTCTTACTTGCGAATGGCTAAGAGAATGATTATGGTCAGTTAGTGTGGTTTCCCAAGCGCAGGGTAATTTCTTAATCTGTCATAACATAATAGAGTAACTGAGAGGAGGGATGCTCCTCTGTTTATGTCCTTACCCTCTCTAGCATACAGAGGAGGATGTACTACAGGACTTGAAGGTAGGTGCAGCATGAAGAGGATGGATAGAAAGGGGAAGAGAATGAAATCTGCGGATAGGAACCACGATACTGGTTCTTGTTTCTCAGTGATACTTCCTCTTGTACCTTAGTGGACAGCTTTTGTACAACTTTTCATACAGTCATGTTGTAGTCAGGTGGAATAAGTACTGTATATTTTAGCATGTCTTTCTTTCTCCTCAGTATTCTATTATTCTGCATACCCGTATCAGTGTAGTTTCCTAATAGATCTGCCAGTTCTTCAGTAAAATTTTTAAACTTTTGGGTTCCAAGTATTTGTTAGAGGTAAAGGCTTAAAAGAAGTTGAGTTTCTGTAGCAAATTTTATAACACACAGTCCAGGGCAGGATGCTTTTTGAAGCTAGTTATATGCCAAGGCAGCCTGTCAGTATTGCCTGGCAATAAAGAGGTGCTAGTGGGACTGCCAGTCTGCCTAAGCACTGCTCTGACAGAAACACCCACCCTCTTCTGCTCCCCTCCCAGCTGACAGGGCAAGCGGTAGTAAAGAGGCAGAACTTGTGAGAGACTGAGTGCAATGCTGTGAAGGGAGAAAAAGGGTGTCATGGGTGGTTGAGGTATGGGAGCTTGGAGATAGAGGGTAGATGTGGTGAGTGATACCAGCTCTATGTATAACTGCGTAGGTGTTCTTATGGGGAGCTGCAATGACACGAACACTAACAGATAACTATAGGTTTGCTGCCTGACACCTGTGTTCTTCCCCACAGCTGAAAGAGGTGATGAGAGCATGACAAGGGAAGCAGCACACTGCTCTCACAGGAAGAACATCAATGTGGTATTGAACTGGCTCCTTCCTCTCATAACACCTCCCCACCCTCAAATAAGGGAGTTGCTCAGGGAAGAGCAATGCTTTCTGAATTTTTAGGTCTCTACTGTTGACCGAAGCCTTGCTGGCCTCACTGCTTAGAAACAGGAGCAGTCCTCCCTCTCCAGAGGCTGAAAAGAGTGTCTTTTCCTGTCTCTCTTTAAATACAAAGAGCTTGCTTGGATCAGTGACGGTCATTAAATTGACATCTTGCCTTGAAAAGTTGTTTTATTCTTAACTTTTGCCTACGCTGCTGAGAAGCACTTAGCTGGCCCTGTTGAGAAAGGAGAGAGAGAGAGAAGAGGAGGTGTGCTTGATATCAGAAATAGTAATAGTGACTGTACATAGAAGGCATGGAGAAAAAGATGATGGCTATTACAGCTTACAACTATGAGACTCGGTTCCAGGCAACTAGGCTTTCCTGGCTTTGCTTTTTTTAACCAATCTCATAATGCAAAATGACTATGAAACTATAAAAGGTTTTTTACTAACTTTTGAGATAAAATTAGTGTTCAATAGAGAATGTTTTTCCTGAGTGCTAACTCAGTAGTTGAGGCTCAGGATCTGATTGATAGTTGAGCTTTGTTCATGATGATTCTTGTAAGTATTAGAAAGCTAAATTATCTATTAATTCGTTCACTGATAAAAGTTTCTTCAGACTTCTCCGTGGAGCTGTTTATTGAAGAACGACTGGCATGCTGCAGGTATTTTCAGTGCATTCACCATCACTATAAGACTCCAGTATTGATCAGTGTCCCTGCCCACCTGAGCTGTATTAGTGTTGGCATTATGTTAAAATCACCATGAATCTCTATTGCTCTCAAAAGCTGGATGCAGTTGTGGCTTTTTATACAGCTCCTTTAGTGAGGGGAAGGTGTCTTACCACTAGGGGTCACTTATGAACTGGATTTAGAGAACACGCAGGAAAGCAAAAAACAAGAGATGGAAAACATTTTATACATATTGTGTTGTATATAGATTTGCATTAAAATATCGTTGCATGTTTGCAGCGACTGCCCTGTATAATATTTTCTTAATTTTAAAATGGCATTTTAAGTTCCACAGGGATCGATGGTATGTAGTGTCAAAATAGAGTAAAACATTTTCAATTATGAAATCTTGATGGGAGATGAAGGGGACTCCACATGTGGAGCCAGCAATTCTAGGTGGTTGCTAAAGCTGCCTTTTGCTTTTCTCTTGTTTATCCTCAGGGAATATTTACCGTATATTTGTGGGAGAGGGAAAGAGAAATCTGGCAAAGGTTCCCTTTATATTACACTTCTCTAGTTAAAAATATGTTTTCCTTCTTGCATGATAGCAGCAAGCATGCTGTTTATGTTAAACACCCATGAATAGCATTTGTAGGCATGTAATAATGAATAGCATACTTATGTTGCATTATGGTTTGTAAACAACTTTTTGGCTATATATTGATTCAATAAATGTTTTTTGACGATCATTTGGAAAATGCAAGAAGCTTTGAGGCATGAAAGAAAATATCTTGTTTATGGCAATCTCCATAAAAAGGGTCTTTATGCAGCTGTGAGAACTAAAAGTTAATGCCTTTTGTACTGAGTAGCATTTAATCTTATTGTAGAGTTAACTCTGATATGAAATTATTATGTGCTGGCATCTGACCAAAGTGCCACTCATTGAAGTGTATTCTATCATGTTTCAAGGCTTGCTTCAGGTCAGTGTGCATGATACTTCACAACCACTTTCTTCAGTAGGCATATTCTTTCTGTACTGTAGAGAATGGAAAATTTTATTATCCTGTCAGAACGGCTTATGTAATGTATATTTAAAACATTTGTGAACTTCATGTTCATGTCTTCTGCTAACTTTTCACTTCTGAAATGACAGAGAATAGCATTCAGGGTTGAGTACCCTTTCTTGAGTATAGGTATTTAGCACAGAGCATTGCTAGCCAGTGTATGAGGCTGAGTTTGCTTAGTTTCAGTTTATCTTGGAGTTTGCAATAGGAATCTAAATAAAAAAAGTAAAATTCACAGTGTCAGACTAATCCAAATTCATGTTGGCTATGTGTCTAACACAGGTACACATTCTATCTTAATGTGAAGGCTGTAATTAAAGTGGCTGGTCTTAGATTTTGTTTCAGCACTCAAAAGTTGTAACTGATAAACCTTTTGGAGTCAGGGTTCAGGGTACTGCCTTTGAGCAGATGGGTGATTTTAGATAGCAAGAATCCATAACTTGTGACAAACGCTCTGGAGATCCGTGGCAATTTGGCATCAATTCGTTTACTATGACCTCACTGGTAAAGATCTGACAAAAGTGGAGTATTTCCAAACAAAAAACTTGAGATTCTCTGACTGTCAGTGGGGCCTGTAGCTAATTTATGTAAGTGAGACTGGGAAAATGAGAACAGGCTTGGCATCAGCTGAAGTCCTGTGAGATGCTATCATGTTACCATTGCTCAGAAATGACGATACATTTCCACAATGAGAAATCATTACAATAGTTATCTAACAATTTAATTAGTGCTTCTTTTGTTTCTTTACTTTTAAACAAATTATGGCTAGATGATATAAGATTATATATTTTAATTAAAGGGAAAAGTTGAATAAAAATACATAACCAAGAGGAAATAGAAGTGTCTCCTTATCTGTTTTGAAGAGCAATATAAAACTGCAAACTTCAGCTGTTTTTGAAACAGTACGTTTACCACATTGAGGTATTCTGAATATATTTATTTGACTCTTAACAATTCTTTGACAATTCAGTTACACAATAATGTCATCAGAAAAAAATTGCCCATAACACAAAGTTTATTATTTAAGTTTATCAAGCTGAATTTATTCTGGAAAATTAAGATGGGACTGTAATTAGAGTTACCATTGATTTAAAAGACTCTCTGGTATTCTCAGAGTTTGTCATCGAAGATGATGAAGACTGCAGAAAGAGTTATCAAGTTTGACTTGTGTCAGCAGTTGATAGGGAAGGGACTGACTTAGAGATTCTGTAGTATTTATTATTTAACGGTTCATTTTAAGAAATGATTTGGGGTTTCTGTCATGTTGAGGAAATCCTGAAATTCCAGGTGCAGTGGGAATGGAATTTGGCATGTGACTATCAGGCTGACATTATCCAGTTCTTATAGTGAAAAGCCGATTAAAGAACAGCTGTTAGCTTAAGTCAGAAAGTTTGCTGTAGTTTCTTCTACAACTTTTATGTGAAAGCCTTTTTATTTGGGTTGTAGTTGGTTTTCACAACAAGTGGAATGTGTTCCAGTTTAGGAAATCACTGTACTCGGTTACTTGGCAATTGTGGTGACACTAATTACACAGGATTTACATGAATATTGAAGCAAGGCTTTCTCAGAAGAAAAAAAAATCAGAATAAATCTTGTTCTGTCTGTTTTCATGGTACATGTATTTTTCTTCTGCTAGTAAAAGTATCCTCTGTAAAAGTGCTGTGTGATTTAAGTGCATAGGGGCAACCTGTATTCTTACAGTTAGATTATACAGAGCTGTGCTTCACAGGATTCCATGATTTAATTTTAAGAATTTCAGCTGGTCACTGTTTTGTCTGTGCCAGCATTTTCTTGTGCAAACACTAGAGGATCTACAACAGTGATAAAGCTCTGTATGTCACTATGTCTGTATGTAATTATATATACAGACTTGTTTAAGTGTATATGTGTGTTAATATGTATATGTTTTAAAAATATGTATATAATCCTACTTTATTAGCCATATTGGCAACCTCAAGTTTTAGAAATTAAGCCAAATCTTTTTTATCCCTTCCTTGATAAATGCATGATATAGTAGAAATTATGAAAGTGACACAGGCCCAGAGAAGACAACTGGCCCTGGAGAAGAACTCCAGCCCTGAGAAGAGTTGAGATGGGAGTTATTCATCTAGTGTGTAAATTGGAGCATGCTCCTTGACTGATGAGGGTAAGAACTTCTTGAGAGAGAAAAACCTCAGGAGGAAGAGCTAGTGGATCTAGTTTGATACCAGATGAAAGAGAAGACGGACACAGTGTGAGAGGAGGAGAGAGGGAAATGGGGCAACATCTGAAGAGGTAGAGGTAAGGAGCAAGACTTGACCGTGTAGAAAACAACTTGTATTACTGCATTTTCCAGCATTCCCTACAGCTGCTAGTTATTATAATGCGTATCTAATAATTTTAGCTATAAAAATCTGTGCTACTTTGCACTGATCATTTCACTAGGATGTAAGATATGGGACAACATTTGATTTTTACAGCTTGTTTTTATTGAGAATCACTTTTCTTATCTAGTGTGTATTGTTTGTCAAGTGTGTACTCAATTATACTGTTGAATTTATTTAAGAAATATTTTAAGTACTACTTCTGAAAACACTTCAAAATATCCTTCTTAATTTGTAAAAACTGAATAAATGTGTAATTAAAATAATTGTTAAAGCCAAGCCTTATCAGGATCAGTGTTGAGGAGACTAGTACAGTTTGTCCCTACTTCTTTTAACTAAGACTTGAAGACAGAACAGTAGATCATTTAATAACTTAAGTCTTTAGAAGTGGGTGCAGAGACTGCCGATTCTCGAAACATTCTTTGGACAAACAACCCACATCTAGGTGGTTTTTTTTTGCTCAGCTTCTTGCCCTTCAATATAGGGTTACTATAAAGTGAATACCATGTTTTAACAACTTCAGTGAGAGAATCTAAATAAAGATAAGGTGATTTTTATTTACTAGGATCCAAATATGAAGGGAGGTTATGGATAAAATTATTTTACTAAATTATTTATTCAGTGTATTACTGAATAGTATGTGTATGTTTCCTTTTTTCTCTTTGTCATATCTTTTTTGATCTTACACTTGCAACACAGTAATTGGTCATCTTTTTTTGACTTACCTTTCAACTGATTAAGTAGGTCATAACTTCAGTGGAGTAAGTTACACTGTCATTATAAAAATTATTTGAAAGGAAGAGCAATGTTCAGTCGGAGAAAGCCTATCACCATCTCTGCTTTAAAGATCTGTGCCTGGATCCTCTCTATCTATTGTATAAAGACAACTTTTAGGGATGAAAAACATCTTAAGATCCTCTGAATTTTAAGGTGGAGAGAACTACTTTGTGGGAGCATGTCTCAACATTTCCATGTAGTCAAAATTAATGCAAATTAATTTTGGGAGGTGTTTCTGAAATTCTTTTGCAAGATAAGGAAAAATATTTTCATTTTGATGCATAATTGTCAAGATTTAAATAAAGAATTACATATGACATGTTTTGACGTTACAACTCATTACATGAAATAAGCAATTATTCATGCATTTTTCTGGTCTGGAATATGTACTTTTTTTCTTTCCAAAATGGAGTTGTTGGTATTATGATTAGTTCATGTACCACAGCTACCTGACAGGAATAGGAGCTGCAGAGATAAAAGTTATCTAAATAGTTTTTCCATTTTTTGACTGCATTTTACATGTTGGTATATTAGTACAATGTATTAGCTGATGGAAAAGAAAATACAGTATCTGAAAGCAAATGCTTATTCTTATTTTTTGCTTCCTATAGGGAGAAGGACACTTTCCCCAAGTTACCATCAGCAGTATGAGCTGCAAATTACCATAAATATTTGAGCCGCTTGTTTGAATTCCTGAGGTTTTCTCAGAAATACCTGAAAACATTTAAAGCTGTACTTTTGTCTTTAGAATACTTCCGTCATTATTTTAAATGAGTGTAGGTGATATCAGGAAAGTTTTGAACAGAGTTCAAAAGATAACTTGTCTTTCATGGGAGAATACTCCATTGGAGCTGTGAGCTATATGCTCTTTGGCTCACAAATCCTTATGATGTAGACTGCTAGAAAAGGAGATAGTTACCTTATGCTTGCTGTGTTCTTCTCTTGTGCATCTGCTGCTGGCCACTGTTGGAGAAAAGGTACAATTTTAAAGGGGGTTATTATATTCATATGAGTGCTGCTTCGTCCTTGTATTCATATCACTGGAGTAGTAGTGGCTTTTGACAAGAGCTGCCCCTTTATCCTAAGTGTTATTTTGTCATTTGAAAGAGAAGTTCATCAGCTCTTGCAATTATGGGAAGCTTTTCCTTCTACTTGTTTTAGCCATAGGCAACATCTGGGAAGCAACAATGTTTAATTTGGTGTTTCAGTGAAATGATATGTATGAATAGCTAGCAATGATGAGGATATGCTTTTATTATCTCTGCAGCAACCGTTTCCTTGTGGAGGTGGGAGTGGACTTCAGTCTTCTTCAAATATTTTCAAGCTTTTTTCTATCCTACACTATCCACTCTGTCCAATGATGGTCTCCAATTAGCAGTCCAGGAACAGCAAATTAGACATTTTTGAACTACAATAAACCTTCTACAATTATTGCTCTCCTTATTGCTCCATACGAAACAATTTCTCCATCTGTTCAAGGATGTCTCTTCTTAGAAGCATATGATAATTTGCTGGTAGAACATTATTTTTGCAGCCACTGTCACGTTCCTGATTTTGTGTAATTACACTAGCTTGACAAACTGAAAGTACACATCAAACTTTAAACTCAAAATTAAATAATAATTGCTTTGCTCTCAGTCTCCTTTTTCCCAGGCTATTACATTCAAGAAACAGAGACCCAAATTGTCCCTATTTAACCAAGGATGAATTAATCACTAGGTGTCACAGACTGAGTATACAGACTTTGTAGCTTGAGTTCATTAGTTTGTGTGGAACTATTCTGGACATGCATTTTTAAACAATTTTTTGCATTTTAGTACTGATTGAAGTAATCCCTGAAACTTTTTCCCTCAAGACAATTTGTTTTTAGAAGTTAACCCTCTAGTTTGGGACTAATAACTAAGGGCCTTCAACAAAGGTGTTCATATTTAATCAGTTAAAAGTTCATCTTTGGAGTGGGTATGTCCAGAGCTGGTTTTTCAGTCTTTCAAAAATTTTGCTTCATTCTGGTCAGGTTCTTGACTTTAGAAGTGTAGTCTGGGTAGGATGTTGTAGTCTTAGTCCTCATTTCTGTAAGATTCCCTTGCCTAGATCTTGTCTATTTTTCTTCCTAGTATTACAGCAGGGTTCAAAAGTTTCAATTCTACCACTTTCTGTGGTCAGTCAGGAGCTAGGAAATGCACAATAACAGCCATATGCCTTGGGAGCTGGAATCCCCTTTCACTCACTGGCTGCTGAGCTGGAATGAAAAATTACGTTAAGCTCTACTGTTACTCCACTTAAAAGCTTTTACACCTTGTCAGAAGTTTGAGGCTTGCACTGCAGTCACTAACCTTTTCAACAGACTACCATTAGTGTCCTTACGCAGCAAGCATTTACTGTTTATGTAGTTTTCAACAAATATTTCCATAAGGTTGTATTTTGTTGTCCCTGTCAGACCGCTGCTCCCTAAGACGTTTTCTTACCTGGGTTAATAATAAATTTTAATGTGAAAAGTCTAAAGTGATTTTATTAAATGAGTTCTCCTTGGGCTACATGAAGTGTTACCATTTTGCATTAACAAATATTGCGAAATTTTGTATGACAGATTGGGTTTTCCCTCAACTCTTTTAACAGTAATAGAGCGCAAATATCCCTAAGCACAGAAACAGGTGGTTATCCTCAGAGACGAGTCAAGGGAATCCAAAGTCCCTCAGCATAAAGAATGTGCCATTGTCAAAAATGCTCCTGACTGTATGTGCTTCTGTTGATGACTTCTCATACACTGCGTCGGTCTTGAGTCTGTTCTTGTTTAGTTCTTCAAGTGCCTTGTTTCCCATAAACCCCTGAATTTCGGTCAAGAGCTTTGATTCCTGCTGCAATGTCTGCAATACTGTAAGTTCTGTATACCAAACATGGTGTTTTGGAGCAGGAGCTAGTGGTGCGTATGACTTGACTGAAGGAAACTCAGCCCTGGAGTAGTTAAAGGGTATGTCTAGATAAACATTTGGCCTTGTTCCTGTGAGGGTTAAGTATGTTGTATATTCACCTTTGAAGGACAAATTAAATTTGGGGTTGTTTTCCCCCATTTATCTCTGACAATTGCAGCAGTGCTTTCAGATGGCTGCTCTCTAAGAAGGTTGACTCTGAAGTTAGTTCTTGAAGCGACCTGTGTATCACGACCCTTACAGCTATAGTGTATGATTTGCTTACTATCTTGTTTTTCCTTTGAGGAGAAAAATTTACCTTTTTTGTTCTGAACAAGGTTTCAGTCTCAGCAGAAGAAAGTAAGTGTTAAATCTGAAAGGGCTGAAAAGGGGAGAGAAGAATTACAATGCGTTAGAAAATGTGTGGCTCGGATAACTGTAAATGTAGCTTGTATCATTCATTTCTACAACCTAGCACTACAGTACATGGGTGTGAAGATGGTATTTTCCCCTGTTCTGTAAGAAAAACTTATTAATTTGTGATAAAATTAATATTACTGAGGCTTTCTTCAGAGTTCTCAATTTGATATCTAAATTTTACATTGCTGTATATGTGTATAACGTATTTTCAAAGCATGAAGCTTAACTTTTTTGATTAGACTCCGCTAAATGAAAATCATTGGCTTGCTTTCTTTTTAAACAATCCATGCTGTCATGCTAATGTTTTTTTGGAGTAGGTATACTATAAAATAACATACCAAGCCTGTTCTTGCCATTATAGCATATAATTTCCAAGAAACTTTTATTTTCTAAGATGTTTTTTTGTTGTTTATAAACTGTAATGTCAACCTGAATATGTTTTAGGAAGGATTATAAAATATATGATACATGTTGAACATTAGCTGTGCAACTTTAGGGACATAACTGTATTGTAATCTCTGAGTTATGGTACATGTGAAAATGTGTTGTGGTTTCACCCTAATATTTCACAGACATTTCTTTAGCTCAAAAACCCCTACAGAGTGACAGAATTGGGAGTTCTTGCTCAGAAGAGGCAAAAATAGGTACAGCTGAAATCTTCTCATTCAAGTTTCATGCATCTTTGCAGTGCTAAGAGGAGAATCTTTGGCTCCTGTTCTAGTGTTTCACGTTCATGAACACTAAATTTACTCACATCTTATGTATATAAACCTGTTGAAAGGCAAAACAAACCTGATGGAAAACCTTAAACTAAGAATTGTGTATTATCAGTGCTAAGAAAAAATATTTTCTTAGGTTTTATTTACTTAACTCATTCTACTACTAATTCCAAGATTTTCAACAATTTTATCCTCAGTTTTAAAAAAAAGTTTTAGTACCAAATAAAAATACTATTATGTGATAGCTGTTTAACAGAGCCAGTTTTACCAGCTGAATATATTGCATCTAATTTATTGCCCTATTAGCTGAGAACAAAATTCTTCTGTATTTTTTTTTCTAGTCAATACAGAATACTTTTGAGAGTAATTTAAAAGAAATGTGTACAGTGTTTAGGGTTAGATTTATATCTTAGTTTATTCTTCTAAACATGATTTTAATTATTATTTTAAAAAAATACTTTAATATGCATAATGTTCAGATTTTAGTGCAGAAGTGGAATGTCTTTTTCCTTCTGCCTGGTTTCTCTATACTTATTTTTAGCACAGTTGCACGTATGCTCAATTTACTATATACTTCAAAAAAAATAACAACAGTTTTGTAACAAAGTAGGTGTCATGAGGAATTAAATAGTCAAACTGTAATTTATCATGCCTTTTTCTGGTAGGATAAATCAACACCTAACTAGTCCTCTGATTTATCAGCCCTTTCATTGCAACACTCATTTTTGTGAAGTGTTATGTAGTGATGTTATGTCAAAGGTAGACCTTGTTCTTATTGATCTTTTACCCTCAAAGTCAGCTTTATAGTCTGTTGCAGCAAACGTACCCCAATTACTGTGCTATGTTATGATACCAGTTTACCTTGCATAGGTGGTCATATACTGTTTAACTTCTGAGATTAAAAGCTATGGATTACTAAATGAGATTCCGTCGTGTAATTTTTAGTATCCTTTAGTTTAAAACTTGGTTATGAATGTTACTAAATTATACTAAGTACGAGGGGGTTTTGATGCATACATTCTTTGTTCCTTTCTTTTTTGTGTGTGTTCATATGCTTAAATGTAGTTATATGGTAACATGTGATTACAATTTTTTTTTAAAGTATGTCTGGTTTAAAACCTGGTTAAATTCAGTCCTCTAGTGATTCTTGACAGAGCTGGGAATTCTGGAAGAGTGTTTGACATCTGAATATGGGCTGTTGCATTCAAAAGTTTTCAAACAAGTTTTGAAACTAACTCGACAAGTGCTTGCAAAGCGTTTAATACACATGCATTTAGTATGGCGTCTTCCTTTGCTACCTGCATCATAAAACCTGACATTTTTTAAACTGATACTGAACCTAAACCTGTTTTTTCAACGTGTGTAACATGTTGATGGTGCATTTTTAATGTATGAGGAGTACTCATTTTTTGTTGTTGTATGTGAATATGGAGCAAACTTATTCAGTGTCAATAAAGTGTTTTAGAATATTTTTTAATACAAACCTATTTTTTTTTGACATAAAACACAGATTTAATTTTAAATAACTTCTGTTTTTATTAGAAACCTTGCACAGGTCTCAAAGTCAGCACGAGCCACAGTAAATTAGTGCAACGTTATAAAATACTGCTTCATCAAATTAAGGAGTTTTTGTTTAAGTAGACTTTTGGCCTTTCAGAATTGGAATATGGTTCTCTTTCGTATGTAATGTGCTTTTTTCGTATGCATGGGCGGCTTCAGAGGTTTTTTTTTAAAAGATATGCTTTCAGTTCTGGATGACGTTTAGCCTTTGACCCAGCCACTTTCTTACAATAAACAGTTTGTTGATGAGAGCAGCTGCTGGGAAGATTGCTTCCAGACTGTTCTGTTGCAGCTGAGTAAAAAAAGCAAAAGCTGGGATGCACCTTACAGCATTTCTCCTGCTGTCCTCCTTGTTCCTCAGCTCAGCTGTGGTTGGTGGTGAGGACAGTGCACCGGGGCCTTCTGCAGTGAGCCTTGTCCTGCGGCTGCGGAGCCTGTTACATAGGCAGGGACCGTGAATGGTAGAACTTTTATCAAAACTGAGAAATCAAAACAAATGTGTTCTGCCTAGGGCAGTATGTGTTCACTCTTCTTTTTTTTTTTTTTAATTGTTCTATCCTTTTAAGAATTTTTGATACTTTCTTTGCATATAACAATAAAGAAAAAATGTGATTGACTCATTTCCTGTATTTGTTTCGCATGACTGAATGATAGCATGTGCCTTCTAGCAACCTAATACCTAAGTGTAACACTGTGCTAAACACAACAGAAACTGATGTAGAACTTGACATGAAGACCCCTTTTCCTTTTCATTGCTAGTTGATTGCTTTTTATCTTATTTTTAACCTTCTTGACAGAATTCTTTTCTCTACAGAAGGTAACATCTGATATATTTTTCATTAGTTAGTGAATTCTGACCTGGGCCCTGCTGCCTGTGTTTAGAATGAACTGCTGCACGTTGAATAAATTAATTTTCTGCCTACGTACGGTGCTTTTTAAAGCTAAATCTAATTTTAAATTCAAATTTAGGCACAGATTTATGAGCAGTTGCTAGACATGTAGACTGGCAATGGGTTGAAATCCAAGATGCTTCATGTTCAAAGAAATGTAACTGCAGTAAAAAGGAGAAGGGTACTTTGCAACACTTTCTTAAAAATCTTTCCCTTTTTTGGACTAGGTATTCCACAGACCAGTTGGCAAAACGGACCCACTTCTATATGTAACTTTCTACTCTCCATACTGCTGAGATGATGCACTCTGTAACTGTTCATGTAATGCAATACTTGTTTTTAAAAACACACTGAAGTGTGGAGACAAAAATAAGGAACTTGGTCTCTGGAATGATCTTTCTGAAATTATTAGCTTTTTCTGCCTCTCTTGAGAAAGTATATCGCAGACTAAAGTAACTACCCAAACCACTAGAGACTCCTAAAAATCCAGTTGGTTGTGAATTAAAAAAGTTACCAAACCCTGCCATCTTCTAAATGCCCTTCCATATTTTATGCAATCAATTCATGTTTTGAACTGTATCTGGGTTTAGGTAATATAAAAAGATTATTAATAAACTGAAACAGATTTCCTAGTTATGTAGTATCCCGAGAATGCATAGCAAATACCAGCCAAGTGACTACAGAAGTTCACGAGAACATGAAATGAGAATGCAACTTGGTTGTACTACAATAAAATCTTTATGAAGTTCTTTGGGGGATGGGGAAAGGAGGGAGTGGAGAACTGGGGATTTCTCTCCTTCCTAAAGTTTTTGTACTATGAACTAAAACACCAGTCATGAAAACAATGGCCTTCTGCGTGCTGAATAGAGTAAGATAGATGCACATATTCTCCCCTGACTCAGCCTAGAGGAGTGACATCAGCTAAAATATGTCTTTCTATTAGTAAAATATGCAAAACAAATGAAAATGTTATAAGTAATCTGAAGCTAGATTAAAATCAGCCAGTGGGGCTGTGGAGGGAAACTATCTAGCTTACTCAATTTTTATCTATTTCCTTCAACAAGGACTGAACTTCAAAATTAACTATAAGCAGTTAGTATTAAAAGAAAAGTTTTATCTATGATTTCTGAAAATGAATTTGAGTACTCATATATTTCAAATCAGATTTTGAATGTGTTGTTTTAATAGCCTTTGTGTTTTAAAGTTCTGCTTATTCTTTTTGTTTCAGTTGTTATAAAATCCATCTTCGGGCACTGATGTGTAGTTTGGTAATGTTATTACATATTTATGATATCTGAACAGTATTGAAATAATGATTATGACTATCTAATGAAGTCTCTTAACCTGGTTGTCTGGTTAAAGACACTGGCTTTATAGCACATAAGCACAAATAATACATCTGCTATCTACAGCTTTCCTAAATCCTGCTGAACTAGTAGAAGATGGCTACTACGACTTAATTGCCAGTATTGTTTTTCTTGGGAGAAAAGAGCAACCTTTCTCCCATCTTTGAGTATTTCTGTGAAAGAGGTTACAGGAGGCCTATTCTTCATCCTCTTTGGTTCCTCTGTCAAAGCTGTGATTGCTAAGAGATTATCTTCTTTCCTCATCTGATCTATCAAGTTTGTGGTTCTTTTTCCTTTCTTCAATCTTTTCCTAAAAAGAAAGATATTGTACTGAGTTTCCCCACCTTGTACAAGAAAGTAATACCTTTATATGAGTGATTGTGGTACTAAATTTAGTATTTATAAAATGTTTTACAAAGCCTCAGTAAAAGGTAATATATACATGCTAGGGTTTGAAAGCAATAAGGATAGTATATAACTGCACATTTTTTCTGCACCTTCTGTATATTTACAGAATATTTACGGGTTTGGGTGCCATTTAATATTTATTCTTTTCTTTTAAGCATTTTTATATATTGACTATGTAAGAACATGATTTTAAAATGGGCCTATGGTTGTGTTATGAAACTGTCATGTGCTTCAGATCTCCAAGTATGGCATTATTACAGGAAGTAAAAACACAGGCAGCATCAGAAAAGCATTTTGTGTGCCTCATTAGTCAGAAATGTCTGCCAAAACCTTGCCCTCTTGTGCTAATAGCTGACTTCAGCTGCTGGCCTCCTAAGTCACTAGCGTTCGGGGCTGGAGTTGCCACTATAGATGTGTTTTTTTTGCTGGCACCAGCCTACTGCTTACTACCATGTTGGACTTGAGTTTGTTTCTATTGGATTCAAGAGATGCAATGGAAGCTCTCCAGTGGCTAATTTAACACCTTTAAACTTGTAGGGCTGTTGAGTAAAGCTGTGTAATACAGGGAGGATATATTTTTTTTGTGTATATGTATTTGTGTGTGTATCTTTATATTCAAAGGTTGAAATCTGATTCCACATGCCATGCACTCTTTATTAAAATATGTTATTTTCTATTAGTGCTATTATAGAATTCATATGAAATATATACATTTGAGATCATACCTGAACTGAATAACACTCATTTGAAAACAGTCAATTCAGAAAAAAAAAAGCAGGTTAGCCATATTGAAGGCATGATGTCTATAAATGTGGTTATGCTCCAAATGGGCTATTCATGTGCTCCTCTAAAAGTGCTTTATGCCTGTGTAATCTTCACTTGTTAGCAGTTAATAAACACTTATATGTATGTGATCTAATCAGTACATCACCTGATAATATATGAATCCATGCATCAACTGCAAACTTCTTTAAAGTACAGTGAAGCAAAAATAGAGGTAGTTTATAGGGAATTATTACATTTTATGCAAAGGAAGGAGAAAAATTGTTAAATCATGTTCTAGCTATGTATCCAGAAAGTGAATACCTGGCCTCACTTACTCAACAAGAAACAGCTAAAATAGAGTATTATGTTACAGTCACAATATTGAGTCATCAGGTAGAGCATCAGTAGTTAAAATTGTCTCATTTTTCCTTCCAAGAAAGGAGAGAGCTGACTGATGTATAATGTTTGTTTGTTTTATGGCATTGTATTTTAACTTTCATTTAGTTTCACCTCAATGTTTTTAATAGAAACCAAATGAATTTAGTCTGTGACTGAATTTTGTCTTAACAAAGAATTCCATTGATAGGTTTAAGACCTATCGTCAGAGCTTGGTAGAAAAGAGCAGCTCCCAGATATGCCCAGTGAGAGAGATACTTCCATATATATGTGGGTGTATATGAACATACGTATAAAAATAAGAAAATACATCAGAATTATATATAAAAATACAATGTAAGAATAAAGTCTTGGATTTGGGATTATTTTGAATCATTATAAATGAAAGTTTATGTGCTTTGTGCGTAAGTCTCATTGGTTGATAGAGCCCAGGTGCAAATAAAATCTTCTCCATCAGGAGCTGTAATTTTCTGTTATTTTATACTACAACAGAGAAGGGTCCATATGTAGCTGGTTTTTGTCTCCTATGTCTCCCATTTTCCTCCTTTTTTTTCAATCTCAACCACTAAGTAAGCGTTAGGAAAATCTGAAACTAATGATTACGAAAATAAAAAGAAATTTAAACAGCAAAAGAAAACTTCCGTTACATAGCAGTTTCTTCACACACCTGACCAAACTCTTAAAATCATAGAAAGCAGATGTTAAATCATAAGCAAAATACAGCTTTTACTCTTCCTTTACGTTACAATTACCATGTAAACTTCAGTTCAACAACTTGCAGTGTTTGCAATCCTTGATACGGTGGCCCCTAAATAAACCTTTGTGCTGATGAGTGGAGGAGCTGAGGGTATGCAGTATGCAGTTGCTTAACTCTCTCTTTCTATGAATTTTGTGAATTAACATCCACTGCATCTCCCTACCCACTCAGAACAACTTCTTATTCAGTGACGCTTTCAGTCTGACAGTCAAAATTCTGATGGTTGATCTGTTTGTCCCTGGGTACCAAATCAGTGAGGCCGTCACTGCTTTGAAATTCTGTATCTCTCCATGCTTCTGTCTGGGAGGATTTAAGTTGTGCTTTGGAGTGCTGTGGGAGGATTTGTAGTGAGAAGTGGTGGGTAGTTCCTGTTGGTATATTGCTTTTCTGCTTTTGGTGATTGTTTTTTACAATGCATTGAAAAAATGTAGTGCTTTTACCATTTAAAATATGGGTAGAAAAATTTTCTCATTATAAATATTAAACTTGTAGTTGATTATTTTAACTGTGAAAAGCTGATTAGCTCTCTTGTCACCAAGCTGTTTGGTTGACATGTCAAATTTCATTCTTACTTTAAGAAAGAAAGCAATATCTTTGCTTTAGAGAATGTACATATAAAATGTGATCTTAAAAAATCAACAGTTTTATAGGAAATTAAATTTGGCTTGACTTCAGTTCTTCTGTCCAAAACTGGTGCAGTAATGATGAGTAACAACTTCAGAATATATTTGTGCCACCCTAAAACAAGTGTAGTTATTATACTTACAGTGTTACTGATAATATACAAAACACAGATTTTAGTATGACTGTATGTGTAAGTAGCTGCAGATATTGTTGTTGGTGCCTAAATGTGTAACAGCTACAGCTTTTTTTCATTGCATACTCATTTAAAGTTTGTACCTGCATGGTTTGGGGTTTTGATAATGGTCAGGGTAGGCAGTGGCCAAGAGTTTGGGTATTCCCTTTGTGTTGGGTGCCTTGCTTGACACACCTGATCTGGTTCCAGAGGTGTGGAAGGCTAGACAGTTCCTGAACCAACCTTTTCATTTAAACGGCCACCAGAGGTTGCTGCAGAACGGCGGACGCGGCTGGCAATAGATTTTTGAATTCAAAGCTGAATCCTGAATTTAGGAACAAATTGCACAGCTCAGGCTCTGACATGATTGTATTCCTTTTAAATGGAGTTGAAGCAGATATTAACCCTGACTTCTTATATATGTTTATTTAATTATAGAAGAATGTACTGTGTGCCAGTATAATTGTGGGGATCAAAATGCATTGGTTCAGCATCCATGTTTCTGTAACCTTGTGTGAAGGAGGTTCTTACAGTGAAAGTTAATTTTTCAAGTGTGTACTTGGACAGTACATGAAACTTTTCTATGTTAATGTAAAAATGTATTTTTTAGGAATTTTTAAAAATCAAATGCTGTTCTAGATTATGTATTACTCATGTTTATATTTTTGATCAGCTCAAACATGTCTACATTATGGGAAAAATTAGCTTTATAATTATACACATGTAACAATTCTTAAATGGTTCAGTATGTGTTTAGAAACAAGAAAATTAAATCAAGAAGTAAACCTACAAACTATGGGGGGAAGATCACCTGAAAGTATATACTCAAGAGGATAAATAGTAGGAATTGTGTGGCATATTTGTAATAATGTAACATCACACATAAATACATGCTATTTCTGTGGCAAAAGTACACCAGACTTTCTGATGCACAGTATCAAGCACTTTCATTGTTTGTTTAGAATGTAATAATGCTTCAAGCACCTTTATTTTTTAACTTCTGTTTCTGTAAGTCTGTAAACCCATCCTTATGTGAGTTAAAATTATGTTTTTGTGTCTAGGACTTGCACACTCAGTTATACGAAGTGAATTACTGTGTTTGGAAAGCAATAGGAAAATGCACTTTCTGATTAAGCACAGTTTTTCCATATACTCCCTGACAAGAATGAGAGCTATAATTTTTCTAAATATCACTTACCACTAATAAGTTACTCTGCGTGTAAAACAAGTAGGATAGTGTGTAAAGAATTTAGCAGCAGTCTGTCAAAGCTGTGATATTACATTAAGTGAAAATACAAGCGCTTCATGCAGATCATCAAGTCAAAGAAGTGCTCGTAAAACCCTTAATGCCACATCATCATTTACGATGCATATGCAAGGAAAAAAAAGGAAAAAATATTTAAAGCATATTTTATCCAAGAAGCTAGATGCACAGAGTTCAGCTGGAGCTTTAGAAAACCAAGAAATGAGAAGTAATTTCTCTGTAACTAAAATTTAGCTACCAAGTCACTCTTAGATTGTCCTGGGGCTTAGAAGCTAGTCGCTGATTGCATTTGGAAAGAGACTATTCCTTTCTTGGTGTTATGGTCTGCTACCCATACTACAAGGCTGCAAACCAGTACGTCTGCTGACATTCAGCATACAAAGAATGTCACACAAGTAGCAGTGTCCATGTGAAACTTGAGAATGTGTAGTTTCTGAGGATGGAAAATCTATAGAAAGGTGTTAGGAACAGGACCACTTTTCTCATTCCTTCTTAAGATACAACAGTGGGATTTGGAAAATGGTTGTAATTCCTTGGATAGATAACTATTTATAAGAAGTTTGCTCTTAATTGTGGTTTGTGGGTTTTAAAGAGTTGGGCTGGAGCTCAGAGACATTTTGTTCAAGGGCAAGAGAGCTTAGTCCTGTCTTAAGCACTCATGCAGGAAACACTCATATTCTGGTTTCCAGATATGGCAGTCAAGGGAAGGGGTGGCATATATTTGGTTAGAATTTTTTAATTTGAAAGTCAAATATCTTTCTCTTTAAAAATTTGAGGGCAAGAATTGCTAGGACATCTTTTTCAGTAGAATAGAAACCACAATTTTTGTGGTTTCTTATATCATACATCATATAAAAGACCATTTTGACTCTAGAAGGAGAGCTCGTCAGAATTTAAGCTACACTTAGCAAAAAGAAGTCCCAGCATCTGTGTTCATGGGCTGTTAACTTACGATTTCTAAACACATGGCAAACGTTTTGTATCAAATATCTCAAAATCAGATATTTCCAGAAAGAGTTCTGTGAATGTGTAACAGTTGTTTCAGGGTGTAACCAGACAGGTAATAGTCCCAGTAATTCATCTCTTCATTTCACATTCAAAAATTTAGGTATTTCGAAGTATTCCAAGTATTTCTAAATAACCTAAAAAAATTGAGAGAAAAATCAAAGTTTTGATGTGTAGATATATAAAATTATATATGTATGTACATGTATATTTCACATTGAAATCTTTTGCACAGAAATATGTGTTAGCTGTGCCATTGACTGCATACAACTGCATTTTATACACTGGTAGAATTTTCTTAGTTGTGTGCATGCTTGAGTTACGTGCTCCTCTTTTAGCTAGCTAATTAACAGCCACTTTTGCCTATATTTAAGCTAATAGTAGCAAAGCTTCCCTTAGCTGAAGATATGAGCCCTTTTAGCAGGTATACTGCTGAGAAACCAGTAAATGTTTTTGGTAGCTGGTGCTTTATCCTTCAAATCAAGCCTTGGCAATGGACTGAAGGACTTCCAGCAAAGAAACTTAGCATGTTGAAAAACCTACATAATACGAATGTGTGCACTTCATGCTTCAGTATCTACAAAGGATCTAAATCTCAAGTCTAGGAAGGCAGTACCAAGTAGTCAGGCCAGGCTGGATTAGAACAAGCTGCAGAAGTTGACCTTTGAAGAGGAAATTGAGTTAATTTTCATATTTTGAAATAGAAGATGATTGCTTGAATAAAAATGTTCTTGGAAGAATGTTTGTATGTGTTCACATGTGATCGTCCATATTTCTATGCCTTATGTTATTTTCCTTGCCCACAGGAAATTCATCTTTCTTTTCTGAAATGGCTTGAGGGAAATGTAGATGCTGAAGGATTAAGAGCATCCAGCAAGGTGTCTCTTAAATTTGTTTCATCCTCTGAATCAAAAATGGAGATAACTCCATCTCTCATGCCAGTCATCACTGAGATGGGAAGCTTCTCATCAGAACATTTCAGCCTGAAGACATATCAACAGAATCTTCAATCAAAGAAGCTTGGAAAGATTCTTCTTTTTGCTGAAGTTACCACAACAACAATGAATCTTCTAGATGGGTAAGATAGTGATCTAGACCATACCAAATAAACTTTCTGATCTGGAATTCACAATTATAGTAACACACAGTGTTCAGAAAGAAGCTTTTTTCTCTTTGGTTTATTTGTTGCCTACAAGCTAGCCAAAGTAAAAAAAAAAAAAAAAGCTTCTAGATAGGACACAAAATAGAGATCTTTGTGTTCATGGAATATTAACTGATAATTTATAAAATGCTAAACCATAAAGGGTGAGAAAATGTGAGTGTGACAACTTTTTACTTGGCAGTGGAGTTTAATCATTATTCCTCTTGCGAAGTATGAACGTCGCCACAGGACAGTTTAAGGTATTAAATATAGATATTTAGGAGATCATATGCATTTTCCAGTACAAGTTATTTTCTAAGCTAGTTATTTGACAAAAGTAATACCAAGTAGATTGTGGCCTTAATTTTAACATTACTGTTTTCTCTTGTTCCTTTTACTGAATATTTCACAAAAATGCTCTTTAGTGGTTTGTTTGGAGGTTTTTTTAAACATTGATTAGGGTTATGCTAGACATTCTTTCATCATCACATAGATGACCCTTGTGAATGAGTTGTGGGATACCTTTGAGAAGGTAGCTCATTAGAGTTTTGAATGGGATTAAGCGATATGAAAATCACAGTTACTAAATCTTAGGTTGGAGTCTATGTACAAAGACTCTACTGTTATGTTTCATGAAACAGTCTGATGGAAAAAACTGTCTCTGGGAAGTTGTTGCTCTTCAGGACAGATTATTCTCTGTGTATTTCTACCTGCAGCTATAACTTTTCTTGGCAGCTACTTTTGAGTATCAGTGTTAATTTATCTGCAGAAATTGCAGATGAATTTTACTGTTACTGTTGAAAATAAGATCAGGAATTTTGTTTTGGATTTTTTTTTTTTAAATCAACATCATCAGTTAAATCATCTTGAATGTTATTGTAACTGATTAGTTAGCCAGCAATAATAGCTTTAGTTCTCAGCTAGAGATCCTAAACTGTGGGACCAATATAAGTTACAGAATATGCCTTCTTGCAAGTAATAAAGATGATTTGTTTTAGAATATATGCATACAAAATCTGGAGATGAGGATTCATCATAACAGTACTAAAGTAAATCAGTT
Organism: Strix aluco; assembly: GCF_031877795.1. Lineage (NCBI taxonomy): Eukaryota > Metazoa > Chordata > Aves > Strigiformes > Strigidae > Strix > Strix aluco. Next base: position 36,372,632 of record NC_133932.1, on the reverse strand, counting down.
TGTAGTCTTACAGCTGACACTGGTAGAATTTACAAATGATAATTTGTGCTAAAATATTGCAATTTAGAAATAGTTGGAATCAAATACAAATTTCTTTTAATTCCAAACTATTTTCTGTGTGTGCATATATGCTCATGTGCACATTAAAAAAATGTTGCTGTGTAATTCTACCACTCCCCTTCCCCCAGATCTACATCCTCATCCTGCAACTGATTTTGCAGTGGCTTTTGGACATAGACAGACATGCTAGTTTGATAAGAGGCCACACAGGAAAGAGTTATTTTATAGAAGCATTTTTAGCATTTGCTACTTAATTTTTAGTATTCACAGCATGTTAAGCCGGATGGATTGAAAGCAGAAGTACTGTGAAGAAATGGACAAAGTGATAATTTAATAGGTCAAGACCTTTCTTTGACAGTTGTTTTTAGTGGTGGTTCTCGGTAACATTATTCATACATCTCAGTAAGATGAAGTATATAATTCAGACTTTTGTGAATTTACTTCGATATCACAAGCTAAATAGAATCATGTCTGGCCAATTTATATATGATTATATTACCACGAAAGGCAGGGGAGCTAAGAGAAGTGGTCTTGGTTTTTCAATGACTGTGGAACCTTTACTCTCTTATCTTTAAAGTGCTGTACCAGCAGAGTGGTCAGCACTCGGGTTGCTTTTTTACATTAAGTAGTCCAAATGTTTACAGATGTAGGTCTTCAAGATTTTCCCCATCATGATGCAGCTCGAGTAGTCAGTTTTCAGGTAAGATGTAAACTGGAAGTCCTAGTCTTAAATAGTTACTGGGAAGATGATCCTAGTCAGATTATAATTTGAACAATTAAATTTATCTTACAGTATGACCTTGGTTTTAGTAAGTTAAAATATTTGTCTTAAGTATTATAGTTGATGTTACTGTAAATACTTTGTTGTCATGGATGGTAGAATAATGTAGTCCATGTGATTTGCAATTCAGCAAAGTACCTTGAAACATCACAGATGACAGCATTTCATAAATCACTAGAAAGTGATGCAAATACATATTTGGTAACTTTTATTGAAGAAAAAAGTTGTCAGGTTTGTAAGGTACTTCCAAATGAACCACTACGAATTTGTTAAGATGAGTGCATGACACTTTTTTCTAATTGCCAATTTTTAATGAAAGGAAAGCATATCTCAGGAAAAAAGATTTTCTTTGCTTGAACAAAAAACACGTACTTATTGATCATTCATGATTCCCAGAAAAAAAATGCAATACCATGTTTATGTAATCATATATTGCAATAAGCACTTGTTATATGACAGACTCTCTTAGGGTCTCTCAAATTTTACTAAGTTTGTGATGATTGAAAATATGATACAGACACCTCAAGAACTGAGCTAGTGTGATTAGTTGTAAATTTAGTTAGTAAATTATAAATAAATTCAGCATTTAACTTTCGTGACTTCAGATTTTTCTTATACTTTTCCCACCAACTGAATGTCAAACTTCTGTCTCTCTTCCTTTCCACTTCCCCAAACCTTCATACCCCCCAAAAATTAAGAAGTGGAAGGAGAAAGTGGGCTGGAACTAATTTAATGGCTGAGCAACCTCACAGTAGAGAAACAGCCGGAGCCTAATAGGGGTCTTTGTCTGCATTTCCACCCTGGCTGGTAATGTGCCAGTCAAAAGTCAAGCAAGAGAAACAGGTGGAAACTATTAGACATGTCATAAAGTTTGAAAAATTGATTCTGGAGGCTAAGTGAATAGATTGAACTTGACAGTGTTGTCCTAAAGATTCTAAGGGAAAATTCTGTAGTTTAATTTGGGATCCCTTGATTGTTCATTAGCTCTCCAGATGGCAGGTCTTGGTGGTTTGCATATTAGCATACCCACTGTATTATCACTGGTGTACATTTATGTGTCCTAAGGTAACCAATTGGAAGTGTGAATTCACCCGTAGGTATCTAAAATTAAATGGCATTAGTCTAATGGTAAAATAAAGATTTGTTTAAGTGTCATATAGTTTTAAATGACCAATATTGCTTTTATGGTTTCGTGTTAAAAGCTTTTAATTTGAATCATTTGAGGCTATTTTTAAAAGCATTTCCATTTTTACTTCTTAAGATAAAATTTAAAATCCTTACCAGAGATTACAGGCTCCCTTGTTTTTTCTCTGAAAGGAAATTATTTCTGAAAGTTTCATTTCAGAAACTTTGATGATATGTATCCTAATGCTACCTGAACAGATTATCCTTGCCAGAAACAGTTCTTGTTTTTCTGTCTCCTCTCCTCAGAGCATGCCTGGGATTGCATGATTTAAGATGAAATCATTATTTTTGAGGATGCATCTGGTACAGTGATACAAATGTTATATTGTGGAGACATACTTATTAGACTCACAAGACTTGAGATTGATAAAGAAATATTTCTAGCACACTTTAATTGACTGGAATGGTTTCACAAGCATTTCATTAAAAAATAAATTAATTAGATACACATTTCAGTTTTATTCTTTACTGGCACCTTATATCCTGTTTTAATGTTTTAGTTGGCAGAAGTTTTGATTTATACATGATTAAGCCAGTATGTGATATATTCTATATGAAATGCCATTGTGGATCCTTTTTCCCCAATATTTAAGAAGCACGAAGTGCCGTTGTTAGGAAGAGTCTGGCACAAAAATGGTGAATTTTAGTGCTAATGCAGGTATGAGTTAGCGAAGAGTAGCTGCATACAGTTGAAGGAGCTTGAAATGGCACTTCAGAGGCACAAGCAAACAAGTTGAGATTGACAGACTGTATTTTGTACTCAGTGATTTTTTTAAATGTTTTTTTTCAAAACCTTGCGATATTTTTCTCTATGTAAACACAGTGGCCTCGTGTTTAGTCGTTCCGTGCACCTCGGTGATCTCCCTTATTCTCTGTTTAAACCACAGTTTTTAAAAAGCAAGTTAAAATCAAATAAGTTGTGGGGAGTGGGTTGAAATGTCATTTGAAGATAGAAACTTGGCATTAATGTAGCCTTTGCAAAATATGCCATACAGTCACAGTGCTTGTTTTCATTCCATCATCATGTGTACCTGTTTAAAGCCTCCCATCTCAGATGCTTGCCTCAGAATTCTACTAGGACTGTAACTACAAGCCAGAATTACTCTTCTTACAACTGTTGGCTCAACTTGATCAACTATTTTCTTAAAAGCTGTAAAAATTGTTTACTGCTTTTAATACTATTTTAGCTAGCTGTGTCTCATAATCTAGGCTCAGGTGGGTGGAGGAAGCCATTTTGCTGTAATAGTCAAAACCAACCGCAAGCTGCGTCACTGACCTTGTGGTTTCCTGTCTTGAAGATGTATGGGTTGTTGGAGTACCAAATCTTCCAAGAGTAATCTTTGTCTTTTAGCATGGTGAGACTATCCCAGTATGTTAATAGTCTGCTATAAATAGATGTTTTATCACCAACATTAAATTTGTAAAAATTAACCCCCTACACCCTTCTCCCTCAAGAATGCATGCTGGATTGCTGGAAGATACTGTGGTGGGCACAAAAGATGCCTTTCTCTCAGGAAGTAGGCATTGCTCTTGGACATTTAAAAAACGTGTGCTGACAAATTGGTCAGTTGCATTTAAATGGTATATGTATTTTATACATAATATTTTCTACAGCTACATGACCAAAAATATTTTATCAGTTTGGATACTTCTTTGTGCGGAGAGCTCTCACAATAGTTCATATTGCTTTTAAAAGCTTAAGTCCCTTGGTTTTGTTTGTTTATTAAAATGTAGTGTGACATAGGAATGCTTTGCTTGATGAAGGTCTAACCTAAAAAGTAAAGTTAGATACAAGTGGCGATAGATCTGCTCTTTAAGGAATTTTATGCTTTTAATCTACATCACCCCCATTTAACTTAGCCTTGATATAATATCCTCTTCCTTTGCTCTTTACATTATTGGGGTTACTAACTTTTAAACTTCATTTTTTTAGTATTTATAGGGTTTGAAGACTTTTTATTCTCAAAAGAAGAAAGTTAGTGCGTTGGAATAGCTGCTTCCATGCTTGCTTTCTTCAAGGGGTTTTTTATATTCAATATTTTGTGCCTTCCTTTGGTGATAAAGGTTAGCTCAAATAACAGAATATGTTTGTTTCCCTTAAATCAAATTAATTTCAACAGTAGTTTTTGCCACTTTATTTTTAAATGTATATTTCATACTTTATTCTTCCATTCACTTATTGGTAGTGTTTTGCATCATCCAGTGTTAGAGAAATCTGTCCTTCAGCCTGATAACAAAAGATCATGCAGGAATTTTTGTAATATAGCCAAGAGTCTGTTCCCTTCCTTGCCTGTAGAAAGGGAGGAATTCGGAAGTTTTTGGCACTGATTTGGTTCTGTGCCATTCCCAGACTCTTCTCTGCAATACCATTTTTCATTACATGCTTGCTGAAAGATTTCTGTATTAGGATTTGTCATCTCCTTTGCGTCAATTTTCCGTGCCTTTCTTTCCACCTGTTGTGAACAGTTCTTGAGGGCGCTAAACAATTAGGTCCCTATTTTCCTGTCACGCACCTTGTGTGTCTGATTTTTCATGGAATTGAAGGCAAAATATGTTTCTCTTTATTTTTTTGTTATGTAAAATTAGTAGATTTTCTTCCTGTTAATGAAGTGGGCCCCCCGCTTGCAGTTTCAGTCAGTGCAGGAGGAGGTTTGGCGTTCCCAAAGGGGATTGAGTCATAAAAAAAAGATACCCGTTTTGCAGAGCAATTAACCCACGTTGAACTCTTACAGTATATTGTATTACCCTGCTGCTGGAAGTTCCTGAACAATTCGCATTGTCGTATGACTATATACGTAGCCTTGGAGCACTCATCATTTGTTAAATGTGAGAGGAAACCCTGTAAGACTGCACAGTTAAAATGAGAGCTAGAGAATGGAAATGGAAGGGTTTCAGTAACATATTTCTGTTTTGTTTTACACAGTGCTGTTTTCATGCACGCGTTTTAAACAGACTTTTCATATTAAGATGAAAAAATGGAATGCTGAAGTTATAAATCATTTTTTTTAAGAGGATTAACTTAAAGTATATAACATAATATATGTAATAGAATACAATATATCATAATATAATATATTGTTATATATATTTATAATACTAATTACAACATTACATATATATATTGCTATTCATTTTCTAACTCTGTGACTGTCAATTCTACCTTTGAATTTTAACTTTTGTTTAGTAAAAAGAAGTCTTGCTTAAGGTTAAACTACCCAGAAGCACTTACAGATTAATGTTTGCACCTCATTCAGAAGGAGATTTTCATGCTTTTCCAGTCATCATTTTGTAGCATATTGTTAAGTCAGTTCTGTGGTGTCAGTACAAACCTGTATCAGGTAGAGCTATCCTTGTGTTCATCAAATAGCTTTCTGTGTGCTGGGAGACCTGGCACCTTATTTCCACCATTCCAAACTCAGATCAGAATATAGCCTCTAATGAAGTCATGTGCTTTAATAAGTTAAAAAGCTCAAAGACCGGCATGAGTGGGTGTAGGACATGACCCATTGACGTAAAAAGGGAAGGGTAAGGTATAGCAAAACTAGGTGTGTTGGTAATGTGGTCAGATGAAACAACCTCCCTGCCTCCCTAGTTAACCTCACTGAGTAGCTCAGGGCTTGGACAAGTCATGGGTCTGCATTTCTCCCCCATACCTTTTTATTGTAATTGTTATCATTATCAGACTAATAAAAGAATAAATTGAAGATGTTGTGTTCAAATAAAACAGAATAACAGTTAGGTATCTAAGTGACTTGATAATGTGTTTGATTAACGGATTGCTCAGATATGTGGCTGAGGAAACCCTGGTTTAGGAACTAATAAAGAATTCACTTGGCTGGGCACTGCACATGTTTCTTACACTTGACCTATGAGGGAGATTGCTGGAGATATTCAGCACATGCAAGTTCCAGGCAAACTCACTATTTTTTCAGAAAATGGGAATTCTGGAGAAGAAGTGGAGCCCAGTATGTATTGCTTTGGCAACTCCTCTGGTCATTACACTTGCTTTAAGTGATGAGTGATGCATAGGGCCTACCTCAGCTTTGGAATTACATCTATAGAGTAATTTTTGTCTGATCATTTTAGGAGGGTGATGGGCAGAATCACTGTTGTCAGCCATAGAGAAAAACATGCTGTGTGCTAGATTTTGACTTTAGCTACTTTTATTTGAAACTACAATAAAGATCTGAACGCTGAACTACACCTAAATGTAGTCTCATAAAATCCGAATTATTCTCTGGAGATGCCAGTTTCTCATTGTGACTACACAGGGAGAAGAGTGTAATCAGATTTCTTAGAAACTCTAAGTTAGATCATGGCTCTCAGTTTTAATTTTGCACATCTCTCTCTCTTTGCCCTTCTTAGAAAAAAAGAAGAGAAAGCGGTTGGATTTACAACAGTATGAGTTAAGATAGGAGCTCAGAAACTTACAGCATGTCTCTTTAGGGAAGTTTAGACAGCACCTGTTCTGATGGTGTTAAGAATAAATACACTGGTTTTTGTTAGTTCTTATACTGCCAGTCAGAAGATAGTGATTTAATTTCATAATAATTGCCTGATTGTTTCCAGAGCCAAAGAACTTTCAAAGCTTGTGTAATTTCTAACTTCAGCAGTAAACTAAGAAAATCCCACAGAATCTGAATTCTTTACATAAATCCCACTGGCCTAATTTATTTTCACTTATACTCCTAGTTAAAATATTTTAAGAATCTGTTTGTATTCAAACGAAGGCTTGCATTTATCACACCTCATATCATTTAGCCTAAAATGTCATGGCCTGTAGAATGGTGTGTAAAAAAAAAAAAAAAAAACCAAACCCAAAAACAAAACCCAAAAAACCCCGAGGTTCCCCCACTGCAGTTTTGTGATCCCCAGGATTGCTATAAAATGCTGTACCTCATGTTGCTTTCAAAAGAATTTACTGGCATTGTTCTTGTTATTTAACTGTTAAATGTGGATGAACTCCCAAATGTTTTTTGTAAACTTGAACTGACACTGTTTTTACTGATGATACTATCTTATGTAAAAAACCCAAAAGCATTTTAAAGGATTCTTTGCAAACACAAAGCTTTTATGGCATATTACATTAAGCAGTTGCAGAACACAACTATAAACTGTCCTATAGATGTTTTTTATTTGATCTGTGTTTGAATGGATTGTCAGTCTGCCCATTCACAGAGGAAAATGAAGAGGCATACTGAAGAGAAAACAAGAGGTAAAAAAAGTAGGGAGATGGAGACTGAGACACAGGAAAGAGGAAATAAAAGTATGGCATTTGGGGGAAACAAATCTTATCTGTATTTACTGAATATTTTTTTAGCAAATACGCTAAACTTAGTGTAAGATTGCAGTGTTAATTGGGGAAAAATCTACATGTTGTCAGAGTGCTTAGCAAACGAATTACTGATCAAAAGCCCAATACTCCCTTGTTTAAATGGCAAATTATCTACTGAAAGATAATTTACAAGTGTTTGGGTTTGATGACTTCCGAAGTCATAAAGACTGGTAACAACTCCACTTAAGCATGTGGTGATTCCATTTCTCGTTTTTGTTTGAAAATTGGGGTGTATGAAGAAAAGGGAACATTTTATTTTGTTGAGGCTAAATAATAATTTTGATTACAGTCATAACTGAATTTGCAAATTATGATGACCTGCTTTGCTTGCTTGTTTTTAGTCATCCTTTTAATCTTTCCTACCATCATCATAACTTTTTAATATCTAATTAGAATCCCACAAATTTCTTTCATTTCATGCTTTTAAAAATGTGACTTACTGCATACTATATTGTACTTTTTGGATATTGTGTAATTCATTAAACTGCATGTTACATGACAGTAGAAAAGCTTCAGAATTCATTCTACCTGACTGCATGTTTTCCATCCATTAATTTACTATCTCTACTCAAATCCTTGGATAGGCAGTTAAAGTTTCAAAATGCAACTTCATTCAGCCGTTTCTAAACCCCTAAAACTTAATTGGTAGACCTAGATGGACTGTGGGCTTAGTGAAAGAGAACAACATATTTTTATACAGCTGCATCATCTTTCAGCTAACATATTTCACCCATATAATCAGTTGCTTTGTTTAAACCTAAGACTTGATTTTCTCATATATCTAAAGGAGAAACTAATTTGGTCTTGCAAACTAGTTGCTACTCAACCAGCTTCCTTTTAAGGATGTGTATTGCACAATATGACTGTTGCAGTGAAACTGAGATCTATGAACACTGAAGGAATAACATGCAGATAATGCTTTAGTGGCTAAAAATAATATTTCACTCTTCACTGGAGTAAACCAGGACTTGATGCCCTCAGAATGAATAGTTGTTTGATATACTCGTGTAAATGCAGGTATCAGGGGTATCAAACAGACTTACAAGCTGTTGTAGAACTCTTTATCACTGGCATTGTCTCTGATGAAGTAGTGACCTTGTACCAAAAAACATTTTCTTTCTTTGTTGAATGCAGATGCTCATCCTACAGATGCTTCTCCTAAGAGAAGGAAACATTTTTCTATCTATTTTCTTAAGGTTTTTTTAACCTTTTTCCTCCAAGCTCTGTTTGTGCTACTAGCTTCTGAAACAGAAGTTTTGTCAAGATCATACATTTATGAAGTAATACAGAAGAATGCTTATGTGATCTCAATAAGCCATCTGTCAGGCTTCTCTGAAAGAAGAAAATAGTTTAAAATACTGTCCACAGGTGCAGAAAAAAAGAAAGACTATTATCTTACAGCTTTTAAGATTCAAGACTGGAAATTAGATAAAGAGTTCTCACTCAAGTCTTGATTTATTAGCAAAAGATAACATGTATACTTTATATGGAGTATGGTACCAGATGTGAGATATAAAAGAAATTCCTGGTGGCCACCTGCTTTAATGTACATTTAAAACGTGTGGTAGTTATGTCATGTAGAATTTATGTGATAGAGAATAATTCTAAGTTGGTAGACCATGTCAGGTTAGCAAGGATCGATGCTTGTGAGATGTTTAATATTTTCCATCACAATTTATCCATCCCTTTGAAAAAAGAAAAGTGAAATAACCACCTTTTGCCAAGGTTTTTGAAAAGCAGCTGTGAGTGGCTTGGGTATTTCTTGTGGTAGCAGGCACCACAGAATTTTTAATGAGAAGGTGTTGGAAAGTCAGTAGAGTGCTGTAACTCCAGCTTATTTGCCTGTTGTTTTGTTTCTATTTTAGCATCAGCATTCTGCTACCATTCAGTTGTTACGTTTATGTGGTTTTCTTTGGAACTAAGTGGAGATTTCTTCTTCTGGGGCATGTTTTCTCCATCAGAATACTGACAGCGTGCTGACAGACGGAAGATGCCCTTGCATGTCACAGTGCCAGCGTGCTATGAAGCCTCAAGCAGGAAAGAATCCTTATCGCAAGAGGCTTCTTGCTTTTAAGAAGTAATGGCAATTAAAGATTCTTGGTGTAGCTGGTTGAAATGCATACTATATGGAAACATTGAGCCTAGAAAACTACATTCAGGCACTGAATATCACCTTTGCTAGTAGATTTAACTGACTATGCTAATCTTGTCCCTAGAAATTGAAGTTTGTTTTGATTAACTCAGATTTCCAGAGCCATGTCCTGTAGCCACAGAGCTGGAAATTGATTATAGAGTATATTGTCATAGGTATTTCACTGCATGCCATGTTCTGAGGGGTATTATAACCCTTCTGATGAAGCAAGATGAGGAATTACTTTCCTTAACAGCCAAACATGGCCTTCACAGCACCATAAATGGTATTAAAACATGGTCTTAGTTTGATCTAGTAGCTTATCTAAGCAGTTATAACTTTAGGTATACAAACCATATTAAAATCTTCTAGGCAAATTTATTCTATTTGTTAACCTCTGTAATAGATAAGGATTGCAAATTCATGCTTATCTTTTGGGGATAATAAAAAGATTTCTGCTTATATTATGTTTATTTCTATTTCTAGTAATTTCCTCACACGTTTTCAGTATTTTGCTGTTATCAGTAATTTTTATTTCCTTATTTTTTAGCTGTTGGTTTGATTTCTTGTTTGAGATGGATAAGATATAACTCACTGTTACTATAATTTAATTAATTAGTATCAATTATTAAAACTAGAAATGGCAGGCCTCATGTCTGTCTTTTTTTACAAATGTGATTTCATGTTGTAATAATTCTGATAGTTGCTGGCTGATAAAAAATAAATTAGGAGAAATCAATCTTATTTCAGTTAGGAACTCAGATCTTGACTTGGTATATGCTGGAAAAAAACTTGTTTTGGTAAACTGTATTGAATTTAACTTTTCCTATAGTTTGTTGTCTTAAAACTCTTCATTGGTCTGCTTTAAATCCTGCAGTTCTGAATATGGTTTGGAAATGAGTAAGTTGTAATGACTAAATACTTTGAAAAGAGTGAGTAATACTTGAAATCTCCCCTTCCCTTTTTCTGTAAGTGTCAGCTGACTTGAAATGTGTAAATTACACATATTTCTCATGTGTGTCATCAGGAATTTGCATGCTACCTTCTCTGTTATTTTTCATCTGCTTGTTCTTCCTAAAACCAGTTAAGATGTTATTACGCTAGAGAATGGATTGAAACTTCTGACTGTTTTCACAGGATGACTAAAGAGTAGTATCAAGTATGAAATTCAGCACTATTCCACCTTCTCTTTCACTAACAACACTAATTCAAAAAAAGTAAAACCACAAGGAAAGAATGAACTCATGAAATTGAACTGTTTTCAGCTATGGGTTGCAGAAATTCTTTTTTTTTTTTTTTTTCCTGAAGGAATAGGAGTAGACAAGAAGAGATAGCCATAAATGTCTTTCTGGGACATCTGCAGGAATAGGTGTAACACATTGTATACCGAATGCTAATTGATACTATTCTGCAAGACTGACCAGCAAATTCAACCCAGAATTCTATGGAAACCAGCTAGTAAAGGGAACCAAGAAACCATTCGATCTGGAGATTTTAGATACAAGTCAGTCAGATTTTTGGGAGGAGGGTAGAAGGAAGGAGGAAGAATAAGTAAACTTGAAGTAAAATTGAAGATTTTTTTTATGAAGTCCAGGTTGATCAATAAGCAAGTCCTGTTACTTGTTAGCTATAACATAATTTACTCTGGGAGAATGTCTGCAGGTCATCATTAGCTCCATGCTGAGGGTATATTACTGTTCCAGACTCTTCTGGGTTTTATTTCAACAGGGCATGGACATAGAAGTTATGGTGTTTTGGGGAGTGCAGATAATTGGAACATTAGGATTCTACCAGATAACCTGTTTTTTATCTAATATACTTTTTGGAGGTTTCATCATTTAGTGGTCATCAGAACAGATAATATTTAGTCAGTGAGAAATTAATTTAACTAGTACTGAGGAACAACTGGATAGAAACTGTAGCCCTTTACCTGTGAAGGAGTAAATACTCTCCAGTTGGCTGAAGCTGTAATACAGGGTGTTCATGACAACAGAATTATATTGGTTTAGAGGGAAAATGGTAATTTGCTATAAGGCATTAGCTTAATAAACTGGTGTGCCAACAGGAGAGGTTAAGACGGGTGAAAATGTTCTACTTCGATGTTTTGCCAAGTTAAGCAGTGAAATATTGTGAACATGAACCAAGTGAAATGGAATGCTTTCTACTTGGATTTGAAACCAAAAATGCCGGTGAGTAAGTGATAATTCATAAGTGGTAGAGTGTAACAGTAGATAAGTAGATAAGTAGCCTTCCTTCCCAGCTTCCTCTCCCACCGAGGAAAAATTGCTGAGCAAAAATCTGAAGTGCTGTTTATTTTAACACTGGGAAACACTTATTACTTCAAATATTTGCCTGCTTGTATATCATATCTATTATACCAGATGTGCCACATACAAATTAGACATGGCTCATGAAGTGTGGTAACCCTAGATTTTTCAAGATTTCGGATGTAAATTTTCCTTTTATTTAACTGTTCTTTACCTCCTGTCAGGAAGGCTTTCTAGTGATGGAGGGTTATAGCTTTTTAATTAAAATACTCAGCAGAATTCTTCCCATACTTTAAACACACACTTTATTCAGTTATTTAAAACAAAAATCTTTAGATGGTGTTAAAACAAGAAATGTAGAAATGGAGCTTAAATTTACTGAATCTGGAACCAGGTTCTCTTAATTACTTGGCTAGATCTGCAACTGCATTTATCTAGTACCTATCAAAACCTTCTTGGAAATAGGGAAATTTTTTTTACAGTGATGGTAACTATACAAGGAGAGCCTAAGCTAAATTCAGATTATAAAGTACTAGATCAGAGATGAATAAAATATAAAAAATAACACCAAGAGTCAAGCTATGATATAATTTCTTTTTCACTTTTTTTTATACTGTGAGATCATTCAGATGAACATTTTATGCATGTGTTTGTGTTACACTCTAATGGACGCTGACACAGGAGACTTCACATATTAATTTGGTTGAAGAGAAAGTTGGGGTTGTTTTTTGTTGGTTTGGGGTTTTTTTGTTTGTTTGTTTTTACAACAGTGCTCCAGACACCCTACTCTGGACTTCGCAGAAGAGATGCCAGGCAGCTTTTCAGGCTAGACTGCAGGGACTGCTTGCCCGTTCTAGCTGGTGCTGTGGAGTCAGCTGGCAGTCACATCCAGTACAACGCTAGGTGACAGAAATGAACTGCTCTTCAGTAAACTAGGGTGTCTTTTTCCTGTATTTAACAGAATCATTAAACATCAAATTCCAAAAAATCATGTTGTGAATGTCTTTACAAGCTTCAACCACGTAACAATTAAAAAAGCTAAATTATGAAGGTTGTGTATTATAAACTGTACTTTGATTTAAAAAAAAGTCACAACCTTTGATTGTTTTGTTTTCAATCTGTCATGTACTTCAGTATTTCTAAAGGTCTTTTTTTATTGTGTGATATTAATATCATCAAGGGAACTAGCTGTAAGGCAGAAGTATTTGCCTAGTCTGTGTTTTCAGTTTTATGTGTTCTAGTAAATCTGAGGTGCTTCGTTCTGGTTTTCAGGTTTCAAAATACATTAACCATCTCTCCATCTTATGCAGTGGCTCATACCCACCTCATTACAAGAAGGGCAGGAATATGATCCCTAGATGTGGTTTTTCCTAAGTAGGTGATTATTGGTGTGTATGCCATTTGTGTGTAGATTTCTGCACTGGACCATATTACATAGTGTATTAGGTCTTCCTAGCATTAGTTACATTTACATGTAGGTTTTTTTCTGTGTGAACACATTCTGAAGGGTGGTTTTGAAACACTGATATTCGTGTTACTAGAATATGTGTGGTGTCTGCATTATTTGCCAGTAATTTGAGTTGGATTTGGTTTCAGAAAATGTGAGCTAGTTTTATGTCCATTCTGATTTTACCTACGTCTGTTTTAAAGCACCAGCTGTATGGCAGATGCTCACATTAAGGTTTTGTGTTTCAAGCAGAATCAAGAAATTCTCAGGATACCTTATTTGCTTCTACTACAGATTTTTCTCTTTCAGATTCAGTCAATCCGTAATGATGAGTATATAACCATTTCAGTCTTTTGTCAAAATCTACTGACTAGAACCTGTTTCTGTCCTTAAACTTCTCTTCTTCTCTGTATGGCTTCTCTTCTGCCATGTCATACTCACCATACCTAATAGGTGAGTATGATCTATGCTGGAAAATAAATTCTCTGCTACTTGTTCATCTCTGTCAACTCAAAATTTTGTCACTACCTGAAGGAAATGATGACATATTTATGTTTTGTTTTGCTCTTCACTATATCCATGTCCTTAGTTCTTTTGATCATTCACAAGTCCAGTCTACCATTTGTCAGTCTTGTGCAGCTTGTATAAGTAAATGGCATAACTGATCTGATCCTCTAACAAGAGGCCCTTATCCTGTCCTCCTTGGAGAGCAGCTTCTTTCTTTGGTGACTGTGATCAATCCAGTTGGCTTTGCATTTTTTTGTTTGTTTCTGAAATTAGAATCCCCTTGTCTTGCCCCCTTTTTCTCCCCCCATCTAGCTGCATATCCTAATTTAAAGCCTTGATTTTAAGGTGGCACAACAGTTCTGTGTGGAAGTGAACTCATAAATTAAGGCCAGAAATAGTTCTAGCCACAAAGTACTTTGTATAATATTTTCTCTCCAGTATTCTTGCTGCTGCTTCGAGACTGACTTGCTCATGTTTTTACTTGCATGTAGAATCACATAACTCTTTGTTGAGGCTTTGTGTGATTTTAAGAATACTTATAAAGTAGAACTTGGTACAGGAGTGGGGCTTAAATTTACCCGTCATATTTGTGCCATTTTCCAACTTTGTTTTTCTCTTTAGATCTACAGTTGTTTCCAGCAGGCTCAAGACTACAGACTCTAACTAAAATTTGACCTTATGTGGGAATTTAACAGTCCTTTCTTGAGTAATTTCTTCTTTTTTTTCCATGTGCTTCATATTTAAATATATTTCTTTTCATTTTGTAGATATTATATTTTTAATGAATACACCTGATAGAAGAGTTTTGGTTTAAAATGTACTCATATACACTTGAGTATATGGAATTTATTTGCAGTTGTGAGCTTTAATAACGTAAGCATGTGAAGACTTCTGAAAGGAAGCAAGTATCTACTTCTAGTCCTTTATATGGCAAATTTTAATCTCATGAAGTGGTTTTGTGATGTTTTAAGGCACCCTTTCATACATTTATATGAGTAAGTTGATAAAAAATTTGTACTCCAATTTCTTTATGCTTGGGATTTGGGCAGGTTTAGTCCTGTTCTGGAAACTAGCTAGAATACTTTTCAAGAATCTTCCTAAGCCCTTTTTTAACATGCGACTATTACGCTGTGTGTTTTCAGGGACAAATGACAACTTTACTGGAAAGTTGGATTATAACATATTTAAGAAAAAATTTAATTTGTTCCTCATCCTTCAGTTCTCATAACTCCATGCATCTTTGGTTCACAAGGTTTATGATGGGCTAAAATTGAAAAATTTTTGTGGGAGCTCTTTCTTGTTGTGTTGACAGAACGTAATTGAGAGAATGACTAAAACAACATTTCATTTCAACACTTAGGAGGATTTGAATTGTCAGGTTTCATTTTCAAAATTAGCTAAAAAAATAACTAAAATGAAACTTGCTTCTCAGATTCTAAGTGATATCAGACAAGTTGCCTTCTTTGTGGGAGATTTTGTAGCTGTATGTGTATTACAGAACGTTGAATAGAAGTTGCAAAATAATCCTGAGCATAAATGCTTGTGGAAAGAAAATCTATTTCTTGCATAGTATCATATCACAGAAATGAAAAAGTAGAATGCCAACGGTACATCCTTTTACATTTTAATGCAATGGTCAATAAGCATCTTTCTAAATTGTATTTATGTTGTTATGCTGCATGTGTTGAATAGGAATGCCATAAGAGATGCGGTCCCTCTGGAAACCAAAAGTTTATGTGAATGTGAAGGGAAGAGCTCTGCAGAGGGTGGTGAAAAATGGGTTATATTGAGTTTTTCTTAATAGGACACAGTACTCTCCAGACCTGCAGTACTGTGGATCCTACAAAATAGCACAGAAAGGATGTAAAACAGGTCATTTTTGATTTGTAATGTATGTAATTAGCTGCACTTAAGTGACTACAAAAGGATAGAGGCTCTGTTGATATAAATAAAATACTTGTGTCATGCACAACAGAAGCATGAGCAAGAAGAAAGCTTTGGAAGCTCAGCTAGGAATACAAACTGCACCCTTTGACCTAGTCCCCACGTAACTGAAGTGGGTTTTTTGGTAACAGGTTCTAATTTACTTACACGGCAGTGTTGCAAAAAACTACTGCTACTGGAACTGTTTCTGCAGTCCTTCTGCATGGTTTTGCCAGCAATAAATGAAGCTTTCTCAAAGTATATTATAAATGTATCTTTGGTCATTCCAAGTATCTTTTTAAATGTAGAACATCAGTAGGTCAGGTTTCATCAGCTTTAAAATAGTGGTCAGAAATTATCCCCTGAATACCTCATGCATCAAGTCAGGCAAGACAACACCTTGGACATACTACTGAGGAAAAGGGTAACAGGTCTTCCAGGAAACTCTCTGGGCATTGTGAAATGCTGCCTGAAATTTTTATACCTTGTCACAATATCCCCTGAAATGTGGTCAAATAGCAGGGATGCCTAGAATTAGGAATATAGTCAGCAGCTACTGTACTTCTGGCAAGTGTAGCTTCCAGCTCCACTTGGATACATCTCTACACATACGAAACTGCTACATAAAATAGATGTCTCTAGAGGCCCAAGTTTCAGAGACTATAGTTTGTAGTCTGGTAAGGGTTGCCATTCGTTATGTTTGTATTACAGCTTCTGCCAAGTACTTATGACAGAATTATGGAAGTATGAAGTGCTTAAACAGAGACCTTGAGAAATAATTCCTCGGAGGAAACAATATTTCCTTACTGTGGTTAGGTGACTGGATAACTATAGACCACTGTTTCATTTGCACTGTGCCGGTTCATGTGGGTGGTTCATTGGTTTGTTTTGCTAGAGATGCAATATTTCCTTTTCAGGCACTTCTACTCCCGATAGATAATTTAAATGTTGATGTGTGATAGCTCTTGCTCATTTACGGTGACATGAACACTACATGTCCTTTTTCGGAATGAATGTCACAGATTAGGGCCACCATTCTGAAGTACTGCCCAGTGAAAAAATTGCAGATTGTCAAAGAAACCACCTGTCTAGTTCTCTGGGAAAATGCAGCTAACTGAACAGAAAAGTCTTTTAACTGTCAGATACAACCAGCATGCCTTTTTTGTGGGTACATACATAGAACTGACACTGACGAAGTTGTGTGTGAGAAGAGCTAATGCTGAGAAATTCAGGTTCGCTAAGATGGTAGATGATCAGCCATTTCAAGAGGTGTAATGAACAGCTAGCTGCACTCCCAGTTCAGACTGCTGTAGTTAAAATTCTGTTTTCATTATCTTAAATTAAGTGTGTTTTGCAGCAGAAGGTTGTGTTCTGTTTGGAAGATGTTGTGTCTCCTTGATGATTCTTTCCCAACAGAGATTTCTGGGCTGTAATTTCAGTTCAGTTGTTTGAACGGCTAGTCTTTGCATGAGCTTCTGCAAGTGTTTGTATTCCTGGCTGGGCGTTCAACTGATTAGCTACAGAGACTTTCACCTGCTTGAGTTTTGTCAACCTCAACAAGAGTAAAATTTTCAGCTGTTGAGAGCTCGGTTATCTTGTTCTCAGATGAGTTTTTTTGGGAAACTTGAACTAGATCTTGAACAGACATCTAATAGATGTGAGGGTGAAGGACTCTCTGCTCTATATGGGAGATGGAAATGAGGGACTGTATGCATTGTGTATGTGGGGGAAAGCCCTTTTCTCCAGCATTCACAAATGTGTGTGATTGTTCCAGCACTGTAGTTTTAGCTGTCATTTGCATCTCTCATGTTTGTGAGTTGGTGCAAAGGATTGTGTATAACAGTAGAGCTTTGCCTTACATTATTTCCAGATAACTCATAGTTGTGAAGTTTTATTCAAGAAGCTGCCACTCTTGCAACCATATAATAAGCAGAGGACCAGAGCTGTCAAGATGATTTGTTTACTGGGATTAGAGCCATGCTATTTTAAAATAACAGTGTTATGATGATAAAAGTCTATAGCATTTTCTTTAAATGTCTCAGTAAGCTGCATGAAACCTGGTAGCTGTGTAGGTGACAGTAGCAGATAACATAGCAATTTTAAAATTCAGTCACTTTATTTCAAAAATTTGAAACAGAGCAAATATGTATTATTCCTTTATGGTGGACCCTCTATTTTAAAATCTGTTGATTTAGTTCATATTAAATGTATGCTGATGCAAATGGTGCCCTACTGACATTAGAGGAGAGAAGGGGGGGGGGGGGAAGAACCAGAGGTTTCAAACACATTTATAAGAAAAAGAGAAGAGCAAATAAAAAGATTCATGCTAACTTTCCTAGTCAAAATATCAACCTGAGGGAATGCTTTATCTGGCATAAGGTAGGTGTACAGTGAAGTCAGTCTGGATATGAAGCTTGTATAGATTCTCTGAACTAGTTTCAAACCAGCGTATGCAACACTATTGTACCTGGTTAAGCCTGGATTCCTAACCTGAGTTAGCTCGAGTATTGTGCTTTGCTGCCCTTCTAATTATTTACAGATACTTGAGCTCACTAGGGAAAGGAAGTTTGGGAATCCCACATGAATCTCAATTGCTGTTCTTAGCTTGCAGTGCACATGAAGTCTTGGAATACTGTCTGCATCAGCTGTATGGATGTGACTTGATTCTAGGAAATTCATACACCGCAAAAGAAATCTAAAAGCTCTACCTAGCAATGATAGTTACTGACAGCCTGGTCAGTAATGCCAAGGATATCTTTCCTAATTATAAACAGATGCCTTCCTTTCTGTCTTGTCTTTAAGCATAGTTTTCCTAAAGTGGAACCTAACAGTACATTAATTTTAACATTAAATGTTCAAGTTGCCCTTTCTAATAACTGGATGGGTGAACCTATGTGCTTCTGCAAAAACTTTTTTCTACTTGGAGATTGAGAGGCAAAGAAAATCCCACAGATTTCACTGGGTTTAGGTTCTGTTTTAACTTTGTAAATCACACTTAGGAATGCAGTTTCAAACCTGCAAAAGGTAATAGTGGAATAGCAAAATCCAAAGTATGGAAGATTTTAACTTTAGAAAGTAGTTGTGTGTATGCAGTAGTGTATATACTACATTTGTTAAAACAAGAGGTTACATAAATATTTGAGTTTTTAAAGATCTATTGCAGTCTTTTTTAAAACTAAATGTTTTATTATCCAAATTTGTGTATGATATCTTATTTCAGGAGTGATATTAAATATGTAAATGGCAGAAATGTGGATTTGTCACATAAGTAGTCATGGTTCTCTCTTGTTTCTTCCTTGGTAAATCCAGCCTTGCCAGGAGACGAGGCCAGATTATTTTTGTGTTATAGAAATCGTTCCAAAACAAACCCTCTCTGTAGTTACATTATCCTTCAATGTAAGGAACATGTTTGGCTTACATACTGCTGACATCTGCCAAATGTTTCTTTACCAAGTGTTTAGTGTAATTTGCAGTGAGCTGGTGAATACTTAATAGTCTTTGTACAACTTCATCTTTTATGTCCTCCTCAGCTAAAGCAAATACTTTAATCATCAGTGTTACCTTTGTGCTGGTTTTTTGCTAGTTAGATCCTTGCATTTCCCACACCCAGTTTCTTTAGGATTTCTGGGATTTGATGTGGAAATATATGCTTTTTTTAATTAAGTGGTCCTGAATAATATCCAATGAATATAAGTGGCATAATGAAGGGACACATTTTTCATTTAAGCCCTAGTAAAATGTAAGGATTTTACCTTCTTTGGCATCCCATTTTCAGTTGCATAGGTGAAGTTGAATCAGTATTGAAATGGGAAATTTAAAAAGTTGGTGGAAGTAGTAATGATAGCTTCTCTTCTAAGTCTTTATGTGTAGGTGCCCCTAGTTCTGTTTTTATTAGGAAATGTTATTCTTTTCCCTCTGTTCTCCCTCCTTCTGCACTTCCCCAGGCAAGAAAAATACCTGATCAGTTCAGTAAAAGCAGGTTAGGCCACTAAGATTAGCTTTACACTGTGAATCCAAGCCATTTTTTAAATGGTTTGAATTCTGAGTGAAAGGTTGGAGGTGGGGTAATTTATGTCACTAAACTTTTCTCTTTCTGGTATGAAATGTACCTGGAGTCTCTGGAATTGCCACAATGGGGTTGTGGATTTTTAAAAACAAAGAATAATGTTAACTCTATTACCTACTTAGTCTTAAGTATATAATTAAGGACATTCTGCTCAGCTAAATTTAACTTGAAAGTAAAAAACACAGGAATCAAAAAGCTTAGTTTACAGATTATCAGTGCAATCTCCACACTCCTCAGCCCTACAAAATTAAGCTACCCACTTCCTCTACATGAAATAAAGAAATCCGCAGTCCATTTAGATTCTTCTAAATGCCAGCTGAAGGAAAAATGACTTGGAAAAAATTTTGTAAGACATTGAAAATATCCTTTCTAGTAAGTCACAGAGAAGATGGATAGGGTGATAAGTTTTTAAAGCAGGCAATATTGGGCCAAGCTGAGTAAAGACAAGTCTTTATTGATGGGAATGTTTTCTGAAAGCTCTGATGTTTGCTTTCAGATTTAGCTGTTGTTTGGACAAGAAGGACTCATATTACTTTTTCAGATCTATATGAGCACAGCCTCAAGGTTGCAGATATAAAGAACTTTTACAAATTGAATACTTTCATCTATATTATACTTAATTTATTTTTAATGATTTCAGCTGTGTACTAGTACTACTGATAGTAGAAGGTGGTGATTAGTGTTTATTTCCTAAGCTGGGTTTGCTGGAAAATGTGCAGCAAAGTACTTAAAGTAGAATCTTCCTCACATTTGGTGCAAGCCAAAAAATTCTGAAGCTTTCAAATGCAATTTAACTGTAGAATCATTAATTTTCCTGTAGTGAATTATAACTGGTAGTAATAGAATTGTCTTTTTAAATTGCTTATAAAAGTTTTTTCAAAGGAATTAATTTTGCTTTTTAATAGATCAGCACTTTCCATGACACTTATGAACTTTATTATAAGGATGCAGGCTGTGATTTTAATAGTGACTGGTCTCTACATCACAGCATTTTTCCTCCTTTTCATAAATGTCTTCTCTATGTTAAAATCTTTAAGGTTTGTATATTACAAAGATTTTTTTCCCGCGTATTACCGGTATAGTTCCCGGAAGAAAACAGGTTCTTGGGAATGTAGCTGAATTGGTTCAGGAAGCCTTTCAGCTGCAGGTTGCTATTCACCTTTGGGCCCTTTTCACAGAACATCCAACTATTACAGATCTGGTTTAGTGCAAAGTCACCTGGTTAGTTCAGGCCATAACTCAAGATAGCAAGTTCACTGGATGTCTTCTCAATGAACCAATCTTGAAAACTCCTGGGCAAGTTAGCATTCCTGAATTTTGGAGCACTGATTAACAGCTGCAATGGAAACAGTGTAGCTCCTTACTGGTGTTCCTGGGACTAGGGTCAGGGTGTTATGTCTTGAGGCAGTTAGCAGAAAACAGTGTTACTGGGTTGTTCCAGTTTGAGAAAAACTGATGAAGAGTATTTCTAATCAATAACATGTTTTAGACCTACTGAACATCTGTGTTCTTGTTCTGATACTTAAAGGGACTACTGACTCCAGTTGTTAAGGATAATTTGCATATTGTAACCATGCATTGTAATCAAAACTCATTTGTCTTTGGTCCAACAAATGAAGATTTCCTCACAAGATTCATAATTGGTGTTTTAAAAGTAAAATCAATCATTTCTATATAATTGCCCAATTTATAGCCTTTCCTTTACCTTGTGCTTCACCTCATAGAACCATGGCAGTGTGCTGTAGGTAGAAAGGAAAAAGAGGAAGGAAAATGGGTTATTTGGTGAAGCATAGGGCATGCGATTGTTGTTTGTTGTTGTATGAAATCACAATCAAAATTGACACAAGTTGCTATTAAACTCTATTTCCTGTGTTAAAAAAAATCAGTATTAGCTAAAAAGAAACCTGCAGCAGTAGATTTGCACATAGACCTTAATGAGCCCAATTGACCTTCTGTGCTGTATTTACAATTGCCTTAAAATTGTAAGCAGATGTTTGAAAAACTTTTGTTAATAGGTCCCTAACATCTGTTTCACCAATGATATTGCCCACCAAAGCAGTTGTAATTAGTGGAGCACCTAGTGCATGCATCTTTTTCTTATTGGTGCAGATGATCATATTTCTCCCTCAGGTATTAAAGTAAAATCTTATTGGCACTTTTGTTTTAATAAATTCTACAACATTTCTTTTGTAAAGAGTAAAGTTTTTTCACCAAATGTGGAGTAATGAAATAGTTTTTCCCTGTGAAGTCTTAAAAAACGCAGTACAGTACCGATACATCCACTAACACTAGACAAAATGCAGTGGATGGTGAAAAAATAGAATATGAAATACTGTGTGCAGTTGAAACTTTTGATAGCATATGTCCATTTGTGCTGCTCATATGCATGATAGAATGTGTGTTTCAAGTGGAAAAAAGGAAAAATGAAAGGAATAAAATCTTAAACTCCGCTGCAGAAAAAGCCAGTGTCATTTGCCCATTAAAGTTCTTTTATATGACATAGTTTCCATTTATGTGAGAACACAAAAACCTGTCTGCTTGTTCAGTTCATATAGCACTCCTTTCAAAGAAATTGTTATGACAGTCTGCAAGGGTAAAGGTTCAGCTTTAACCTTGTGTTGGTTGCCAGCCTTCATAGCTCTGATGGCTTCATTTTTTTAAATAAACTACAATTTGAAAGTTATTCTTTAACTCCTATTTTATAAAATGTAATATGGAAAATGCAACTGGGGGAGAGCTGTGCAAAGCTGCCAGTAAAGTTTCCACTCCAGTTGTTTCCATGTGGACTTCATTGGAGATAAGTCACTGACAGAGGAATAGCCCCTCTTCCAAAGTGAAGAATCTTTTTGGAAATGTTTGCTAGCTCCCAAAGCAGCTGCTAGCCTTTACAAAGTACAGGAGCTTTCTACAACATCCCCTGTGTCTTTTCAAACCTGTCAAATGAAGACTGCATTATGCATCAATTGGAGTTTGTCTGAATAAAATGGATTTTAGCTACGTCATTTGGATAATACCATAGGTACAGGCTGTATAGGATTGTAAACCTCCCTTCCTGAGAGTAAGGGAGGGAGGAATTTTAGGAAAGGGGATTCTTATGAAGTGTCACATCCCCTGATGGTGCTGTGGTTAAATTGTGGAATATAACTTGAGGTGCAGGACTGCGTTATTACAGAGATATGCCCAAGTGTCTTTTGCTAGCTTACCTGTATGTTAACTTAATGCTTAGATCAACATTATCAAAGTTATCGAGGCACTAGTCTTGTTCATATCGAAGCTATATTACTAAGAAGTATTATTGTGACCATGCTTTTCTATGGTTATAAGGAGCAGCAATATTAGTAGAGAGAGACTTTTTAGACAGCTACAGAAAAAGATTTGGGACTCACAGACCCACAATACATGGTGATTTCTACCAGATGGAGAAAGAGTCTGGGGTCTTGTTGCCTTTTCCATCCAAGGAAATATATAGGGTTGTCATTAATGATAGTCCTTTACTTTTCAGCTTGTGTTATGGGTTTCTGGATTGAAAAAAAAAAAAAAAAAAATCAAGGAACTTTTTACACCTTCCCTTCCTGTAGTCTTTGTTCATGTAACAAATTAAGACAAGAGTACAAGAATATGTTACTTATTTTCTGCTAGCAACACCATTCTCAAGAATGTTCCAGTGTGGTGTTTTTTACAAAAGCTCATTTTCCACAAGAAAATTTTCTAAGCTCAGTTTCTGTAATGACTGTGCAGATGTACTGTTACTTTTTTAAAGAACTTGAATAATCTCTCAAGTCCTGTTTTCCTTCCAAGGACGAAATCAAAACCAGGTTATTTCCTATTCTTTATGTGGACCTGAAATCATGTGGATAGTAATGAAACAGGTTTTCTCTCAAGATGCCAAAAAGAAACATACTTGATTTATCGCAAGAGAGACATTTGTTCATTGTTTATATAGACAAATGTAAAAATACAGAACATGGATATGAAAACCAGCTGATACACAGAGGCACTTCTGCAAACCACTTCTTTTTTTTATGTGGTGAAGATCCTTTCATTGATGCTTAGAGTTATGAAAGGGAGGAGCTGCACGTAAGTAATTTCCAATGTCTCTCCTTTGTAATTAAAATATCTTTTCAGAATAAGCAGTAGAGTTAGTACTCTATAGGTAAATGATATGTGCAGTTCAGCTTCTGAAACAATTTTTTCATTGTTTCATTGGAAAAAGCCTCGCTTTTTACTTGCTTGGTTTTGTCAGCCTTCTGTTTTGAAGTAGGCTAATCTAAATTTAATCAAAATTGTCAAGTAAAAAACTTTATACCTAAAATAAGACTAGAAATATTTTTATTGTGAAAACACCAATGATTTTTTGCCAGGTTTGAATTCAGTGTGATGTTTATGTAGTGCTTCTTAGCTTTTAGATGTAGCCTTTAAGGGAGAAAGATGTATGGATGTGCCCAGGGGGTATAGGAGACTAAATCCTCAGTAAATTCAGACTTACTCATAGGAATTATTGGGAAACTGTTTTGCAGTTGGTATTTCGCATTCATTTGAGTGTCCTTGGCACCTGTGACTTTGTAATGGAACTCATTCTAAATGTCAGTCTTCTGTAGAGATCATCAGATTTTAAAAGAATGAACAACACACAGAAATATCCTTTTCCCTTTTCCCTTTTCCCTTTTCCCTTTTCCCTTTTCCCTTTTCCCTTTTCCCTTTTCCCTTTTCCCTTTTCCCTTTTCCCTTTTCCCTTTTCCCTTTTCCCTTTTCCCTTTTCCCTTTTCCCTTTTCCCTTTTCCCTTTTCCCTTTTCCCTTTTCCCTTTTCCCTTTTCCCTTCTCCCTTCTCCCTTCTCCCTTCTCCCTTCGAATATTAAACTCATTTGATAGATTCTATCAATAAGTGATCACAGTCCATATATGTACCAGATTGTAATTCAAAAATTGCACATTTTTTTCTTGATGTGAACAAATACATAAAATCCTCTAGATATCCTTTAGATCAAATATTCATCCATTCAACTTTTCCTCCATTGAACCTGAATGAGAATCAGATTTTTTTTATATTTAAGCTTTATTTTTTAGATTACAGATAAGTCATCTGAAATCATTCATGCTCTCAGACAGCTCATTGTGCAGCCTGAAAAACATTGAGAACATAATCTGTGAACATGGTGTAGATCACTAAAGATTCCACCAGGGCCATTACATTTTTTTTCCCCATGTCTAGTTTCTGTGGACATTGAAGATGAATGTAACACGTTTCTTATTTTAAGGAAAACCCATCAGTTGTCCTGTCTGTTTATCTTAAAATAATGACAGTGTTCAGCCTACAGTTAACAAGTGCTAAATCTGTTTCAGCTGTAGCTTTTGAGCATTTACTTTACACATTGTACTGTGCTAACTATTCTGCACTATCTGACAGGAGCTACTTTAGTGATGTACATATTATTAAACCACTTCATTTTGGGATAATGCTAGTTTTCCCTTTTTCCCTTTATGTTTTGCTCCCTTCTCTCTTCTCTGTCATTTAAGCACTTGTTTAGGTAATGTGTAATGTTGATGCAGTTCCTGGGAAGGCCTGATAGTCGTGGGTCAGTTTTTTCCTTATGATTCTCAAGGGCAAAAAAATTACCCACCTAGTCAATCTTGAACTATACTTGTACAATTCATGACTTCACTTAGGAATTTTGGC
Organism: Strix aluco; assembly: GCF_031877795.1. Classification (NCBI taxonomy): domain Eukaryota; kingdom Metazoa; phylum Chordata; class Aves; order Strigiformes; family Strigidae; genus Strix; species Strix aluco. The sequence goes on along the minus strand of NC_133932.1, from coordinate 36,347,255 downwards.
AATAAGGAACAGCCAAAAAAACCCCACAAACCAAAGCCAAAACACAGACTAAGTTTAGGATGGCTTTAAAGTTATTCCTATTCTTATTTGTCTGATAAGCAACATGTTGAGCCCTGGACATTGGGTTTTATTCTGAGTTACTGAAGTTTAAAAAATATTGCAAGGCTTTTTATCAAATCGGAGGTGTTGGTAACACTGTAGTACATCCTGGTGAAGGCATCAGTGTACCAGCACATTTACACGTTCTTATAGCCAAATGGTCTGCGTAAGGAAAACCAGATAAGCTACTTGGAGAAAACATGTATTTATTCTTCAGAAACATTTTCTTGTTGCAAAGCTCTTTGGGATGAAGATGGGCTCAGTCCTATTGCATCAACTTTCCTTTATAGATTTACAAATACATCAAATCAGGTGACATGAACTAATAACCTGAACTTTCTTTTCCTCCAAAGTTAAAAATAAAAGATGTTAATTTCAAGAGTTGGGAGAGGATGAAGTACATCAATAAGCAGTGTATAGTATTATGGCTAAAGACAAGGTTTTTTGGGAGAAAACCTAATTTTTTTTCGAATTTATATGCTGCTTTTCTAAAAAAAGAAAAAAAAAAAAAGGAAACCCTGTAGAGGGAATAACCAGCAATTTTGAGTGTACAGAGTAGAAAGTCTGACTGAATGTATAGAATTTCATGGTTTCATGTGGGCTGTATGGAAAACAGTAGCATTCATTATATAGTTTGACAAAATGTTCATGATTGCAGTTGACTTGCAAATTTCTCTAAAATTACACTTCTGTGAGAAAACAGCTCTTTCAATGTGTAAAAATTACCATTCGTTTTATTTAGTTTTGACCTCTGTTGATCTTACTAATTCTTAGTTATTCTCATATGTTCTAGTTTTGCTGGGAGGAAAAATGGGACTTTAAAATATCTTACATTCTGTCAGAGATTTGGGGAGATTGTTTCAGAGAGTTATAACAGCATCCATTAGTTAGATTCAAATCCAGTTTCTGTTACCAATCTTTGAGAAGACACTAAAACTCAGTTACTTGAATTCCATTTAAAACTGAGTGTGCCAGCCATGAGGCTTTTTTGTCTTTAAAAATTAACCCAAAATTTGGTTAAACTTTTAAAAAATGGCATGTAAGAAAATTCAGTAAACACACTGCTGTATTTGTGCTTAGTTGTTATAATAAAGTAGCAGTTCTAAAAATCATAATGTGAAAATTATATTCTGTAAGGGTCTAAAGGAGGGTACAGTTGTTTCTACATTTTTAATGAAACCTGAACTTTTTAACATTTAACCTCTTGTAGTTGGCAGGTTATTTGGGGACATAGTGTAAACTCTGAATTGGTCAGAAGAATTCTGTATAATTGAGAACAAAAGAATTGGAAAGAATTCTCCATTTGTGTGAAGTGCATTGAGTTGTCCTAAATTTTCTTACATTAGTGCTCATCAGTTACCTGTCTTCACTAAGGCTATTTTATAAGTTTTGAAGTGCAACCATTTTAACTTGACCTATCACAAAACTTAGAATTGCAGATGAAGATGAAAGTTTGTATGCCTTTTAACTTCCCAGTAAAACGTTGATACCGTACAACTAGAAAAAAGTTCACTTTATTCTTAATTAAAGCTCCTTACTTCTTTTCTTTTTTCAGTTAAATACCATATCTCACTACTTGTCTTTTTCATGCTTCAATTATTGTCAATTAGCAGTGCTTACCTACTCAGTTTAAAGTCTCACATTCAATACTCAGGTTTGGTCTAAAGAATTTTGTACTATTTAAACCTGTCAGTCAGAGGTATGATTTATTTTTTTTAACCAGTGTAGTTGTATTGATACAATTCCTAGAATAAATATAGTTATATAGTATGAGGATATATTTCCACCAATTTTTTCCTATTTCCCTTTCCTGTCTAGCAGTATAGTTGTAAAGCAGTACAAACTTTGTATATGATCAAGTTCTTAAAAAAAAAAACCCCAATCCAAAACAAAACAAAAAAACCACACCACAATAGAAGAGGTTATTGCCCTGTTACGTATTCCTTGTTTCACTGGCCAAGCTCACTGTGTGTCAGTCCCATTTCTGTAGCATTGAGATGACATTTCTTGATTTGTATATTGTCAGCACTCTGCCAGTGAAGTTTTGGTATCTGCAGGAGTGAGAATCTTGAATGAGAAAATCTTGTTTTTCCATTTCTGTCTAAACACAGATATGATATTTCTGGATTTTTTTTTTAGTAAGAGCAGGATTTTCATCTTATTGTGTTTGTAAATTATGCTTATAGAATACTTCAGTAAACAGGATTTACTCAATCAAATTTACAGATTAGTTTATTGATCACAACTTTTCATGCTGGAGATCAATGCTAATGTACTTCAAATCTGCAATTGTTAATCCATTTTTGAATTAACATTGATGTTTGTTGGTATAATCCCTGCTCATTTGATTTTTTTTGGGGTGCAGAAAAATACTTTCTTATCCATTAAGGCATTTATGGGAAGAAAAGGACAAAAAGTGAACAATTCATTTTCTGCATATAATTGAGGATGCTGCTCTTAGCTAAAGAATTAATGTTTGATGTAATAGTTGTTAGATGTATATTATGTATTACATTTTATACAGAGAGATATACAAGCTATGGGAAAGGTAATAAAATATTTAATGGACTGGGAATTTATTCTCATTTTAATGGTTGGACTAGGTGATTTAATGGTTGGACTAGATGATCTTCAAGGTCTTTTCCAACCTAGATGATTCTGTGATTCTATAATCAAGGAGATCAGTATCGTCCTGATTACTGTAAGCCATTGCTGCAATTCTGTAATGTTCTAATGTGAATTGCTAACTATGTCTGGATGGTATTAAATGTAATACAGGACAAAATCATTGTAAACTTTATATCCCTACTTGTGCGCTCTCTTAACTGTAACAGTGGATAAGAAATAATGCTGACTTACAGGATAAACAGCAGGCTTAATGGTGACTTATGGGATCTCTTACAGTCAGTGTCCAATACAAGGTTCCTGATTCCATCCCCAGGTGACTAGAGGCACCAGTTTCCTTGTCTCTTTGGAGAGTGGGTTGTGAATAAGAGGGAGGTGTGCTATTTTGCCAGTTCCTCACCTGTCTCTCCCCCAGACTAAAGGTCTGTCAAACCCAAACTTCATGATTCACTGTTGGCTGATCTTCTTTGGGTAGTTTTTCTATTCCAGGGCAATGCTGGAAGGAGGTGGGAGAAAGATGGAACCATGCATCCAGTTTAGATCAGCCTGACATGCTGGATCAAGCAGGCAGGCAGCAAGTTCTCAGCACAGCAAAACATGGTAGCAACACAGAAGGAGAGAGAGGGTAAGTTAGAAAGGCCTTCAAGCTGCCTTGCCCACATGAGCTAGAAACAGATTGTGCAGGAGATTAAAACGGGTTCCTGCTTTATCTGGCAATTAATCTGGTGACACCATCTCATACTACCAGTAATTTTTCTGAGGGTGGGAAAATGTGCTTTCAGGGGATCACAAGTTAGACCAGCATCACCACTAAATCCTCAGCAACAACACAGTCTGTTTTAATCCCTTTTTTTTTTAATAAATAAACTTTCTTAGCAATCATTTATATATAAAATTTTAAATCTGAAACTCTAAAAGGGAATTATTTAGACGGTAGAGTCAAGCACTTAGGTTAATAGATCCCACATATGCCATTTATTGCATACTTCTGTTTATTGCTTAAGGCACTAATTCCCTTAAGTGAAACACAGTATTTTATAGAATTAAATAAAATAATATAAATTGTTTCTTTACCCACTTTTAATGTGTTAAACAGAAAATCTCTCTAGCAGATGAACATTAAAGACACAGCAAAGTCCACTATCGTCATTGGTATTGTTACTGCTAAAAACTTAACCATAAGTTGTTAGCTAACAGAGAGCAAGTATCGTAGTAAAGGCACAGTAGTTCTCTTACATTTTCACATGATTTAGCAGGTGAATTGAATGCCTGTTGAGTCAAGGAAACAAAACAGTGTCCTTTCTTAGCATGCTAACTTGAAGTAGGCACATGCTGGCCTTTCATAGTCAAGGGGAAGCCTTCAGTGGACCCTGGTTCACTTGTAGACTCCTCTCTTGGCATATGCAGTGCTATTATGGGTGGAGGGTTTGCCCAGCTCTGTCTTGTCCTTCACTCTATTGTAGTCTTCAGCATATGACAAAGAACAATGAGTCTGCATGTGCAGCTTTGACAGAAGGACTATGAGGTACATGCAGAGCACGCTTTTGCTGCTGAAGCCTCTGCAGATACAGACTAATTGTCGTCCCCTTGGAAGAATTTGCTGTTTTACAGGATTGGGTGCTAAACCAAACAGGTTTTTTTGTTCTGTTGTAAGAGCTGGAGTTATAGGATGGATTTAAGTCAGTGAAAGTGTCCGGCTCTTGATGAATTGGATGCATTTTGCTGAAGCTGTTTGTTGGTACTCAATTATTAAAAAGCAGCGTGGCCAAGCAGTAAAAATCTGATACCATTTTAATATGGTTTATGCTATTGTGTGGAAAAAAGACTTTCATGATTGTTGTTTAAAGTAGGTAAGAATTGAATGTGCTAAACACATGGTCAGAACAATCTCTCTAAAACAACTTAACTGGTGATCAGGAGCAGATTCTCACTGAAGTGTCTGCTGTTTTTTTAATGACATACTTGTCAAGATGTAACCTTAGAATATAGACACCATGGTAACAGTTCTAACACAGTCTCTTTAAAGAACATAATTGTGTGGAGCACAAATAGAAACATCTTGACTCTTGTAGTCTTTTAATCCACTTAGAGAAATGCTTTTCAATCCATCAAGCAGCATTTTCTGGATCTTGTTGAACATCTGTCTGTCTTGAAATGACTTGGAATAAAAGTCTAAGCAGGTCCTCCTGTGCTGTGTTTGCTGCAGACCTTAAAATGAGCATTTAGACAATGTTAGTATTTTGATATTAGATTTGAACTGAAGAACACTAAACAGAAAGAATTATGAAAATCACTTAGCTATATTATAATAAACACATACTTGTAACTGTTCCCATACACCAAAATGCTTAAGCATGTGCATTCTTTTAGGCATTGTGAGTGGCTCAGATGCTCAGTATCTTGTAAAATTCATACACTTAGGTGCGTGAAAACACTTATATGCATTCTAACACACCTACCCTGTGTTAGAGTCATGGTGGCTAATAACTGCCTGGGCAGGTTTTGGGCAGTAAAGGCAGTAGAATAACTTCTTCTGGCACAGCGTGCATGCACAAATGGCTGTGTGTGTTGGCAGCTGCGTATTGCTGGATATTTTGCATAGAACCTGTCTTTCTGATAATATCACCTTACCATAGCTGTGTGGATATCTTTGGGAAGAAGCAGTCCATTGTCATGCTTAGAGCCAACTGAGGGATAAGCACCAGGGTTTCTGCCTTTGGGAGATTTTCAGAGCTGGTTATGGAAGAACCCTACAGGAAGGTATTCAGAGTCTGGACTAGTTACATTGCCCTTTAGAGAACTTTCAGGTTTACATGTGAACAGGCTCTGGTATGCAGCTATCAAAATGCAACAGAAATCAGTAACATTTCTGCTAGGCATGGCATAAACAAAGTGCCTTCATATGGGCTCATCTGATATCTTTTGTAATTGTGAGCATGCTTTTACCAAAAGCAGTTCAATAGCTACCCTTTCTAGGATGTGATGACCCTCTTCTTTATAGTGATAGTGGCAGTTTGTTTTCTATAAGTGGCTTATCTTCATAACCTGATAATAATTGATATTCTAGTATGGGAAAGTAAGGGCAAAATAGCAGTCAATGCAGGAAGGTGAGTCTTGAAAATTATTGTATCATCATCTACATACTTTTTTAAGTATAAACTTAAATTTCCCTGAAGTATTATAAATGTGAAAAAAAATTATGTTGGATTTCTATATCTCTCTATATATATCTTTTTGTTTGACAATAGCATTACCTCAAAAACATTTGCTATAAAAGATTAGAGTCTTTCTGTACATACATGACTTTTTCCATGGTGCATTACTGTGGACAGTATCTTCTAGATCCACTATATATTGTTGATCAGTGTAGTCTTTACTTACAGTAGAGCAACATAACCTTTTCATTCCTAATGGAATTTAATTTCACTCCCTAATTTACAGTTAGGACATAAAATTACATTGTCTAGCAACTGGAAGCACTGTCAGGTTCCCAAGCAGCAGGAACATTCCCTGCAAAATCTGATTTTCAGTCCAGTTGTACAAAGTCACTGACTTTTCTGCAGCACAAACTTATTTTATAACTACAAGAACATTTTCACATGTTGTGTGTGTCTTTTAGGTTATGAGAAAATAAGGCATTTCCCATGAGCTGTATTTCCAAGGACATGGCGTAGTTTTGGTGTAATCTCAGACTTAACACAAGTGCATGATGGTAACGCACATCTTAATATGTGTGATTCAAAATACTGTTCCCCTTCCTACTTCTTTGCCTCTCCCTTAAAAAAATCAAGGTCAGATTAAACACTGTTTTATTAGAAGATATAGTTTCTGTTCCTTTTTCTTTCTCTTTATTTCAAACTCCAGAATAAAAGGCTCCTAATCTTCAATTATAATCTTCTCACTTAAGCTTTCTTTCGTACTAGGAGTTCTATTGTGCGGCTTCAGTGCTGTCCTGAAGAATACTATTACATCTTTTCTTTATGCAGATTTGTGTAGGTTTTCTCACAGTATTGTTTCACAAATATATTTACATCTCATACATGTTAGTTTCCAGCTTTGTACCTTTTATGGAAAGAAATTGATATAAAAGGTTTTGCAGAGCCAAATTCTTACCAACTTCCTTTTTTAGGACTATTTTAAGTAAAACCAATGCGTGTTTGCTATGCTGTACAAATTAGTTACATTTATTGCTTCCATCTACTGCTGGTCAATAATACTTTTTCAGAATTCTGTTGACAAAATATTAAGGATGGAATCTGATAATTCTGGAAGACTGAGACACATTAAGTTTCTGCATAAATATTTATAAACCTACATGAACATAAATACTGCCACAAATATACTTACAGCACAAAAAGTGGTGAGTTGAAGTGGAATTACACTATATTGTTTAGATTGCCTTCACTAAATTGTCTGTATGATTCTGTAATAGAGTTGTTAAAAATTACCAGCATTGTGTCACTTTTATAACTTTTTTTAAGCCCTGTTGCTCTGAGTAATATGAGAAAGCCATTACCTTATTTTCTGGATGGAAGTGTGTGTTAAGAGCTATTCAGCTATAGGATTTTCAGTGAGAAGTCAGTCCTTAGGTTTTAATTGCAACACTGAGTACTAAATTAACTTTTAATTTAGTTTTCACTTTTTACTTAATTGTTCTTAATGGACTTTTTTGTAGCTGTTTCTCATGATTCAGTTATTTCTCTGAGCAGAGACTTTATCCCATTAAGCTTAGGCGAATTTGTGCCAGTCTATTGTACTGTGGAAACTATGAGTTTGGTTCATTTCCTGTGACTTTAGTGAAACATTTTAATGACAACATTGCAATCTTTCACTAGCCCTTCAGTTCCCTTTTTGAAAGACTAAATGGACATCATTTTTGTTGAGGGGGAAAAATGCATTAAAACCTTTTTTCTTCATCTTTAAGTAGGTCAGTTGTAGTCAGAAATAGTGGAAAATATTAGTTTGGATTTTCCACCTTCTCTTAAAGTATCTTCAAGATGGTGTTTGTGTGCTGATTTCAGGGTTATATCACAAAAGCAGACCCAACCAAAAGTTAGTTGTGTGACAACTTAGCAAAATGTGGTGGTGCAAATCATTTCCCCCTGCTTAGAGTGAGAATTGCTCGCTGCTGAATTGCTCACTTGTCTTGCATGTTATATTCTGAGTTTGTTTACACCTAGATGTCGGCAAGGCATTTTAATGAATAGTGTTGACTAAAAACCAGCTAGATGAAGTATGATCTCAGTCATAAAATTCTTTTTGCCAGAGTCTTTTGGCCTAAAAAACTGAATTCCATTCCTTTTCTGGATTGAAGGAGTCCAGGAGATAGACATACCATAACTCTTGATTGGTTGTGCTAGCAAAATCTCGGCACATTTTAATCACTGTGCTAGACAGCATATATGTAATGATGAGAGGAACACAAATGAGTTTGTGGAAATGACTCTTAGCTCTATGGGGTTTTCTTCCTTTATCCTGTATCAGATTTTATCAGGTTACAGATGAATGGAATCTTTCTTACTGTAATATTTGTTCTGGGATCTGATAATCAAGAACTAGTCTGTGAAGTATAGTTCGCTGTTAGTGTTAAGTTTTATGAGATACGTAGTCTTTAATTAGGAGTGACAGGCATGTGTTTCACTTTCTAAGCTTTGAGGAGTAGAAACTAATAGAAAATAGATGTTTTTAATGCAGTTTTGTAAAATGTTTTGTGCATAGTGTGCTTTTTATCAAATTACCTGCTTAATCCAGTTTTGGTGACACTACTGCACACTTCTTAACCTGCTCCTATTATTAACACCAAAAGCTTCTAGGTATACAGAAGGCAAAGCATTTGCTTTTTGGTTCTCCCAATCACACTTCAACCTGAAGACAGCAACAGTAAACAAGTTTGTATTGCGTTTTGGTATACTCTTCATCTGGAAATGGATAATTTTGTTTCATGAAGACTAACCTAATCTATATTCAAATAATATGGTTCCACTATCCTCTCATAATTACTAAGAAAATTTGACTCATAATATGAACTACATCTATTTTTTTCTTGGTCCCTATCTTTTTTAATTCTCTGCCTCTACTGATGAATAAGGATTCTGGTTTTGACCTTTCAGACTTTTAATGTTGCTACCTGCAGAGCAGGAGGTATCCAGATGATATTTAGCCTGTTCAGAGGTTTTCTTGCTTTATTGCTCATGGATGCTTAAATTGCTGACTTAAATACAATATTCAGTTAAAAATTCTGAAAACTGTCTAACTCTGCATCATGGCCTACAGACTGAACTTGCATTTGGCAATGTTATTGGCATTTGTAAAACTCATCACTGGTGTATTAGAAGCACCACGTTTTCAGGTAGTAACTTGATAATTAACTTTTATTTCTTTTTGAAGCACAAGCAAGCATACCTAAATTTATTTGCATGTTTATTGTAATGATACTAAGTAAGTTTTGTACATAAATATTTGCTTAAAGGAGGCTTGACTGTCTTCTTTTGTAGTGGATTTGCACTGTCATGGAAACTGACAATTTCTATTTGCAGTGGTAGTGTTAATAGAAATTTACTTTTATTTATTTGAATTTTTAACAGTTTTTAAGAGATGATGCTGTTTGCAGGTGCATCAGAAAAGATGTGTTGAATGTTTTCTATCCAACATATTGTAACAAAAGTCGGTTCTTTAAGACCTTGCACTTTTAATGAACCATCTTATTGTCAACTCTCAGAATCTACTAGTGTGCCTTTTGGTGACGTTGTTGAGAATTTTAATGCATTTTAGTTCTCATTCGGCACGGCCTATGTGCTCCTCACGGGAGGGTCTTTAGAAATAGGATTAACTTCTAGAGGAATGCATTAGCCATGCCACAGAAGTAGGCAAAGCTCTAACTAGCCTGATAGATTGTTCCACGCTTCAAATCCTTCTAACTACCCCCTCCCTCTTTTTATTGACAGCTTCTCATTGAGCGGCTAGAAGCATTAGTGTATTTAGGAGTTAGATGTTTTGTATGATCCCAGGCTGATCTCATATTCGCTTTCTGAAATTAATTCGACACTGCTTTACATGTTAATCCGCAAAGGATTGATTTTGGGAAGGTCAGAGCAGTGCAGCTTCACAAAATGGAAGAAAAGCTCCACTTAAAACAGCTCATTTCAGTTCCCAGAAATAAGTATAGATGCCTTTTCATTGTGACACTTGACCAAGTCTCCTACAGCTGGCTATCTTACAGAATACATCAAATAGTGGCGTTTGATGGGATCTGCAAGGAAGTAGAGCTAATTAAATTTAGCTTCATTAACCAATTGCAGCTTGCAAATGGCACAACTATACTTTGAAAACCTGCGGTATAACAAAAATTCCTGTCTTCTTTTAACCACCATCGTAACTGCACAGTAAGAGCAATCAGGAACACAGCGTAATATAATTTGATGTCTTGTATTTTTTCTCTTATTTGACTGCATATTTATAGAAATTTCAGAGTTGCTAAAACTGGAAATAAATACACGTGGAAAAACCCCTTCATTGTGGGATATGCTGGTGTTGGACCATTATGAATAAATGGTATGTTTTATTTGGAGCTACACAAAAGAGCAGGGGACTTGAATGGTAAAGTATTGTAGCAAGAGCAGGATAAGGACATCTAATAAAAGAAAGTATTACAAATATTGAGAAAGTGTAACTGACTTGCAGCTGCAACTTGGTGAAATTATTCTTTTCATTTGAAAGCAAATGTCTCTGATGGGGTGGTAATAGCTTTTTGGTATTTAACAACATAGTATTTTTGTATGATTTCAAGAAGTCAAGCACAAAAACGGATTGTTCTTTACTGTGTGAATTAGCTTAAAAATACATACTGTCTATTTTATATTAAAATGCAAGAGAAGTTTTAATTATAATTCACTTATGACTTGTAGATTCATTAAACCATCACAATTAAATACCAGGAAATTAAACATTTTACAGTTTGTATTTTCACCTTTTCTACTTTAACTTTCATGAGTGCAATGTACGTATAACTATTTTACAAGAAAAAAATTTGGATTCACATTTGGTTTGCAAGAGTTGAAACTGTTTCAGGTAAAATTTGTCCCCAAAAGCCTATAAATATCTAAATTTGACTGCATTGCTCCCTGAAAGAGTAGTGAAGTCTTTTATGGAGTTCAGATGTGCTCCATTTTTGTTTTCTCCTTTTTTTTTTCCTGTTATAGTGAATTGAGCTTCATCCACATACATCTTTTTCTTAAGGTCAGAGATGATTAAAGGTCCTTAAACCCCTCCCACCATATATGCCAAATCAGTTTAGTCATTGTGAATATTACTGTACAATGATACACACACCAGGGGTCAAATTTGGCACTGAATCTGTGGGTCTCTTCTAGCTTCAGAATAAGGTGATGCTTTATATTTCTTTCATGATCTGTGGGCTGTACCAGGGCTTTCTTTATCCAAGAAAGGTCTGTTGTTTGATGGTTTTCTTTCAGAAAATGTGCCTTATGCAGAACTTTATGATTCCAACTATGTATACGTATAATTTGAATGTAGGTGTTTGGACTGTCAGGAATGAATGTAGTGACCTTATTCACCTGGTAATATTTGATCTGAAAGTGTAAGCTGCTTAACCCAATAATAGGTTAATATAAAAAGAAAAAATAAATTCAGGCTTAAAATCATTTCAGATCATCATCTTTTGTGATTTTTACAGGGTAATTAATTGGCTAGTTTTCTGAGACATTGGTGACAGAAAGCCCACTGATAACTGGGGAGCACATAGAGTAACAAAGATCCTGCCCGAGCTCATGTATTGATAAAACAGGTAAGGCGAAACCTCAGGTGCAGTGTTTGTAGTGGGGAATCAAAGCCTTTGTCTTTACACTTCTGTAGCACAGGACACAAATATGGAAAATGGTATTTATCACTGAGAATTATTTTTGCAGTTTAGCATTTCACAGAATAAAAAGTCCACAGTTAATACATAACTTGTTTTGCAGAGGTTGACAACTGCAGGTTTGAGTGCAGCCATAGTGAGGGTTAGCCTGTAAAACACCAAGTTCCATCACTGGAGTCTGTTGAACACAGTGTCAATCCCAAAATGGCACAAAATGTTAATGATAAAGTTAGGACTGTAATTCAGATTTGACAAAGCTCTCATTGCTTATAAATATAAATACTGTTATGTGAAAAAACATTCTAAATTAGCATTTGTTAAAAAAAAATAAAATTTTAAAGTGGAATTGTTAGCCCAAAACATCTAACTTTTTTTAGTGTGAATTGAGAATAACAAGTTTTGCATCAAAATATATAGCAGAAAAGGTCTTGCGATATTAAATGGGGAAGTTGTGTCAATATATAAAAGGTACAGTGCTGCAAGTCAAGTCACGGTGGTGTCTCTTGCTTGGTTTTTAGTGTTACTCCAAACTATGTTCTTTCTATGTAGAAGTGCTAGCAAAATTCATGGTGTGATACTTCCAGAAATATGAGTGAAACTTAAACAGCAAATAATGCATTCAGGGACACTAATGGAAATGACTTACTAAGACCTGATTTTAAGAATTTTTGAATTAAGAATCTGTCTGTACAAAAACCAAAACAGAGTAAATAAATTCTCCTTTTTTTCTTGACTTGCATATTTCTATTTATCATTTAAAGGTGATTCACCACAAGTACATATAAGTCTACCATCAGTTTAAGGTCATGTTTCTTTGTTAAAACAATGAATCGGCTATAAAACTTGGTTTGCTTGAGAGTATTGTAGTAGATTTCTAATGCAATACTTTAATAAAAAAGTCCTCTACTATTGCAAAATCCTTCAGTTTGATAATGTGAGAGATCATAATGTGAAATTGGGCAATCTAATGTTATCATCCAACCTTTAGAAAATACAACTAAGTAAGTATTAATATGACAAAAATTACTTTTTGCTATCAATTTGTTTCAGTAACAGACTCTGCCAGAAGGCTAGCAGTGCAGATTAGAAAACTTTCAAATGCCTTTAACTGAAGTATTCCATTTGAGTACAAAAATAAAAAATTATTGTCTGCAGGCGAGAAGATAAGTCTTATTTATGACTGATTCATGCCTTGATATTTTGGAGAAAGGAATAATTTTTTTTTTGTTTAAGAAATTATTTGGAGCTGTACCTCACATCAATAGAAGTTACAGGTTTTGGCTGTGAAACTCAGTATGAAAGGTTTACACTTGAATACAACTTGTAAATACACACACAGTACTTCTTGGCCACCTCTTAGGATGCTCCTTGATGTTAGAAATTCATTAAACACATCTTACTGGAATTGATATTTATATACACCTGCATAAATACAGAGAACAGCGATGGCAGGTTGGTTAGCTCATTTGTGATGGCAAGACTGCTCGTGCACGGTAAGATGTAGAATGAATTGTTAAGTTAGTAGTATGTGTCCTCATTCTTGAAAAGAAAAGGTTTGGGAACTCCCCTTTTATTGTTTTGGGAATCTACTAATATTGAATCTTCATTTCTTTGTATAAACCAAAAGCAAACAGAAACATTAAGCAGACCTAAGCAGTCCTCTGAGTTTGGGGCTTTTTTCCCTCCTTTATTTCTCATAACATGCTCAGTGACATCAATTAAATAATAAAAATTGAGAGTGACAAGCCAAAACCCACAACTGAATGCTTTGATTTTAAATATTCATTTGTATTTACAGGAAATTTCAGTAATATTGACTAACATTGAAGTCAGTAGTGTGAATCTTTGAGTACTTTGTTTTAGAAAATATACTTGTGGATTCATTTGAGAAAGAAGTAAAGAAAATTCTTTAAATAGAAAATACTGTTCTGGACTGACTCTCTGAAAATGCCACGAAAAGCATGGAGCATTTCAACCTAGTATATCTATTTGGTTTGTATTATACTAAGGGAAGAGTCGCCATAACAAGGAAATCTGGGGTCAAGTAATTTTGTGAAAGAAATGCAGCATCATTGCTGTATGTAGAACTTGAGAGGACATTGTGGAGATATGGTTCTCTCATTTTTTGGAGGACTAAATTGTGCAATAGAACTAATCCAATCTTTGCTGATCGGCCATATTCCCTGTCTGTGCCTTTTTAGCAAAAATGTTCCTGGACTGTTATGTACAGTCTGAATAATCATGAGTGGAAAAAGATGAAAACAAACTTGGAGATGTTCAGAAAACAATACAGTGATTAGGTTGGATGAGTTCAAACCAAAGGAAGATTGCACAAGCTGATTGGCTACATGTTGACCATGATGGTATCTTCAGGGATCTACATATAGTATGAAGAGATGTGACTTAGCCTAAAGAAAACCAAGGTGTCTCGAAGAGAAATTAAGCATAGTATAGAAAAATAATTTGTAATATTGTTATGGTTCTTAGTTGTGACGGCCTAAGTGTTTTAAGTTAGGTACAGCATGCAAAGAAAGGTAGTATCTCTTGTTAGACCATCTGTTCTTGAACTTCTTAGCATTGGTCCCCTTGATCCTGTGTCCCTTCCTGTGCCTGGGTGATGGCAGCTGGTGCTCTGCAGATTAAGGGTTCTAAGTGTCTGTGGTATTGGCTGTTGAGCAGCTTTCTCTCAACTTTTAATTCATTCCATCTTTAACTCTCTTTTCTTTTGCAACTTAGAGTCTCTTTAGGTAAACATAATTGAATAAAACAATTATACTATGTATAATAATGGCATGTTATCATAAGAAAAAATGCTTATTCATAAAGCAGGATTTTGTACACCACCACTGGTCTTCTGAGATTAGCCTGTACTGTGATCTCCCACAAGGGCACCAACTGGTGATAGCTGTCTTATCCAAGGTTTAATCACTTCCTCCGTCTGGAGAATAAAGCCATTTAATTTTTCTGTTTGATTTTAAGATTTCTGTCACATCTCCCAGCTAAATGTTCTGACAGCATTTAGGAGTGTGACTTAAGAGAAATGGACTGTCAGTGTGTGAAAGAAACCAGCTTCAAACGAGAGATGAAAGATAAGTAATGAGCAATGCATGCATATAAAGTATACCTTTTCCGATGACAGAGTATATAAAGATGTAAAAGTCATTCCTTAAATGCAAATAAAATGTCTGCAAAGATGAGTTCATAGAAAAGAAATCCATTGAGGGCTGTTATATGGAAAGGTACTGCCTTTGGCTCAGGAAGCCTCTGAGCTGCGAATTGTTAAAAGCAGGGAGTCTGTGCTGGAAGGGTATGGCTTTGTGCTTGCTCTGGTCAGTTATTCTGCACTGGCTGTGCTTTGGGTCACTGTTGTGGTTGGGATGCTAACCTAGCTGAAGCTTTGCTCTGACATGGCATCGTCTCTCATGTTACTGACTCAGCAGGTATTATGACCCGGTTTGAAAGAATTATTCTACAGCATGTAGCACAGTTTAGCGTAGCTCTTGGTGGATGTTTACATGAAAGTTGAAGACAAAATGCTGCCTCAGGGAGGTCCTTCTGATGTGGGAAGTAACTAAGTTTCTCCTTCCAGAAGAAATGAACCTTTAATCAGTCAGACCAGAACCTAATCCTTTAACTATGGTGTTACCACTGTGCAACAAGATTCAGTATGAAAATTTTCCCTCAGAGTGTCTTTTATTTTTTTCTCCGAGAGATTATTAAAAAAAAAACCTCCCTGAATTTTAGAGAGATAATTTTTAAAGTATATATGCAGTTATCATCATTAAATTTGCCCACTTGCTATTAAGAGCCATTGGTTTTGCATTTGTTTTGAAGGCCATCCATTCTGGTAGAAATTCATTAATGAACTAACTGAGGCTGTAATTATTACTTAGTGTTTTGACTGTGTAAAGTAGCGTATGTGCCAAGTGTACAGTACAATGCTCTAACATACGGCATGATACAGAGTGCCATAGTTCTGTCTGGAATGCTTTGTGGAATAAGAGGCATTTTTCAATCCCCTCCTTGAGCCCTGGGCTGTGCTTTCCATGTCTGCCACTCTAGCCAGATTCTGAATTTTTCCTTTCACAATTCCCTGCCTCTTATATTTGTTCAGAAATTGTGTTTGAAGTCTGCTCGCTCTTTTAACAGTTCCAGGTTGTGGAATATACCTTCATGTAGCCTGGATGCAGCTGTTTCCCATCGCAAAAAGAATTACTGGTTGTATGGGGAGACTTGAATCGCCTTCTTCCCAAAACTAACAGATGGCTTAAAGATACCTTTAATTGAGGCTGTGTTGCCTTTGAGCACTTACCAATTGGTGATTTTGGAAAAAGGGTTTGTTTGAGGAAATCTGAAGCCCACTACAACACGTAATTATGATCCTAACTGAAGGCCTGAGATTCAGTATGCAGCTTTCCCTTCCCCCTTTGCCCTGATTCAGAAAAGGTGGAGAGATAACTTGACAGAACAGGAGTCATATGAATAGGAAACATTTTCTAAAGCTGTGGTGGAAAAGTGGAAAGGGTGTGAATGGGAGTTACTTGTTAAAAGGTAGTTTATGTGCGATCTTAAACTACAGTTACTCAGGACTAATAATAATTACTATCCATCCTGTAAGCTAAGGAGGTTTATTGAGAAACTAAAGTAAAAATCTTCCGTGCCATCTTCTATTGCTGCCCTCAAACATTGTCCGTTAGAGTTTAGTTTGGGATATGAATGTGAGAGAGAATACTTACTTAATCCAGTGGAAAACCTTGTACTGAAAGATGACCATCATAGGCTGCTTCCATTCTTCGTGCTGTATTTCACAGTTAAAAATAGCCAGTGAAAACTTACTGTACTTCCGTACACCTCTGCCATAGATGCAGCTCTTAACAACGGCTCATGTTTTTCCTTTCCGAATCAGCTGATTCATAGGTACTTGCTCTTTGCCCTCCAGCTTTTCTCCTCCTGTGGCTCCACAATGCTCAGTTCCACAGATAAGAAAAATTTAGAAAAAGCTGGAAGACGACTGTTGAAACTATGCAATTATAAAAAGAGAGTCAGTTCTCTCCTATTTTTTACCAGCATATAAACAACAGAAATTATGTTGGTACTAGCTCTGTACATTCACTAATAATTCAGAACAAATAGGTATGGAGTACTTAGTATTTGGACTTTCGGGTTGTGTTTTTCTGACTAACCTATGGACCTGTCATGGTTGCTGTTTTGATTTTTTAAACTAATGTACATATTTGCAGGGTTTCAGAAGGTGAGGCACCTTAAAAAATACACACATACCACCACAGTGTGAGGTTTGCAGTAACATCTTACCACGGCTAAAATATTGTGATTAATCTGAATGGTCTCCAACTGTGCTGACTGCTGAGGTATCCTTAATCTTAGTTTAGTTTGAATGTTTGGTTACTTTTCTGAAG
Organism: Strix aluco; assembly: GCF_031877795.1. Classification (NCBI taxonomy): domain Eukaryota; kingdom Metazoa; phylum Chordata; class Aves; order Strigiformes; family Strigidae; genus Strix; species Strix aluco. The sequence continues at coordinate 36,330,239 of NC_133932.1, read as the reverse complement.
GAGAAAAAATGTCAGAAGGAAAAAAGCAAATAATAATTAAGGATGCATATTACAAACTTTGCAGTCACACAAAACCTGTACAGTTCACATCTTATGTATATGTGTCCAAATATTTGTTTCTAGTGGTATTTTTCATGCCAGTTAAACACATGTAAAGATGCCTTTCCTTAGGCACTTTATGAAAGCATTTTCCTATTGTTCTTATTCTCACTTTTTTTTAAAGTTAGCAAATATATATTGCTCACTCTCAATTTTTCTAACATCAGCTACCTTGAAATTAAGGCTTCATACAAGATGTAACCCAAGGTAGGGGGCAGGGAGGAGAAGAGAAATACAAAGACTGAATTGTTTTAAAATGCATTTTTTTAACTGAGGCAAGTGATTGTTTCCAGTCATCATAGCTTTTCACATTCTTTTGTCATATCTGACTGATAGTGTCCAGCACTTTGCATATGTAATTATTTCTGTATGTAATTATTTCTAATAGCTACTTGATATAATAGGCTATACTGATATAAATATTTTAAAATATTAATAATTATTCTTACATTTCCATAAGCTTCAGCTCTTAACCAAGTTAAAGCTGACAGACATGTAGGAACTTTGTACAAAGATCAGATTTTGAAACAATACAAAGGAACAAAAAAAATCACTGTTTTGTGACTGTGGCATCTTAGCATATTAATAGACAGTACTTCTGTTACTTAATTATCAGCTTGGTATCCATGCTTGTTTTATATGGAAGTCAATCTGTAGACTTCACCTTATGAATTTGATTTGGATGTATTATGAAGCGAGCTGTCCTGAAGTCTGAAATCCCATGCAGAGCAAGTACAGCAAAGATAACGGTGAGCTTCCTGCCATTGCTCTTCTAGTGTGTTTCATGCCATGTCTTCAGGGAGCGCCTCTTCAGATGGGCAAAATCATGCTAACCTGCGGAAATGTCAGCAGACATGCCAGTAATTTGTCTGTTGACACTGTATGCTGTAATATTAACATTGAATGGGAGTGGGTTGTATTTTGTGGAGGATTTAGTTCTATATGTGTTTTATAGGGTAACACACTATACGTGTGGAACGTCCCTTTTGAATATTACAAAGCTGCACTTCTGAATGCATCCTAAAGATTTAGAAATTAAATATCAACTCAGTTTTAATAACATGCTTTTTTCACAAAATCTTTTCCTTTTTCATCTTCAGCTTTTGTTGTGAAACTTTCTTTTTGTAGCCTGATTACTGAATAGTATTTATTGATTGTGAAAGCTGTGAACAAAATTATATTTTAGCTTGCCTAATAAAATATTTCTTACAAAATTATTCACTATCACCTCCTGTGATTTTTTTAGTTCTGTTCACACAGTTCCCAGCTGCATTATCCACCCCCAATGTAGAAAATTAAGTCAATGTAAAAGTATACTCTGTTTTTTAAAAAGAGGTCACGAATAGCCTTTCTTCCCTCGGTAGTCACCAGTGTTCTTATTACGCTTCATTTATATAGTTGGAGGATTTGGGAGAACCAGCTGGGCCCCCTGTCTGCACTCATCAAGAGTTAATTTCTGAAAGAGGTGCTGTTGTCATGAACAAGTGCAGAAGGTACTCTGGTGGTCCTGCCAAACAACAAGAGCTCTTAATTAGCAGCAATGTTCAATCAGACTGCTTAACCTGCCACAGAGCGGAGGAGGTCATGTCCCTTCCTCATGCACTGCCAGCCTAAAAAGCACCCAAGAACCGATCCCAAATGTTTTTTTTGAAAACATGTACTTGGTTCCTAGAGGCAAGGAAGGCAAGGCATGATCTGTTCTTGGAAACTACCATCAGTAGAGTGAAATTTTATTTTTTTGAAGGATGTAGGGATTTCTTCTTCATAGAATGCTCTGTGGTTTTTGCGGGGAAAATATTTTTCATCGTAGTACTGAAGAAGATGAAAATTCATGGACTTCCTATGGCTTGATTCTGATCTGGGAGGCATTGCCCCAGACTTTATTTATTTTGTAGAAGATTTGCTAGTCTGCAAAAATAAAAGCAGAGGGCAGTGATGCTTTGCAATGCATTCTTTGTTCTCATCAGCAGATCTTGTGATATTTGACTGCTTAACCACCAATGATGTATAATGCACGTCTCTGAGTTGTTGGAGGGAAGTTTCTGAGAGTGGTATGGCTGCCTTGGAGGCCATTAGCTGTAATATAGAGCTCAGGATGTAACATGCGAGCTGATGACTTATTTTAGAAGTCAAATTCTTGAGTTATTAATTTTTGTATATACATTACAATGCTAGATGTCTACATATGTAAAGTATTTTGTAGAATGAGGAGCGCATGAACAAGGAGCCCAAAGTGACTAGCTTGTTGCTGTAGGAGCAACTCCAAGTAAAGAGGTCCATTAACAGACAAAAATTTTTAAAGAAAAACACAGCAAATGCCAGAATATCAGCAACAATAAAGTTTCAAAAAAACTTACCACTTGAACCAATGAAGCTGCTTGTTTGCCCTTTTCAGTGTCAATCAGTAGTTGAAATAAAAATATAAGTAAAACAAACAAAGTTATGCTTAAGCCACATCCCAAGGATCTATATCTTTTAGTTTATATTGATTATTTCACTTGATGGTCCTCCTCCACTGGGAAGATTTTGATTAATACCGAGAGGGGAGAGAAGGGGGGCGGCATTTTCAGTGTTTTATGCGTTCACTTCTTTTCCATCTTAGTGTTCAAAAACTGAAAACTGACATACATGATACTGTAATGATGAAACCTCATTACCAATAAAAAAGGGAAGTGAAAAGCTGAGGCCCCATCTTAAAGTGAAAGAGTGTCAGTTTTTTAATTAAAGATGTCATTATACTGCTTACGTGGAAAAGTATCTTGCTTTCTAATAGTACAATTTCAGGCAGTTGCAGATGATTAACAGGAAAATCAGGGGAAGGAGGAAACTGAAATCACTACTGTTTCTGTAGGTGTGCAGAGAACTTGTTAATAAGGTTGTGTAAGACTTTTCAGTTCTATAACCGTTTCAACCTTCCCTTCTTTTTATTTGAAATATATGAGGAATTTTGAATATGGGAAGAAAAGATCCCAGGAAGTTATTGTTTGTTTGTTATAGCATGGGAAGGTGATGTAAACACTAAGCTAAAAGAAACTAACTACTTGTAAGCTTAATTTAATAAGGAGCAGGATTAATAGTGTGATTTTTTTTTTTTTCCCTGAAGAATAGTACTATTTCTTTGTTTCTCAAAATTCCCTATTTTAAGTGATTGAGATAGTTGTTGAAGTAACTCATTAAAACAAGAAGACTTGCAAGACGTTGATAGTACAATTTATTTAAACTTCAAGATAGAAAAGATTATAGTGAAAATTTAAACTCACTAGGATGTGAAGCAACTAATAAGTGAAATGTCAGCGGGTTAACTGTATATTTTTGTTGTTTAACAGTGACGGGAATTTAAGGGAATTAATACCAAGGACATGTATTGCTCTATGGGAAGAATGAACTGAAAATATGGAGTTATTATTTAATACATATTTCAGAGTTTAAAATGTATGATTCCTTTTTTATTTTTATATTTGGAAATAACCATACATACATACATAGGGGTATATGCATACAAACACAATGGGAGCATTTTTTTGACTTTCTCTTCTGCTGAGAAGACTCTTTAATTTGAAGGTATAAATGGTGACTGTTTACAGTAACATTCAGGATGAAAATGAGTACTTGAGCTGAGATGAGCTAAGTAATTTCTCCAGTGTTGCTGCTTTAATGTTAACAAAGTCTCAGAATACAAAAAATATTTATTATTGCTAAAATAGTTATCTTGCAAAAGTGTAGCTGTCTGACAGCTATTTTCTACCTGTGTAAGAAAAAGTTGTTTCAGTGTTTGCGTTGCTTGATTACTCTCTAGATTAATTTCTGAGATTGATGCATATATGGTGTACCATACCATGTGTAAAAACATAGCAGTGTTATGCGCAGGTGAAATAAAAAGGACTGTTACGCTTGTAGAAGCTTTTTTTTTACTTAAAGCCTTGGAATTTTAGGACAGCTGCCTGCATTAGTGTTCATCCAACTACTTTATGCATAGTTTAAATTAAAAGAACCTTTTAATACATTTCCAGTGCAGGTAGTTGTATATGTACTAGTGTATGTCTTAACTGTATCAGAAATAACTTTCTAAGAAATTGGTTACATTCATAATGAAGTGAAATTACAATATGAACAAAAGAGTCTTTGACAAAAAAAAAAGACAGGTGATTGCCAGAAGCCCATTTTATAAGATCTTTGCTTTGGTGGGAAAAACCTGGCCCAAAGAGACTTCTGAAGATGTGTAGATGAAGTAGAGTTTAGTGTATGTACCATTTTTGTACTTTTTTTTCCATCTAATTTGCATCTGTTGAAAATAGGACTTTTAATGCCGCTAAAAGCAAGAATTACTTCTATAAAAAATTATTATATAAATGCAAATAAATGCAACTTCTTGTTTTTAAGTTTGTACATAGGATTGAATCCATAGCATTCAAAGAGTAAGGATTTTCCTTTTTACTTTTTAATGATTTGTAAAATCAAGTAGATTAGAAGTGTGCCGGGACATGTTATTCAGTATTTCTTTTTCAGCAATGTTTGTAGGTGCCTGTGCTCTTAAAATTTAAACAAATAACTGTCTATCTGCCATCACTACTGAAGCAGTGTCTAATTACAAAAGGTGGCTGGCCATTAAGGCATTAACATAATGCTGTGTCATGGCAAAAAGAGACCATCCATTTTCACAGAGGAAAAACATGTTGGAAGTCTTACTGTATGTTTATCATGATGCATACGTTGTTCTGATGGCTTTGTACAGCTCAGAAGAGTCCGTGTATGTGCTGAGTAAGGATTTTCGACAAGAATGTCTGCTGTCTTCCTGAGAAGTATGAATGCTGGGCTCTTTGTGAAGCCGGTCAGCTTGTTATTTGTAGGATGACAGTTATCTTCTGGGGTTTGTTTTTCCTTTCCAGTTGCCGTTTTGTCTAACGGTATGTTTTTATAAGTTCAAATTCTGAAAGACAAGGATGGGAAGATGTAGGTAGAACTGAAAACAATAATTTCACTGCTGAACTAAGAAACCTTGTAAATCTTTACATTTTAAGTCCTACTTTTAACTTAATTGCATCTACATGAGTCTTACAATAATTATGTGCATTTTGTTTGCTCTCTTTTTGTAACTGTCATTGTAAACTAGGACAGTTAGATTAGGGTAATAATTCTTGATGAAAGACTGGATTTCAGATGTCAAGCCTATGAACTGAAGCCTAGATTGAATGGAAAGTGGTAAGATAAAGAGGATATCAATCCCTGAGGCAGTATAGTTTCCTTAATTATGGTGAACGTTGTATGGTTTAACCAGTCCACCAAAAAAAGGAAAGGAGAAGGAAAAAAAGTATTTTCAAAGTACATCTTATGAGCCTAAATGTACATGTAATATTTTGAGTATTCAGATTGGACATGGTGTTGAGGTTTTGACCACTCTTCCCTCTCAAGGTCTTGGGAGGCCTCTTCTAGCCTTGAAGTCTTTCAGAAAAAAAAATTAATCCTTGTCAGTGTTGTTGCCCATCGTCTTATTCTTGTTCTATCTTCTCATCTTACTCTTAAACTCTAGTCTCTTTGAGACAGAGACCAATTTTACTGTAGAATGAGTTGCATAATAAGGCCTCCTTCATAAGTGAGAGAGGGTAATTACTTTCTGCCTGAACTTCTCTTGCAGTTTTCAGTTGGAAAATATTTTCCAAATTCCTTGCTGTGAAGAGCAAGGTAACACCGTGTTTTGCTGACAAACAGTTGCTGTAGTTTGTTGCTGAGGTGATTTCATATAATGAGTAGAAGTATGATGTTTCCCACTGAGCTTTGTTTCCTAGTTTCTGAATTTCAGTGTTTTCATGTTTTTAAATACACACCAAAAAATGTACCTTTAAAAATTAAGGTGCTGAATGTGCAAATTTCACAATTTATTCTCTTAAATAGTGAGATGCCTACATTTCTAAAATGAAGGAGGGTATTCCTTAAGCAGAAGTGGAGCCAGACAAGCATTCAGGATGGAACATCCAGTGATGACTTCAAAGGATATTTGTGCTATATTATGCCCAAGATTCACAAATAATTAAAACTTCGACTAGAAGAGTCTTACAGCTGTGCACAGAGGTGAACCTCTGTTCAATTGTGTGTGTTAATTTCACAGACTGGAGTTAAATTTAAGCATTTTTTGCAGTAGACATACATGTTTTTTGCATTAATATATTGGGACTGAGTTGTGTGTCTTGGAATGCACTTGAAATATCTAGGGTGGTTGCAGATGTATTTGCATCTCATTTGCCAGTCAGAGAGGGACCTGGGGGTGTTGATTAACAGCTGGCTGAACATGAGCCAGCAGTGTGCCCAGGTGGCCAGGAAGGCCAATGGCATCCTGGCTTGCATCAGAAACAGTGTGGCCAGCAGGGACAGGGAAGTGATCTTGCCCCTGTACTCAGCACTGGTGAGGCCGCACCTCGATGACTGTGTTCAGTTTTGGGTCCCTCACTACAAAAAGGACATTGAATCACTTGAGCGTGTCCAAAGAAGGGTAACGAAGCTGGTGAAGGGTCTGGAGCACATGTCGTACGAGGAGCGACTGAGGGAACTGGGGTTGTTTAGTCTGGAGAAGAGGAGACTGAGGGGACACCTTATCGCCCTCTACAACTACCTGAAAGGAGGCTGCAGAGAGATGGGGATGAGCCTCTTTAACCAAGTAACAAGCGATAGGACAAGAGGGAATGGCCTCAAATTACACCAGGGAAGGTTTAGACTGGATATTAGGAAGCATTTTTTTACAGAATAGGTTGTTAGGCATTGGAATGGGCTGCCCAGGGAGGTGGTGGAGTCCCCATCCCTGGAGGTGTTTAAGAGTAAGGTTGACTTAGCGCTGAGGGATATGGTGTAGTTGGGAACTGTCAGTGTTAGGTCAATGGTTGGACTGGATGATCTTCAAGGTCTTTTCCAACCTAGATGATTCTGTGATTCTGTGATCATTACAAAGAGAAGTCAAAATAATTCTTTTGAACTTGATTTGATAAGTATCAAATGCATATTTAAAAAAGGAAAAAGTGTCGTGGAAATTCACTGATTTGATTTTTCAGCTTGAAGAAAATAATTGAACATTTGATTAGCTACCAAAGAACCATATGCATTTAAAGGTGGGAAGGCATGACAGAGTCAGTAATTTCTTTTGAGCTTTCATATTGTTTAATGTATAGTTTTGCTTAAGCTGTTTTGCTGTAGTCAATCTTGGATCTCTACTGCATGGATATGAGATCTGGATGTTGTATAGACACCACCTCCAGGAGTCCGAGAGCCTTCTAATATTTCCTGTGTGTCTTGCCTTGGATTATTGGACATAAGAAGTGCTGTGGTTTTCCTGTGCATCTGTTGCATGACTAGTGAAATATTAGTTGGCCTTGACATTCAGTAGGTGGATGGATAATGAAAGTCCAGATGACTACTATACAGAGGCCTAGAACTAGACATGGTAATTTGTGAGTGCTCTGAAGCTGTTTCAACAGTGCTTTCCAATGCGTAGCAGCAGATGAGTTTATGGTTAGAACTGCTGTCAGACATTCACTATACTCTAAGGCAAAGGTACAGCACATTTGAATGCGTGCAACAATGTCGTATTTCTGGCACGATGTCTGTGGATGTGGGAGAATAAGAGGTTTTACATAAAACCTTTTCCTACAGTATTTTTGCAGTTCACTATTTGAATTGTTTCTCTTGACACCAAAGTGCTTTCATCCCCAACCATGGGGTATGTAATAAACATGACAGTTACAGCTCAATCTTAGACCATCATGCTATAGTGTCTGATTTTCAGAAGTACATGTTACTGATATGTGTCATCCATGGGATAAGAAATAATATGCATAGGCATGCGCAAACTCAGAAGTTCAGAGCCTGAACAAAGCACGTCCTTCAAGTTCCTCCAAATGAGGGACATGGGGGAACATACAAAGCTCTTCATAACATTACTTATGCAGAATTATAACACAGAGTAGTAGAACAGTAGTGCCTAATGTGTCTAAGTCACTAACTGTATCATTTTTCAGAAAGGCGCTAGTAGGCTTTTTGTGCTTTTATAGCATCATCTATCTGTGGGTTTTGAAATGCTTTGCCAATAGTTATCATCTAGCTTTCCAAGATCTCTTGGGGACACTGTTGATAAATAGTGGTTAAGTGCATACTAACATGGGGAAACAGAACCACAAAAAGTATGATTTTGCTTTGGGTCCTACAAAGGCATACATGAAAAATTGTTTATGGGAAGATCCCATACTGTCAAAGTAGGATTTAATAGCAAGTAGTGACTGTCTAGACAAATCAAATTGATTTTATCTAATAATAGTAGATTGAAACCAAAGTTTTAACCATTCCTTGCATGCAATCTTGAATATTCAAAACTATTAGAAGAGAGGGACTTTAATCAAAATTTCCATGTCATTTTCCCCCCCACTGTAAGTGACATAAAGTTTTTCTTATTAAGTGTGGACTGATACTGATCACTTATCCTATTCAGTTTCTTGTTTCTTTTCTGTGATTTTTAAAAAAATAATTAATTTTATATATATATTATTTGCTTATGTAAGTGATGTCTAAACTGAACTCTGCCATGCTGATGCCATCCTCATATGATAGCCCAATGCACAGCCCTAACACTGGGGTAGGAGAATGCTTGTCAGGACTGCAGAGCTTTTGTGGCAACAGAAACTTAATCCCAGTTTGTCTGGGAAAGAAGCAGCCATGCGAACAGCTGCATTTCATGAGGCCTCATGGCAAAGTGCCTTGCAGATAATGTTTTCACTGAGTTGCAAGACAACCAAAACCATCAAAATATAGTCCAGAGATGTTAGTCAGCCATGCAAATAACTTTGCGTTCATATGGGAAGGCACATCTATAATTCTGTATTACTTCTTTCAAGTCCTTCAATTTACAGTGAATGCTGTTTAACTGGATTATGAAAAAATTTTCAGTAGAAAAGGCCTGTAGAATTTTATTGATGTGCATGTGCACTGGCAACAAAAGAAGGGCTAAGGGAGTAACTTAATTTTGACTGCAAACGTTTTTGTTCAGTTGCTGGAATGAGTTAATTTTTGTGTGTTTATGTATGCCTATAGGATATTATAAGCACTGTTTGGATTTACTCCTCACAGTGTCTGTTCCACCTGGAAAGAACTGCTTAAGTTGTAGTGAGTTTTGCTTAATAAGTAAAGTGTTCTTCTGCTGTCACATTTCATATTTTATCATGTCCTTTCTAAAATTCAGTCATCTTTTCTTTGTGGAAGTATCCTAAAAGCTAATGAATACAAGGAAATTGAATTATAGGAACTCTTCAATAGCAAAAATAAATGTTCATGTCAGAGGAGGGATGGAGTGATAAATAATCAAATAAATAAATAAATAATCAAACATGTATTTTATATTAACTTCCAAGAAGTTTTTTGACAGTAGAGTTTTAAAAAAGCATTTAAAATTGAGAACTAGACAATGTATTTAATGATTTTGGAAGCCACATTGCTTTATCTGATACCGGAATAGCTAATGTAACTTTTATCACTTGAAACATATAACTTGAGGGAAGAATTTTTTTACTATTAAAAAGATTTTATAGCAGTTTTTAAAAATGGATAATCATATACATAATTTATTTAAAAATAAAAACACATTAATAGGCAATAAGCAAATGTAACTTGACAATATCCAACCATTCAGTTGCTGCATTAGATGCAAAGATTTTGGTTTATTAAAAAAAACCATCTTTTCATCTTTCGTTGTTGCTAAACCACTGAGAATTTCCAGGTATTGTCCCACTGTAAATATATGCTTCATACTTTCAGTTTGAGAGTTACGCTCATTTTGTTGTATTTGGCTTGCATTGCTGCATGTCTCAGCTTTCAGGATCTGTCGAACGAAAAACCTCACCAGAGAAATAGGGTCTGCCCTGCCTATTGACAGGTCTATTTGATCATGTCTGCATTTGATTTTGGAATGAATGTTCCATTTTTTGCTGCATAAGAGTATCTGATGTGTAAAAGTATTCTGCCTGAGTTGAGCACTTAGCATATATCTTGCCTGTTAGTAAACTTCAGGCTCTGCTTACATTCTGATGTATAGCCATGGAATTAATGTAGCACTTCTGCAACTCGATACCTGAAACAGTTTAGTCTCTATACATGGGAAATGCCCCTAGAATTCCAGAAAACCTGTGTGTTTATGTGCATGATAAGAACCCATATGTTGGGTAATAGTCAATTCAATTACTGGTCTCAAAAGTCAGTTCTTTCTGTCTCTTCTGCTAATTCTAGTGGGAATTTTATATGTGAGGGAGAATAATTTCCCTGTGGTGGATGGTTAAGATATGGCAAAGATAAAAGATGTGCCACTGCTGTCTGTGCCTTGTATTTTACCTGTACTTGTCCTTGTCAGCCAACAGTGTGTAAACTCCAGCCCCATTTGAATTTCTCTTGTTGAATCATTTGAGCCACCCTAGTGATGGCTCAGAGGCTAAAAGTTATACAAACACAAAATGATGGTTCCTGACCCAGAGCTTACAAACTGTGAATGAAAATAAGACCTACAGAGACAGGATGACTGTGGGATGTTAGATTGAATGATAGTGAAAAGGGTCTCAAAAGTGAACACAAGGAGCTTATGTTTGCTGCAGTAGAAAAGTTACCCCATAAAAGAAAACAAGGGTGATAAGAAGATGAATTTTACAAGTTTATTCTGGATGGATAGAAACATAGTGTTGTTATGTTAGTCTTATGTCCATGTTTAAAAAGTCTAAATTATTTATGGAGTACTTGTTGAAAAAGCCACTTTTTAAAAAAACACCTAAAAGGAAAAGTGTTTCCTCACCTTATTCTTTCTCAGTTGTATTCAACACTAAATATATTGTGAAGGTGCAGGAGACAGACAGCTGCAAACAGCTGACAGTTACAACTGCAACTTTATTAATTCTATGAAGAGTTTCTTGTTAAAATTCTGTTAGTGGAGAAAGGGAAAGGTGATCATTTTTTCTTCCTTTTAGATGCTTAACTCCTTAGTATCAATCACATCTAAGTGTTTAAACACCCTTCTTAAACCTAAGACCCATGTGGAGTGTGCATTACCAAAGATCTTCCAACTCTTAAAGCAGGTTATGACCCGTTGGATCTTGTTTTATCCAAAATCCATGATCATTTACCGAATAGGGTTACCTGTTGCATTAGATCTTCTTGGGCTTGGGAAATAGCTCTGACTTTTCCCAAAATCCAAATGCTTTGCCTAGGAATGCTATATTTACCATTAGCACTCAGAGTGAAAAGTAGTTCCCTAAATTCACTTTATCTGGGCCAATATACTAGTTATGCAATTTCTTTTTACTTTTTCATGGAATAAAGGAATTTAAGGTGCTACAGCTAAGGCTCTTGTTTTAACTATAGCACAAAGACCTATTTAATTGACTTGCTTGTTTCCATTTCTACTGTATTTGTAGTTGTTCCTTTCTTAGTCATGGGTTAGTTTAATCTGCTTCAGGCAAAGTGGATGGCATCTAAAGGGATGTTGAAGATTACAGTTACTGATTTCCCTGCTTGGAGCTTCAGCATTATCAGATATATGTGTTTGAGAAGATTCCTTGTGTTTTTCTGATTTTACTTAAGCAATTTCCATACTTGTTTTTGTTGCATGTGACTTTAGTGGTTCTGCTGATTCACTTATTAGGCCAGACTGCTGAGGCTTCATATCTGCCAATGCTTCAGCACAACTCAGTCATTTTCATTAATATTTTGGATGACAGAATTGAGAGTATACTTATCAAAAACTAAACTCTGTAGGGAGGACCTGTAAGGTTGTAGGACAATAGGTTTCAAACTCTAAAACAATTTTGATGAATCAAAGAATGGCCTGAAATAAATAGGAGGCAGGGATCAGTGCGATACAGAGTAATAATCAGATGCAAATCATTAAATGAAGATAGGGTGGTTGGATATCAGTTTTCAAGAGGGGTTCTGGAAGTTTTAGTCAGCAATTGAATATAGGTTTTCAAAAAAACCTTACTGTTGTAACAAAGGAGGCGAGGACTGACACTGAACTTCATACAAAATTGTTTAAAAATGTGCTACACATAAAATGTACAAAGTAACCCTTCCAGTTCTAGTCAACACTGGGAGTGCTTAACAACTGGAGTTATTGGTCCAGTTTTCAGCACCAGGCTTCAAAAGGTGTGGATTTGCTGGGCACAGTACAAAGCAGAGAAAAGGGAATAGTTCAGGGTCTAGGAAACATGACTCCTTAGATGGTGAGAGTGGGGTATAAAAGAACTATGTTTCTTTCATCAGAAGAAGAAAAGATTGGTGTAAAGAAACCTTTACTCAAGACAGTGGTCCATTACAGGACCATTACAGTGGGTATGGAACAGCATTTAAATGCAGAAATGCAGATGCAGTAATTTTTCCTTTAAAATTTCTAAAGAAAGGTAGTTTGTTTAAGTAATCTGTTGTTTCTCCACTGCTGTAAGTTTTTATGAATAGTCTAGAGAAAGTGTTACCAGACAAAGAAGAGGGAAGGGATAAAGACTTAGACAGCACTTGAGGTTCCTTCCTCTGTGACTGTCATGTAAAATTGTATCTTAGACTTAGACTGTAGCTGTCAGCATCGACCTGTTGTTCGAGTAGGGTTTCAGCTTGTTTCCATGCAGCTGTGGCTCATTTTGCCGTGATTACAAATCTGGGCAGGGGGAGATAGCCTTCTGCTGGTGGGGTGGATTTTTACTTTCTACAAATGTGCTAACAACTGCTATTTTTCTTCCACACTTTTATTCATTTTATTAATTTCTGACTAACTCTGAGTGGTTTTGCATAGTACCATATGTATGTCTGTGCTGATGCTTCCCATTTAAGACATTCTACCCAGTCAATTTTTCTCCTTCTCTGGAGCCAAAGGAATTATTTACTACAGACCACCCTAACCTTGGATGAAACTTACTGTTTCATTTAAAATAAAATACCACCATGTCTGTCTCACAATTTCAGCTTGCTTAGTGTTAAGTACTGCTAAGAGTCATGGTATCGTATAACTAATCCTCCAAGTCTTCCTCCTTCTCTTTGATGCTTGCTTCTATTGCATGGGATCCGAATGGTTCAGCTCATTCACTTACTAGCCCAGAACACCTCTGCTAAGGCTTCACACCTGACTAAGATTTAGTACAACTCAATTCAAGTGTCAGGGTCTACTGAACACCTGTTTTGTAGAAATGTACCAGTAAAGCTGAATGAGAAAGTTTCTTTTCTATGCCTGTATTTTCTTTCACATTACAGCTAAAGAATGCACCAAAAAAATTAGGTGAAGGAGGACCCAGAGGTCTGTCAGGAGTTTCAGAAATTATTTATGACAGATTTCAACTATTACTCTGTGAGCGCTGATTACATATCTGACGAGCAAAAGCAAGAATGTCACGTCATCACACGTCCACTGAAAGCTAGTAATGGACAACAGCACTTGTGACCAGATCCTGACTGTTGAGAAACTGCAGCAGAGTGACGCTGCAGCAGAGATGGAGGAGAGGGAGAAATGGCAGGCGGTGAGCCATCTTACAGTTTTCTTTAAGGTTTTCATACAAGAAAGTTGAAATACTGTTTATAGTTACATACAGTTAGAATTTGATGTTGTATTTGTCAGTGTTCGCAAGTAATTCATGAGTTTACTAGGATAATGCAAGAATGAAAGGCATGTTTTCTTTGACAATATTTGGTATATTCAAACTTCATCATCCACTATGTGCAAATGTCAGTGGTCATTGCTCAGAGAAGTGGCAAGATGCCAAGATCCAAGTATAGATTTACCTGGGGACCTGTAAGGTTTCTTGCCCTCTAGCAATTGCTGCTTAAGCAGCAGGCATGATCTGGATACATAATGCAGGATGGTTGTGCAGCCCTTTCCACTTGGATGTCAGCTCTCTCCACTTCGAGGCTTTACCCATTCATCCACCTCTCATGGTAAGAGGTATTTGTACATATTTTATTGTTTTAAACTGGGCATTCCTTTGAACTTTACAGAAGTAGGAAGTTACTACTTTTCTTGCGTTTGAAGAACTTGAAGGATTGAGGCTACATGGGGACCTTTGTGTTTTCTTCTACCCACCCTGACGAAGAGAATTCACTGTTTCAGGATTTGAACATCAGCTACATTTTGTGTTGAGTCTGCGGTTAGAGTCTACATTATGACGACTGTTTCTGGAGTCTACAGAGGATGCTGTGGCCAGCATAAAGTGACTTCCTTATTTTGAAATCCATTCTTAATCACCCATGAAATTAACTATTGGAGTCTGCCTTCAAGTTGGCACAGTCTAACAGTAGGAGGTTTAAAAATATTTAACAACATATTTGGAAACAGAACTTTTCTGTTCTTTATTTATATGTTTTTGGATGTTGGCTCTTGCATGAGAAAAGTGCTGTATGCTTTAATACTGAATTTAGAAATCTTGTGGTTTCTGTTGGCACTGTGAGGAAGCAACTAGTATAAGACTCCAGTACTTGATGAGAGCATTTTTGTGTTTTAATTATTAGACACATGAATACAGAGCCAGCTGAGTTCAGCTATTGTGTTTATTTCCTTTTTTTATTCACCATTTCAAAAAAGCAATAATTTTTCTGGATTACTATCTCTTAACATGATCTGCAACTTGAAATCAGAAAAAAAGCTGAAGTATTGTCAGTTTTTTCTTCACACAGGGAACAAGAAATTGCAGAGGAATTCTATTTAGGGATGTTGAAGTGTCATGTTCAGGATTTATAAGCCAGCTCAATGCTTCATTTCAGGTCAGCTCAACAATGAATTAGAAGTGCATACAGGACTTTCATGCCTCGTGAAGGTTCTAGTTAGGATAGCCCATGTTGATACTCAGGCTGGTAGGCCAGACTCCTCATCCAAAAGTGCATCCCCTGCGAAGCATCACATGGCTTGACAAAGAGGAACCGCAAGATGGATGGCAAATGTAGCTCCTTAATGGAACCTGAGGCTTCAGGGGAAACTGAGGCAGTTGAAAGCCCAGTTGTGGTACCATGGGTAGATACATTTCAAAATTTAAATAATTCAAAACTTTAGCATTTCCATATATTTGAAGCAATTTACATGTTTGACTAGGCTGAAAGTACCTCAAGGAAGTGTTAAGTGTTTTAAAGGAAAAATTACATTGTTTCAGACAAATTAATTCCTCCTTCTCTAGGAGAATAATGGCTTTTCTGAATCTGAATTTTCTAGGAAAAGTCATGTGTGTGGGAAAATCTGATCAGGTCTAATAATGCCTTTTAAAAAATAATAATATTATAAACTTTACTTGCTAAACAAAGTATTTCAAATGATAACTAAAATTTCAGAGCTAAATTGCCCTTTTCTAAGAATTTCTTTTTAAAATGGCTCTCACTGGAACACTTTTTCTTAAACAAAAAAATACCTTATTTCTCAGGTTTGCATTAAATTTATCCTTTTGCATTAATCTCTTACATTATACTTAAGAAATTTCTTGATGCTACACAGCTAGGGTTTTTTAATAGAAAAGAAGAAAAAACCTGACGTTTTTGTCTGTGGGAGTTTTGCAGTTAAATTCTGGACTTATTGACATAGAAGGTATACAGTGCTTTTGATTGCTTTTGCACAGAAAAAATGTGTTAGTAATGCTTTTTTCAAACATTTCATATTTCACAGTGCTTAATGGAAAAAAAGACATGCAAGTGAAATGATTGTGCTTTACCTGCCAGTTTATGAAACCATAGTTGTTTTATAATAGTTGTAACACCTGGGCAAAATTATGAAGATTTTATTTAATGCCAAGTAATGTGTCAAATTACTGTCTTCATGACGATGCTTGTAACATACATTGTACAGTGTACCCCATATCATAGAAATAAGAGTATGAACAAGTGTTCAGAACTTGCAAGTTATGTGTGTATTTTTAAATTAAATGGTGAGAGACACATGGAAATTTTAAAATTGAGACTCAGATGCTTTTGGCCAAGGAAAACAGTGGTAACAAAGAAATTTACATGAAATTTTAGTTACTTCTTTTTCACATTAAAAATATTTTTCAGAAAGAACGTTAAACTGACAGGTCTCCCAAAGGTAAAGTCTAATCTACAGACCGCAAGAAATGTCAAACAGTGTAAAAACATGCTACCTCTTGTTTTCTTGTAGGAAAACTATTGAGTGTACCTGTAGAAAGAGGAGAAGAAATAAATTTATTTTTCAGTTAGCATTGCATTAGGAAGACTTGAAATTTACTACATCCTTAGGTTAATAGCAACAACCACATTACCATTATCATAAACCACCAGGGCCTAAATTTGAAGCACAATATATGTTGCAGGCATAAAATAAAAGAAAGAAGCAAATCACAGAAGAAAATTCAAAAGCTTTTAGAATATTCTCTTAACTATAAATTACCTGTGATTTGAAGTATGATTGGGTTTGATGAAACTCCAATATTAAAAGGATAAAGGAAAAATTATGAATTTAAGGAAAATAAGTGTAACTGCTAATTTTTTAGGTCTTCTACAGTTGCTTAGCAAGGAATGGATGGGTTTTTGTTGAAATGCTTTACTTCTTCCCGGTTTGCAATGGAAACCTCTGTGAAGGATCTGGGAGGGCAGCTAGTGCCTGCTCACATAGAATTCTTTTTCATGCTTGCTTTAATTCAGGTGATCTGTCCAGTGTCTTTTCTTCTATATTAACCCTAACTGTTTGAGTGGCTACCTGGGAATAACTTCATCACTTCTCTGGTGAAACGTGGCAACTATTTAACACCCTGTATGATTTAAGACAGGAAATTAAGTGCTGTCTTAGTAAATTGCAGAGAAATTTTTGTAAGGAAATGTAATTATCCAGACAAGAAATTGGCCAGAGTATCAAGTTAAAATCGCTGCATATGCAAAAAGTTCTTGGTTTCCTATTTTATCTGAGAGGTGACTTCAAGTAATATTGTATGAATTCAGAGTCACGATGGATTACTTTTGAGATCCTAATGTTTGCAATGTCTCGCACCGTAAGTTAGTGAATCCAGTGTTGATTTAAAATAGATTTGCTGCCTTACTGAAATGCTATTGTTTCTTGCCATACTGTATGGGTTACTTTAAGGTTTCCCTCTCAGACAGTGACCAAACTTGCACACTCTTACAGAATCATAGAATAGTTCGGGTTGGAAGGGACCTTTAAAGGTCATCTAGTCCAACCCCCCTGCAATGAGCAGGGATATCTTCAACTAGATCAGGTTGCTCAGAGCCCCATCCAACCTGGCCTTGAATGTTTCCAGGGATGGGGCAACTACCACCTCTTTGGTCAACCTGTTCCAGTGCTTAACACCATCATTGTAAAAAATGTCCTCTTTATATCTAATCTAAATCTACCCTCTGTCAGTTTAAAACCATTATCTTTCATCCTATCCCTACACTCCCTGATAAAAGAGTCCCTCTCCACCTTTCCTGTAGCCCCCTTTAAGTACTGGAAGGTGCTGTAAGGTCTCCCCGGATCCTTCTCTTCTCCATACTGAACAACCCCAACTCTCTCAGCCTGTCCTCATAAGGGAGGTGCTCCAGCCCCCTGATCATCTTCGTGGCCTCTTCTGGACCTGCTCGAGCAGGTCCATGTCCTTCTTATGTTGGGTGCCCCAGAGCTGGACACAGCACTGCAGGTGGGGTACCGCCAGTACCCCCAAGTCCTTCTCTGCAGGGCTGCTCTCAATCCCTTCATCCATCAGCCTGTACTGATAATGAGCATCGCCCCGGTCCTGCACCTGGCCTTGTTGAACCTCATGAGGTTCACATGGGCCCACTTCTCAACCTTGTGAATCTAATGAAGTGTGATGAAATCACTGCTAAAAGTGACATCACTACAGACTGCATTGATCTATATATTTTGAATTTTTTATAGCATCCATACTGTGCTTTACTTTGGACAAGAGTGGTTAGATCTGGGTTTGATCAATATGTTTATAACTTTTTATTCCACTCCGAAGATTCTATTCTTAACATGTTATGATAAATATGTTTCACTGCATTCCAGTAACTATTCTGTTTCTTAAATCTTGGCACTGGAGTTCATTTTTTAATGAAATCTGTTTCATTTCCATTTGTCCTATGTTAACTTTTCAGTATGCTTCAGGTAGCTTTTTCAAATAAAGAAAGGTCATGAATTGAAAAGATTACTTATTATAAGAAAAAAATTAAATAAATTGTTCAAAACAGTAGAGGTTTTTGCTTTTCAAATTAAAAATTGAAACAACTTAAACTCCTAAACTCTCCTCACATCTCCCTTGGAAACTCCCTCCTTTACTGTAAGTTTGTGGTCTTGATGATATTCACAGAGAACCTGATTTACTGAATAAAGAAGTTCTTTAAGTTTTCAGTTTTGGAACATTACCAGTGTGTCTGAACCCAGGTTTCAAATTTTACTGGCATTTTGTTGGCAAACCAATTTTTTGGAGTCCTTTCTTATTTGGGTATGTTTCCTGACACCTTTGGCTGTATGGTACTGTGTTTTAAAATTCTCTTTTTCTTTTTTTAAGAGGAAAAGCCTATAAACATATACAAAGGACTAATTATAAAGTATCTGGTATGAAAGTAGAGAGACAACAAAATTACCAGCTGAAAAGCGCAGTGAGCAGAAAAAATGAGCATTTAATGGCAGAGTTTTACCCTGCTTGTTCAGCAGGCCTGATTCTCAAAGCAATTCCACAGGCAAAGCATGCACTATTCTGAGGCCATAATATGGTAATTTAAATCAAGCATAAGTACCTGGGTGGTAAGAAAGAGGTGATTTAGTCTTCCCTTCTATCCACTGGCCTCTTTTACTGTTGCTTCCCTTTTGCCAACAGCAGTGTTCATTTATGGTGAGCCAGATTAGAGCATTGATCCAGCTGAAAAATAACTCACATGCCTTTTCCCTGCTTACAGTCTTCCTATATACGATAGTTTTGCTGAAACTGTATTGTTATTAGTGCACTGCTCTCAAAGACTAACCAACTAGCAAAAGTATATATAAGTTGCTAACCTATGTTATTCATAGTATTAATAGATTATTCCTTGGTGAAAACGTCATGACTAATATAGGACAATCTTTTTTTTTGTAGTATTTATTGAAGTAAGGTACAAGAAACCAGTAGTCCAAGATTTCAGAACTTTTTTAGTTTTCCACAAGTCTGGGACAATCCCTTAATGCTTTTTCTCACTCATGTATCTAAGGAGTTCAAATAGAATTTGACACTAAATGGTCCTTTCTGTACTAACATTGCTATAGGGAAACCCACTATAAAGTGAAAGAAACTGTGAATTTTTGCAATAGAACAGAAGAGTGCTTTCATGTAATAGTGTATTCTGGCACATATTTTGCCTGCTGAATATAGGCAAAGTTATAACAGTGCAGAGCAGTAAGATTCCTATCATTTAAATAAGCCTCAGGAGGATTAACAGTTTAGGTGGTGTTCTACCTGTCCCAACTGTGGGAGTCAGTCTTTTGGGAGCCTGCATATTGCACCTGGTAATGTATAAAATACTGCATGGGAAGTGGAAGATGGATAAAATTAAATATTTAGACCAGTAAGAGAGTGTGAAAATTACTTTAATCTAGAATCCTACTTGGGATAGGGGATTCCAGTGAACCACCTTTGTGCTAAATTGTTAATCTACTAATTAGTAGCTAATGGCTAGTTTCTGACTGATTTCAACCAAATTTAAAGGACAGCCAGACACAGCAGAGATACCAAGTTACTGTACATTTCCTGGAGTCAAAGAATCAGTCAGATTGGAAGAGATCCTTTAAGGTCTCTAGTCCAACCTCCTTCTTTTAAGCAGGGTCAACAACGAATTCAGACCAGCTTGCTCAGGGCTTTTTCCAGTCAGGTCTTCAAAACTTCCAAGGATGGAAATGCTCCACAGCCTCTCTGTGCATCCTATTCCAATGCTTAGTTATCTTCATAGGTGAGTGTTATTCACAAATGTGATTAATGTGCATGCCATTTCCTCCTACAGATCAATGGTAAAGATACTAAGATATTAAATAGGATAGGTCTCAGGATAAACCCCTGAGGAACTGCAGTTGTGTCCAGCCTACAGATAGAGTACAAACATTACTTTTCAGTCCCAGAATCGAGACACTTTTTACTCATCTGATAGTACATCCATCTAGACCACAGTGGCCAAACTTGGATTACAGGGGTGCTGTGGAAGACCATCTTGGAGATGGTTGCAACATTTGCCCTTCTCCATTCATCTGGGACTTCCCTGGTCTCCATGACCATGATGATAAAAAACAGCCTTGATGTGCCATCAGCTGGCTCTCTCAGCACTCTCAGATGCATCCCATCTGCTCTCATGGTTTTATATGAGTCAAGATTTCTCAAGAGATTCATGAGATCAACTCTTTTCTACTGTTGGTATTTCCTCTCTGCCTTGTCTGTATGTGTAAAGGCCTGGGAGACCTTGTTGGTGAAGACTGGGGCAAAGAGCATTGAGTAACTCAGCCTTAGGTGTGTCCGGTGTGCTTTTGCCTCAGCTGCGAGCCCATGTTTTCCTTGTTTATTCTTATCATGTAGCAGTAGAAGTTCTTGTTGCTATGTTCCATGCCAATATCTACTATTGTTGAGCGTCAGCTTTCCTAATACCATCCTTACTTGTCTGGACAATGTTTCTGCATTTCTCCTTTGCAGCATTTCTCCTTGCTTTCATCTCTTTTGGACATTCTTTCTACGGTCATGAATTCCCTTTTTAGCCAAACCAGACTCCCTGTTCATCTACTTACTTTTCTCAGTATTGTGATGGACCATTATTTTGTCTGGGAGCTTGTCTTTAAAGACCAGGTCCGTTGAGCTACCTTGCCCTTCAGAGCTGCTTCTCCTAAGATCCCATCTATCAGGTCCCTGAATAAACTGAATTCTGCTCTTGTGAAATCCAGGTTTTGTACTCTTTTACTTGCCCTCATCGTTCCTCTCAGGATCCTGAGCATGTTCGTGGTTGCTATGGCCAAAGCTGCCACAGATTACCACCTCCACAGTCATCTCTCCCTTGTTTGTAGCAGATCGAGTCAGTCACTCCAGTTGATCATCTGATATTTGTGTTAAGAGCTTGTCCATAGCATCAACCACAAGTCAGCTGGACTGCTTGTATCCCACTTTGTTTGCCTTTTAGCAGATATTGGGAGAGGGGGATCTCCCATAGGAATCAGAGTCTGTGATCTGCAGATGTTCTCAAGTTTCTCAAAAAATACTTTTTCCACTTCCTCCTTCTGATTAAGTGGTCTGTAAGACTCCCACCATGATGTTGTTCTTGGTGGCTTCTCCCCTGATCGTGGCCCACCAGCTCTCAATCAGTGTACTGCCTGTTTTACAGAAGAGCTCTGTATCTTTGAGCTCCTTCAGGTACTCACCTTCTCATAAAAACAGGCTTCCGGGTAGGGGAGAGCAACCCAGATCAGTGCTGGCAGCAAGGAGTCTGCAGCATGGACTCAAGAGTTACCTGTTCTGCTTGGCCAGCACGCCCTCTGGCAGGCTGTTCAGCACACAGAGCTTGGAACCACACACAGCATCATGTAGTTGAGGGCTATGAAAAGGAGATGGAGGAGAGTTTAGGAAAAATATTAGTAGGCACACTGCTCACTTCCGAATTGGACAGAATGGACAGAAACAGTAGATAGAAAGTAGTAAAGCAAGCGTTCAGGGCACCTTTTTGTCCAAAATAATACAAGAAACTGGTCAAAAGGTGTGTTCCTTTCCATTTGACTAAAAATTGATATTTTTTTTTATGTTGCTTTTATAATACTCTATAAACAAGCTATTTGAGAGTGAGATTTTCAGACAAGGAACTTGAAGTGAAGGGAGAAATCTGTTCATAACTTACCCTCTTGTGCCCAGGTATTTTAACATCTGGAATGTAATGCTGCCTGTTGTAATACCTCTGCAATACTGTAACACAGCAGGATGCATTAATGAGAGTTTCAATCTTAAACCCACAACATCAATGAAATTTATAGTTGTCAGGCCATTAACATTATTCAAACATAGTTTTTGTGGTTTCAATTCCCATTTTATGTTCACGTAGGAAGAAAAGTCATTGTGTTGACTAGCCATGAAGACAGAGTCCTTCTTAGACTTGAAATTTCTATAAAACAATTAAGTATTTTTTATTATTCTTGACAGCATTCATAGTATGCACTTCAGGGCAGGGGGAGGGTATTTGTATAAAAAATTGTGCTAGAATCTCTCTCTTAATATTTCAGCTGGTTTAATATTCTTGAATACCAAAAGTGCCTTGCTCACGTTTTGGAAAATACCACAAAAATGTTCAAAGCAGAAAAGAAAAATTTACATAAAATTCTAGTATCATCTTCTATGGTCGTGTAGGTGGCATCTGATATTCTTCCTGATGAGTAAATATGTCTTCAGATGTTTCATGTTTCCCTACTCTTGTATCTCAGTGTGGTCTTTTGACTTAATATGTAGAGCAAGTTAGTTAAAGGGCATGAAAAAGAACAGAGAATTTCTTGAAGGAAGAAATTTCATGGGGAAAATGTGGTGAGCACTGTGATTAAGTCACTCTGCAGAAAAATGAAATCGTTAAATCTGCAACTGATTAAGTTGAAAGAAAAGAAGGGAAGTCAATATGTAAAAAAGTGCACGTACAGTTATTCTTTCTGGTAGGGAAAATCCAAGTTGTTTCTCCCAGAAAAAAGCTAACAAGCACACACAATTTACAAAGCTCCGAAGTTTGGGGGGGCAGTTGTGTGGGGTTATTTATTATCATAGGCTTCATGGTAATTCCAGCACAATCTCAGGAAGCAGTAAAAATAAATCTATCTGTCTCTTGCTGTATCAGTCTGGGTATTAACAACTTCCCCATGTTGTGTCCATTAAAGAATTTCTTCATGACCCTTAAAAGTACAAACTCAGTCTCTGCATTTAATATGTTGTTACCTGCTGCCAAGCCTCTAATAGCTACATTCATATGTTCTGTTAATCATATCTCTTTGTTCTAGAAGCCTGTGTTTTGGATTCATAATTAACTTTTTTCCTGCTCTGATTATTTTCCTCCCATCAAGGCAGCACATGACTTTTTTTTTTTTTCCTATTTAAAAACAAATATGTGAATGGAGAAGTAACAAAAATCAGTGTATTTCGACAAAGCCTGTAATCTCTTTCTAACTGTGCTTCCAAATTTAAATTAGATTTTCATGTTGCAAAACCATGAACTTGGTGGTGTAACTGAAATCATGCTGTTCCCAGAAGACAGGGCTGAAGCCTCATGAGCTACGGAGGGTTTTCCCCTAGGTCCCAGCATAAGAAGAGGTATATTTTTAATGTTTAAGGTTGCTGGTAGATAAGCGAGCCTGATTCATGTGTAATCCATAGGGTCTAAAGGAAAGAATTACCGAGCTGTATTTCACATGAACTGGAAGGGGACTGGCAAAGAGATCTTCTGGCTATTGCTCTTCGATAATGTCTCACTGATTCAGGAGTAATGTAGGAAAACATTGTGGAGCCTGTTACAGCTTCTGTCAGTTTGGGTTCAAATATTTCTAATTAGCAAATACATTTGTGGTTCAGACTTTCTTGGGCCCTCCAATAACCTCCCATTTTGACCATCATGAAAGCAAGTCAGCCATTTGAAAGATATTCTGAAACCTTGGGAATCCTACTTCCATTTTGCTACCACTAGAGCTCCAAGAGTTACTGAAGCCCAGCTTTTCAGCCTGTGAAGCAGGAGGGATGAGAGTTCCTTCGCTTGTCACCTGCCTAAAGGCATGTGTCTGTGGGCGATGGGGGGGACATTTTTGCTTGCAGCTGGTCCTTGCTGCCTGTGGATACTTGCTTGATTGTAGAACTTGAAACGCCTTCCATACGTATCTGAAATTCAGAGGAAATAATTTTGAACTGTGCTTTTTGCTGATTTGGACTGCATTTATCTCCAAGACAAGATTGCTTTTATATGAATGAACAACTTGATATTTGTGCCCATGTTAGAAGCAAATTTGTAGGCTATATATCACTTTCTTGGTTTACCTTGCTGGCAACATCTTGAATATCTGTTTTATCTGTTAAAGAACTCTTTCTGAATATGTGAAATGGAGGAGGATTGTAGTACAGTTCAGATCTGTTTTAAAGTGGCTTGAACGAAGTTCTCAAAGTGGGGTTTTTTCTTCTTTCTTTACATCTAGCATTGACTCATTTGGTGGTGTTAAAGTGCACTTTCTACTTATCCCCAGAGGAAAGTTAGTATTCTTTTAAGTGAAACTATTCTAAAAGCAGAACACAAGCCTAAAATAAGCCAGTGTTCTCTAGAGTTCTCAGAAGGTGTAGATTTATTTACTGTAGTTAAATCATAATTAGTTCTCAGGGGATAGTGTATCTTTTAAACTGCTTTATTGCCACCATATTGGTTTTCTAAATAATCAGAAACTGCTGCTCTTATATTCTGTAGTATGAACAAAAATTTGCTGTAAGTAGAAACAAATGTGTAGAATTGCTAGTTGTCACTTACTGAAGATAGTGACACGCAAAAAGTAAGCACTTCAAGAAAATGTGAAGAAATGCAAAACGTATGTTATCAGAAGGCACCTTAAATGAACTATGACTATAACTTTTTCCAGTGTAATAGATACAGTAATGTTTTACATTATCATTTTTCAGTTAATCTTTTTTTAATATTCTAATGCTTTTTGGTCAAGAATAAATGTTAACTGAAAATGGATAAATGGTAGTGCAATGTTAATGTAAAATATTACCTGATATTTAAGCCTAGATTTTCATGAATGTAGCCTAGTGTTCCAGCTGATAAGCATGGGGTTTTTTTTCCTAATTGGCAGGTTAATGTTCGAGTTGCCTGAGGAGATGGGTTTAATAGCAATTGCTGTTCGACAAACACAAGGGAAAGGTGAGTAAGTTTCCTTCTAGTGCTAATAAATGTGTATTAAACATATGAAACAGGACATTCTAATGTCACCTAGCTGCCTTAAAGAAACATTATGAGTATTGTTTATAATACAATCTGTAGAATAATTGTGTCCTCTTCTCCTCCTGCTTGAACTGTGGATTTAAACTCAAAACCTAAGTTAATAGAGACCAAAATAAACATTTTCAGGATGTTTGGTGGCTTTTGCAGAAATGATTTAGAGGTCTTCTAGTTTCTGCCAAAAAGTCTCCCCAGTCATGGAAACTGCCATCACTACATGTAGTGTAATACAAGTCAGACTTCCAAATCAGAACTTCTTTTTGACTGAACTGGAACAAGGCTGGGTCTTGACTTGCTCTGAGATAGAGGTTTCTTGAGTCTGCAAGACGTGCCTGAACTGTCATGTGGACTTTCACAATCTTTTACAGATAAGTATAAGCAAGTTCTGTGTCTTTCCCAGGAAGGTGCTAGCGCTGATTTAAAAGCCACATTCATTTCATTAGTAGAACACTAATAAGCTCTTCTGAGCACAGATCTACATGAAGATGATTACCTGGCTTTCAGCACAGATCTAGCTTGTGTCAAGTTGATTCACAGTGTGGATGAATTTTAGATGCACACAGACCATTTTCACAAATACTTCTTCACTTAAACAAAGTAAGATTTTTTGAACTGTGTATGTTACCAGATACCAGGAAAATCCTGAAAGCAAGTCATTTAGGACATTCTAGGAAATTGAGAAGCAGCATGCCCATTGAACAACCCGCTGTTTTTTTTAAAGAAAAAACTTTGCACTTAAACCATTTTTCTTTCAAAATTAGTTTAGAAACTCCATTACAGGACTTATAGTAGATTCTTGGATGGACACTATTGAACCTTTTTCTTTTGTAGTTGTCCACATTAACAAACTGATCTTTTTTATAAATATTTTTTTCTTGAGCTGAAGTTAAGGTTTTTTTCTCTCCCTCCCCAGGTCGTGGTGGAAATGTTTGGCTCAGTCCTGTTGGCTGTGCACTATCCACTTTACATATCGCCATTCCTCTACATTCCAACCTAGGCCAGAGAATTCCTTTTATTCAACACCTGGTGTCCTTGGCAGTGGTAGAGTCAGTTAGATCAATACCGGGATATGAGGTATGTCATTCTAATTTATCTCAAAATTCCTGTTTCCATTTTCACTAAATTCAGATTTTAACTATGTCTTCTATGTGTAGAATGACTGAATGCATAATATAGTTCTTCAGCACTAATATAGTGGTAAACCTAGCCTTCATACGTGCTTGATTATTTATATGTTTTAAGAAGTCTACTATACATATGATGAATACTGTCTTTTACTGAGCTGATTAAGTATACTACACTCATTTCACTCATAATCTTATGAAATTTAAGACTCAGTCTTTGGCAGTAAAGAAAACGTCAATTTTGTTTGTCTAACAATTGAGTTAATTTGTTTTGATTTTGAAGGAGTTAGAGAAGAGGGAGGAGGGAAAAATGAATAAAATTGACAAATCCTTTTCTGCTTTTTTTGTTGGTGCTGTTTCAGTGGTCACTTTATCCCTTTTAAAGGATTTTTCCAACCCTTGTTTAAGGTTGAAAACTGATTTCTAAAGCAAGAACTTAGGAGTATTGCTCTCAAGAGGGAATCAAGTGTCCTGTCATCAGTATTAAAATGAAGAACCAGTCTTCTTCATCACCTCATATATCTCCTTTTTAATGTTACCATTTCCTAATATTTGCTAACTATAAAACTTTGGTATTTTACAGAAGTAGTTAACTAAAGCATATGTTTCCTATATTACAGAAAATCAATGACTTATACACATTTACACATGAACTTTATTATAGTGGCACCCAGTAGCTTTGCTGTAGTTTAGGGTCTGTCAGCCTTTCTATTAAAACCTTCTAACTTCAGTGCTTCATAACTTGACTATAAAACCAAAATGCTTCAGGCTAAAATTTGCAATATAAAATATTTGGCTAGAGTGAATAATTTAACCATTTAAAATAGGAGGGACAAGAGTTAGTTTTATAAAATATGAGTCAGACTGGGAAAGGAGTTAATTTATGAATGGAGGTGGTTTTGCTTCTGTATGCCTACCCTGGTATACTGTTGCATTTTTTATTTTATTCCATTCAAGAGGAAAAAGGTGACTGAAGTACTAAATATGAATATAAAAATAGCATGTATCAATAATACATGTATTGTACATAGCACACGTACAATACATAGCTTGCTATGACCAAGACAAAGCTACTGAATCTCTTTGATAGTACATCCACCCTAGACAGTGGGTGAAGCAAACATTAAGGGTCTGGACTCAAATACATTAAAGCAAGGAAGTTCAAAGATTTATCGTAAACTCATTGCTTTAATTTCCCCTTCAGACTTCGGTAACATAGGGCTTTGCTTTATGTCAGATGAACATCTGTGCCATGCAAACTGCAGTAGCTGCAAAGAATGGGCTAATCTATAGATGAGGTTTCATTCTCTCCTCCAAATTTCCATACCGCTGTGGGTGTATGTCAGAATCTTAATAATACTTTAGCACACTTTGCCCATTTCAGGATTTCCATTCAAAATCTGATATGCCTGTGTCTCAGTTTATCAACCAGTCATTATTTTTAGGATTGTCACAAATGATGACTATGCTAAGGAGGCAGCAACTGAGGCCTTTGTTCTGGGTCCTCACAGAGAAAATCTGACCACTCAGTTGGAAGTTTTACTGTCAGATATTAGTGCTGCAAATGCAAATGGGCCTTATATCAAGAGAATGCTTTGCTTTCCCATTCTAAGAACAGCAGACATCTCTCCCTAGTAATTGAAGATAAGAACCTGCTCCATTTCCAGCATATTACATGACACCCATCATTTCTTTGACACACGGATAGTTGTGCAGTACCTTGTTAACTCCATTTTGTGGCAAAGTCTCTGCTGTGTAATTTACATCATGAGAATACCCAGTTGACTTGGTTGTTCTTCATGCTTGCTGTCACTTCAGTTGCAGAGCTAGTGTTTGGTGTCTTACAGGTGTATGTTTTCCTTAAGTAAGATCTACTTGAATAGCTCTTGGGAAGATCTCAACACTGATAATACTGTTTAACTGTGTTATACTTCGCATGTCTCAGGAGTCTTCTATAAATCTTTTCCCAGTGTGAAGAGTCAAGTTGTTTTCCGTAATGAATATGAATTGGTGATACTGTCTCTTAGAATGCTTTGATAGCAAAATCAGGTAGTATTTCCTGTCACTGTATGTGTAATGGACTCCTCTCTGGCCTTTAAATCTGTCAGGAAAGTAGACATGGACCCAGGTGCAGTTTTCACACATCCTGTAAAGGGATTTCATAATCTACAATAGGAGGGAATGCGACTCTTGTAGTCCTGGAGCACCTCCCATAATTTGCCTCTGGGGATAGAGTCATATGCAGTTTTTCAAACTGCAGGAAGCACATTTGCTTTCTTTTTGTGTTTAAGTAGCCAGTGCAAAGTTCAGTTCAGTTCTGTGGTTTCAACAAAAACTTCTCTATTGCACTGGAATGGTGTCACACAGCACAGTTTGTGTTTCCAACTCCATGGTGTTGCTTGAGCGTAGCTGCCGAAAACGTGAATATATTTAGGACATTACTGAAGTATTTACATAGTTGTGAACTGGAATTTCTCCTGTCTGCTAAATTTCCTTTCTGAAATTCAAGATGTCATTGTCTCCTTGTCTGGTTTCTGCAAGGATTCTCAAATACAGTGTTGATGTTACTGTGGGCTTACCCTGATTGTTTATCAGTAGTGAGCCACAGTGGCTGCCACAGTTTGTATCTTTCTTGGATAGATCCTTTACATCTTTAATAGGCACTCATGAATGAAGGAAATTAATTCTATGAAACCTCACAATTTTGATACTGAAAATCTCTAGTATCTTTAGTCCTCCATTTGGTTGCTCTAAGCCTTTATTATCTGCCATAATTTTTTTTTTTAATAGACACTTTTCTTTGATAGCTGCCAACCTCCTTAGTAAATCATGTAATCATGTTACTATGACTTTTTCAGTAACATTTGTGGAGCACTCAAATAGGTTCTCATTATGAAGAGAAGTTGACAGTATCACATTTGGTGTGGCAAAGCGGTACAGAAAATATAGAATATGGAGTAAGGAATAAGCATGTTCTTATAATCAGTATTGAATAGCAAAGTATTTCTAAATGTATGTTTTTGTTTCTTTAGGGTATTGATCTGCGAGTAAAATGGCCAAATGATATTTACTACAGCGATCTTATGAAGCTTGGTGGAGTTCTGGTAACCTCTACACTTATTGAAACAACATTTCATATACTTATTGGTAAATGTCTATTTTCAAGCTTTTCTGTAGTGTTTTTTTTATGAAGAAATGTGTTATTAATGTCTTTATGAGTTCAAATGATAAGGACAAGAACAAATAATGACATCAGGCATTAGGAAATAAAGCACAATGTTAAATCAAAAGGAAGCACGAGAAGTAAATGTTTTCATTCTTCTTAATAATTCCATGTGCTTGACAAGGAAAACGTAAATGCAAGCATCTGGGCTGATGTAGTGGAGTTCAAAGAAAGAGCATTATAGGGGAGAGGGAAAATGTCCTCCTTGGTCTATTGCAGAATTAGAATATACTGAAAAATGTATCCATATTTTTCAATTTCCTTTTTTTTTTTTCCCAGCATTACAAATAGTTAAATAAAGAACATGCCTTTTAAATCAGGAGAAAAAGAGCTAAATACACATAGTAATGTTTTAATTTCTCCTTTTATCCTTCTAAAATATACGCATAACTTGTTTCTGTTGATACCTTTATAGAAACTGGAATATTGGTGTTGAAGCAGCAGTGAAGTAATTATTTGATTAATTGATACTTTCTTTAGTTCTCTCAGAAAGTAAAATTTGCAAAGTAGTTGGGAAGGCTAGGTCAGAGAGCAAAGAGTGACAATCTGTTCATTGTGAAGACAAACAGTACCTGGAAAACTGGTTCCATAAAGGTAGCACAGTCAATCTGAAAAAGACTGTACATGTATTTTCCAGCAAGTCCCAGTGCTGTAACAGGGAAAGACATTTAGGTGCACAAATAAGTATGAGGTGTTTTTATCATTTCAGGTCTGATAATCATCCTGCTATTTGTTAAGGGAAATTCTTCCCTTAACCAGCAGCAGCACAGATCTGTCAGACATGCTTAGAAACCTTCCAGCAAAGCTCTAGGTTCTGGTTCCAAAAATAATTATCTTCGATATGTCTAAAACTCTAAATGAAAGTTCCTTAGCAAGTCTGAAAGGTTAAAGATGATGATGATAATATTTGGTTTATATTTTAATGTAGCACAGTAGATAAGTGAAGTATCTTGCAAAGAGAGTGTGGGCCTGATACTGTTTCTGTCAAGGTCCTGCAAATTTTAAGGCGCAAACAAGCAAAACAATTGAAGTAGTCATCACCTCCTTCTGTAAAACACGCCCAGCCATTGAATTTTCTGTTCAATTGTTATTTCCTCATTTTGTAAATAATCTACATGTACAGAATGGAAGTTGCACTGAGACACTTAAAAAGTCTCTCTGTGTCACATCAGCATTGACTGCTTCCATATGTTTTTGCAGAGCCTGTTCTGGTTAACACAAGAAAAGTTAACACAAAAAAATGGCTCAAAAAATAGTTCATCTTATCAGATATCTCTTTGGACATTACATATTTGGTTTGGACCTTGTGTTTCTTACCCTAAACACCAAAACATTCAAATTCAAATGGAAACTTCCTGTATGCCTTCTCTCTGAGGTCTGTCAGAGTCATCTTGGTGGTGATAGGTCTGAGGTGTATACAAAGATGTACGTTTCATCAACTTTCTTTCACCTGGAAGCTTCTGAGACTTAAACTTACTTGCCACATACTAGTCAAAGGATTTTTTCCATCATTCAGTGATGTATGTCACTGAGAGTAGTAGGGGTGACTCATGATATTTAACTTCTCGTATTAGTAGAAGCAATGAAATCAAACTTCCACAACAGGAAAGGTAAGCCAGATGCATCGTCCCCTTTCTACAGTCATGCAGATTCCTTACCTAGACCTCACTGTTTACATGACACTCATGAAGAGTATCCCATATATGGGGGTAATGATCAAAATCAAAGATTATCTACCTGGCTTCACTGCTCTGAGAAGTAATTCAGAAGAATACGGCAAAAGACAAACCTGCCTTTTCACCTGTACCACATGCTCAAGGCCTCACAGGTGACAAAGTTCATGAACATACTTTCAAACATGTTTTTAAAATTTTTTTTTTTTTTCTTTTTAAAGAACTTAATTGTTGCGAGACTTTTGGAAGGAGAGTTCTGCAGAAGAGTATGCTTCATTAATGTAAGGGCCAGACTCAGAACAGACATAGGTAGCCAAACACAAGTGGAATGCAAGGGAGAGCCAATGTGCTTGACCTCCAAGAGCTCCATCTGCCTCTGTGTGCAGCTAAGGCATGTCCGAACAGTGCACAGATGCCAAAGCCAGGGCTCGCTCTAGAACTGGAAGATGTATTAGCCACGTCAGCACACTGCAAGATCAGTGCATAAATGTTTATTTTTCACTCTTCTTATGTGGGCAATGCAGAGATTGCCCTCAGAGTCCTGAGCACCTGATATTTTTCAAATTAGCTGGCTACATTTTTGCCAATACTTTTATCCCCAGGTGCTTCTGCCTCAGCTGAGCTTGTCATCTCAGTATGTCTCTTGTATCTGTGGCAGTTTTTGGATTGTGCAGTAGCGATTTCCATACAAACAAGCCTGGGCACCCTGAGCCTGCAGGTGGACTCCAAGGCCCTATTATGCACCCTGACAGGACCAATCACACCTTAACAGCCACAGTCACTCTCTCTTCACTTGTGCTGTATTTGAGTTTAAACAGCTGAGTTGGGATTTACTGGCATGGCACATTATATTTTCCAGTTAATTTTCCTTTGTTTCTTTCCAATAATACATTTTGCCTCATTTCCATAGGATCAGTGTATCAGCACTTGTATCGCTGTAGCTTTCTTTGCATGCATTCTCTGACTAGTTAAAAGTCAAAAACTCCTTTTCACTGAAGAGATCCTTCTCCTCATAGTTAATACAAATTATTTCCATTTATGAATAGTCTCATTAATAGCAAATTAATGCATCTGGAATAGCAAACAGTGCATCTGGACCTTCTTGCAGATGGCAGTGTATCATGTCTAAACCTGATTGACAGGGGTTTTATCCCAAATGTCTGAGGAAAGAAAAATCAAAATTATTAGGAGAAAAAAATAAACAGGTAATACAATATATTTCTTTACATCTCTCAAAGCCTGTTTCAGCAGGCTAAAAAAAAGGCCCCGAGAGCCATATTTAAATAAGAAAGGCATTCTGCCAACGTTATTCTAGCTGGAGAAATCTCAGCAAGAGACTTGAGGCTTCTAAAGGATATGCTGTGGGAAGATAGATTAAACAAACTGGAGTCTTATGCAGCAAAGTTAAGTCTTCTGGGCTTTTCAGAGCTAGCCAAACAAGGCTTATCAGCTGAGTAAAAAGGCTTAATTTTCAGAAAATGCCGTCAGCTAACTGTAGTAAACAGAAAGGTCTCTTAATTAAATTTTAGACTGAAAGGTAAAACTCCCATCTTAGTGTATGGTCGATGATTTACTCTCAATTAGCTAATGACCTGTCAGCTTCCTGAGATTTTAATGTTATTGTAACCAGTGTGCAAGTTACCACTTACATCTTCCTAACCCTCATTGATAGGATGGTGTGTTGTTGAAAGACTGCACTGGATTTGCTTCTACAATTCTGAGGAGGCATTTTAAGGGGAAGGAACAAGTAAAATCTGGACTGAGATTTGTAATTACACAAGTAGAAAGATTTAAAGGTGTAAGAGACTGAAGGAAAACAGCTACTGGAAACATCCTTAGAGATAATTGTATCAGGTAGCTGAATAAAGTACTGACTTTCTGGTGGTAGCCAAGTGTTCGTATTTACAGATCCTGTCCTCTTCTTTTGGTTTGTCTTCTTCAGGCTTTGGATTTAATGTGAATAACAGCAACCCCACCATATGCATCAATGATCTCATCACAAAATTTAATAAGGAAGAGGGGACAAAGCTGAAGCCTTTAACTGCAGACTGTCTTATTGCAAGAACTGTGACTGTGCTAGAGAGGCTTATAGATATTTTTCAGGAGAAAGGGCCCAACGGAGTTCTTCCCCGTTACTACAAGTACTGGATACACAGGTAAGTATAAAGTTCATCTCAAACTTTCTTTTAAGAAAATTAGAGAGAACTCATGGATATTTTGTCTTTTCCTACTTTTTCTACTAGATTGACTTCAATACTAGTAACTTAATTAAAATATACTCCCAAGTAGGATGTAATTTTTTAAGGGCAAGTTAAAATAGCACATAGTAAAATCAATGGACTAGCATGAGTTAAAAAATGCTTCTAGGTGTTTGACATGTATCATCTCAAAACAAAGGGAATTGGGAATGATTTGTTTAGCTAGTGATGAAGCTGCTGTACTCATGTCTTTTATTAAAAAAATAGACTGTTTGGATTAACTCCAACTCTGTTAATTCCACAGTAAGAAATTAAAGAAGGTAAAAAATGCCGCTAAAGATGATTCTCTGTAATGAACCAGCGAAGTGGGAAGTAAAAATATCCCGCTAGACATTAGTCCTCTAAGCTATTTTTAATTGTTTGTGCAGCGTCCACCAATTCATTCCTAACCATCTGGTTCTCTTTGTTTGCAGCGGTAAGCAAGTCCGTCTCCACAGTGAGGAGGGCCCGATCGCATGGATAGTTGGGATAGATGATTATGGATTCCTTCAAGTTCATGAAGAAGGCAAGGGTGTAGAGTCTGTGCACCCAGACGGCAACTCTTTTGACATGCTGAGAAACCTCATAGTCCCAAAGCATTAATAGTCCTCAGAGCTCAGAGTGCAAAGGGAGGCTCTTCAGTGTTTGGCACCAAACAGCTAAACTTGCTTAAAGGTGGGAAGGGTAGTTGATAGCTTGATTTTTATTTTTTTTTCTTCTGATTTTCTGATATATTTGTACTTTGACATGGATAACTTCAAGGTTGCTGAAGGCCTTTATATTCTTTCATATTAACTTTAAAACACATTAGGTTGCCATTCTTTATAAGCATCTGTTCTTTAGAAGGAGCCTGATTGCGAAGGAATACTTGGCAGTGAACAGAACCTTCTCTTCATTTACACTCTCTTTGAGAAGCTGAAGTGGCTAAATATTTCCTTTTTGTGTCTCTGTGTTTTTACACAGAATCACAGAATCGTCTAGGTTGGAAAAGACCTTGACGATCATCTAGTCCAACCATTAACCTAACGGTTTTATTGTACTTTAGCACAGTGCAGTACAATATTTACATTTTTACTATGTTCTTTTAAACTAAATTCTGGTTAGTGCATTGTCTTCAGTGGAAACAGCTGGAAGAGCTCATCCTATATTTCTGAATTACTGGGATTACTGCTGTGTTTAAATTTGGGTCTAAGTGTAGAGCCTTGCTGATTTCATTCTCCTCCATGTGGGCCTGTACAACCATTTACCATCCTGTGCTTTGGTCTCAGGTCTGCAACTCTCTCATGGCTGCCTTGAGTTTTAGAAGAGTTTTCCATCAGCACTTAAGAACTGTGGCTGGTCATCCAAATTATTTGTACTCTGCTCTTCTTAGTCAATTGAATCTGAGTAAATCATCTCGTATTTCCTTTGAGTCGTGATCTTCCAAGAGTCTCTAGCCCCCGTAAGAATAGCCCACTGGAGTAGTGTATCACCTCGTTGCAGTCTTCTTATCCAAGTTACTGTAGAATCCCACGTCAGGAGAGGGAAGTCCTAAGTAGTTTAGAATTTAATAGTAATTCTGTTGTAATAGCAATGAAGTTAAGCAATGAAGTTAATTAGAGAAAATGCCCAGCTCTTAAAATCCCTGCCATAAACAACTACTACAGTAAAAACGACAAAGCGTGCAGTTAGCCCGTGTCCCAATTCTCCTCCATTGTTTCTGTTGTCACCCCCTTTCCCAAAGCAGGGCATCTGGTTTGCCACTAACCATTAAAAGTGAGAGGTTTAACACGCACTGACCTGAAAGCAGCCGCTTTGGGGGCTGGCGGCACAGTGCCAGGTTAGGTGTAACAGCCTGGTCATGATTGGAAAGCATCATGAAACAGGCACGTGGGGGCTTCCGTGCAATGGCAGCTTGTCGGGTTTTTCTCCCGGGCAAGGCAAATTTGCACCGGGAGGCTGGGCCACCACAGCACTTCAAACAGTTCTCTGCAAATGAAAAGTTTGTCATAGGTGCAATGTGGCCAGCTTCATTTCCTCAAGTAGGCAGCACTGCTTATTACATTACCTCGTCCCTACTGAAGGTGGATCAGGCAAATTGGTTTCCACAAAGGACTTCTGTCTACTAGCCAGAAATGGGGTTTTTAGGTTAAAGTTCACCTCATAAACAATCTGAACATGTTAGTAGATTGTTTCAGTTACAAAGCCAAGAACTCTTAAAACAAGGAAACTAGTCTGTAATGGTAATTTAGAGTAATCCTCACATATTAGGGTTTAGGTGGTTTGGCACCAAGTGCTAGAAATTAAGTTGTCCCTATTACATTTAGGATTTTATGCTCCATATCACAGTAGATTTGTCTGTGTGCCTGGTTGTCCGTAGCCTGCTGTTTTCTTTTCCCCCGTGAGTCGCATCATATGAAACTGCACATCAATATTTCATAGAACTCTATAGTGGAGTGTAGACAGCTGTTAATTGGCTTAGTTAAGGTGATACACATGAACACCAGTTTTTGCTTTTTCTCACCAGATGCTTTCAAAACTGCTTTGGGCTCTTAATTTTTGGCAACTACCTTTATTGCAGAATCAAATGTTGATGGATATTATAATCAAATGAAACTTGAGTCTCAGTTAATAAAGTTTAAATAAAAATAAGAAACCATTTATATATGCATGTATAAAAAAACGTGTGTGTGCATATGCACACTCACATCTTCCTTGTGCATCTTCACTTCTTTTCTACTTTCTCCTTCAAGCAGCTTACGAGCAACGTGTGCTGCTGCAGGTCAGCTGTGGAAAGCGTAGCTCTGGTACTGTTTTTCCAACCACAGAGTTTTACAAAACTTGAGATCTGTACCTCAAGCTGATATTTGTAGCTAAAACACTCTCTCTGCAGGGTGTGCCTATAGGAAGCACGTTTGATTTCGCTCATATTCCGGTTAGACTGATGAGTGCCTGTAGATTTCTTTTAATGACCAGGTCATGCATCAGGTTTTGACTTGAATTGCTTCCTTAAAACATGCTCTCCCTTTGCTAGGGCCAAGTACTGTAAAGGAATGATAACGCATGTTCCTGTGTGAGGGGCAGACTGGACCTGCAGACCTTCACTCAGCTACGTTACCACAGCATCTGAGCAGCAGGCAGATGGAATTTTTAATAGTAAAATGCTGCAACGCTTCCTGGCTGCTATTGTTCCTTTTGGATTTCATCATAGCCTTCTTAATGAAAAGCTTGTTCTGTTCTCACCTTGAGTTGTAAGATTATCCTGAAAATTTTTGCATTGGAAAGAAACTTAGCGTTGAACTTCCTTTCTGCAAATGAGAACTAACCACGTGTGGGTGTGCTGGAGCATAGGTGGGGGCCGTGAGAATGTACCAACTTGCCTCTACTTTCTAGGGGCCTGTTCTGTGCATATAAAACTACCTGTTGTCTTGAGGAAACAGCCTTGAGTTGGGTGAAGCGTTTGTTACAAACCCAACTTTTCCTTCAGAAGAACCAAAGAACAGCGCAAAGAAAATTGCGGTTGTATAGTGAGCAGCTGCGTAAGGTCCTTCTGACTCGCAGGTGGTCCTGCCAAGGCGGCCAGTGACCCTTCCTGTACCACACTCACCTGAGGGCAGATGGGGGGCACAGCTGGTGGTCTTACTCTTTTTATGCCAAACTTGGCACACCCAGAAAGCCACAACAGTTTTGTATGAAAATCATTGTTATTGTTCTTGGTCTAGGAGACAAGTGTGGCATAGAGTGTCTCTGGACATAGGTACAGAGAGAATCAGACAACTCCAGATCCAGAAGTAATGCACTGAAAATGTTTAATTTCATTCAACTGTCCCGATTAGTAAAACACCTCTTTCACTGTGAGGCTGATGTCATATCTTAAACTATTTTCTTGATGAAGTGCTTTCAAAAACATTTATTACGGTGTCCGTATTTCTGTGACTTCATTTTTTTTTCCTCCTGGACTCTGTTATAACATTTCTCATTACACATTGTGAAAATATTTGTGGAGATTGTTTATTGATAGGAAAAATTCTGCCGAGCGGGCCGGGTGTGCTGGCACGTGTCTGTGTTCAGAAAGAGTAGGCGGGTTGTGTCCAGTCAGCACCAATGCTGTTTCCAAAGATTTGAAAAAGTAGTAATGTACTTATCGTTTAAGAGTTCAAGCAGTACATCTCACTTCTAGTAAAAGGTTTTATAAGACTTCAGAGCATTTTTTTAAAATATATCCAACAAATATAATCTACTTCAAGGGCTATTATCTAGAAATAATATTTAAGCATTTAATCCTTTGTGCTGCTGCTTCATCGTACAACATTTTTTTATTTCTTTGCTACAAGACATCAGCAGTCTAAAAATTCACTCTCTGCAACTACATTGGAATATACAGTAGATATATTTAAAGAAAAAAATGAAGTACAGCTTAACATCTGTCATGAAAAACATTTGTGCCACAAAGAGCTGATTCCTGGGGGTAACTAGTTGATAAAAGCATTTGCATGCATAAGTTACTGCCGTGATGCACCGCGCTGATCAGACACCAAAGAAATTAAATCTGGACTGAGGAAAGAACAGAGGTCAGAAAATGCTGGCGTGCCGCAGGCTGCGGTCACGTCACGCACAGCTGGGAAAAAAGAACTGCAGGGAAGAATTGTAAACTGATGTCGTGTTTGAGCATCTTGCATTAGCGCGTTTCATTAGTGATTCTGTGTTATTTTCAGTTCTCTGAGAGTCTTCGTTTAAAATGCAGTGTGGCTAAAATAGAATAAATAAAACAAAAATCCTTGTATTTTATAGTGCATTAACTGTCAAATATAGTACATACTACAATTGAAATAAATTTTCAAATATGCAACATTATTCTTTGTGAAACCCTGTCTTTTGTAGTAAAAAAGAAATCCAACTCACTTTTCCTTTGGCTACAGGATTTTATTAACTTTTTAACAGTTTTGTTTTACATAATAAATAAGCAAAAATGCTTTACATTTTTAGGGAATACATATATAATTCTGAGCATTAATAGGTTGTTTGTTTTGCGTGCTTTTTTCACCTACGTTTGCCAAATAGCTTTTATCTGCATCATATAAAAAAAGCAAAATCTAATCTTCAGGAAAAAATGGAATAATGAAATTTTCTCTGTGGTGTTTTTGAAGTATGACTGAAATGTTGAAAAAATACTTGGTGTCCTCCTGTTTTGTGATTTTTAGAGAAATACTGATAATTGGACAGGTTTCCCATTCAATTGCACTTTCTCAGTGATACATTCTCTGATTTTACATCTACTGTCCACTGTGCTTAATTTCATTAAATTACTTCAATACCATTTTTCAGATTACAGGGCTACTGCGACCTGGAGAGAAGTCTGTTCCCTTGTCACCTTATTTACACTGTGGTGTTTCTAGTAATAGGATAAAAACTTTGAGGCCTCAGTATGAGATTAACATTTCAAACTTTACATTTTGGTAGAATATTCCCTCTCTCCCTCTCTTTCTCTCTCTCATTCTCCGTATTGTTTACTTGCCAGGTCTGAACTCCCCTAAGAGTTGAAATCCTATCAAGTTGCATGACAAAGGTATCTATAGCGGCTCAAACAGGTACGGTAGAGAGAAATGAGGTTATTTTTCATAATATATTCCAATTCACACTCCACTCCTGTGACATAATTTTTTCCAATTATTAAAAACATTGCCACTGTCAGTGGCTGTGCCGCATTGTGCAGTACGAGTGTACTATGAACATCTGTAGTTTAACGGACTAAAAGTCCTATTTTTCTCTCAGTGTAATTTACTCACGTTCCAGATGTGAACATGCAATTGCTGTTTCTATTTTGGAATGGCAGGAAAAATGTTTCAGACGTTTGCTTTTTTAATCACAGGTCTTTTCTGAAACCTACCTTCTATTATCATATGTGAATGCATAATTGATTCATTATTGCCTAACAGGGAAAGTTCATGTACCTGAATATCACATACTGTAAAACATCTGCAGGAAAATGATGGAACACCTCCTCTGCTCAGGCTCATTGCATAAAGCCTGGAAGTGTGAATAACAAGGTAGACGCTGGAAAAATATTTTGTGGTATTTTCTGAAAAATATCAATGGCGCTTTTTTTAACCAAAGCCTAATTTGTACGTTCCTGAAAACATGTTTTTATAGTGAGAAGTACTTACAAGAACAGAAAATACACCAGACTGACTTTGTGTGCAGCAGTGCCACTAATGAGGTATAGAGAAAAGGGTGGTATGAGAGTTGTGCGTCAGGTTTCTTTTTAATGATGCAAAGAGTGACAGTTACTCCTTTAGAGAGCGTAGTTTGAATTTAACGAAATTAACATACAAGTCTTGGCATAATTGTATCTTTTAAAGAGTTGGGCCCGTTAATTAGTAACGCTGTCTCTTCGTGAAGGCTTTTAACCAGAGCCAACTTGTGTCTCATCACTTCAGTTTATAAAGTCAGAATGACAGTAACATTCACTCATGACATTTCTGTAGGCTTGCTGGCTTCTCGAGCGTTAGACGAACCAGGGAGCACAGTCATACTGAGTGAGTGAATATGATGGTTTGGTTCTGCTGGGGTTTTTTAAATCAGTATTCTGGTAATGGCTGATTAGGTATTTTTTGTTATATTTATCACAAAAGATATTTTTCATGCTTTTCTAGCAAATGAAAAGGTCAGACAACCATGAGCTTCCAAGTGAACATCAATTTAACTTCATCATAAAGCCTTCTCTGTTAACCTTTTAATAAGAAGCAATAAAAACACTGAAAATTGTTTTCAAACATACATTTTAAAAGTATTTCTGTGTACTCATAGCAATAAATATTCATACATACAAGGAGGTGACTGAATATTATTGCTGCATATAGAAGATGGAAAACACATAATTTTTAAAAGTGTGTATTTTGTTACATTTTTATCTGACAAGGTGCAATCCATGAGCAAGTGTTTTTCAATATTGCACAAGCCAGGTAAGCATTTTCTTCAGCAAAGGTCTCTTTAGAGAGAGTCTGATAGAGAAAGTTTTTAAAGTGTAAGTTAGCCTTGAATTAGGCAAAGAAATATAGCTACGTATAGCTGACTTGGATACTGTTGGTATTTACAGCTGTTATTTAGGGAGTCATTTGTTGTTTTATCAAGAGCTCACAATGTTTGGGGAAGTGGTTGAAAAGCAAAGTGGACTGGCTGTGTCAATTAAACACACACAGATCCGGACATCTCCTCATTCATAAACTTTACAAAGAAGTAAAAAAAGGGGGGGAAATCTGTTCCTAATAGTCTGGACAAAAGGTAAATGTGTGCTGTATGCTTTTCGCTTGCTACAGTTGATCAGCCCAAATTGAGATGTGTGCAAAGCAATCCGTTCCAAACCCCGATGTACTCAAACTCTGCTTTACTTCAAGTGCAACTTTGGGTTTTGTGGTTGTGCAATGACTTTCGACTTTCCGTATTCGGGTTGTCCACTGACATTATTTGTGAAGTGCACGAATGAGTCAAATATTAATCTTACCTTTGTGTTGACAATGAGATTTATGCTTAAGGAAGTTCAGTGTGTTAAAAGCTGAACCTTTCAAACTTCAGAAGTCTACTGGTAAGTTTAAAATAAAGCATAAATGTTCATTATTCCCTTGACTATAAAGAAAACATTTCTGGTGCTATTATTAAGATGTATTTTTGACTAGCTGGTTTGAAAATCTGCACAGCATTCTCCCAGAATACTTGGTGAAACACACGTTTTAGAAGTTTCTTTTTCTTATTACAACCTTTTAAGGGGTATAGTCTGTAGTCCCTGCTACGTGATTTGTCCCAATTTGCCATGACAAGACCTGTAACCCTTTAATACATA
This sequence comes from Strix aluco, assembly GCF_031877795.1. Taxonomy (NCBI): domain Eukaryota; kingdom Metazoa; phylum Chordata; class Aves; order Strigiformes; family Strigidae; genus Strix; species Strix aluco. Next base: position 36,289,149 of record NC_133932.1, on the reverse strand, counting down.
TCTTTGTATGTATTAATTTGTCATATCGTTCCTTGTCAAGATAAATGGTGGTGGTAACCATCTGAGAACACTGAAATCTATGTTAAATAAATCAAATTTAGATTTGATTTATTTAGTTTAAAAACTTTTGGATAATTAATAAATAAGCTTTTCCCAAACTGAGTTCTGCTTAGTTAGTACAGCTGTATTACGGATACTAAAAATCACCACTTTTTAAACAAAGTTAATTTGTCAGGGTGTTTAACATGTGGGCGGAGAGTTGATGTAAGGTTTCACACAGTTTGTCAAACATACCTAAACTAGAGTGCATAGTTTATAATGATAAAAAAATCTTGAATGTATTTTGAGAAGGAGGGGTTAAGGAAAAAAATGTTCTTCATATAAATCTCTGCATATAACACCTATCATTTAATGTCGTTGCACACTATAAAATAACAAAAATAAGATCTGTAACATGTCTTCTCACTGGCACCAGAGCTTAATCTGTGACAATGAAGCACGGAAGCTAGATGTAGGGTTTTTTCCTGACCTTGAAGGTCCTGTTACACATGGCTTGCCAGGAACACATGAGTCTGTCCCTCATTGACCTTCAGCTATGCTCAGTAAATGTAACCATGTTTTCTCATGCTTTTTGAAAATCATTACAGTTTGGCTTCTTAATTAAATGTAAATACTCCTCTATTAACGTCACCTTCCATTGGCTATTATTACAGAAGTTCCAATATAATGGGGTAGTGCAGATTCTTTGTGGGTTTCTGGAGAAGAAGCTGAGGAGGGGCTTTGGTTTTTGTAAATAAAGGTATTTACTTCCTCAGAATTATATCCGTAGTTTTCTCCTACGTGTCCTGTCGCTGTACATGATGAAGTTTGAAAGGTACCATGTTTGGCTAAAACATGGTGATAATTTAGAAGCACAAATGGAACTTGTCCAGAGGGTCTCACATCCATCACACGTTCACTTTCGGAGTCATGATCAAGCTTTACAGCCATTCTTTCATCGCTGTCCAGTTCATCTAGATTTGTAGCATGGTGACTAATATGCCCATATTTGGGTTCTTTCACACAAATCCTTCTTGTTTGCTCATACACTGAGGGCATTGGCAGGAGATGACTTAATTGTCCTATAGTTTTAGACTGGAAACATTCTGATTTTGGCAGCAAGGAGTTAGCTATTGAGTTTGAAAAAGAACTTTCATTAATACTGATTTTTTCTTGTAGGTCTCTGTTAAAAGCTAACTTGTTTTCTTCTTTAATGAGTTGGTGAGGTGCCTGAATCCTGGTTTCTATTTTGTTGGGTTTTGTGATGCCAGAATCATAAATCTCTTCTTTGTATCTGCTGCCTGGCATGGGTGCTGTGCAGCTTGTAAAGTTGTCAGATAGAGCATCTTGGCTGTATCTTCTGTTTGATATGGGCACTTGCGGGAAAGAGAAAACATGTTAATTACTGACAGTGAGCTCATGTAATAGACTCTAACACTTTTTATGACGGAACTCTAACACGCATTTGGCTTGGGCCAGATCCGAGTCCCAGTGAAGACACTGGAGACGTTCCCATTTGCCTCAGTGGCTTTGGAGAAGTCTCTTTAAGACAGTGCTGAAAAGTAAAAACAAACCAACCCCTTCAGAAGGGCCAACAGCATTGAACAATTCTGGAAAGGTTTTCCATGTGAAATGCCCATTTGTTTGACTGAATAATTATAAATCAGTCATTACTGATGTAGTTAAATCGGGGGAAATTAAACCAAAGAAATATTTGGAAATGTGACCTGCTATCAAAAACATTGACCTTAAGTTACCTCTTTTCAGAGATATATCAAATTATTTACCAAAGGATGGGTAATATTTATTACATATCGATGATTCAATGATTAGAATAAAACAATTTATTCTTCCTGTCACTGTGGAAATGTATTGGACACTTGCCCCTGTAAGGAAAGAAGAGACTGTGTAGTATTAGATACTGACATGTCAGTATCTAATTTGTGATACCTACTTGTGATATACGTAATATCTAGATTGTGTCACGTTAAAGGCTTTGCTTTTTCTCTCTGAAAAACTAGCGTCAGATGTTAAAGACATCTATTGAAAAGCAACATAAATACTTCTTGAGTAATGCTGTATCTCTGCTTTTAAGGAACTATCATGTAATAAAGCTGTATGTATAATTGTAATTTACAACACACACTGAGACTGTTTGTTTGAATGCAGAAGTACTAAGCTGGATGTGCGTGGAAGATCAGAAGCTAGATTCTTAAATTTTCAAGAGATTATGAACCTAGGATTTCTATTCAGGCTTTTCCTCTAAAATATATTGAGTAATCTTATGTTTTCTCTTAAGTTTCTGCATGGTAGCTGAACCCTTAAACAATTTGAGTTGTTTTTATCATTTTCTGCTCTGCTTGCTCAGCTTTTCCTTTATGTACAAATGGTGTACAAATGGTAGGATGAACAGTTTGACAGTTACACTGTTCCTCCAAGGCATATTTGAAAGTTTTATGTTAAAGGTTAAATGAGGCACTTAGCAAATTTCTCAAATTAAACCTAAACTCTATTTGGTGTTATGCTCACTGAAAGCCCTGGACACTGAAGTGCCTTTTACAAAAGGGATTTTCTGTTCTTCTCAAAATTTTATTCAACATCTTAAAAGTTTTGGAGTTTCCCTGTAGTGGTTGCTGATGTAACTGTACCCACTAATAATTAAATATTCCCTGTGCTATAGTAGACTGGCAAAGCCTTCATGTATAACAGAGGAAGCAGAAATGGCTCAATTGTACCTTTTTTTATATGCAGAGCTTCATTAATTTCAGAGGGAGTTGCACCACATAATTAACACCAGAATTTAAACAGGAATCTGGATCCAATTTCTTCTTGATCAACCCACCACCCTCCCAGAAACAACAACCTTTCAAGTTACTCTTTTTAATTTCCAGGTATATATTTTGTACCAAGAAGTATATGCAATCCTAAGTAAAATGAATTCTCATCAGCTGTTGAAAAATGGCCCTCTTAGATCACAAATCAAAATGGGATTCAGCCATTTTGATTTGATACTTGGAAATTTTACCAGTGTAATTATACTACTATAATTTTAACTTCGTGTTTGGCATTTTTACTATGAAATAAGTATACATGCTAAGAGCTACTGACACATAACTAATATGGTTTAACTAATCTGGTGTACTGCTTTTAGTGTTTTTCCCACTTAAGACATCCACAGGAGCGATGCGTTTGTGCTCTTACTGCAGCATGGAGTATTGTTACTTCATGACTGTCCTCTAATCTCTGACAAAAGATTGTCTGTTTCCATTTTTAGAGCCCACACTGGTAAGAAGCTGAAGCATCATGGCAAACAGTTGACCCCTGTCTTGTTATCTTTATTTCTGTAATCTCAAATTCTGCTGGGCTGGTGGCTTCCTTCTTGGTACCAAGAAGTAATTTGCATACTTGGGAGATTTACAGGATATCCATTTTGTTATATGCTGTTTCTCAAACATGAGTTTCATCTCTTTTGCAGAGGAAGAAGGTAAGCGTCTGGTTAATTGTTTGCAGGCTTCCATTAAAGTTGTCAGCACATTCATGGAGTTAGACCAGACAGTTAAGCAAGTCATGTCTGCAGTGCAACAGAGCACAGTTGTTTTTGTCCGCTGACATTCAGAACAGTTACTGGAGCTAGACTTAAATCTGCTTTTGTCTTCCTTTGCAGACAGAAACCCAAGGATGCCCTGGGACAGACTCCTCCTGGGGAGTTTTTCATACAGAAGTTAATAGAAAGCTGACCAGCTGCTTTGTATTGCTGTAGAAGGGCAGCACCCCAGGATTGCTTCCACCCATGTGACGTGTGGGCAGTTGCCAGCGTACCTGCCTCAGCAGGTGCACGGGGACCCCATGCGTTCTGCACTGCTCCAGCCCTGAAAATGCTTTACAGTCGTCGAAGCCAGTGCATTAATTTGGGGTGCTTTCCAGACCACTCTTCTGCCAGAGCAACTCAGCTGTGCCAAGTGAGGTAGATACACTGCACACCCAAGGTTTATATCATACCAGAGTGACAGCAGCTTTCTAGAAGGCCCTTTATGCTTACTTATACCACCTCCATTCACAGCAGCCTACAACTGCAACAGTCAACTCAGTCCTTCAGGCATCATGTCTCTGTAATTCTTGCCAAGTAGCTCTGCTTTCCCACTGGCACACGGGGTGCAGCTTGGGCAAGTGGAGGGAAAACCTAGAGATAAGAGCCCCATCACCTGGCAGGCTGCTCAGATTTCAGCATCCAACCATCCGAGTGGGAACGGGAAGGCTACTCTAGCAGGTAGTGGTCTTTGTTTAACACATATCGTGTCTATTCATAGTTACAGTATACTAGAGCGACCTTTTCCCTGTCAAACAGTGCTGAAGCAAGGAGCATTCCCTCCTCACCTTTAAATAGTGCAGTCAAAGATCAGATGGTGCTCAGTTGGGAAAGATGCTTGCAGAGAAGGTATTTCATTCACAAACATGCCTTTCTGTACCAAGACGTTAGTAGGTAGAGCTGCTCCTTGTTCTCCCATTGCCCCTATCTATTTCAGTAAAAATGAAAGAAAGGCATCCTGGAACCAGGTTAAAGCAAAGAAAGTCTGGTACTCAGCACTCATCTTCGTGCAAAAGGTATGTAGGCCTTATCAGCAGAGTTTTACATCCTGTCTGTAAAAAGCCTTGTCTGTTTTTAGGACAGAACTGAAACCCTCTTCATGCATGCTTTGTCTTGCACGTTTTTTCTCAGGCTCTCTGATCTACACTAATTTCAGAAGAGTGTACTCCTGACAGTTACTCTATGTTTTGAAAAGACAATATGCCACCACTTGAATGTTGACATGTAGCCCGTGATGTTTCAGTATGTTTCCTGATCCTTTGTACAAGAGGGCCTTCAGACTAGAGGAGCAATTGCTGAGTCACTGAGTTTTGCTGAGACCAATGAGCAGACCTGTACTGCTCAGGTCACACGCTCCTGTGTCACAAAGGTGTGCTGATTTTCCTCCATGTCAAACAAGGCAAAGACACAACAGGTCTTAATACTGTCCATGTCCATGAAAAAGACATCTTTTAGATTAGCTCAATATCTGTGCTGTGTCCTGATCTGAACCCTGATTGCAAACAATCTGAGGCATCAGCTGATGTTGTAATTACTATGTTCTCCATTATTCTCCCTCCAAAAACAATAGTACGGCAACATGATCTTCAAGCCCTCTTTGTCTCTAGTGGAACACACTTTTCACAAAAGATGTCATGTATTTCTTCCAGTAGTCCCTGGAAACCTGGGGAGTTTGTTTGGGGATGGAAGATAAACCAGAGCTTTTTCACAGATCTTCTTAGTATTTTCATAATTTCCTGAGTTTTGGTGTGATTAGTGGCACTAAGTACAGACTGGCCAACAGCATAACTTAAGGAGAAGTGGGTACTGCGATACCCACAGTAGTAATGTATCCATTCAAGTGTAAAAAGAAAACTTCCCTGACTCCAAATACAGTTGCCTTCTCTGAAGTGAGTTTCTTTTCTGCTGACTAGGTCAGCTGGAAAAAAGTGGAAGAAGCTTCAAAACCAGATTCTGAGGCGGCAGCATCTGATTGGCAGGCAGTTTTATCTGCTACGTGCTTTTCCAGAGCTTTGATGGCTTGGCACGATCATCTTAAAATCTCTGATCTCTCCAAAAGAAGCTATTTTCCATAGAGAAAAATGTCTCTGGCCTACGGCATTTTTGGCAGATGTTTCTATGGATGTGATGTGGAATAGCCCTTCCATCCAACCCGGTTGCCAGATGTCATATTTGGCATTGCCTTTGGATTGAAGATAATGACGCTAAGCAGATCCTCTCTGCTTTGAAGCTTACTGGCTGTCAGTTTTTCAGTGAACCGCTGGAAAAAGCAGCAGTTGACAACGTAAGGAAGATCAGATGCCCCATTCAATTCAAAGCAAAAAGCTGCTTCCAAAGTTTCAGATTTCTCTTCTGCCACCAACCTCAGCAAAAGTACAAGAGGGCTAATTCTGCCTCAGGAGGAAACAAACTCTGGAACAATTAGATATAAATCCTTTTTGCAGTGGAGGCTCCATTTTTCTTTCCCCTCTTATAACACTGTGTGTAAACTCAAGCAATGATCTCTGACCAGGTCTGAGTTCCACCATATTCTTTTTTCCTTCCTAAATAGTACAATTGTAAATGCTTTTGCAGAGAATTAATTGTACCAAGTCAGTTTTCATCAAATGCCCAATAGCTAAACATCCATTAAAATATATCTGTGCTCAAAAGAGAACCAATATATTCCAACTTAAACAACAAAATGTTAAGCAGAAGTAGAACCAGAAGTAAGAACCACTGGTATCACAGCTCCACTTTCCTGTTCATGAGGAAGTGGTGAAGGTATGCATGCATGATGAAATTGAAAAATACCAGCAGTTGCTTGCAGTTTTTTGTTGGGCTTTTTTCTATCCTAACATATTTAACACTATTCCTGTGGAATCCTTCTGACTTAATATATTTACTTGGAGTTATCTGCCCATATCAACCGACTGATGGTAAATTGCTTGTCTGCTGCTATGCTCATTGGGCTTTGTTGGCAAATGTTATGGCCACAATCAATTTTACAGACTGTTTTCTGAACAGACTGTTCTTTCCACATCCACTCTCAGTGTATCTGATGGCACCCTCTGACCAGCAAGGGGTGGATCTACTTTCTTGATCAGTCTCATGGCATCTGTTAGTCTGGAAGCAGAGAAGAAAAGCTGGGCTGACTTCTGTATGCCTAGAACAGCTTTGTTCCTGCAGACTTACTGGGGATCTGCAGGGTTTACTTCAATCTTTATACTTATCCTCAAAAGATCTAGCTTTTTTTTTTTTCTTTTCCACAAAGATACAGCATCTTTAGTAAGGACAAAACCATTTCTTATTTTTGGTCTAAAGCTACTCCTTTCACACCCCGTTCACAACAGCAACAAAAGGAAGCCAGCACATTAAGAGGAGCATGAACTCAGAAAAAGCATTTAACCTGCACTAAGCTGTGAGAAGTGCTTCAGTCTTGCTCATTTTCAACCTAAACACAGAACAGTAAAATAAAATGCTACAGTCAGCTGGGTGAGGTCAATCAGCTGGGTGAGGTCAAACGATCCTGTGAAGGACAAAACCCTGGGCAGAAGTTATTTACTCCTCTGTGGGAGACACATTTGATGTCTGGTACCATCTTCTGCCTGATGTAGCAAGCTCAGCTTTTAACATCTGCAGATATTCCCTTCAGATCTAGGATATCTGATGTCAAGTCCCTAAGTGAATAAATGCTTGTTTCTGGTATTCAAGAATCCTGAGCCTGTCTTTTCTAGCTATTTTTAATTTTAAATTTTCACTACTGCTTCCTCTGTCCCATCCTCAATGAAGCTAAAAGAAAGGAATGTTTCCATCTAATTGTATAACAGTCTGTCAACCAGTCAGTCCTCATCAGTAATTTTTAACTAATCAAAATGGTATATGTAGATAGATGTAACATATATGGGATCTAAGGATTAGAGTGTATCCTGAGCTTGTTTACATTTAGTTACTCTATAGTTTAGCATGGTTATTTCTTATAGATCGCCACCTCAGAGAAGTCAATGTCTTCAGTGCTTCCTTCAAAGTATTTGAGCTGACCATCTGTATAGAGAGATAATGCAGCTGACTGGGGAGGAGCACTGAAGGCATTTTCAAATAAAACAGAAGACGGTGCATTTCATTTACTCATTCACTGTAGTAACTGTAAGGTAAAGCCATTCAGAATGACTTCATGCTTAGAAGGACAACCTTCAATTTTTATGGAAATAGAACATGTTTATTTTAATTTCTGTATGTGAGCTGAAGTACATTTGTTTCTTTCTGACTTCAGCAATTACTTACCTGAGCAATTGCACTAAGTAACTCTGATAGTGCAAAACATGAAGGTAAACTGTGCCAGTGTTAAAGGAGGTGGTATCTCTGCTCTGTTCTAAAAGTGATTCTGGTGAATACATTTTTGCAGCTGATGCTTTGATAATATTCCTAATCAAGTGTTGATGGTAATGGGAAGAGGGATGAACATGTAAATACTATAAATATAGTGGTTTTTACCCTTCACTGTTTCTTGTTTTCTGTATTTCCTAAACATCTCGTAATTTCTGTTTTCAAACTACAATTACAAATCTTTTCTAGACACCTTTGCTTTGCTTTTTTTCTTTTTTTAAAATGATACCCACCTTCATAACTCTGTGCAAGATTGTGTCGAATGATGTTCACTGGCTGATCAGGAAGATTTTTGGATGGTGACTGGCTGTTGGGTACCAAGGAGTTGGCATAATGCCACTGGCATTCTCCATTTGTCTGCAGTGTACTCAAGAAAAATCGAGCCACTTCACAAGGTGCTCCTTGAGACTGCCCAAACTTTGAAGGCAGCATTTGCTTTTTGCTACTGAAGACATGAGAATCTACAGGGAAGTGTCCATAATGGTAAGAGAAAGGCAAGCTATATGATGGGGCATATAAAAGTTCACTGTTTTCTGAATGGAAGTTTTGTTCTTGAATGGTGGCAGCGTTCACTGCAGGGCTGGATCGCCAGTTCCCCACCTGGCTGCATTCCAGTTTGTCTGTTTGGAATGAGCTGTATTGCTGGGGGAAAGAAGAAAAAAAAAAAAAAAAAAAAAAAAAAGGAAGGGAAGAGAGTTAAATGACTAACTTTTATATGAAACTGCATAACATATCATACAGGCACCCAGAGCTGGGCCTCCTTGAACTGCAGTCTCACTGGCTAATGGGACTGGCTTACCAGTGCATTTAAAGCTCCCTGTCTTCATGATAACTTCACTTAACATGGGAACAAAGAACTATTTTGTCGTCCTAACGTTATGGGTTTATCTGATAATTTTGCCAGTTGGATTTTAGCTAGTAAGTGTAGACAGTTGTAAATACTAGAGGGCAGAATGTTGTTGCAAAGCACTGGAAGTCACAGATAAATGGAGTAGCAGACCATGAATATGATTTAGCATATGTTAGCATGTCAAGCTTTAGAATGTCAGGAAGACAAAATCTGTCCTTTGCATCAGCTTCTATCACAATGATTTTCTCTTCCCCCTCGCTCCTACCTTCCTCCCCAGATTCCAAATGCTTTTTGGGCTCTCACTGTTTTAAATGCAGTGTATGTGCTAGCCACATTCACTACTGTTTTAAGGCAATAATAGCCCCTTCCAACAATATTCGTTGCAAAGTTTCAGAATGTCTCACGGTGGGTGTCAGTCTCACCAACCCGGTTTTATGGACAATCTTCATAGTTTCCTTTCACACCTGGTTCTAGCCCACCCAGTGACAGTGAGAGTTATTCCAAATCCCACTCCAATGCTCTGTTTGCTAGGATTCATCCTTATGACACATTCTTCAGCATAGTAAACCACTAATACCAATGTGACATTAAGAACCCTGCATATCACCAGTGAGTGAGATGCATTGTACACCAGTGCAAATTTTCACAACAGTTATTCTTAGTACATGTTTTTCTTCTTTTTACCAAGAAAGCACATTTTTTTTTTTTTAAGTACTTTGCATACTCCATATCCAAAAGTTTTTGTGTTTGCATCACTCGCTGGAGTTGGTTTGTACTACTTGTGCTGTCCACCCCCAGAACAAACAGGTCTAATTATGTTCCAGCCTACAAGGGAGTTCCTGCACCAGAGCATACTATGGCCAGTTTTATAATAAGTTCAGTTCTGGATGATCTCTGTCCTCTCCCAAGCAATCTACAACAACAGTTGGTAAGTAAATATTGCTGAAAAAGTTACCTGTTGTGGGTAAGGCGTTGTTCTGAGTTTTGCCTTCATTTTATTACTTTTGGGTTTTACAATTTTCCTTGTTTCCTGTGAGGTAGATACTGAGTTTCTGCATGAAAATTGTGACTTAGAAATGGTAACCTGGTCCAGTGACAACTGAAGTTCCTTATACTCAATATCTCTGCAAAAGAACAGTCCAATAAATTACATACTCAAACATACCACACAAATCCAAAATAGCTCCTTTGAAAATACATGTTAGCTTTCACAATGTTTTCATTTTCATTCTTCCAAGGTTTTCACTGAGTCTGCAGTGCAAGTCTGGGATGGCAGCAGGCAGTGATTCTTATGGTCTGACCCCATCCCCGCGCAACTCTGTCACAAACATTCTACTCGGAACCGTGTTAACATCTTTGAAGTGTCCCCACTCTCTGAACCTAAGCTGTGCCAACTTCTTCTCAGCCATCTGTGGCACCCTGCAGTTTGGACTCACAGCCATGTCAGCTGATAGAAAGACACAGATCAATTAATCTGTCTCATCCTCAATCAGGACTTGGTCTCTGCCCTGGCTCTCCCAGTTAGTCCTGAGGAAAGGAAAAAGAGAGATGTTCCCCTCCTGTCAGCGCAATGTGCTTGTAACTACACCACAGAAGCTGCAATGTTGTTTTTCTGACAGTCTCTAGACTCTCATTTCTGCTCTGTTCTGTTCAGTTTTATCTGCCCTACAGACAGGACAGATTTTTGTACAAAAGAGGCTAAAAAACAAATCAAGAGCAGACTATGCATCGTATTTTGAAGCATTAATTGATACAGTTCTGGTGATTAAATGGTCTCCCCCGGTTTTGACAGTAGCAACAGTGGAGCATATTTTTGAAAGGATAATTAGAAAAAAAACCTACTTCTCTCTCAATTTCTATCTAGAACTCATTTTCATCAGTTTTTGAAGGTGAATAACCTGGAAGTAAATTCAACTCAAGAATATGCTGTTATATCCCTGGCACAGTGTCCTTCTTTAACTCAAATCACTTGCCCCAGCTCATGGTTTGCAAGCAGGTTGCATGGCTCAGTCTTTACCTCATGCTGCTGCCTCTCACATCCGTACAGGGATGAGGGCAGCACTAGCCAGTGTGTCTAGGGCTGAGTACCTACTTCAAGTAATTTAAAGAAACACCCTATGGTTTCTCAACTCATACACTTTAACTCCCCAAAGGCAGGTATCACAACATTGTAATACGCAAACACACACGATCCTACCACACACATTATGCAAACACATTTTACTTTCAAACCAGATAGGAAATGGACCAGTTTAGATAAAAGAAAAGAGCATATAGTCCCTGCTTTTTTACACTATTCAACACAAGGGATGCCCACTATCCCTTTTTTTTCTTTTCCCTCACAGATAGTCTTTTCAGTCACGGTCTTTTTCACTATCACTTATCCCTCTTAGTCAATATAGATTTCTGTCTCTCTCAGGTTTAGATGAGATAGGAATTTTGTAACACCTTCATGACTTGAACTAGAATTCATAAACTGCAGGTCAAAACCACTGTATGTTCACCAGCTCAGGGGGAGCTACTTGCCATTGTGAGAGTGTAGTTTTTCCCTCAGTATCCGTGCAGCCCAAGACAACTGAGGGAGTTCTTGGTGATTCACCTGAAAAGTCATGCTTCCTACCATGTCCCTGTCTCCCAAACTGACACTGTGACCTCTGCTGGGTAGCAGTAGCTTTCACTGTGTCTGGGCAGCCCCAGCGCAGTTCTGATGCCAATTACAGGACTGGGGTCCAGGTCTAACACAAATGTCTGCCAGTGGTATTACATTCAAACATACGGTGTACAAGGTATCATCAGGAATAGTAGCTCTTTTTAGCTCAATGTGACTAAAAGAGGGAGGATATGAGGAGAGAAAAGTGGCTGTAACATGCAAGCACAGAACAATACTGGAAAAGCAATACTGGTAAAGCAAACTTAAGGGATTTAATTAGTAATGAATCAACTACTGATAACACATTAAATGAATCTATTACTGATAACACGTAATGGTACAAAGTATTTTGACTTACGTAAGGACATAATTGACACTCACTATGCAGTGAGGCCGTGATGAACGGCTGTTATGCACGATAGTAGCGTAGCTCTGTACCCAAACCCAGCCTCCATGCTTGGACAGTAATCGATAGTACTTGGTTGTGACTTGGCCTTTCACCAACACTGTAAATACAATTTAAAAAAGCATTTCACATCGCCTGGACTTGTGACCATTTCCTGGAGAGATTTATTTGCAAGGAAGGGACTTTTCACCCTTCTTCCCCTCCCTTAGACCTCCTCCTTCTCCCAGCAAACTTTAAATAGCTCCCCTGCAAAGGTATCTGTCCTGCTCCTTTACATTGTTTCACAAGGTCACATTACTGTTTACAAATAGTATGTTGCAAACTATTAAGGTTTGTCTTCCTTCTTTTCCAGTTCACCCTGCTCTCTTATGCTTACATTCTGCAAAAACACTTACCGTTTCTAATCTTCTAACTGAAAAATAAAAGTTCGAGGCATCAAAAATATTTTGAAGAGGACACAACTAGCTTGAATTTTTCCAGTATATTTGGAAGCACTTTAGACATTCGTAGCTTGACAGATTATTGTGAATTTTGCAATGTATTTTATGCTATGATGATTTTTACTCTGTAAGCTCTACATTTTGAAGGTTGATTTAAAAGGATAAAATTAAAATGCTGTTTGGTTCTTAAGCACACAAATACGAACAGAGAGGTGAATCCGTTATCTGATAGATTTCACTGGAAATGTAATCCTCTGTACATCAGTTTGGATTCTCTGTGAACAAAGACGTTTTGGCATAAGGCTATGCTATAATAGGAGTTGTGCAGAATCTCTAAATATTTAATCTAGCCACAAATATTTCTGGTTCAGTGCCAGGCATTTATCTAATGATTCACTAGAAGATAATGGCCAGCCTTCAAAGGTGGTTCTTCTCTTGTGTAATCCTGGAGTATTCCTCTAGGAAACTCCATCTTCTTACTCTTCTACACAATCAGGGGTTTGGTTTTTTTTTAAATTAGGAAATAAGGAACTGAGCTTGCTACACAAACTGTGTCCAAAAAAAAGTAACCAATAGCAGCAATTCCTTCATATAATACATGATTAAGAAATGGAATTACTGCTTGCAAATATAGGGCTAGTACTAGACTGAACTTGGTAGCAAAGCTCACTGTAATTTTGTTCTCTCATTGTACATTCTTGGTGGAGAAGCAGATACATAATCATGAAATTAAACAACAACTTTCTCTTTCAGCCAACTCTAATAAAGCAAATGACCTCCTGAGGTGAAAATATATGACCTTATAATTAGTGTTCATAGCAGATTTTTCTGACAGGGAGGGCATCCAATATTAAATTGGGAACTAAAGAGCGCATAATCTCTGGGGAGTTCTTTACTGTTTGGTAATTAACTATATGGCTATCAGTCATCACTGGGGTTGGCTTTTTTTTCTTCAGTTGTTACTTGAGGAAGTAGGGGTTTGTAATTTCAATAGTAATCATAGACCGCAATAATGTGAATAATGTGAATAGCCCAATGTAAGACTGACAGAAATAGAAGAGCAAGAGTTTTGTTCTTGCTAAAAGGTCCTCTTAAGTCTGTAGCATATAGGTCATCTCTCTGGACTTCTTACCCTCCTATCCATCTGCACATGTCACAGCATATTTCAACTTTTCTTCAAATCCACTTAATCTCCCTAAGAAAATCAGGCTCTTACAAAATGGCTATTGACATTCTTTCTGGAAGTGTCAGTTCTCCTTCCATTGCAGGATATGGTATCCATTTGTTCAGAAAGCAACAAGATAAATAACAAGATCTTGTAGGACATTCAAAAACCCATCCTCGCTGACACCAAGTCACTGGTATTTAGAGTTTGAAGTCTCTCTTAGATAGCAGGTTTTTGCCTCATGCTTACTGGTGTCCTTTATCACGCCTACATTTCTACATGGAATAGTCTACGGGGTGGAGGTGTGTATGTATACAGATATTTAAGAAAATCATAAGGAATATGTGTGTAAGTGTGTAAACACACCTACAAAATATAAAGGCATGTGTACTCTTTAAGTGCAATATATTGCTCTAAGGTAAAAGTCTTGTAGCTGTTACTCAAAGATTCGGTATAACAATGCCAAATAAGTCTGTTCTAAAAATATTTGTTAACAATCAGCTATATGCCATGGAATCACTGTGTTTTGTGGTGTTCTATAATCCAAATGGCCCAGTTCTAGGAAATGATGCTTACATTTTGGCCTAGATCATCTAACAGATATTTTTTGTAATGTGGTCTAGGCTTTTCAGAGCTAAGTCTTCATGCTAGTTTGATGGTCAGGTTTTCCTTGAACTCAAAATGCCTTACTACTTAGTCTTCCAACAGAGAAATTAATGCTGTACTGGATCTCTAGCTATAACAAAGTTCTTCCGGGTGCTTTTGGACTAGTTGTGATTTTCTCTCTCTCTCACTGATTTTTTTGAAATCCCTGTTTTAGCTCTCCAGTTAGGACAGTATTTTAAAAGATGTGAAAACCACTGAGGACTACAGTGTTCAACTTTCCTTCCTAATTATATGGATAAACCAATATTTCTCCTGGGATGTGGAGGACTCCGTGTCTCCTGCATTTTTAGCAATCTGGGGAAAGTCTGACCTTGGCTAGGGGACAGTAGCTGCACTTCCGATACAGTAAATGAGGTCAGTTTCCATTTGGCTCTGTGTTAAATTACCCTGTTTGATGCTGATTGGGAAACCTCAGAAATGGGAGTGAGGTAAATCCATTACCAAGACAATCTGTGCAGGCTCAAACTTCTTGGTGGCCTCCGCTGCAATCAAACGGGGAGGATTCAGTGGCTTTAGCCTTGGCTCTTAGATGTGCCATTTGTAACTGGGTGTTCCGCTGTTGTGGTTCCCTCCTGGTTTAGCAGGCAAGCTGAAAAAGGCACTGGGCTGGCTGGGCTGGTCCTTCTGGTCTGTCACAGATGGCTATTTTGAAAGGCTCCAGCAGGCTCACAGGCATGTGGCTGGGAGTTCCTAGCCTGCACTTAAGGATATCAAGAGAAATGGACTTCTTGGTTCCTCAGTTGCAGCAGTTACTGTTTTAGCTTCCATGGTGCACACAACCTGACATGTCATCGGTCCAGCCCTCAAGCGGCGTGGTCAGTGAATGGTGCCCTAGCAGAGTCTACAGTTCTTTTGCCCTCTTAAAAAATAGTGCAGCTCTGCTGGAAGGTTTGATTGCTGGGTGAGCAAAAGTAGACTCAGTGCCATGGACAGTGTAAACTGTGCTCTGCTATAAGATAGGTTCTATAAATACATAGGTTGACTTCCAGGAAGCAGCAGAAGAGTTTGGTGATGACATCAGCTGGGGCTGGGACTTGCCTTGCTAAGGCACAGAGATGTGGCTCTTGTAAAAGTTTATGTGGGAAGAGCAATGATGTTAGAACATGTGGGATGCACAAAATCCTCCTCACAGAGAGGCTATGGTACAAATGCAGTGATTTCTCTGAGACCAGAAAAATATTTTGTCTATACTGGAACAGAGGAATATTTTGTCTGTACTGGAACAGCTTCTCTATCCCATCTTTTAGAATGCAAGATCCTTAAGCAGGGACTCATTATTTGTGTGGCCACATTTCCCCAGTTGCAGAGCAAACACTGTGTATATTGATGGTGCTACAGAAATAAATAACACTAGTTCAAAAGCCAAAGCTTTTTCATATAGCTGGAAGCTAATCAAATGTTTAAAACAGGAAACACTGTTTGCTGCCAGCACACCTTAGGCAAATATTCACATCTACATTTTCCTCATAGTCTGATGTTCTTGTTATGCCCCTTCTAACTTGTTCCCCTCACTGTTTCCTTTGTTTTGTTCTCTGTGCTGCCTAACTTAAAGTTCAGTTGCTTTAGGTCTTCAGTTTGGGAATTGGGTTTTTTCCTCTTTGAAAAAGCAATTTGTTACCCTAATTTAGGGTTGCCTTCTTTTTTTCCCCTCTTTTCTTTTTCTTTTTTCTTAATACCCTTATTAGGTGTAAGACGTTTCTCTCCAGATTTCTTCATCAGATGACACTTAATCATCAAATTGCTTTATAGAATGCTGCGTCAAACTTGCCAACCTTTTACTGTTCATGTTCCTAAGACGTTTACTGATGGGTGGTGGGGGAGTTATAACAGTGCTCCCCAGAGGAAGTTTGTACACTTTACATCTGTTTTAATAATTCCTGTTACTTGGTATTCTGACTGTGATTCTGCACCATTCCCACTGTTGCCCAAGCATGAGCCAATGTTTTTTGCTTCTTGGCATTTATTTGCTTTGAGACTTTCACAAATTTCTATGCATATGTCTCGCATTTTTTTTCTCTTTTTAAACTTTACAATAATTTATCTTTGTAATTCAGATACAGTATCTAGAGAACAGCTTTTAGTTATTCTGTTTGGTTGAGGGTTTTTTTCCCTTGTGGGAGGAGGTGGGGGGTGTTAATTCAGTAAACATGATGTGTCTCTATTTTAAACTCCAGTCATACACAGAATTCAAACTAGCAGCCAAAGTACAAGTCTTCTACCGTGCATACAGAATTATCCATCATTCTGCTCTAAAATGGAAAACTGTTTTCCAGAGTTGATTGTGGCTATAATGGAATCATCTCTATACTGGTTGACCCAGGTATTTCAAATAGTCTTGTGAAAATAATGAGTGATATTTTGTACAAGTCAACAGTCACATCCAGATGTTAACACTACAAAGAGGATGACCCCAACAGAACATTACCGTGTACTCTGGTCATTCTAGTTTTTAGTTTACAATGACCCAGAGTATTCAGTGGTGTTTTGGTAAATATGAATTTGCTGTAAAGATCAGTTTCTGCTTTCCCAGGTGTAGCACACACTGCCATCAACAGAATTCGGCACTTGGAATTTCAGCACTGACTTGCCAAGTACAAGTACATCCTCCTTTATATTCCAGATCCTTATGAACAGCACATATTAAGGTGAAGAACTGACTACTTTCTCCTTCAGGAAGCCTAAGAGAAGGATTTGACTCTGGCTGCCTTCAGCCCACAGGAGCAATCTGGAAAAAAATCCACTGACATTGGTTTTTGGATGTCATCTTTGCATCGTATGGGCTGCAGCAGACTGAGCCAAATCCAGAGTTCAGCTATTCCCGCAATTTGCTTCTCAAATTAATGTGCTACTGAATGAACTACTTCCCAAATCCAGATGTTTGAAGATATGATTAGTGTCTCTGTTGGCAGATGGGGAATTATTAAATGTGTAATTTTTTTTTCCTGACACGCCATTCTCCAAACCTCATCCACATGCTATTAATGAACATCCATCTAAGGATTTTTTGGGTTTGTATTCACTTCAAACATGGGATGATTATTACTAACATATTTCAGAGGAATGGGGAGCTGTTGCATAATTTTTCTTTTAACAACAGAGGCTAGTAAAGTTCAGGTTTTCCCCTCTCACTCACTCGCTCTTTTGGTTGTTTCCGTCAAGAGTTCACCACCCAGATTCAAGTCCAAATTTTTGAAAGAGCCTAGATCCTTTAAGTAGAATGATAAAAGTGGCCAGATTTTTTTTTTTTTCAGAACCACAGTATATTGAGTATCTAGCTTATTTGCAGAACTAATGGTTTCCTTAAGAGATAGCCAAGCACTTTTGAAAATCTAGCTCCAGTCAAGATTTGGAAAGCTTTCTCTACTTTCCAGCACAGTGCCTGTTGTCTGCAAAACTTCTCACTCTACTTAATAAATTTCAGTCTAGCATTCTTTTTACTTACACAGATGATGAGCATATCGTAAATGGAACACATCACAGCCATGAACATGGTGGTAGAGGGTTTTTTCTATCAGATCTTGGGGCTCATATCCAGTTAATTCAGTCACCCTGGAAAAGGAAGATTCCATAATAAGCAAAATCTCTAGGAATATTCAGTTTCATTAACCTAACATTTGATTGTGCCAATAAATCAGGTGCTAAAAACTGCAGGACAAAATGTTAGTTTTGGAAACAGAATCCTCATCTTTATAAGAAAATAAACTCTCTCAACCCAGCCAAAGCAAGGTGCAGCTATTCCCTGGCCAGCCTTACACACAGGCAGGAAAAAGGGTTCTTTTACTTATTTCCACTTTGGGCTTTTGCCACTGCCATGCATGATCCTTTGCACAAAGATTCAGTTGAGGAGCCGTTCATGAAACAATAAAACTACTCTTGTGGATTGCTGACACTTTTTCATTTGCTTTTGCAAACATACAAGTGTAGCATGTATGTCAGTCCATAGAAGCTCTGATCATGGTCTATAAATAAATTCAGGCTAACACCTAACAGAAGAAGTAAGCAGGAGCTTATTCCAGCTGAGAATGTGGAAAGACAAGGAGCTAGGAAGGTCACAAGCTAAGAAAAGGAAGACTGAAGCTAGACTTCAGAAAAACGTCCTCACATGATGAGAAGCAGAAAAATGGAACAAATTTGAAAGAGCAGCATCTCTGCAAATGTTAAAGAACCAGTCTACACTGGTCAGACTTACACTGGGTCAGACCTGAAGAGTCAAACTTCATGGTTCAAAATGGACTTTTGTTTATTTAGCACTGTTGTTTGAGAACAAAATTCCTTAAAGTACATTGTGCAACTCAGCCATAATATGGCTTGTTTACCTAGTGTTGCTGGGGGTGTTTTATGCTGGCCTGGACTTTCTTCGCCTAAAAAGGCAGAACAGAGGTACCATACAAAGGCATGTCTACATTAACAAGCAAAACACTCCATTAGCAGGCAACCCATAGAGCGAGATTGTTACTGCTGAGGATCTACTTCTGCAGCAGCAGATGCACGTGCATATTTTAATTTCAGGACTTTTACTTGGGACTAGCTGTAGTTTAGGCCTGTGGACTGAAAGCTTTGTAATAGTTGGAGTGCCTTAGACATGCTCTTGGAGGTTGTCTTCCAGTTTAGATTCATCCAGAAAGAATCCGGTTCACATGCTTAAGGCCTCTTCATGACATGAACTGCAGTGCATTGAGTGGGGACAGTCAGAACATTCCCTTCAAAAGGATGCTTCTGATCTGAACTTAAACACTAATGAGGATATGCTGTATTAGAGAATAACACAGTAGTATCTACAGAAATTAATACAGGGGTGTCCAGCAATGTTTCATTGGGGGCTGCAGATAATGTAAACTTTGATTTATTCTTTTTCTTTTGTAACTATTATGCATCTTCTTTACTCTTACCCTAACGCTGAGCAATCATATGGACCCCACAGAGACTAGGGACTTTACATTCTACTTGAGAGAGAGTGTTGGAGCGTGGGATTCTTCTGAAGGAAATTGGGAAAAAAAAAAAAAAAAAAGGAGGTTTCACAGTCTGGTTTATTATAAATACAGTACAAATACATGCATTCCTCCCCTAGCTATGCTTCATCTGGGAAACTCTGGCACACCTTTGCCTCAGTAAGGGACTGCCAATGTGGAGTGAGCATATGTGCTGTCATTCTGCAAGAGAATATGTGGATATATGCTTGTGTTTCTCCTCTGCAGTGTGCACTGTCTCTCCTGGCTTACAATTCTAGGGGCCCAAATTCTCCCTTAGGCCTATCAGTATGGTGAAATACTGGTGAAAGGTCCTGTTCAGGTTTCAGTGCTCCTTCTGACTTCAGTGCAATTAAAACAAGAGTGGCAGTTTCATCCTGCTCACTTGGCAAGTACAGAAACAGCTAATCCAAAACCAAACAAAATGCTGCAAACCTAAGCCAGGTGTTAATTTTTCTGGAGGTGCAGCCTCGCTTTGAAGCTGGTCTTCCCATGGGCCGAAAAAACATCATTAACAGTTACAAGGACACCCAAACTTTTGAAAAGTTTGATTCTGGAAATAAACTGACCTGCTTGACTTAACATAAACCCAACTCCTCAATAAGCCACTGTAGGGAGCCCGGGCTCAAAAGATTGTTCTTTGAGTGTCACAGGGCACACAGAAGGAAACGGCTTGCCCCAATGATCAGTTCTGCCCTCTAGAGTTCTCTAAAGTAGCAATGAATAAATAGGATGCAGCATGAAAACCAGAAGCAGCAGATCACTTTGGAGAGAAGTAACTGTCTCCTTTTTCCAGTGATCTTGATAAACGAACTCTTGCATGTTTTACATTGTATCAAGTGTCCAGAAAGGCTTATTTCACTGCTCCTTCGTCTGGCTTTAATACTTGCCTGTCTGCTGTGACTGTTACCTCCGAAGATCTAGCAACCCTTTTCCTTGTATGGATACCAGAAGCAAGCCTGAAAACAGTTTTGCCTTATTCCTAATATGTCGCTGCTCTGAGCAAATGTAATTTGGTTTGCTCAGCTGGGAGAGCAAAGGGCTTTGGTAATGCTTAATACTGCTGATTGTCCTGTGTGTGGATGACACCCATCTGCTCTTTGGTAAACACAGCTATGCAACAGTGCTGGTTCTATCTGTGCTCCTGTCAACACCTCTGGTTATACTGTCTCCTCTGAAGACATTTATGTCTCCCGGCAGTTCCTCTTAGGCACATCATTTCCTTTTTTTCCACATGCAAAGACATGTTGCTGAACCCCTTGTGCTTCTTTGTAGCTGTTACATTAAGTAAAGCATGCCAAAAAAAAAAAAAAAAGAAAAAAAAAAGAAGAAGAAATATTCCAGAAACAGCTAGGTCTTTGTATTTTAGCAGCTGATGGCCCACTATCTCACTGACTTAGCATGGAGAAAGAGCATGTTCTTGCATGGCTGACCTGCCATGCAAACTTCCCCGCTGTCTTGGATACAGACTCTTTTTTGCTGTTACACATGAATATAATTTCTGCTTCTTGCAAATCCAGGATGCCAGGGAAATGAGAGAGTATGTGACAGACTGCTCCACATGCAGGAATTTTCGAGGAATGATCATCTTGTCAATAGTCAAATCTGTTATACAGTCTGGGAATTGAGCTTTTCCCCTCAAGGTATCTTGAACTGCACTGTACAAAGTATCATTGTATACTAAAAGATACTATGTTTCAGAAAGAGAGGAATGAATCATTTCACAACTACTATGGTTCTGGTTTTGTGCTCTTCTCAGCTGATATGTGAGCTGTATCGGCTGAGAGTGGAGGCAGGGTTCTCTTTCCTCAGCAACAGCCATTTTCCTAAGTTTTGTTTAAAAAAGCTGTGTTTTCATGTAGTAGCCTGTTGAATTAGTTTTCATACTAACTACCCCATTAGTAGGGTTGGTTTCATTGTTAACACATTACACTAAAATGCAGAAGACTTTGTGTGAGAGACAAGAAACCAGGCCTGTGAGAAACTAAGAAAAACGGCCTGAGAAAGCAAGTTGCTTGCCACAACTTGCTACATACTTAGCCAATTATCGTGTGTTCAATTAGTACATTGTGGGTAGTTAATAAATGGACTTGGAGACTTGTTGTCCGCTCCATTGGGGATTTGCGAATCTGAGTCACTTGTCTCCCTCATCTGAGTGGGATGTGACTCTTTGTTTTCTTACTCTGTAAAAAGATTTCCGGATGACCCCAGTAAGTCATTTGACCTCCACATTTCAGTTGTGGGGTTTTTTAAATTATGGATGATGGTACATCCTTATTCCTTTCACTACCTTTGTATGTTAAAATTTATGTCCTCTAAGGTAAAAATGTATTACTGCTCATCTGCCTATTACTCACAGCAACAAGGCTTTAGTTGACTCTCTGAAGCTGTAGGTAACTATAGGTTAAATTGTACAGACTCTTATATGTTGACATTCAAGACAAAGTATGATCTATCCAGCTACCTGAAGGGCTTTGAAGACCCACATGGTCTTTGTGTTCCAGATCTATTTTGGAATGCTTTGTGTTTTCATGGATATATTGATCTGTTTGGAAACCACTGTAGCTTATGATACTACTTGACTTTGAAAACATTTTATGCCAGAAGTGAAATAGCTGCTTACCTGGAATCTAGGAATATTAATTTTAAGTCCAAACTTGCTCTGAACATAAACATGTTACTGTGAAGTTTGATCTCAGTGATTGCACTGGGAGGTAAAGATTGACCTACAGCCACCAGTCCAACGATTTGGTAACAGGAATCATACAAAGACATATCTAGCATATACTGCCGTATCTTCAAGTAGCCACTGCAATGGATCACCTGGCATGAGAAGAAAACACATTCAATATCTGATAGCAATGGAAGAGGCTGCAAGTCAGCTGACCACCCAGTTTCAGTGAGGTTATAAAGCAATACACCCTTGTAATATTTAAATATTGCATAGTCTGTTAAGGCTTCAGAAGTGCAGTTAATTTATAAATGGAGATTAAAACACAGTAAATGCAGTTTTTTTGTTTTACTGCTAACACAATTAATTCAGTATTAAAGCACATGCTCTTTGGGACTATCTAAACTGCTTTCTAGTTAATACTTCAAACTTTCCTTGATATAGATATCTTGTAGACACAGCCAGAATTCCTATTCATTAGTCAAAAAATCTGGAAGATGCTTTTTTAAATGACTGTCTCACACGCACACAGGTATATATAAACATTTGCATTTTAATGAGTTATTATTCTGATGAAAAACAGACAGTTTAATGCATTGTATTTATAATGATTAATTGCTATATATGTAAATTCACTAGAAATGAGTTTTAAGTTCTCCAATCAAGTTCAGATGGCATTCATTTGACATGTGACCAAGCCCAGGGTCTTGAGACCAGATTCCTAAATCTCCAGATACAATCCCTAATCACAGGAGTGGTAACTTCAGTGTTAGACTGTAAAAGTTCACAATGTCAGCTAAAGAGGGGGGAAAATTGTAACCTGGGGACTTTTCCATGACATAAGATTTATTTAATGTAGTGCTGGTGTTTGGAAATAATTTGTGCTCCTAACCAAATTTCTAGTCCAAACAGCAGGCATACTATACAGCCTTCAGCTTAATTTCTGGTTCTGTTTGACTTTTAACTGTGTCCAATGGAAAGAAAATAATTTCCACTGTATTTAGTACTCCTGGACAACCTACTAAACAGTCACCTATAAATAGGCTCCTCCTGTATAACCTTCCTCCCTCCTCTTCAATCACCATGTGATTAGTATGTTTAGCAAAAGTACAGAAGTAAGCAAAACTTATTTAAGATCTATCAGCAGATCCTACTAATTTCTATACTATTTGATTCATGAGTTTTTTCTGTGCTTCAGCTACTCAAGTGATATTTTTGAAATTAAGTCCTGACTCTAAGTACAAAGAAAGGGAATTTAGGCCAACATCTCTCTAGATGAATACATTCTTAAATGTTTCACTGCATAAACGTTTAATAGTGAGCAAAAGAAGAAAGAAGGTGATCCCCCTGATTAGGAGTCATAAACGGGGAAAATAAAAACCATACAGAGATACCACTACTGCAAGCTCTACTCTTTTACCTGATTTCAGATTCAGCTTTGGGACAGAATCATTTTTTGCTGGGAAGCAGCTGAGCAAACAGGGGTCCACATAATGAAGAATTATCAGTCTAACCAGGTAGACAGCAGTGTAAATAGACAGATATCTATCTGGACCTTTTACACATTCCTTAAAAGAGCTCTGCTTCTCTTGTATGCTTTACTTTTTGGTTTTGAGTGACTCAAACAAAATGCATCCTCACCAGACCGTATGTGAAGTACCCTTCTCTCTTGATGCTTAAGTGATAGAATTATACTGTGTAGCTCAAAGAGCATCAAATGCAAACTGTAAAGCTGAAAATAGGAACTGCCTGAATGGCAGGTGTTATTATAGAATCTCAGCATTTGCTGTGGTTTCTGATTTCACGTAATAAATAGAAAATTAATACAAGCGATAAGATTTATAAATAAACTTGGTTGTTTAGTACAATTCAACCCTGAGTTGATATTAGTGTTTGTTTAGGATAACATTACGGTCTCATTAATGTTGAGGTAATTCTGGTCAGGCCAATGAGGTGAATTGTGCAACTGGATGGCTGCTCAGCTGGAGCACAGTAACACTGCGGCAGAGGAATGCGGGAAGACTTCCAAGTTCCTGTGTCTGGGTCCCTGCCTCACCTGCTTCCAGTTCCACAGGGAAATAAGACCTGGCTGTGCACTTTCCTTGCACCTACACGGGTGTGCTCCAACCAGTGCCCTAACCTGGAAGATCAGGATGTGGGACTATGCCACAAAGCAAACTCCAACTCACTGTGAGAGAGTTTAGACTTGCATTATTAAGGTAATTTGCAATCAGTAGTGGCATTTTTTGCATCTGTTCAGATTCTTTCCACCACAGACTTTGTTTTCAGCTATACAGATGTAAAAAAAACTATATAAATAAACCTGTCACTTGTTGAATACTTGGAGTGAGGGGAAAGCTCATGTACATTACCTTGTAGCCACTGCATGTCAATCCTGCATTCCTCTTGGCTAGGACACACTTCATTCTCAGGAAGAATGATCTCTCAATTTCATATTCTGAAAGCATAAACCACACTGCTTATTTATTACTGAAGATTTCAAAACTGCCCATAACATTGCCTCTCATGATTTGACAGATGAGTTTATGTCTCAGCCTCAGGCAGCAATAGAAGCCAGCCATTCTACTTTCCCATTCAATCTCTGCCCTCAGGATTTATTTCACCTTGAAAGTTGGACAAGTCAGCATGACTAGGTCTCCAAATTCCCTTTTTTGCCACCCTTCACAAGGCAATCACCTTGTTTCTGAACAGCTAGGTACCAGCCCATACTGGCAAAGGGAAGGAGACACCTCCTTTGGAGTGTAGGTAAATGAAGGTACTCTCCAAAATAATAGCAGAATGAGAAACAAGAACTTTCATAGGTTTTGTAATAATTTGAGTGTACATAGCTAGTCATGCCCAGACTAGTGAACTTCTGACCTCCATATGCAACCTGTTTCACTGACTTCCAAAACCATATTGGTAGATGTTTTTTAAACAAATACCTTCATGGATAACCTCCAGAAATGTTTTAAAGTTAAATATTGCCCAGGTACACACGTTTTCTGCTAAGAATAAGCTACTATTCTCTTTAATGTTAATTATTCTCAATAACAGTTCAGACATCATTAATAGTTCTGATATTTTTTTACTGAAAGTTGCCATTTGGCAGAACACAACTATATTGGGAAAAGGTAACTCATTTGGCACATCTGTAAATAGGAAAATCAGGGAAGCAGAGGGGGTTTCAGATTTGTTGCAATGTGTATTATCTCCTAACTCCCCACAGAGTTTGATCCGAAGTCCACTGTATTCTGCTGAAGTCTTTCTTTAATTTGATTTAACTGTTGAGTTGTGTTCCCAATTTTTGTGCATCCATCACCCCATTAACACCCCTTAGCCACACACCTGCAGTGGTTTGAGCCTCAGACCACTACCTGGAAACCAATAAACTCTCTATATTAAGTTCTGAGTTTAAAGGTCTGAAGATACAACTACAGAAAAAGGATTTAGTGTGGAGGGAAAAGAAATGCAATATGTAGTGCATCTCAACTAGTATCAGCCTTCATGGGTATTTGAATTTTCCATTTATCTTCCTAATGCAAATTAGATCCGTATGGGGGAAAACAGGCACTTAAATGAACTGGCACATCTACTATAGAGTTTTAAATACAAATGTATACAATTTGGTGGGAGGAAGCCATACAGCACAGATTACTAATGCTGAAGCATGATCTCATGAGTAAAGAATGGATCTGGGAGTCGGGAACATCGGTGCAATTCATGGCTTCGATATAGATTTTCTGTGTGACCTAACACTAAAGCTTGCTCTCTTTCTGCCACAGTCCCATGCACACAAAATAAAGGTGACTTTATCCCTTCAAGGGTGCCAAGGGAGAAAAGTAATTAACACAGAGTAATGAGGGGACGAAGACCATCTTCGGCCATGGACTGAGTTGCTAGCAATTTTAATGACTTACGTTCTTCTATAAAAAGAGATGATTAGTGGAATTGGAAGTAATGCCTCAAACTTCTCAAATGTCCTGCCACAAGACCTAAAAGAGTCTTTTTCAGTAAGAAGCTCCTTCCAGGCACCTTATTCGTTAGCCTTCTATTTGCTGTTTCATTTGGAAATGTTACTACAGACTAGCGCACTGCTACAGAAACGCTCAGCTCTAACTTCACTACTCCACCCGGAATAGGTTATGATGTACAGTGTGGTCTTTAGGTGTCTATAAAACTAGAGTAGTACCCAGACTGTAAGATATCATTTTTCCTTTATTATTTAAAATTGGTAATTATTTCATTATTTAACAAGAGATCTTGTCTCCCTGATTTCACAATGGTAGATTGTAAGCAATCTACCCTGGAACACCAGTCCTTATAGCTTTCTCATTGTGTGTAATCAAGTACAAAATTATATAACTGTAATTTAATGATATGTGTTTATTAATTATCGATCATTGAATTATTCGGGTTTTAGTAGTGTGTTGCCGAACCAACAAACACTAGTCTCTTAAATCGGTTACATCTCATGCCTGCAATCTAAAAAGGGAAGAGTTACCCATGAGGTAACTGGGGACTCCTCTGGGAGCTTCCATTTTTGAGGCTTGAGCCAGCACATAATAAGATGACTTAAGTAAGCAAAGGAGAGATGGTCTATGTGGCCAACCAGAATCTGGGCCCTGAGTGACATACTGCCTTTTTACCTGAAGAGGCCAAAGTGGTGTACACATGATGATAAGCGTTCCTCCTCCTGTGTGTATTAAGAGTGATTGTGTTTGGGGGGGGGAGCCCAGTGTCGCTGTGAGAGTTGCCATTTTCGGGGCAGAAAAGCAGAATGTGTCTAAAGGAGAAAAGGAGAGCCTGACCATTCCTGGATGGACTGGGGCCATAACAACTGTTAACATAGTTATTTAGTAATGCAGCATGTCCCATAGTACAGGTGGATGCAGACTGCGACAGCATTTTTAACCAGCCAGCTGGGATTGATGCATGGCAGGTTAAGGCTGATGGTTGTGTCGAGGTGCCCAGTGAATAATGTGCAGGTGCTACATGGCATCCGGCTTCTTGTTTGCAGGATTGGAGCTGAAGAATACAAAAGCCAACAGAGAGAGATTCTTGTGAGTGTGTGTGTGAGTATAACATCTGCCAGCAAGTTCTGAGACTGACTCACTGGCAAAGAAAAGCGGGACCAAGCCGTTCATGTTGTTCGTGCTTATTAAGCGCTATTAGTGCGTATGTGGTGCCTGTAAAAGCAGTGTTCTTCTGTCCGTGTTGATCTGTCATCGGTGGGCTCTGTTTACATATGTGTGTTTGTGCATGCCTACTGGGAATAAAACCATCTCCAGTCTGGATCAAGAGACTGCAAAATATAAAGGAACAGTAAAACCAAAACCCTCACATAAAGAACCTGGATGTGCAAGACTGTGAACAGTGTGAGTTAGTATTCATATTAATTGATACCTTTGCGAGTGTGACTCCCCAGTACCCTTGAAAGTAGCAGAAGGGGGTAGCAAAGCCAAAAAGAACTAAAGTAAATTTGTAATTGTAAAGCTGATTGGGAAACAAAGAGCCCTGGTATCCCGCTGCATGTTAACACATCCATCAATATAATGCAAAACTTAAAATATCACATCCAGGGTGTACCTGATGCAATTAAGATGGTGTACTCTGATTAAGAGAATGTAGAAAGTAAATGAGGTACTTAAAGGTTTAGCAAGAAAGAGAGAGATGCTGAATATTCAAATAGGAGAAATCAGATGATCTGGGAGAAAAGTGATTACAAATTGACTGTCCTGCTGCAGAGGTTAATAACAAAATTGTGAGGAGATAGTAGGCATGAAAGCTCTGTTATAAAGCAAGAAAAAAGCCCATAACATAAATAGTCAGCACATGCTGTAAAAGCAGAATGACTGGAGATGTCCAGGGATGTGGCAAAAGTCTCAAATTAGGGAAGACAGAAAAACAGTAAATGTAAAATAAACACTCCATCTTAAGAAAGAGGTGTATGTAACCAATTATTCTTAAGACTTGAATGATTTAATGAATCAATCAGAATTAAGTTCTGAAAAACTGCAAAAATATAACAACACAAAACATCTAGACCTAGTGATGTAATTATTGATATCATTAGTATTCTTTCAAGCACACATGTAAGCACAGCACATATAAATACTAGAAAGAATCTTAGACTATCAAGAAAGTAAAAGAGGTTTCAATCAGAGAGGAAACCAATCGAGTGCTAACAGTTCTTAAAGCTGAGAGAACTCTGGGTTAAGCACATATATATGAAACTTGAGAGAATAATGAATAGTAGAATGTTATGACTGAACCAGAATATAAACAACACTGAAGGAAAATAGCCTTCTTAATTATTAGAGAATATTCATCCCATCTAATACCAAAGTTTAACCACTGTATTTAATTATTCTGAACTGTTAACTATATAAATGCATCACTGTAAGTGATGTCAACAACTTTCCTTTAAGCATTAAGAAAATGTTAAAAATCTATGTATAAACTATATCTATTTCTTATATTGGGGATATTTTAGATTGAAGTAAAATAATCTCTCATGTATAAACTCACATTTGTCACTGTAGGAGGTATTATATATTATATTGCCCCACTGACTACAGCTTCCAGAAGCAAGCTGAAAAACTGGAAAACTAACAAGCTGGGTAGAATAGAATAGAATAGAATAGAATAGAATAGAATAGAATAGGATAGAATAGAATAGAATAGAATAGAATAGAATAGAATAGAATAGAATAGAATAGAATAGAATAGAATAGAATAGAATAGAATAGAATAGGATAGAATAGGATAGAATAGAATAGAATAGAATAGAATAGAATAGAATAGAATAGAATAGAATAGAATAGAACAGAACAGAACAGAACAGAACAGTTCAGTTGGAAGGGAGCTACAATGACCATCTAGTCCAACTGCCTGACCAATTCAGGACTGACCAAAAGTTAAAGCATGTTGTTAAGGGCATTGTCCAACTGCCTCTTAAACACTGACAGGCTCGGGACATCAACCACCTCTCTAGGAGGCCCGTTCCAGGGTTTGAACACCCTCTCGGTAAAGAAATGCTTCCTAATGTCAAGTCTGAACATCCCCTGGTGCAGCTTTGTCCTGTCACTGGATCCCAAGGAGAAGAGATCGGCACCTCCCTCTCTGCTTCCCCTCCTTAGGAAGCTGTAGAGAGCAATGAGGTCACCCCTCAGCCTCCTTTTCTCCAAACTAGATAAGCCCGAAGTCCTTAACCGCTCCCCACAGGACATGCCCTCCAGCCCCTTCACCAACTTTGTTGCCCTCCTCTGGACACATTCAAAGAGCTTCACATCCATCTTAAATTGTGAGGCCCAGAACTGCACACAGTACTCGAGGTGAGGCTACATCAATGCAGAATGCAGTGGAATAATCACCTCTTTTTACCAGCTGGCTATACTGTGTTTGATGCACCCCAGCATGTAGTTTGCCCTCTTGGCTGCCAGGGCCATACTCAGCATCAACCAGCACCCCCAGATCCCTTTCTGCAGGGCTGCTCTCCAGCCACTCCTCTCCCAGCCACTTGAGGTTTCAAAAGAGCAGTCACCACATGGAGATGGCAAATTTTGCTGCAACTCATGCTAAATTTCACTGTTGTTCTATCTCTTACTTAGCACCATTTCTTTCAAATACCTACTATTGCAGCAAGTCCACCACATATGAAGAAATTTATCTGTGTAATTGCATTCTAGCATTTGCCATAGACATCTGTAATTCTGACAAACAGTTGTGTATCGCTATGAAAGGTTTTAACACAGTTTTCCTTTACGGGTAGAAGTATTGCAGCATGAGTTTGCTTTTCCCATCTTCCCCTCTACTTTCTACGTCAGCATCTATTTTCCCTCTTTACGTGAATGTGACTTGTTTTAAAATAATTGGGAAAATGATCCTTCTTTTCATAAGTGAGTTGAATAGTTTTCAAAGTTTGTACATTGTTCTGTTCAAGCTTTTTTTCAGAAGATGAGTCATTAAAATGTCTTAATAGCTGCTATGGTTAAAAAGAACCTCCACCCCCACTTCTAAATTGCTAAGTATCTTGAAAGGCTCTGATGATAGCTTCCTGAAAAGCACACCAACCATCTTAGCACAGCTTTTAACGTTTCCCAGAACTTAATGATGTTGTGTTTATCTGCTACAGGAATTAGAGATGAAAAGCAGATCTTTAGGGTACTTTCTAAATGTTTACCTCCCATTTTTGGTATAGTGTTTTTCTTTATCCAGTTATGTGCAACATGATTGCAGATCTATTCTTCTATTCCAGCCACTTCCAATATTTGTTCTAACTTGGATTTTCTTATGATGGTAAATTTCTGATTTTGTTTGCCCTGTATCAATGTTTAACATTTGAAAGTGATTATCCGCTCCCCACTGCTCCACAAAATGTTATTGAAATCTTTTTAAGAATGACCTGTGAGATTCTGTTTTTATCCTGGAATTCAATTTTTCCATTTTTCCCTGACTAGGTGATTGGTAATAGTTGGAAGTGAAAACTGATGCAAATCAAATACTAGTTGTGATTAAAAGGTTTATACACTTTCAGAAGATTTCTTTATCTTTTCTGCTGCTCTTCTTTGGAAGGGTGTAACTGAGGTTACTGAGATCTTGACTTTTTCAATATGTCTACTAGCAGTTATTTTAATAAAATTGAGGTATCATTTATAATGAGTTTTATAGGAGGAGGCACTGCAAGTCAGAGTCCATATCCATGTCCAAGATGTCCATTTCAAATGCATCACTGTTTATTTTTTAGCCAAACTCCATGTTTCCCTTATCAGATTCAGAGAAGTTTTTCTATTCTACTAATATATTACTATATTGCCTGATCATCTTACAGAGGCTCCCTCCCTGAATCACTACTACAACGGAGTTGAGCAGATCCAGTAAAAGCTATAACTGATGCAGAGAGTAAATGGCTTCATTCAAATCCCAGCCCAACCTTATCTGTATGCTAACATCCTCACAGAGCTGAAACACAGCAACCTGTGGATGAGAACATAGGAAATCGTTGCTGTCTATGGACATACAGGAGATGTATTTCTTTCTCTCCACACTGAGTACCATTTCTACCAAGTATACCTTCTCCATTAATCCCTTTTCTTAGCTTAGTATATCATACAGTACAGTTTCTCTGCAAGCACTAGCCAAGAATAAAATAGCCTGTTTACATTTTACAGATTTGTATTTTCTTACTCTCACAAACAGAATAAATGTCATGGCAAAGAAAATGAGACTTGCTATTTTGGATAAAGAATTTGTGCATTCGTTCACTCATATTGCACATGACTGCCAAAGAGGATTCTCCAAGCATTTCTGTGAAATTATGGTTAGCTTTATGGAAGCCAGAATTGTCCATCCCTGGGGGTGCAACTATGAAATCCATCTTTGCTTTCCACTCCATCTTTCATCTCTTTTGAAAGGAAACAGTCACAAAATTCTGTGGTTTGCATGCTGCTTGCACAGTGGACTGAGAAAAAAGATCATCATAGTTTTTTCCACAGCTTTACCCCTCATGCCTTTATTTTCTCTAAGGTAAAAGCTACTATTCTATAGATCTTTCCCAAAGCTCCCAGATTTTGACATTAGCAAAATGTGGCATGGTTTTGTTGCAGAATCACCTTGTAAATTCATATACATCAGCATGCAAACTGCACACTGCTGCACCATGTGCTGTTTTAAGAATGTACATCTCATCTGTCACTACAAAAGATATAAAGCAGCATTAAAATTGGGAGCTCTTGACACATCTAATGATTCATGTTCGCTCTGCATGGCAGCTCGGGTGCAATGTCAAATTTCATCTGTAGTGTAGGAGATGAAAACTATTCTCAAAGGGCACATTTAGGCCAAAGCACTGTGCATGTGGTCACCTGCTTCTACCTTCCCTCCTGTCCGACTTCTGCAGAGACACGTGCCTGCCTCAAGCTAGCACACTCCTCTGGAGACAAGGCACTCATGTGTGATAAGCTGCGCTCCATGTCCCTGCTGGACTGTTTTACAGGGTGGAAACACGGATACCACAAGTTCATGTCTGGATAACACTTTACTGCCCATCCCCCAAACACTCTGCATATTTTTGCCCTTTCAGTTGGTTATTTTCATCTTACCTCCTCTATACTATAAAGTCGCACATGTTCTACTCTTATTCTTGTGTAATCTGCAAAGCATCTGGGTCCCACACAGCACATTGCTGGCTAGAAGAGCATGTGAATATCTTGGCTAGTCTCTTGTGAGCGTAGCAAGGCTATAGCTTTTGTGAGACACAGGAGGGAGAATGCCACAACTTCTATCCCTTAATTCTGAATGAGGGTGACACCAACTTCTAGAATAAAAAAGGGGTAAAAGACTGTCGGGCACATACAAAAGAGATGCTTGCACAATAGCACACACAGTTTTAAGGTAGTCCCTGAAGCTGGGAATCCAGGACTGACCAACAGGGCCAGTGTGAAAAGGGGCCTCACGTGGCAAAATTGCAAATTATATATAGAGAGCAAGTTCCTATGCACATACTAAGTTGAAAACTGAAATTTGTGGGCTAACTTGGTTTGCCCTGATAATGCTCTTGCTGTGGTAGGAAAGCAGTCAGTTCTGTTGTTAGCTTCTGCCCTGGAGTTCCAAGCTTGCACAAGCTGCCAAAATTTCCTCCCCATTTGGACAGTTTGTTCTGTGTCCTGACCGTATTCAGAATCCTGTCAGTGCTGCAGAGGGTAACTTGTCTCTATTATCATTCCTTCATCCAAACTCAGTTGTTTGCTAGCATTTGCCCAAATTTTCCTTTGCTTCTGTAAGTGATGCTTCCAAAATTTCTTAGAAAAGAAACTCAACAGGGCACTAGGCAGAAAGGAAAATAACAGCTTTTGCAGTCTAAGACACTCTCTTTGGTATATTTTACTGTTAATTACCAATAAAAAAAATATTTTTAATGGGGTGCCAGCAGTCTGCCCTCTTTTCCACTTTTGTACATCCAAAATAATAATATTTTCTAGGTTTCTCAAGTTCAAAGTAACACTAAAAAACAGTGATAACAGGATCATCGTGTTAAACCATTATCTTTCAATAACAGTTCTCCTATAGAACAGTTTTAAATCAATTAAAACAAAAATTCCTGTCAACATTTGTCTTTTTCATATGTACTACTAGAAAAATTTCTTTAAAACTTAGTATGGAAAGGATCTTTACAGATGTACAATTTTCTATTCCCTTCTTTTAATATTGAACAAAATGTATGTAGGGAAGATGTCCTTCCTTGAGATGAAAAGTAGGCACTGGCATTTACTTCTTAGCTTACTAAAACGGTGACCTTAAAACGTCAACCAGAGTGGAGAAAGCCTGACACAATGTGTTCCACATTCCTTGTGTAACTTACATTAGGCTTATAACTAATCATATAAGAATTATCCAGTCATTAACAGGCAACTGGAATGTCTACAGTATCTACAGGATTCCTTTTTCCCTCTGTCTGTTCTGGGAAATGGTAATAAACTGCTTTCAGTGCACCATGCCTTGGTGTGCAAGTCCACAAAAGTTAGGAAGCTATAGACATTTTAAGGGATTAAAATCCCAGAAAAAGCATATGAAACCAATAAAAGACACACAATGTCTGACTCCAAATACACACATGGAAGAGCAGTACGCAATGCTGAATCCCTCTCAGCACTGCTTAATTGCTCGTCTCAGTTAGCTTGCATTGCAAGTGTCTCTCATTTCGCTCGCTCACTTGCTTGTGTTCAGCTGCAATGATGACAGATGAACTGGCTAGTCATATCCAGCTTGCACTACCCTGATATTTCACACAAAAATTTCTTTCTTTATTCTTACAGACATGGATCAGGAGGTACAGCATTTCCCCAAAACCTCCAGGTGGTTTAGTAAGTGTTACCATCCTGCTACAAGCCTACCACTCTATGCTGCTAACTGTTAAAGAAAACCTTCTGCAGAAATGGGTGGTACAGACACAGTTTTGACAGCAACATCATTTGAGGGTTTAAGGTCCCGATTTATCATAGCATGTGCATCCCAGCTTGTGTCCATGTGTTCTTTCCTCTACAGAGCATGCTAGGGGGAGATGAGTGTAGTCAATAATCCTGGTGCAGTCCTCAACATTCAGTCCCTGAAAGCCAGCCATTATTTCAGATGCATTCAAAATGCTTATCACCTCTGGACTTTGTAACAGTCGCTTCACAAGCCTCTGCAGCACTGTACCTCCCATCATGCTAGTACCAAAATGCTTTGCCGCTGAGGTGTAGCAGCTTAGACTTACTAGCCTGACAGACATTTAGTTTTATGCTGTATGTGAGGTGAGGAAAGGGACAGACTCCTTACATGTCTCCATGAAGTTCTGGAGCTATCATTGGCTAGGCAGAATTTTACGTGGCACCACAACCACAATCTACTAGGCCTCCTGTGCTAAGCAAGGGAGATATGCAGCAAGCACCGAGTCTCTACAGTCAGCCATAAACACAAACTTGCTGTCTTCCAGGATTCAGAAACTACTGTTATCTCATCATCCCCACATTTTGGACCCCAGCTGCCCTGCTGGGTGACTGCCTTCTGCCCCAGAAGGAGAATCTCATCCAATGGATGCAGTTTGTTAGTTCCACTACTTGAAGAAACACAAAAGAAAAGCTGTGAGAGCTGTAAGTGCTCAAGGAAAGACAACGTGCATCAAAACCACTTCTCTACATCCTAAGAAATTAGTTTCTGAGCCCTACACCATGAAACAGTTCCCATATTCCTGTTAGGTAAGTACTGCATATCTTAGGATGGAGGCCCAGGAATCCTGGTACCAGCCTATGCAACAGATAGAGGTGGTACAGGAAGTGTAAAACTGAGGTGTAAGGCTTCACAGGTACAAAACTAAGCCAGAACACACTAAAATGCTGCAGACTAAAAATACATTAAGCAATATTTGGAAAGGTATGAAGGGCCAGTGAAGTCATATGAGATCTCAGCACAGCCAGTACACATCATTTGAAAAGATATCAAATTATTCTTTTTTCTTTTTCTGCTAACCCGCCCCAGTAATGGATTAATCCCAGTATAATGGATTAATTTTGTTACAACTGGTGCAAAGTTGGCCTAAAGAGTCATGTGAGGTGATTCGCTGAGGCATACCCTACTTTTAATGTGTATATGAGAGAGATTATTCTTTCTGCCCACCCCACCTACACTCAGAAAGAGAGTCCAGCTGTTGACTTCTGTCATAGCAAGGGATCAGTACATATTGCTTTACATTTTCAGTGCTGTTCATGCAAGTAAAAAGGCAGCTTAAAGACTTTGTAAGTTAAAGCTGAAATTCTCCAAAGCCTCCACAGATCATGGGGCTTATGGCTTTCATTGAGTCATAGCTTGTAGACTTTAAAGGCCAGAAAGGAGCAATAGATCTTAGGTGTAACCTGCACATTGCAGTTCATTAAACTTCAGTCAGTTACTCCTGTGCTGAGCTCAGTAACTTCTGTTTGCCTAAAGCGTATCTCCTATAAAGGCATACAGCCTTGATCTGAAGACTTCAAAAGAGGAAGAAACCACGGCTTCCCTCAGTATTTTGTTCCTGTGGTTAATCAAACTCCTAGTTCTAAATGTATGCATTATTCTAATCTGAGCTTTTGTGGTTTCACTTCACAGACATTGGTCCTTGATATGTTTTTTTTCTTCTAAAATAGTCCTTTTAGTTCCTAGTATTTTCTACCCTTGGAAGTATGTACACACAGTAATCAAGTCACCTCCCAATCTTCTTTTTGATAAACCAAACAGATGGTGTTCTTTCATCTCTCACTGTAAGTCTTTCCAGTCCTTCAATCATTTTCATGTCTCTGTTCTGTACTTTCTGCCATTTGCCTTTTTTTTTTTTTTTTTTTTTTTTGAAGTGGACAACAGGATTATACAGAAAAAGCCAGTGTCCGTTTCACTAATGCTGTATAAAGAATACAATTATTCATCCTTGCTATTCCTGTTCACTATTCCGCTGCTTACATGAACAAGGATTTTCCATGACCCCTTTTTGCCACAGCTTCACAACAAAACAAGCTGTTTGTCCTTTATGACATTTAAATGCTTCTCAGTGTTGTTGCCTTCCAGTTTCCTGTCCCAAAATCTTTCCTTACCATAACTTGCTATAATGCCACATTAGGCTTATCTAAAGAGTGATGGCAAAACAACTAATTCACCAACATCCATTTTCCCAAATTTTACTACATTTAATATTGCTGTGAAGTCCCAGCTCCTGGAAGCATGTGATTATTCAAGAATTTTCACTGTCTTTTAAAAAAAACAAAGTATCTACCATCTATGTTTGAAGATCTGCCTTGTTGTACCTGAAACATTAGGAAGTCCAGGACAAACTTAAAAATATTTTAAATTTATAATTTAAGAAGACTTATGCCTTTTAAACTAATATATCATTTTTTGAGTATTAGGCTGAGTTATCTGAAGAAAAACAATGTGACAGTGAGCATGATATAAAGAAATCCACACTATGTCTGATTTTATGCAGTTACCAATAATTTGCATTTCCCTGAGAAATAAAACTCATGCAAATAAGATTTCTAGAGCTCAACAGCTGGAAGGCTTCTACCTTTCTCATGGTGTTTGGTCTTTCAGAAAAGCTTCTATGGAACTGATGAAGCACTGAAAATACAAGGGAAGGTTTGAAGAGAATAATGAAGGACAATGAGAAAGATTAAAAGCAAATGAAGAAATAAATAAAAGGATAGCATCAAAATTTACAAAGACTGTAAAACTGGAGGTCAAAACCAATCTGTACTCTGGGTTATTCAATACCAGTAACAGAATACCACAAAATATAGATATGTATGTTCACATTTGTGATTTTATTTCTATCATAACAGATCTTATCCAGCTACAACTGCTGAAACAGCAACTGAACTAAAAATGTATATACATAGCTGAGAATTAGCTGAAGAACACATCTTGAACAAGCAAAGTTTCATGAGCCAAGCTGTAAATTTGTGTTATAAATGTCTGTCTGCAGTGCAATATTGATTTTACTCCTGAGTAATACCACTGATTGGAGAGTTCTATAACGTAATAAAGTAATAAAAGGAAAGTTTTTATTTGACCCAGTGACTTGATGATTCAGGCATGTTTTAAAAGATTAAAAGAGATAAAAATCAAACTGAAATGACAAAAAATGCTCTTTGAAAAGTCTGTTTTCCTTTTTATTAGAAAATAAAGCCACTTTCACTCAATTTCCCTCTGGCCCAAGTTATTTGTAGAACTCCATGTTTTATTTAAATATTCAAAATTTCTACTAAGATACAGACAGAAGTTTCTTCATTCCTGTCATTTATTAAATAGGTTCAGAGCTTCACTGAAGAAAACTAAAAAACCTGCTTTGATTTCTGTAGGCCAGGTAGTTTCAGGTTATACCTCAAGATATATATGTATAAAATGTATACACTGCAGAAAAAGGCACAGGGAAGACAAATGCAAATAAATACTTGGTCACTCTGTTAATTTTAAAAAGATTTAGCTATGGATTCTGGATATTTTAATATACCCCCTCCATGCATTGTATGGGGAAGAGACACACAGAAGTAAGATTTGCATAAAATAATCCCTATGCAAACCAGAACACAGCTTAACTCCTTTATCTTCTCCAAGTCTAGGAATCCAAATAAGATCCTGTTTTTTCGATGTTTTTATCAATTTCCTCTGCTACACAAAATTTTACACAAACCAAAACATACGTAAATAGGTCGCATTTCAAAGTAAATTTTTCTTTACATTTGCACTATTGAGAAACCAGAGCTTGATGCTAATAACAAACTGCATCTAATTAGAATGAGGTAAAGAAAGCTACAGAGAATAAGGGTTATATGTGGGGCTAATTATACCATCAGCAGAATTTCACACTGAAACAGTTGCAAGTAAACTGAAATTAACAGTTTCAGCTGTGTGTAAAATCTTTTCAAACACAAACAGAATAGAATTACACTTAGCAGTGATGATAATTTGTTAAGGAAATAAAGAATTTGACCATAAGTTGCTAAAATGAGAGAGACATGATTGTTTCAGAAAACAAATGCTACTAGGCAAGATAAGCATCCAGAGACATCCAAACATAAGCAAGAAATGGGCAGTACCTAGTTCTGAACAAAAAACCCCACCACCTTCCAGAACTGCAGTACTAGTGTGCTGTCTCACTGCTTCTAGTAAACCAGTCACAACACTAAACAGAGAACAGGAAGAGCTGTGGGCTTATTTGCATTTGACATAGAAATTAATTCCAACCAGTTGCCCATGACTTTGTTTGTAAAAAATCTCCAACTAAAAAATTTAAAAAAAAAAAATACTGTGACAAAACCAGGAGACTACTGCTATGGCAAGACAGAGGGTATAAAAACGTCTTACTATCAGTTCTGGATACCAGCAGACCTGCATGAAAAGTCATGGATTTACACCAGAGGTATCCCCTCTGCTTATCAGCAAGGTAGAAAAAAGGAAAAAAAAGTTGTGTTTTTAAAAAATATCAACATTTAAAAAAAAAAATCCCTGCCAGAGGAATGAGCAAACCATGTAATGGTCAAGTGACAAATAGAAACAGAAGAGTCCAAGAAATATAAGTTTGTTTTTCAAGACACCAAGGGGTACACAAGACAACCTGTTTGGAGAGGAAGAAGAGAGAAGGAGGCTAAGATAATTCTTCCATTCACACCACTCAGAGCAGCACCGACGGTTCCAGGCACATTAAACTTCCTTGTATGCAAAATGGTACATGGTTCTGCGCTGATGGAATCACAGCAGTCAGAACTGTGGTGAGATCACCAAGTACAGAAAATGCACAGGCACCAAAACTGCAAAAAAAATGCCGGATCCTGAACAGAATTGTGTGAGACCAAAACTCCTCATGCTTTTAGGAGCTGTGCCTTAAGAAAGCCAGTAAACACTAGCAGGATGTGAGCTCCAACTGATTAAGCAATTATGAAATATATGTGAACGCACATGTATACAAAGGAGTCAGACTATTTCTGATATTTTAAAGTACAAAGAATTGGCTCCAAGGAAACAAAAGTTACTGAAAAAGATAGCATAAATATGAGCAAGTCTGTGTTAGTTATAGTTACAACACTAAAGTAACAGCTTAATACAGAGAGGATTATGTTAATATTTATGTGTGCTGGCTGAGCACAGCCAGGGTGGACAGTCTGATCCAGGTGTTCACATAATCAATAAGAGTTCTGCTGTCTTCCCTGACACTCCATCCAGTTTAGCATCATGCTGTATGGGTATGTGTGGGTGAATCATCTGCAGCACCTGAACAGGATGTGTGGAGAGGTTTGGTGAATCAGTGACCCGGTATCAAGGCAAGAAGCCATTATTTTCCTGGAGAGTTCACTTTTTTTAGGAGAGTTTCTAAATCTAGGTCATTTAGAAAACCCATTTTTGCCCTTCCTACAGCAGAGGGTATTCCATCTGGCTTTTTGTCCAACCTTCAATTTTAACAGGTGTTTTTAAAACATTAGAAGTGTCCTCCTATCTCCCAATTTCCTAATGTATTGTTTGGGGTTTTTTTTTTTCTGCTAAGACCGCATAGCTGCAGCTGTGCACAGCTAGACCACTGCAACATTCCTGCAACCTCAGCAGTGATGACAAAATAAGAGATGAAAGAAATGGCCACTGGGCAAAATCTAAAAATCTGTTTAAAACTGCATGGACTCCATGGCATGAAAAGCATTATTTAATCTAGGATACCCTATTCCCTTTAATACAACAAACCAAAATTCTGGGTCACAGTTTCAAGTTCATGCTCCTCCTCCATTCACATACCTAGCTTCATATCGGATAAATATGAACTTGTCACATTTCAGCCTAGGGCTGTTACTGTTTTTAATTTTCAGTGGTAGTTTGATCACAGATCACACAAGTACCTTGTAAGAGGTGAGGATGAAGAGGCTGGTGAGCAGTAAGAACAGCTGTCATCTCATCGTGATCGGAGGGATGTATGTATTCATAAATGCTGTTACCAGTAAGCTCCACCTGTGAAGAGACATGTAACACATGAAGTGGTGCAGCTGGGTATTTTTTTTCCTATCCCAAAAGTGCTCTTAAGTAACCTGCATACACTGCATCTGGGTAACTACACACCATTTTTAAAACATAAGTTGAATGTATCAAAATTGTGTTCCAAATTAACACCCATTAAACTGAATTAATTCCTTCTTCAGCAGTGATAGTGGCTTTTGTGGGAATTTCCCGTGATGATCCAGATACAGAAGAGCTGCTATCAGAGAGAGCTGGCAAATGAAGTGATAAACTAGAGCAGCTGTAGAAATGTTAGATTGCCACCAAATGGGATAAAATCTCTGTGAACTCTGTTAATGTCTCTCAAGAAGCCAGATATCCAAATAAATAATGTTTCTACAGGTTCCCAGAAACTATCACCTGCATTCAGCTGGCAGCTGAGCCTTCAGAGCCAAACCACTAGACTTACACAATTTCTTTGTGTCTTTTCAAAGACGATCCACCACACTCAATCCACAGCAGTGTGAAGGGCTCAGAACAGTAGCCAGTGAATTCAAAAGGCAGACTTCCATAGATTTTCATGGGCACTGGACTGAGCCTTTGCTGCTTTAAGTAAATATGCACAGTAAAGACTAGATCTGTCTTAAATATCTGTATTCCCTCTTCTCACTTGAACTTTGCTCGCACAAGAATGTATTTCTGTCTTTCCCACTGTTGTACCCATAATAACTGTTGCACAAAAAAATGAATGGCGTGCACCGTATGTCCTTTTTGCTAACTCTATTTGCCACGTATAAAACTCACCAACAAAAGTCTCCAGATAGATGCAGTAATTGATTTAAGGAGTGAACCAATACTTTGAGCCTGTGTTTTAAATTAGTGTCAGGCTGCCCAATTGTTCGGTGTGGCCTGATGTGCCTTGGGCCCCCAAGATCAGAGACAGCTGAGAGGTGAAGTAATTTAACCTATTATTCTGAGCCAATCCTACTGATTTGCTAAGATGTATGAGTTGCCTTTTCTTTGGAATAAATGAAGTTGTCTACCCCACAAAGCAATGTTTTTCTGAAAATGTTTCTCATCATTCCATTTTCTGCATTATTCATGGAATGTCTCTTCCCAAGACTATGCAAACTAACTTTTTTTCCTAGCCATCTATTCCCCACTGCTTCTTTCCAACAGCCCCTCCCTGCAAAAACAAAAACACCAACACTGATTTTATATTCTAACCACAATAAAATTCCACTGAATAAGGAAAAAAAGAGAGGGAAAAAAAGAAAAAAATGAAAGGAGAGATGGAGAGAGAGAAAGAATGGCAGAGAGAAAGAGGTGAAGAAAGAGACAGAGA
Organism: Strix aluco; assembly: GCF_031877795.1. Taxonomy (NCBI): domain Eukaryota; kingdom Metazoa; phylum Chordata; class Aves; order Strigiformes; family Strigidae; genus Strix; species Strix aluco. The sequence goes on along the minus strand of NC_133932.1, from coordinate 36,248,020 downwards.
TGAAGGAAGAAGGGAAGGGAAGGGAAGGGAAGGGAAGGGAAGGGAAGGGAAGGGAAGGGAAGGGAAGGGAAGGGAAGGGAAGGGAAGGGAAGGGAAGGGAAGGGAAGGGAAGGGAAGGGAAGGGAAGGGAAGGGAAGGGAAGGGAAGGGAAGGGAAGGGAAGGGAAGGGAAGGGAAGGGAAGGGAAGGGAAGGGAAGGGAAGGGAAGGGAAGGGAAGGGAAGGGAAGGGAAGGGAAGGGAAGGGAAGGGTTATCTACGTTGCTTCATTTATATAATTTTCTCTAAAAGTTCTCCTTTAAAAGCACTGGCTGTTACTTTTCAGGATTGCAACAGGTGGGGACCCCATATTCAAGATTTAGTGGCAGGGGAGGAAGGAGAATATACAATCTCACTGTGAGTCATGCTTCTCAATGCTTCTGTTTGTTTTTAATACATGAGGAAAAACATATTGTAAATGTCCATAGCTATCAGTCACCAACAGACACATAAAACTGATTTTTTAAAAATTCTAATAATTCATATGGTAATGGGCATTTCATTGGCCTATATGCTTAGTAAAGCAGAACATGAAAAAAATAATCATTGCAAAAAATTCACAGCTGTGGTCAGTGTTCAAACCAAAAGGAGTATCACTTATGATACTAATAGTGATTTCGCTGAAGAGTATGTTTTGCCTTTGAAATTAAAATGATTGTATCAGAGAATACAGCTTCCCCCCAAGAATCATTCATGGGTGGCTATGTGCAAACAGTCTCTCCCTTCAATATAAAGACCTTCTTACAAAACACCACCAATCAACCTGATTAGCAACATCAACTGTAGTAATCCAAAAGATCTTGTTGCATCTCTGCTATTACTGAGCATAATCATAACCGCATCAACACGCATCTACTCTCTTACAAAGTATAACTCATGGGTATCTCTTGCTTTTCCAAAAGTCACTGCCTATTTCAAAAAGATTACTCACAGAAATACACGTTTTTTCACAGGATTCACACGACTGGACCCAAGGTCACAGTCTTATCCAAACTGTAATTTGTATCCCAGAGTTTATATCTAAAATTTGAAAACTAAAGTGCTTTGTCAAACTAATGACTAGTTTTTCTCGTTATACACATAGGAATATTTTCTACTCTGATGTATGCATCTGCAACCCCAGCAAAATCAGCGGGAGGCGAACATACAACACTGAAACCAAAATTGACTGTAAAAATGCAAGTGGAAACATAAAGCCGTCAGCAAAGAGATGGGGGCTATGTGAGAGTCAAATAACCAAAATATGTATACATAATTTTGAAACTGACCACAGTCTCCTGCTACGCATAGTGCATGCATGCTATTTTAAAGCCTACAATGAAACACTGAAAACTTAAAAAAATAAATTATATGGTTCAATTCATAAACCTTCTAAAGTCCCATGCCTCAGGCTTATTAAACCAGCTTCCTTGATGCAGCTTTTTAATATCTGTAAATACCTGCTTACTACCCAATATCGCTGTTTCCTACTAAGAGCTTTTTTATGTGTAACTCAGCTGCACATTTTTTTCCTGCCAAGAAACGATTCATAATAAACACAGAGGACTAAGTAGATGGATTCTAGAGCAAATAATTACATATTTTGCCTTTCATATACTTATTTGATGAAAGTAAAATAAACCCTTGGAAAAGTTCAGATGTTTGTGGTTAAATATTTCAAGACTTATCAAAAGTCAAAGATAAGCCTGGCTCCCTCATGGACCCAGAAAATGGCTGGAATAAGCTCCAGACTTTCAAATTTTTAAAAAATATATATCTTTCACCATTGTTTCCTAGGAGGATTTTCCTCTCCATTTTGTGTCTTTGGACTCTAAGGGGAAAAAATATTTGGGGATTTCAAACCTATTTGTTATCCATGGACAAGAAGAGACAGGGAATTGGATCTCTCAGCTCGTACAAGTCAGTTCAACACTGGTCTGAGGCCAATCGAAATTAGATGGAGGATGGGGTCCTAACCATCAGTATTTACAATATTTACTGTTACAGTTGAGAGCAAAGGCAGATCAAAATCCAAAGCCACAAATTAAGTGGTAGGTCCACAAATGAAGATGTAGCCTTTTCAGAAATATTGTTTCTGATTCTCTGATGCTGCAGACAGAAGTGAATGAAGTGATGCTAAAACACAATCCTTTCTGTTGTTTTTAAATCTTAAACTAGCTTAACTACACCAGCCAGTGAAGGGTTATTCAGAAGCTCTAATTTCTTTCTGCTTAAGTTAAATGCAAGATCAACTAGAAGATAAAGGCTACTATAGCAGGTCTCCAAGAATATCCTGCAAAATATTTTTAAATGGACTTTTTATTTCGTTTAAAAATATATTTTTAAACAAATCGCACTTTAACTGGAAATTGATGTGTGGACTAGTTAATTGTCAAATTATTTAATAAAAAGGCCTTTCTATGAACACTTTAAAAGATTTTCTACAATCATCATCACTCTGGTCTCAGCTTGTATTGGCTGGGGCTCTGTAAGAGCACTTGTTGAAAATATAGTGTGGGATTATGACTTGGTGAGGGAGACTTGCAGAATTTGCTTCTACAGACCAATCTCATTCTTGTTGATGTCAGTGGCAAAACTCCCAGTGATTTCCAGCAAAGTAGGAACAAGAACTCCTTTAGAGCCCTGGGAAGCTTACAGGAATATCCTAGTGTTAATGTATTAATATCCTAGTACGTAGGAGCAGCCTAGTATTAATGCCAGTACTACTTAAAGCAAAATTGTCCCTTCAAAAATAGAACATTGAGAAATAGCAAGAACAGATTAGATGATAAAACAGTATGAGGAAAGAGGGGGAAAAATCACTGCCTTGTTTAGCTGGGGGTTCTATTTATAAATAAAAAACTGTGCACTGTGAAATTGCTGGAGCACTTAATGTTTTGATAGTCTAAAACATGCCCTTAAATTTCACATCCCTCTGTCCCTCCAACCTATAGCTTTCTGGGGAGTTCAAGGATACAGCCCATTCATTTACAGATCTCTGCTAAAGTGAAATATTTGTGATTTTGCTTATTAAATTGACTTCAATAAGCAATATGACCAAATCCTCTGGTTTTCCTCGACACCTCTTGCACTAAGGGTTTATAGATACTTAATGTGCAATGCACATGGAATTCAGACTGTGCAGATGGCCGTGAGGGCTAAATATGACTAAAGCCTGTATGACAGTTTCCGTCCCCTCTCCTTGAACGTGACAAAGTCTATTTGGTGCCCTACTGATCCCGTGGTTCTTTAATTTCACCAGATGACTGGATACTACTGAGACCTACAAGATCTGATGACTTGATATTCCTCAAAAAGAAAGAAAAGAAAGAAATAATTTCTGGACAAAACCTGGAAGATCAGTTAGCACTTATCAAACAGCAAGCAGCACGAGACAATTAAAGTCTACTTCAGCAAGGACAGATGGGAACACTCAGTGCTTTGGAATAATTGTACTGACTAAATGAATCTATTTAAGCAGTCAGCACTGTGGTGGATCTTTTCAAAAAGTTAGTGTGAGAAAAACTTTTAATAAGACCGTCGATTCAGAGTAGAAATTATGGCCATTCTCTAGGAAAGTTTATTCTAAAACAAAGCAATATTGGAAGTAATTTGAAGGTGCATTAAATGTTATGAAACAACTAATACTATGCGGTAGCAGACTCAGTTGAACAAACAGCTTGAACTAAGAATGTTCCCTGGACACGTTTTTAAAAGTTGGCAGAAAAAAAGTATCCACACAGAGTATTGACTCTCAAAATTGCTTTTTCTAAAAGAGAGTACAAAACCAGAGATTGTAGTTGCCTTCAGATTCAGAAGTGTTTATGAGATTATATACGTGCTTTTTCGATTTTTCTATTTTTTCTATTTTTCTCACAACTACTATTTCTAATATCACTGTTATAAACACACATACAAAGAACTTCATAGTTTTTCAATGAAAAATATTAGTTGCCACCAAAGTTAAACCACACATATCATCCCCACAGCTCAGCCCCTTCTCTGTTTATTGGAATAGCCCAGGACATATTCCCCAGACATTTTTAGAACGTCCTGCTCTCTCTCACCTTGATCTCCTCGTTCTTCTTCCCTCTGCTATTAAGTCTTTATTTCACTTTATTTAACTCTGACAAGTGTCTGAGCTGTAACTGGCTCTGAAGAAATACTTCTGTTTCTTGCAAGCCTCATCCATGGCTCAGTGAAATTAATTAGGAGTCTTTCTACTGGACTTTGGCAGGCTTTAGGTCAGGTGCTACCAATGACTTTGTGTAATACATTTATGCACAAAGGCATGGAAACTTGCACTCTGCAATAAATTCAGGCTATTTGCCCTTGTGCCTATCCCAAGAAGGCAAAAAATTAGAAATGTCCTTCTAAGAAAAAAAACAATAAAAACCCCTTATACTTCTTGTGCAGAACAGTAGTAAACTGAGTTTTATGAGTTCTATCACAACCATATAAAATGCTTTACTGAAAAGACCACTGAGCTGGAAAAACTCAGGAAAAACTACCCTGAATTCCATGTGAACACTCATAAATCTGCCCCCCTTTTTTTCCTAAAGCACATTTACCATAAAACTCATGTTCCACATCAGATTTCCTCTCTATTTCATAGCAAGTCTCAATATCTTACACAATCTAAAACATATAGACGTGAATTCTAAACTTTATTTCAGACGTATAGCATTACCACACGGGCAACAGGTTTGGGTTTCAAGCTCTGTATATATCTGCAATTTGCAATATCATATTATTTATTACCCTTCTTAAAGGTAATGAGGAGTAAAATACAATGAATGAGAAAAGATATAAAGACAGTCACGATGTGGTTGTAAGTAAAGGAAACTTGAATATTTAAGTAAGGCCATTTGTCAGTCAAAGCTTCAAATACCCCTAAAAACCAATGACATTATATACATGGCAAGACACCAGTGTTAGGTTCCAACTCCAGTATCTGTATTTAACAGATGGATAGAATAAATCACTCATACCTGAGATAAGCCAAGATGTACAGATGCTGTTTCTGAGATGTACATTATTTTGCCGTCTGATGCTACCACGAAAACAAAGCCATCCAAAGTCTGAAAAAGAGAAAAATGTAGGGTAAAAAGCAAGCACTCTGTTTAAACCATTTATAGTGAAAAAAAATTTAAAGTCATTTGGAGGAAGATCGCTATCCAACTTCAACAGCAGCAAATAGCAGCAAAATTTAAAGAACAGAAACCTTCATCCGATGTTGTTCCTACAAACTCCACGACACACGTACACTTTGTGAAATCCAATTCATTCCCCTACAGATGCTAGCTTTACTACTTCACTTCAAGTTAACATTCTCCTGTTGATTCTGGTTATTTCAGCACTTAGTACAAATCCTGAGCTATGTGGTACTTAGGGGAAAGTCTAGTACTATGCAAGCCATTTTTTATGGCATAATTGGCAGACACAGCTTACCGCTATTTGCAATATATTTAATGATACCGTAAGCAATGCTTTAAAGGTCTTTGACTATATTTTTAATAATGTCTTTCTGAAGAGAGGACTGTCTGCTATGTAACCACGCAAACTTAGAAAAAGAAAGTAAAATAAATCAGCATTCAAAACTTTATCACACTTGAAGAGAGATATTTATGCCCATTAAGCTGTATCCCTACAGTGTGTGAATCTCGACTAACAGTAATACACAGTGCAAACTTCAGATCCAATCCTACAAATTCTTATTGACGGGATATTGACTGGAAGGGAAATATTACTTGTGTGCGTAAAAACTGAAGATTAATTTAGTCATATGCAATTCATACAAGAAAAAATAATATGCTGCAAATGGTACAGGTTAGCCAAAACTGGCCAGGATTTGGACACACAAACTATCGGTTTGGGAGTACCTTGATTCTTCAGTGCCCAACCTGAGGCATTTTTTTCAAAAGTATCTGATATTTTCAGTCAAAAAGTATCCATTATGTCTAACCAATTTAGGAAGCTTCAATCAAGACATACATCATTGGAAACATCATTGGAAAATACATTTGGAAGAGAAAAATAATTTTTACAGTACACAGATAAAACAAGCGCCTATTTTAATTCATCTTTTGAGTTACTGAACCAAGAGAGAAGCAATAAAATCCTGTATGCTTCATGTTCTTACAGTGCTGCCCCAATAAGAAAATATTCCAAATTATTCTCTGGCCTACTAACGATTCTACAGCATGTAATTGAAACCAGATTACTCTTTGCCTTTACTTTTTTCCTTTTTTGGAACATAAATCAAATTTTGTAGAAGTATTATAATGGGAAATAAATTATTGCACCCTTAGCCATAACTTTGCTTTTAAATACTGTCATCTTGCAATTGCTCTACGTAGCATCATAACTAAAACCGTGTCAGTGCTTCCATTACTGCATTATATGTTTCCTACACAGAAAAGCATATTGAAGCTGAAACTTTGCATGTACAGTTTCAGTCTGAGAACCCTTTAAAAAGAGTTTACAGTAAATGTGGGTTTATTAAAATGTTAAGCACTCCTAATTCAGAAATAACCGAACTGTAAAATGAGTATTACAGGCGATTAGCATATAATGTTACTTAAGTTCTTTTAATGCCAGACAAAATGTGAAATAGCTAACAGGGAGGAGGAGCAAGTGTAACAACAATGTTTTTTGTGGTATAACTAGGTAAGTATTTTCTAGGGAGATTAGTGATTCTGAAACAGCTGATAGGACATCGCCTCTATGAACAAAATTTTCAAGACTAGAAACACCTCCACATGAGATAATTTTGAACTTTATCGATTTCCATTTCCTGTGCGCGGTCGGTAACGCCTGCTTCAAATCACTCCTCCGAAAGCACGCTCTCTTTTGGGCTTCAGGGAGGCGGATGGCGCTTCGTAGGGCCGCGGGAGTAACAAGGGGGCGGCCGAGCCCGGCATTTCGGCGGCCGGAGCCCTCGCAGCCCGCCCGCCCCGCCACCCCGCGCCTTCCCGGCCTGCGCCGCTCGCCGGGGCCGGGAGCGGCGGCACCTCCGTGAGGGGCCTGCACGCGGCCGGGGCCCAACGGCCGGGGCGCGAGGCGGGCGCGCGAGGCGAGGGCGGGGGGGGGCGCAACGGCCGGGGCGCGGGGCGGCCCAAGGGCCGGGGCTCGCCCCCGGAGGCCTGTCGGGGCCAGAGGCGGGCGAGCCCTGCCGGCGGCTCGGCGGGGGGAAGCGGCCGCACAGTCCCGACAGGGTTTCTGTTGAGGTTTTTATCCCCACCCGAGCGAACCGTTAAAACAGCTCCAGCTCTGTGACCAGGAATTAACCTCCCACAATAAAAACGGCCGTTAAACGATTACGGTTTACTAGGTCTTTAAAAACGGGGGAGAAAAACCCTTGCTGTATTAAGTTCACATATAAAAAAATGGAGCTAAACGCGGGTTGAGGTGTTTTTTTTTTCCTCCCCTCCGGCTGGCACACACGCCCAGCTACGACTTCCTAAACTCCCCCTACGCGGGGGGAATTCGGAGGAATTCCAGAGCAGATCCACGGGATTGTGAACAACGGTATTTTCAGGTGCTAACGTCCAGGGGAGATCTAATCCAGATGCTCGCCCCCGCCTCGGGAGCCCCGCGCTCCCTCGCAGGTTTCCCCTCCCGAGTCACGGGCGGAGAACGGGGATCCCCGATGCCCGGTACCCCTCCAGCCCGAAGGCGCCCCCCGGTGCCGCTCGCCGGGGGGTGCCTGTGGGACATCCCCAGCAGCTCTGGGGTGTCTGATTATCGCTTTTACGGCTGGGAGACGCTTGGCGTGCACAGGGAGCCGATTAGTGCCGTGGTAAACTGTTACTCCTACTAGTCTCAAAGGTGAAAAAAAAAAAAAAAAAAAAATAACTGAAGCGGTTGGTGTCTCGGTTTTTCTCCCCTCCCAGCCGGTGTGAGGCTCGGGGGTAAGAGGAAGGTTTCACCCAGGCTCCTCTGGCGGTGCGGGTAGAGGAGGAGGAGGAGAGGCAGGAGGCTGATCACACCGCAGCACCAGGTTCCCGGTGCGCAGCGCGTACGAGAGGAGGAAGGCGTCCACTACCTGAAGCAAATGGGATCCGAGCTCCTTGGCCACGTTATCCAAGGGCCCTATCCTGCTCGGCTGTCCCCAGGCGTCGCCCAGACCTGCAAGGGAACCAAGGAGCTGGTTAGAGCGGGAAGAGGAGCCGGGCCCGTCCCCCCCCCCCTCCCCCGGGGGGTCGGGCCGCGACGTGGGGGCTCGGGAAGTGGGAAAGGTTGAATCCCTCCTACACACACGCGTGGGAAGGGAATCGCTCTTTTTCTGGAGGTACCGGCGAGGGGCACCCCCTCGGACGCGCCTTCTGCCTCCCCGGAGAGCCGCCCGCCCCCCCGGAGGCGCCTGCCCCAGCCGCTTCCCCTCGATGCCGGCAGCACCGTGTCCGTCCCCCGTCCCCCGCGGCCAGGCCGAGGGCAGGGGCAGGCTGGCCCCACTACTGAGGACCCGAGGGACGAGCCGCCCGTCGCGGAGCACCCGGCCTGCCCGCAGCCTGGCCAGGCACAGCCCGGGGGTCGGAAGGCGGGGGTGTCCCCACACGGAAGGCACAAGGAGCTGCGGGGCACTCGCCTGCCGTCAATTTACTGCCCCGACCACGCGTGCTCCCCGCGGGAGGTGCAGCAGAACGGCCCCCGACACCCGCCGCGGTCCTGCCCGGCGCTGCCCCCCGCCCCGCCGTCCCCCCGCCCCTGCCGCCGGGGGTGCCGGTGCCGACGACCCCTGCGCTGGCCAAGGCGGGTCCCGGCCGGGGAGGGGGCTGAGGAGGTTAAAGAGGAGCGGGGCTCAGCCGGGGAGAAACCGCCCCGACGGCCTCTTCCCCTGCGCACGGACTGGACCGAGCAGTTTGCCGGCGCGATTGCACAGATTTGCCCCCCTCACTCCCCCTCCCCAGCCCCTGCCCGCGGCCGGCCCGGCCCCGGCCGAGCCCCGGCCCCGCTCACCCGACAGGCCCGGCTCGGCCCCGCCGCTCCGCCATAGCGCTGCCCGGCGGGCTGGGGGGAGCCCGTGCGCCCGGCGCTGCCGCGGTGGCAGCGAAAAGTTATTGATGGAGCTGTGGGCTGGGGGTGGTGGTGGTCTGGGGTTGGTTTGTTTGTTTGTTTTTCATTTCCTCCATGAAAAGAGGGCTTGCACCAGCTCCCCGGTGGAGCTGAGACCACTACCGGCGCCAGCCGAGGAGCTGGAGACTCCCGTCGACACCTGATGGCAGACTCTGCAGAGTGCCATTGCCCGCAAGAGCGCACAGATGGGGGGGGGGGGGGGGGGGGCGCGGGAGGGGAACGGGACCGCACCCATTTAATGCCCCCTTTTTGGAGAGAAAGGACAGCCCTCGGGGCAACAGCAGCCGAGAAGCGCTGCGGAGGGGCCGGTGGCGGAGGAAGGCGGGGACGCTCGGTGCTGCCGGCCCGGCGGTGCTGGCTGCCGGCCGCGGCGCCGCCGACCCCACAAGCGCCCTGGCTCGCTGCGGCCGGGGGCCCCGGGGGTCCCGTCTGTGGCGTTTCGCGTGGGCGCCCACGCGAGCGATGGATGCTCACAGCCCTGCGCCCTTCAGCCCGGGCAGCCTTCAGTGTCGTCGCAAACCGATGTGCAGCCGTGAAACCGAGTGCCGCGTTTTCCTCCGGTGCCCTCTCACCGACCGGCTGCTTTCAAAGAAACTTCCCGCCGCCAGCTGGCCGGGGCGAAGGCCGCTGTGGCGGGAGCCCCGCTCGGCTCCGTTCCGGGAGGGAGAAGTAGCTGGCACCCAGGCAGAGAGCCCGGCCCCGAGCTCCGGCTCTGAGCGTGTTTCTAACCGCCCCCCCTGAAGCCCCCCCGGATCCGCGTGTCCTTTGGCCGGGTGTCCGCAGGTACCCCTGGCCTGAAAACGATGGGAGCCTTTCTCCCCGCCCTTGGGGGGGAACAGGATCTCCCACTGGAGGAAGGGGGAGCGGCGGAGAGGACGCGCGGCGAAGCGCGGCTGCCCGCCGTGCCTCCCCCCGAGTTTCTCCTCCCGGTGCCCCGGTGTCAGCAGCGGTGCCTGGCCCCGCGCCCCGCTCCCCCTGGGCAACCGCGGGGTACCCCGGGGACCTCGGCCGGCCCTGGCGCCTCCTTCCCGGCGTCGCAAGGCAGTGGCAGCACCCAAGGCCAGTCCCAAGAGGAGGCGTCTGTCTCCCCACACCGGGTCGGTCGCGCCGGCGGGTCTCTCCAAACGGAGCCGCAGAAGTGCCGGCGTGCGGCTGCGCTTTCTTGCGGGCAGGGGAAGGAACCTCCCCTCCCGCCGCGGACAGGGGCGCCCGGCCGCGCGGTGGGAAACTTGCTCTGAAGAGCCGAACGAAAAGTCGCACTTTTCTACCGCCGTTTCCCAAATTCGCAGTTTGGAGAAGGCTCCTAAACTTCCAGGGAGCCGCCAAAAGGCTCTGTCTGCTGAAACGCCGCTTCCCCCGGGGCGGGAAGTTTGAGGACCTCAGAGACATCCTGCAGTCCCTTTCCCGAGACGGTAGCAAACGCAAACGACAGAGTAGGTCCTGCTGCTGCGCGGCTTGCCCTTATTTCGGTTTACTAATTGCAAACCTCGAAACACGGGATCGTAACTCCGCAAAGGGGGTTGCGCATAGCGGTGTGAAAACTGTCCTGAAACGAGCCCTAACTTCCCGCAGGACGAAGCAGATTTACTCTTTGAGCCACTCACGAAGAAGCTCTTCAAGAACGAACCATGCCTTTGCCGCACCCGTGCGTGGCAATCTGCTCCGTCCTGTCCGTCACAGCTGGCCAGGGACGCCTTCACAGCATCCCTGAAATCGCCACTATTTTTAAGGTTCTTTCCTAACCCGAACTAAAAAAGTCACTTGCGCGGATTTGTTCCCTTTGAAATTTTAAATCGGAGTTGCAGTTGCGAACACGCATCAAACGTAAACGCGTTTGGTGGATCAGCCTGGCATTCGTCTAAGCTTATTTTAAAGCCGTTGATTTTATCATTTAATCCACCAGCAGATCGCTTTCAAGGTGGAAACGAAACGAATAAAACCTGACGTTCAGATAAAGGACTAACGCCCGTTAACTTGTCTTCCGAGAGATTTGCAAACGCGCGGCGTACGTCCTGTAAACATATGGATGCAATAGACTCCGCCGAGCTGCTCCTGCCCTGCCAGTAAATAACGCCCATTTTCACTCCCTGGGCTGGAGCGAGTCCAGCGGAGCAGCCGACACCGCCGCTCAGACCCGCTGGGGGTTTGCTGGGGTGGCCCAGGCCGGGCAGGGGTCTCCGGCGGGAGAGGCTGCCGGGTCTCCGACGCCGCTGCGGTGCCGGAGGGGTCATTTCGTAGGAAACGTTTAAAACTGCCCCATTGCAGCACGAATTAACCTGCGAGCCCGACCCAGAGAGCGATTTCCCTGCGAGCTGGCAGCTGGCGCATCCTCCCTGCGAATGCTGGGGACACCCGTGGGAGAGGCCTGTCCCCCAAGCGCAGCCCCGTTGCCGTGCTGGAGGGTAGGGGATCGCCAAAGCCAGCGGGTCGGGGCGGCTCCGGGCGCTGCCGGTAGCGTAAAGCCGGGCGAACCGGAGCCGGGCTCCGCGGCAGAGCCCTGCCCGGCGGGCAGGAGCTGGCAGGGCCACGCGCTGCCTGCGGCGAGGGCGGCTCGCCGGTCCCAGGCGCAACCTCCTCTTTCCTGGCGTCCCGCCGGCGGCAAACATGGGTGAGATGTCCTTCTCCGCCCGCCTCTAACGACCGCTGGTCCCGTCCCCAGCGGGACCGAGACAGGGACCGTGCGCGGGAGGGAGGCGGGACGGGCACAGCGGGATGCCCTGATCGCCGTTGTGCCCGCCAGCCCCTCCGGGCACCTGGCGGCACGTTCGGCTCCCACAACTCGTCCCAGGGACAGAGTGGGGGTTTTGCACGGACACCCCACAGTACGTGCTACTGAAAGACCTGGGGGTGCTCATACGAACGCGTCCCCCTCCCTTCGACAAACCCGGGCACGGCCGTCCGTCGTCGCACACCCCCCACCCCCCACCCCCGATTTTGACATCTCTGGCTGTTTTTCAAAGTACCTCAACATTCACTTTGTACCATTTCCCAGTTTCCAGGGAGCGGGGGGTGAGTTAAACTGTAATAAGATCTAGAAATATTTGGGAACAACTCCCACCTTTGCTCTCCAAATATATAAATTCGTGCGCACACACATCTGAAAGCCCGGTAGCTTTTCTGCTTGGGATTCTGCTAAAAGAATTACTTAGCGATGTTAAGTATCGGATTGCTCTGTAACTTGGAGTATTTCCTTTGTGTCTACTGTATTGTTCCCCGGCTCCCCCGGAGCGCTCCGTCCCCCCCGCGTTATTCAATCGCCACCTTTCACAAGGAACCTGGGTCAACTACAAGCGCCGGGATTTTCAGCGCTGCCTCTCCTGGGGGATTTTCTTTCCCCAGCGTGGTTGTGCCTCCCTCGGCCGGGAGAGCAGCAGAGAAATTCCCGGGAGGGGGGCGACCAGCTGCCAGCCCCGGTGCCCGCCAGGGACGGGTCGGAGGTAGACCCTGCCCTCCGCCTGGCTTTGGCTCCCTCGTTGAAGCGAGGCCTCGGGTTGGATGAGGAGGGGGGTGGCCTCTCAGCCCGTGAGGTGGGGGAGACAGCGGGGCACTGGGCGCGGGGCAAAGCTGGCACCTTGCCCTAAGCCCCCTCGGCAGCGGGGAGCGAGGTATCTCAGCCCCGACGGCGCAGAGGAGCGCACTCCGCTTGACAAGCGGCTCCGGGGGGCCGGTCCGGGTCTGGAGCCGCCGGGGAGCCCCCGGCTCCGGCGGGGTAACCTCTCCTCGGCGGGGGAGGCTCCCACGCCGGGGTCGCTTTGGGAAAGAGCAGGGCTGCGTTAGCTTAACTTGGCTAGGGATGTGCCGGGCCTCCCGCCTCCTCCCTGCGGGCTTCGGCGTCACCGGCTGGAAAGGCAGCCGAGGGCTGGGCGATGGGAGCGACGGGCGTAAAGAGCAAGGCTTTAGGTTGTTTGGGTTTTGTTTTTGTTTTTGTTTTTTGAAAAATAAAAGAAAAAGGAAAAAAGGAAAAGGCCAAGTCCCAGGGGAAAAAAAAAAAAAACAAACAACAAAAAACAAACAAACAATCAAAAAAAAACCCAACCAAACAAAAAAACCCAGCAAAGACGTCCTCCAGGACGCCCGGACAAACTCAAACCCGGCTCTTCCCAGCGAGCCAGAAACACCAGATCACGTCAACAGGCCCGAAATCGGGGGCACGCCAAACAGCGAGGTGCCGGGCAGAGCCACAGCTACCACTGCAGTGACCCCCTCTGTGTCCCCCTCCCTCCCCGCGGGGCGGGAGAGGCCGGAGCCACCCCGCCGCCGCCGCCCGTCCCCGCACCGCACGGCTGCCGGCTCCCGCCGCCTGGCAGCGGCCGCGCAGCTCCAGGGAAGCCCTAATGGCACTTCTGTTTTAGTAAGACCTTTAATGCCACTATTAGCGGTTAGTACAATAGAGGCACGAGGTTTTGATGAGGGGGATAAGTCGCGCCGTCGGCTCGGGCTTTATTTATTTATTTCATTCACTAATGAAGCTCTTCCGAGCGCGTATGAAAATTAAATAGCTGTAAATTCGCCTTGGATTTCTTAAAATATACATTCACGGCCAGGTTTAAATCGGGACCGAAAACTCTGTATGCTCCTAGTAATTTCTATTGTCTGCGTCTCGGAATAAGGAAGAGGTCTAAGATCTACCGCTCAGTCACTTTATTCAGATTATTTTGTATAGCTCACATTATCTTTTGGGTCACTTATTGATAAGTTCGTTCCTATCCGGTTTAAACATCCATAAATGCACAGTTTTATAGGCAGTTTTGGAAACTGCGCCGGGGATGGAGGAGGGAGAGAGTCACAATTTAACCAGCCTGCCATAACCGGGAGGCAGAGAATGGCGGTTTTTAAATACAATTTATTCTCGCGTCTCTTTCTTTCATTAGCACATTTTCAGGAAAAAAAAAATACTGACAGTCAAGACAGAAGAAGTCCCGTGGTGGTTTTTTGTTCTACAGTAATAAATGCCTTGGCAAAAACTCAAAACACAAGAGAAGACGATCTTACAGAGCGGGGGCGCGGGGGAGGCTGTAGGTTGCTGTCTCCTGGACTTTAATTCATGAATCTGAAGGTCAGAGCGAAACCGCACGGCAAAATCTGTGATATCGGAGCACGAAATTGTGCCTTCCAGTGCTTGCACTTTGAGGGAAGAAAGGAGTTGAAATATAAATCTCCTTTCACTCTCACTTCTTGAAGCCTGATCGGGCGCCTCCGCGGGGGGATCTGTGAGTTCAGTCCAAAATGTGCATCTTCGGGAAAACCCAAGCCGGGGTGAGCAGGGGGAGACCTGTCCTAACCCCCTTACAAGCCCTGTCGAAGCGCTGGGATCAGACACCTTCGGTGATGGTCTTAAACTTTGCCTAAACTACGTGTCAGCTCGCTCTGGAAATAAAGCGGGGGCGGGGGGGAGGGGGGGGGGAGACATCCACTGGAGTTTTTAAAAACACAGCCCTCTCTCTCTCTCTCTCTCTCCCCTTCCAGTCTAGACAGAGCTGGAAGCCAGTTGGGAAGCTGGACGACGCTTCAGATCACGCTGGCTGCAGCTACCCCGGGCCTAGCACGCACGCTGGAGGCGTCTCAGGCCTGTGTGTCCCCCCCTCGCCACCGCGGGCTGGAAGAAGTAAACTCCCTTGAGCCTTATGGGGGTGATGCCCCTACGGGGGTGCCGGCCGGGGCGGCCCGGGGCGCTGGACCAGCGGCGTCAGCCGCTTCGGGGCCGACCCCCGGGGGAGCGCGGGCGGCGGGGCTCCCCGCCCCGCAAACAGAGGCCGCCGGGGCGAGGGAGCCTGTTACGTGCCCACCCTTATTACAAGCCCCAGAACCTCGGATGTGGGTCCCCCCCATCGGGTCCAGCGTGCTCCAAGGGGCTCTTTCCCCAGGTCTTGCTGCCCCAGATTTTAAGATGCCGTGCCAGGCAGCCCTACGGGGCTGTTGGGCTTCCCCGCCTTCCACTCCCAGTAAGGTCAGCTGGAAATCACCAGGCGGGTATGGGGTGGGGAGAGGACCCCCCCTCCCCTCCTTCCGCAGACAAATCCCGAGGGAAAGGGAAGCAGCACCCCCTCGCCCGGCACCAAACGCCCTCCTGCAGCCGGCGGGGGAGCGGGCACTGCCCGCGGCCGCCTCTCCCCGGCTCCCCCCTCTGCCCTCCACCCTCCCAGGCATTAAACGCAGAGCTCGGGGACCGGAGGCGGTTATTCCCCCGGCCTGTCATCCCTGGATGCATAGCTTTGGTTTTAAATGTATTTCCATCCGTACTTAAGACGATGAAAGATCAGGAATTCGCTGTATGCATTTAAACGTTGCTCTTAATAAGCAGAGTGTGCGGAAGCGCACGCCCGGCCTGTTTAAGGAAGACAGACACATAAAACACACCCGAGCTGAGGGTATAAACCTGCTCTCGCGGCCGTCTTGTTGCTCTTGAGGATCAGTAGGGCTGGAAAAGCAGGGGTACATCCTGCAGCATCTCGAAACGTGCCACTTTTCTTCCCTCCCTAAACCAAAGCCATCCGGGGGCATGCTCCCCAGCCAGGGCCGGCGAGCGGCCCCCCGAAATTACGACGCTCTATTTCTCATCGGGAAATTTCCCGATGGGGGATAATGGCTGAAAATTACAGCGGAGCCGCTCCCCGCGTCCCCTTGCTCCTCTAACCCGGCGCCTTTCGGGAGCGCACGCTCAAGGAGCCCTGGCTGTCTGTAGCACTGCTAGTACTTGCTCTCGAAATTACCGAATTAGATGCCCATAACGGTAAGCTTTTCTGGGTCTGGGAATGGGTTTTTTTCCAGCACCCCCTTTCCCCTTATTTTTATTTATTTATTTATTTTTAATTTGCAGCCTTTTAATAAAGCTCCTTAGAAACCGCGACGGAGAGCAGACCTTCCACTCCGGAATTTGCTAATTCCTTCACCCGCCGCCCCGTCCAGAGAGGCACAAACAAATGACAAAAGCGGGGAGCTGGGCTTTATTCAGCCGCTCGCAGACACTAACCAGCGCTTCGCTTCACCTCTCCCACCGGCTCCCAGCGGCGGTGCGCAAAGGGCGGGCAGCCGAGGGCTCCCCACGGGTGCGCCCCGCCGCCTCCTCTCGCCCCAAGCGGCCCCCATCCGGCGCCCTTTCGGCGCTCGGGGTGTAGGTGCGAGGCTGACAGTGGGGTGTGTGGGGGGAGGTTTGGTTTTTTTTACCAAACCCCTGGGGAAGGAGAGATGGGTGTCAGGCCTGTTGCTGCGTGTCTCCCCGGAGAGGCTGCAGGAGCCACCGGCGCTAGCCGCCCCGCACGGCCCCGGCCGGGGAGCAGCGGGGTGCCGGCCCCGTTCGGGGGCGGGGTGGGCTCGGAGCGGCCCTCCCCGCTCTCCCCGGCCCCAGGAGACGGCGGAGGGGCCTCGCTGAGAAGCCGCCGCGCCTTATTTCCCAGCCTCCTTCCCTACCTCCAGAAATCTCCAACCAAACCAAAATAATAACAACACCCACACTATTTTTTTTTTTTTCCCCGAGGCCGTGCCGAGGGGCCTCCCCCGGGGGCCGGGGCGCCTGCCTCCCAGGGCCGCAGATGCCGGGCACAGGGGAGCCCGCTCTCTTCGGGACGGTCCCCCCGAGCAGACGGAGCAGACAGAAAAGGGGTGGCCATTAACAGGACGGCTCTGCCCCGCCGCCGCCGGCCGGGGTCCCCGCGCAGTCCGTACCCCCGGAGTGGCTCGGGGGGGGGGGGGGGGGGGGGGGGGCTCGCTTTCCTATGTGCAGCCGCGGCGAGCTGTTTTCGGGTCTAGGCCACACAGGTCCAGAGCTGCAGCTTGCAGCCCGCCCTCCGCACGCCCCCCCCCCCTCTCCCCCCGCGGCAAGCCTTGGCTTTGGGCAGCGCCGCGCTGCCTCCTCTTCCCAGGCAAGCCGGCTCCTTTCCACCCCCGGCGGCTTCTCCCGCGCTCGCCCCTCGGTTGCCACCCGGTGCTGAGAACCCTGCAAGCACCCCCACCCCCCCCTCCCAGGACCTCGAGGCGACGCGGGGTCGTCTCGGAGTATGTGCCCCCCCCCCCTCCACCTTTCGGGCCGCAGCGCTGCCCCGTCCCCCCTGTGCGGGCCGGGCGGGAGGCGAACGGCCCCTCCCGGGGACCCCCGTTACCTTCGGGGAAGACGGCTCGCATTTTCAGGTAGCTGGTGGTGAGGCGGATGATGGACGCCTTGTCCAGCTGGGAGGTGATGGCCGAGGGCAGGGGCAGGAGTTTGGCCAGTTCGTAGAATTCTCCATTTTCTTTTTCCCGTCTAGTCTTTGCCGCGTTCTTGGATTTTTCCTTCATCGCGACTACTGCAAGGCGAAGATGACACTGGCATATTAGACCCGATTCTTCCGAATTGCAGGGGGCATGGATTTCGGCTTCAGAGCTAGTATTTTCGTTTAAGGAAGGGAGGGAAGGAATTCACCCAAATCAAATAAAATAATAATAATAATAAAAATTAAAAGGGGAGAAAAAAAAGGGGGAAAGGGGAGGGAAAAAAAGGCAAACCAACCAAACAAAAACAACACCAGCAGAAATGGTGCGAGGAGGGGGGAGGCGATCTCTGAGCCACGACCACGACAGGCGAGCCGCTCGGGAGAAGGCAGTGCTGCTCTGACCCTGCCGTATCTAGCGCTTCGAAACCGAGACTGAAAGACCTACACGAACCACCGTCTTCTGCCTGCAGCTGGGATCGGATCTTCTCCTCAACGGGGAGCAAATCACCGGGCTCCCTTCGCTGAAGGATTTCTTCTGCTCAATCCTTCCCCGTCCAAAAATAATAATAAAAAAATATTAAAAATAGAGCGTCCACGCAAGAAATCATTGGGCTAAGCAGGCTGAACCATTTTTGGATACTTTGTCTCTTCAAAAGAAAATTTAAAAAAAAGAAAAAAAGAAAAGGAAAGGAAAGACCGCGCTGCTCGTTTAACGAAGTGCAAACTGCTCTGGTCCCGCAGCCCGAGATGCCGAGGAGACGGGGAGCCGGCAGGGCAGCCCCCCGCTAAACGAGAGTCAAAGCCGGTGCGGAGGGAGCTGATGGCTGGGGTGCTCCGAGATCCCAAGCTCGCATTTCCTTCAGGCGCTTCCCTCCCGGCGGGCGGCGGCTGGTCTTGCGGCAGAGAGACGCTTTCCCCCGGCCCCGAGGAGGGGCCGCCTCAGCGCCGGGGCGCGGGGGGCGCCGAGCCCGGCGGGGCTGGGCGGGCGGCGGGGCTGCGGGCCCGGGGGGCTGCCGGCCGCGGGGCTGCTCCCGCCGCTCCGGCCGCTGCGCCCAGCTCCAAATGTGGTTCTCATGCGGAGTCAAATTAAAGGATCCGTTTTCCTCGGGACCAGTGCCACTTCAGCGTTGTCTCTTTCCAAACAAGTCCGAGCGCTGGCAAAGGCGCGGGATTGATTTTGTCGGATTTATTTATTGGGTTCCCCCCCCACCCCCTTCCTTTTAAAGAAAAAGAATTTGCAAGATCGGGAATTGTTTCTTTTTCTTTCCTTTTTCTTCTTTTTTTTTTTTTTTTTTTTTTTAATTTGTCACGTATTTAAAGAGCAAAGCGGTGGCTCTTTCGCATAGACATGCTTTTCAAAGGCAAAGGGAGGGCTTGCTACATTCACCTCCCGCAAGGAGCAGCGATCCTCACCATACGGCAAGGATCGAAGGTAAAATTCCCCTCCTGTCGGAAATCCTAGCCGCCACGCTCCTCGTCTAAGAGCACCGATATCTCCGCTTTTTTTTTTTTTTTCTCCCCCCCCCCCTTTTTTTTTTTTTTCCAGGGGCAGAAGGAGCTCTGAAGTGGACCCCTCGGATAATTCTTTAGCAAAGGCTGCAGCAAGCCAGGAGAGCCTCAGGAGGGGAGGGGATAATGTATCCGTGACGTGTCCTCCCGCGCAGCGCCCTCCGAGGGACCCAAATACAGAGGAGCCAGAAAAGAGCCGCGATTAGCACTGGCGATGGGACGGGGAGGCCGGGGCGGGAGGACCCGGGGGCGGGGGCCGTTTGCCGTGGCAGCCCGAGCCCGCTCCCCCCGGCCCCCTAAGCGACCGCGGAGCGCCGGCGGGGACCCGCGGCCCCCTTGCCCCGTAACCTGCTGTCGCTCACGTACGCGCTTGCTGCACCGGCCGTGACCCCGCGGCGCCGGCGGGGGGGGGCGACTCGCACCCCCACCCTGCACCCGCCGGCAGCCGGCGGGGGCCGGGACACGGGCATGCGTGGGGCGGCGACACGCGCGGGCCCTCCTTCACCAGACCCACGGCACCGCCATTAAGTCACCCGAGCACCTTCCCCCGTTGTTTTGGCGCTGGGTAGAAGGGGCAAAATGTACCTGTGCACACGCAGACATATGTGTGCGTGTATCCTATGCACACACAGCACACATTTATACTGTATATACACATTATATATATGTCGTATATACATTACACGGGTGCGTATGTATGTATATATACGTGTCCGCACCGGCACGTATATGCGTGGCCCCTCGCACTGCGGCGTGCGGGGAGAGGGAAAGCGCGGGGCCGAGCCCGGGGGGAGGCGGCGGGCGCTGCCCAGGGACCCCGCGGCCCCGCAGACCCCCCCCGCCGGTGCCGCACCGGCCGCTGCTGCTCAGCAGCCCCCGACGTGAGTCTCCGCTGCCCGGCGGGCCGCCGGTGACCGGGGCTTAACCCCCGGAGCAGCCGAACCGGCTCTCTGGGGGCAGGTGAAGAAATTCCCCGCGGGCCCACCCCCCCCGCCCCCCCCGCCCCCCCCTCGCCTCCAGGCGGCGGAGACCCGGAGGCGGCCCCACGCACTGCGGCGTGGGCACAGACGGGCTACGCGGCGCTCACGGGGTTGTAGCCGTAGGGCTCGGGGAGGGGGCGGGGGGGGGGGGGGGCACCTTTGCAGAGGTTGTCACAGCGGCCGCTAAAACACGAGGGGTGCCCAGGTCCCCCCTTCCCGCCCGCGCCATGACCCGAGCGACAGGATTAACCCCGGCCCGGGCAGGACCGCGCCGTGACAAGCCTGGCTTTGGGGCGGCCCCGGCCCGAGGGGAGCCCTGCGCGCTGCTGCGAGGGGCACAGGCGTGGGGACACACGCGCGCACGTACATACACCCGCTCCCACGGGGAACCGGCCCCGTCCAGGGCCCCTTGCAAAAAGCCGCCCGCGGGCCGGCTGCGCAGGGACACGCGTGGCTCCAGCAGCCTCCCGGCCGTGCGGGGGGAGCTGGGCTGCAGCCGGCGGTTAAAGCAGTGAGGAGAAAACCGTCGGCGCGAAGAAGAGGAGGGACCAGGCAGGGCGGCGGGCAGAGCCCGGCGAGACGTGGCTCTACAGCCGCGGACGCGGGGAGGGCGCCGAGGGGGATGGGATTGCCGTTTGCAAAACACAATGCCCCGGTCCTTACTATTAATCCCCGGGAGAGGCCTGGCCGGCGGGCGAGTGTGTTTGCTTAAGCTCGCCCGCCCCTCTGTAATTATCCTATTACACCAGAAAGGGCCCGGCCCGGCGTTGTCGAGGGAAAGGCCACGCTCTTTAACCTCCCCGTCGCCGGCGGAGGCCCCGTCTCCGCGGGCGGGACTTGCGCGGACCCCCGCGCCGGCACCGCTGCCCCGTCTCACCCCTCCCGGGCCGCCCCCGCGGGGACGCGCCGCCCGGGGAAGCCGGTTCCCTCACCGGGCCCGGGGGAGGTGGGGGGTGGCGAGGGGGGAGGCTGGGACACCTTCTGCATCTGCTGATTGAAACGCGGGGCAAGGAGAGGGGCTGGGGGGGGGGGGGGGGGGGGGGCGGGAAGCGGCGCCCCGACGGGCCCCGGGCCCTTGCCCGCACGGCCTCTTGCCCCGTCCCGTCCCAAATCCGCTCCGCTCCCGGCTCAGGTGCCCGGTGCCGCGTCCGTCCCTCGGCTGGCGCGACGGGGGGAGAGCGGCTTTTGCAGAGAGGGCGGCGGGGACCGGGAACAGGCTCTGCCCCGCCGCCCTGGGTGGGATTTAGGCTAGAGCTGCCTTCCAGGTCAAGGAAACCTGAGCGAAACGGTCGCGCAGGGGAGCCCCGGCGGTGTGACCCGTTTTACCCTTTTTACCCGCAAAATAGGAGCAGCCCCGCACCCCTCTCGCAGGGGTACCCCTCGCAAGGGGACACTTGGCGCAGGCTTGGGGACGGCAGATGTAGTCGGCGATTAAAACCGCCGCTATGTTTTTCTTTTTACGGAAGCATGCTCTGGCTGGGACTTTTCGCCGAGCAAAACAAACCAAAATTAATCTAGAAAAAAAACCCAAAACTCAACCCACCAGTCGAAAAGAAACTGCAGCCTTTCGGGGAAATTCTCAAAATTCAATGCAACCTCCGCCCGCCGCTGAAACTGGACTCATTAGCAGAGGTAAAAAAAAAATTATACGGGGGAAAAATATATACATAAGTATATAAATATATATATATGCGGAAAAGTAGCTGTATTTCAAGTCAGGTCCTAACGGGTCGCATACAACAAGCTCCGCTATCGCTAATCCCGGGAAGGAAACTGTACGGGACATTTCTGTGTCCTGTAAACAATATATGGGGACGAGTGATTGTGTCTCGAAGGAAAGAGGGGAACACGTTACGTTTCTAACAAATTACGGTGGTTTGGAGAAAGGGCAGGCTTGCGAATGTTTGCAACATAATCCCGACAGAAAAAAAGAAAAATCACGTTGCTACAAGGGTGGCCCAAACCTATCGAGGTGGATTCGCAATATCCAACTCGGTGAGTCCGAGGTGGCTGCAGGGACCTTCGGGGAAGGGCTTCCCTCCCTCCGTTTTAATAAGAAATTCCACTCCGGGGACGAAAATAAATTAGGAGAATAAATGAAACAATTAATTATTTAAATATTCAGATCATATTTTCACTGAAACGTTATTGTTGAGTCACAAATCGGGCGCACGCAACAAGCGCTGTTGTTAAATAACATTTTTCCTTGGTGCGAGGGGGAAACTCTTCTCCGAGTGGGACACAAAGGGAGAGCGTTTCTTTCTCAGGTGAGCCCCACTGCAGGGGAATATTTCGCCTTTTTTTTTATCCCCGAGGGTTTAAACTAAAAATGGGAAATAAAGAGGAAAACGTGTGGTGAAAAAAAACCCCAGACAGACAACTCTGCCACCCCACGCACAAACTCTACCAGCGGCTCCCCCCGCGAGTCACGCGTGTCTCGGCTGCAGCGCGCCGGGAGGCGCCGGGGTTTACGCGGAGGCGCCGAGTCCTTGCGCGCACCACGGCGTGGGGGGGGTGGTGGTGGTGTTACGCGGGTGGGCGACCGCGGGGCATTTCCCCGCGGCCTGCCGCGGAGGGAGGCGTGTGGCGGAGGCTGCGGGGCGCGCAGCCCACGCGTGTCCGCATGGCGCTGGGGGTAAGCCCGAGGGGCTTCTTTTATGCCGGGCGCGGAGACGAGATGCCGGGGAAGGAGTTGACGAAGGAGAAGCTCAGAACGAGGGGGGTTTAAAGCTTTTTTTTTTTTTTTTTTTTTCCCCTCGGTAATCCCGAAGGAGACGCAAATAGAGTCTCGCAGGCGGAGTGGTTCCCGGCACACGCGGGAACCCCTCCGGCGCCCCGCGACCCCTCCCCTCCCGGCCGCGGCGGGGAACCGGGGGGGTTTCCAGGGGCGCCTCGGTGGCGGTTTCGGGGGGGTCGGTGGCGGGGGAGAAGGACCCGGGCAGGGGCAGGAGGCAGGCCGGGGCTTGCCGCCCACCCGTGTCCGTGAAAGCGGCCCCGGTGCCGGCCGGTCAGCTCTTGCGGCAGACACCTTTGCAGGGCCGTGGGTTCGGTCTCTCACGTTCGTGTCGTTTTCCTGCATCCCTCCATCTCGCCCGCTCGTACAGCCCACGCGACGGCAGGCGGGTGCAGGCTGAGGAGCACAGGGCTGTGGGGCCAAGCACAGTGCGGGTCTTAACTTTTGTCTGATGTGCTTGGCTAATGTATTAACTGTGAGAAATACCACCAAGTTCCTCAGGAAAGAAAATATCATCAGGTATTTTAACATTTACAGGCTGCAACATCAGCGTTGGTATGAGCTCAAGAACTAGCAGCGCTTATCGTCCCCGGAGGAATCCCTTATATTTTTTTTTCCTGTAACTACTGTTCCCAAGTGTGGATGTATACACACACACGCTCACACACACAAATCCTATAAATGCTAATAAAACAGATTCCTCAGGATTTGTTTAACTTTCCCTGGCACCGCAATCTTATATTGATATTCAATGGGGTTACTAGTGTGCATGAGGATTACTAGTTAAGTATAGACCACAGGATCAACCTTCTAGTATGCCACTTGAACATGTCCTTACAAATAAGTAAGGTAGGCAACGTTAGCATTGACAATACGATTAATTTGCACTGAATACTTCAAAGGGAAAAAGGAAGTTAAATCATGGTGCTAGAATTATTAAACTATGCAGAATTGAGGCCTCCGGTTGCAAGGGATCGTTTTCAGCTCTTTACTTGAAGCTGTATTACTGCTATTGTCCAACCTTTGCTGGCCACATGGGACAACGTTTGGCAATCGGACAGAAAATTATTTCTAGTGGGCATGAACTGGAAATATCCAGCTGGGGTGTGGATCCCATTTCTAATCAGAGTGGAGGGAAGGGAAACTCAGCGCTCTTTCTTGTTACTCAGATAGCGGTTTTAGAATTTAGCAAAAGTGGCTTGAGCTAACTATCCAGAAAAATACCTGCTGCTTAAAAATAAATGAGGGTGTTTTTTTTCCCTTAGAACTACTAAATTTGATGTGTTGTTTTTTGGGTTTTGTTTTGTTTTGTTTTGTTTTGTTTTTTTTTCTGTACATGTTGTAGAATAAAGTACATGGTGTACATAATGCGCCTTTACATAAGGTACAGTGATAATATAGGCATGCCACACTGCACAAGCTGTCAGAGTTGATGGACTGGTCCAAATGGATGACATTTGCAAAAAATATGTCTAAGTTAAAAACACCGAATGCTCATATTTGGGTCAGGTTTTCAATTTCAGTTTTCTAAGAAGAATAAAGTTATTTTGTTAAGGCCACCTTTTTTTTTTTTTTTTTTTTTTTTTTTCTTTCCCCCAATCAGACCTGGAATTTGATGAATTTTCTGAAAGTGTTTTCATAAAACTCAGATAATTGATGTTAATTATGATGCCTGAACTTTCATGACCAAACATTTGCTGCTGCTAATATAAGCTGCAAACAATATTTCTTTTAACTACAGTAGATAGTTTAAAAGGTGAAAGCTGTCCTTGGGAACAGGAGAGGGAATGTATCAATCATAGAGAGGAAGCTTCTAGGCTGAAGAAATAGGAAAAACCTAGTAGGAAAAGCACACAGTGGAGCATTTTTGCTCTATCTGTTTGAAACCCTTTGAACATTATGAAAGTCAATGTAAGTATTTTTATTTACTTTTTTAAAGTTATGTTCAGTGACTTGAACTTGTTTTCTCAGTGGTCCTCAGCTTATATGAATAGTGTGACTAATCTAGTGGAGATGAGTAATGGATCTGTGAGGAATAGAGGAATTCTGATGCAAAAACATATCTCTGTTTTTTGGTGGTATTTTATGCTGCTTGGCATTCAATATATTATATAATGGCTGTCAGAAGAACTTTGGTAATACTTTATGGTAAAGTTTATAAATACTTTAGTCATGATTTTGAAATGATTAATGGAAAGTGCTATTTGTACATAATTATGTGATGTTTTACTATGTTCTAAGCACATTCATAAGCAAATGTATGTGCTTTCATTAACTGCTGTACCTTTGATTTTTTTGTAACATCCTGATTCAATATTTTTGCATTTGTCCATTGAATGCTTTGTAACACATGTAGTAGCTTATTTCTAAACAAGTATTTTATCATGTACAGTCAGAGAAATTTAAGTCAAGAATAATCTATTCACATGGGACTGGCGCATTATTGCAAGGGAGAGGGGATGGAAAGGGGAAGCAAAGGTTCTAGTGAAGATCACTTTTGTGAACTTAAGACCTCAGCCCTGCAAATGAATCAGCCAACTCTCCAAGCCACGAGCTTAAAACAATGTGGAATACTCATAGCAGTGTAGCCGTAGCAAGGCACAACAAGGCACTGAGAAGAGTGGGAAGAGGGGGGTCTGTCTCCTTGCTAGTGTGGTCAAGCTGATTAGGAAGCATGGACATGGGAAAAGTGAGGATTCACAAGCTCAGCTCTTGGGGAACTGGTGTGTGGTTTCAATGGATGTGATGCCTTTTGGTCCAAAGGGCAGAGCAGAGAACAACCTTATACCATGGTGTCTGGTTTGAATTGGATTGCAAGGCTCCCATCCTTCATGCTTGTGGAGTCAAGGCTTTGCAAGTGTGTAAGGAGCCCACATGAGCTGACCTCACTTAAGGCAGAATGCAAGAGGTATCCCTTGCCTCTGCTCATGTCTTTCCAATATAAAAACAGCCAGTCATTTTCTTCTGGTCACCATGAACTTCCCCAGTAGCAGTGAGATTGAAAAGTTATGTCATTTGGATAGTAATTGCCACAATGCAATTACATTTGCCATTGAAACATTTCAAAAACTCCCTGCATGGGCAAACAAGGCTTTTGCTTGTATTGATAACTGACCCCTCGACAAACTCACACCAGCAGGTTTTGTATCTAAACTGCTAGTCAGTCAGCAAACGTATCTGAAAGCGGAGCTACTCTCAGTAT
Source organism: Strix aluco (assembly GCF_031877795.1). NCBI lineage: Eukaryota > Metazoa > Chordata > Aves > Strigiformes > Strigidae > Strix > Strix aluco. The sequence goes on along the minus strand of NC_133932.1, from coordinate 36,222,316 downwards.
AGGAACTTGCTGCTATTTCTCATTATTGTTTCCAGCTTTGGCTACGACTTCTCATGCCTTCTTCCTTTTGTCAGGGTTCATATTATCAAGGTTTCCATGCTTTTGTTATGGGAACTTGGGATATGTTCAATCTTAACCGAACAAAGATGACCTAAGTTCAGTCTCTGTTAACATCAGAAAGATACTCAGAAGATACTGCCCTCTAAAATGATCTGTTTGACCTTTAGACACTCATCCTGAAATTTGATCCCCAAGACCCACCAATACCAAAGAATTAGACACTTCAGTCACTGGATGCCATTTGAATATGCTCTCAGTTTTGGAGCTCAAGGTCAGATCCAGAAAGGGACTCAGGAAGAATGCAGATGCTGAAATCTAAAATGGGAATGCTGAGCACCTCTGTTCAGTTGCTGGCTAATTATGAATATATCTAAAGCTCATTTCTCATCATTTCAGCTCTCCAAATGCATCCCCAGTCACACCTCAGCCTCACTGGCGTGGTACCTAATGCAGACCTAAGAAGCACATATTTCTCTGCTTCTCACCTTCCATCTGTGCCCAACACAGTCAATGAATACACGGTGAAAATGTGCTGAAAACTTTGTCCTCTCCATGATCAACAGGAGATGTCCTCATTTCATACACAAGATAGATCAGTCAGATATCATGGTGAATATCCAGACTCAGTTCCCTCCTTTACCTAAAGGGATTCAACCACAAGCCTCTTGTTGTGGTGGGCTGACCCTGGCTGGATGCCAGGTGCCCACCAAAGCCGCTCTATCACTCCCCTCCTCAGCTGGAGAGGGGAGAGAAAATATAACGAAAGATCTCGTGGGTCGAGATAAGATCAGAGAGAGATCACTCAGCAGTTACCATCATGGGCAAAACAGACTCAACTTGGGGGAAAATTAATTTATTACCAATCAAATCAGAGTAGGATAATGAGAAATAAAAATTAAATCTTAAAACACTTTCCCCCCACCCCTCCCTTCTTCCTGGGCTCAACTTTACTCCTGATTTCTCTACCTCCTCCCCACCGGTAGCACAGGGGGATGGGGAATGGGGGTTGCGGTCAGTTCATCATGTTGTCTTTCCTGCTCCTTGCACCTCAGGGGGAGGACTCCTCACACTCTTCCCCTGCTCCAGTGTGGGGTCTCTCTCATGGGAGACAGTTGTCCATGAACTTCTCCAACATGGGTCCTTCCCACAGGCTGCAGTTCTTCATGAACTGCTCCAGCGTGGGTCCCTTCTACAGGGTGCAGTCCTTCAGGAACAGATTGCTCCATCATGGGTACCCCACAGGGTCATAAGTCCTGTCAGCAAACCTGTTCCAGGGTGGGATCCTCTCTCCATGGGTCCACAGGTCCTGCCAGCAAACCTGCTCCAGCGAGGTCACAGCCTCCTCCAGCTCCATCCACCTGCTCCGGTGTGAGATCCTCCATGGGATGCAGGTGGAGATCTTCTCCACTGTTAACCTCCATGGGTGCAGGGGCACAGCCTGCCTCACCATGGTCTTCAGCACGGGCTGCAGGGGAACTTCTGCGCTGGCGCCTGGAGCACCTCGTCCCCTCCTCCTTCACTGACCTCAGTGTTTGCAGGGCTGTTTCTCTCACATGTTCTCACTCCTCTCTCTTGCTGTAATTGATGTTGTGCAGGTTTCCCCCCCACCCTTCTTAAACATGTTATCACAGAGGTGCTACCACTGTTGCTGATGGGGTCAGCCCTGGCCAGCCATGGGTCCATCTTGGAGCCCACTGTCATTGGCTCTATTGGACATAGGAGAAGCTTCTAGCAGCTTCTCACAGAAATCACCCCTATAGCCCCCCTGCTACCAAAACCTTGCCATTGCAAACCCAATAAACTTGTCTATGAAGAGTACATTTGAAGTATCAGACCATTGTCCACTTGAGTGTGTGTGGGGTACTCTCCTACTGAATTGACTTTATTGCGCATAGAAGAATCAAGATTTGCTGGCGAAGGGACAAACCTCTGATGACTTTTCAAAGAGTTTTTTGTTTGTTTGTTTTAAATGTATATTATTTGGCAACAGACATTGCACATAAATGCATTAAAAGTCTTTGGAATAGGATGAGGTGCAGGACTCCCTCTCCCAGACAACTGCCCTGTCAAGCAGGATAGGATCACATTCCTTTTTTCCTTTCCTGTAGTTTTTCTAGGCAGAGCAGCCTGCTGTGAACAGGAGGGACTGCAAGTCTCAGCCCCATTTATATCCTGCTGTTGTTGAAAAGCTGGAGATAAAAGTTTGAACTTTCTCAAAGGCAATTGAACTTTCCCCTTATTTCATGAATTCGGGACAACTCTGTGGTATGGCAGAAAGATGAGGAAGACTGCTGCCTGCCTCCAGTCTTACAGCTTAAACAGTGTTTTCTTTTGCTTTTTCTCTTAAAACTTCAAATCCAAACAAACAAACCAACCAAATGAAAATGTTAGAAGAAAATCCCAGTCAGGGAACCTCATGATGAGGAAGATGTCTAAGTCTGAGGTAGGAAGAAGGCTGTAAGAACCAGCCCACTCCCTCAGCATCTCCCTGTGGCTAGCTTACATGTTCCACTGCTCAGCTTTTTTTATGCATTCTCTTTGGGTTTGAGTAGCTAACACTGAGTTTGGAAATAATGCTAGGATTTGGATTATTTATGAGAAGCCATAACACCTAGCTTTATGTCTCAAAAGTAATTTTTTTGATATTTTCCTATCTAAAAAATGCAAGAGAAATCTGTTTTTATGGAGCAATATGTAAATTATTCCACTGTTTTCTGGTGTTACTTATTAGGAATTTCTGAAAATTCCTGAGATCATCTGTTCTTATATAGCTGTCTCCATAAAACCAACCTTAGCCGGATAAGATTCTTGGGCTTAGGTCTCCTAAATGGTGGCCAACATGCTGCAATGGAAAGAAAGACATCTGCCCTCCACTCCTTCTTTCCCCCAAACCTGTGCAGAATTTTCTTGCATTTCCAGAAATGCAATGTACTTCTTTTCTGAGAGGAGAAAACAGCAGATACCCTCTATCAACAGAAACTGGTACATACTGTTGTCTCCAAACACTCCTTTTATCACCTGAGTGGTTTCAGAGAGGCTTTTATTTCTTCACCTCCTGCTACCCAGTATAAAAGTCAAATTCTGAATGTGCTTTTCTCCTCTTTCCTCCCTTTTGAACTCAGAGCCTTTTCTGTATTTATTTTTTTCCAAGCTTTCTCTACTTCAGGGTTTGTCCAGCACTGGAGACATGCTATTAGCATATCTTGGGAAACCTTCCTGCATTGGGGATTGGCAGACAACTGTTTACCCTGAATAGATTGCAAGTATCGGACAGTGCAAATACTCACAGTGGGATTGATTACACCAATGTCTCTAAACCTCTGAACACATGCAGTGTGGACTAGATAGTTCAAAAAAAACCAGAGGGGATCTTAGACTGAGCTGAATATTTGTGCAATTAATATGAGATAAATATTCTCCTAACTGCCTGCTCAGTGCTTTACTGACTGTTAGAGACCCATCGCTGAGGAAGTTTGTACTCTAATTCCATAAACGTATGGGATTTCAGGCAGGTCAGCAGAACAGACTTTAAACCAAGACATATAAAAGCAAAGTGAGGGGAAATAAGAGCATGAAGAACACAGAGAATACTATTTATCATGAATGCCTGAGAGAATCAGCTAGAGAGCTGAAATGAATTTAGTGGGAGATAAAGCCGACAGATAAATCTTAGCCAAATCTGAGATGAGAGAATAGCATGATTGGAGAAATAAAATAGATGTGGTGATGATAGCTCCTAGAAGAGGAGTGAAACTCTGCAGAAGTTCAAAGCCATTTTCAATAAGATGTTTTATCTCTGGGGATTACTCAACCAGAAACGACAACTCCTCTGAGATTTGTCTCCACACCAGTAAAAATGCACAGGGTTGATACTGCAAACAGGGATCCTGTGAAGAGGCTAAACTCCTCATGAATCAACATCATGGTCTTCAGTACTAACATGGCTTTCAGTCAGTGGAGGGTTTTTCAAATGATGTAATGTTTGTAACTCAATATCCTACTCTATAATCCTAGCGAGGACAGAGCTGTTGTGGAACCAGGCCATACTGCAACATTATTTGCTTCCCTATGAGCTTTTGAAAGGTAAATGGTTTAATAAATTCTTAGGTTCAGCACCTAGGACACATAACTTGTCTCAAGAGCCTGATGTTTAGTATTTAGTGAAATCAGACCTGATGCTGAAATATTAAAAAGGAGAACTTCAACCCTTCCTTCCTCTGTTCTGGTCCACCACAGATGTGCACCTTCAGTTTTGATGTCCTCTACTTTTGTAAACTAAATGAAGAAAATATTCAGACTGTTTGTGGATGCACATCTATATATGCTTAATATAGGACTTCTGATAACTCTATTTTAACAATAAGGCAAGTTAAGGAAAGAGTTTCAGCTCTTAACTCCATATTTCCTGGGGTCTGACAGATTAAATCAAATCCTTAAGGCCATTTTACCATAGTTTTTTCTGCGCGAGGGTGTGATTTATGTCCTCGTTTTATTGCATGAACTTTTGTCTCAGTACTATTTGATTTAGTCTACTAATGGTTCTCAGCTGATTTTATTTTAGTATCTGCAAATTTTTGCACACAAAGCTAGACAAATGCAGTGTAGCGGTAAATTAAATCATGCGATTTAGTAAAGAAGCAAGTTACTAAGAGAACAAGATTTTAACTGTTGATCCAAAACAGCTCTGCATGTAAACAATGGATCCTTGGTGTTTACTGTATACTATCTGTCTAAATACAAGGATTAGTATTTCCTCTAGTGTAGCAACTGGCTGGAGGTTCTCACTAGTAGCTGTTATTAGTAGCAATGACACATTAATTGAACTTCACTGCTTCCAGGTGTGTGGCACACTCCGGGGTCACCCAGTGCACTACAGTTTCATGTGTATTCAATTACTGTAGCGTTATGAAGGAATGCAACATGTCATGCATTAAAATGTCAATTACCACTTTATGGGATAGCGGGTAAAATAAACCAATCAGCTTTTCCTAGCATCAGTTTTGTCTACTTGGTTGCTGTAAGCATCCAACGAAGCATGCCTTTATCCCCTACATCATTGGTGCAACCAGAAGAGAAAGAGAAATGTGTTTAGAAATTACCGCTCACTGTTAGAAATGGTAAGATTACTCATGTATGAACGAGTGGCTTGGATGAATCATGTGGGGTTGTTATTAGTGACACATCATAGAATCATAGAATGGTTTGGGTTGGAAGGGACCTTTAGAGGTCACCTAGTCCAACCTTCCTGCCATGAGCAGAGACATCTTCAACTAGATTGAGTTGCTCAGAGCGCCATTCAGCCTGACCTTAAACATTTCCATGGATAGGACATGCTGTTATGAATGAATCAGTAACGGTCTGCCTCGGTGATTTGGTCTGAGACGCTCAAGGTCATGGGCACAAACTCTCAAGAGTTTTCAGGGACACAAAATATCTGACACTCTGCCCTCTACCTGACTCAGCGATAGCAACTTTACTAGAGCAGATCCGTTGCGCTTCATAGGCTTTTCCAGCAATTTTTACAGTGTAGATGTTCACCCCACAGATACCCTAGGAAATGTTCCCCTCTAAAGAGAAAAGCCTTCTTTTATCAAGGTGTTTGTTCTCTCCAAGAAGGTCTCTTTCCTGCTGCCCCTTTAGACATGTTGTTGTTGGGAAATCATTTAAAAACCAACCTTTTGGATTAGATAGAAAGTAGAATCTTTGGAAGCAAATTTTTAGCTAAAGGAGATGGAATAAAAAGTATCCTTGCAGCATTTTTATTGTGGCATATTTTCACATCTCTAATTATGTTCCATGAAATTTCAATGCTCACGGTCTTCACTGGTAAACTATTTTTAAGATCTCTTTCAAAATTATTTGTTGGCTGTGAAGTTGAGTTTAAGGAGTGAATGATTACCAAGCTGCATGGGCCATGTCATGGTCAGCTGAATATTTATCAGCAGCATATTTTGTGTTGTTTGGCTTTAAAAAGTCACAAGTGGTTGCTTCAGCCTTACATGAGTAAGATTTGTATCTAGATCCTCATAAGGATCAAGTTAAGTAAATTACTAAATGAAGGTAGAGATTTATTTTAGAATTTAAACTGTGGAGCTTTTTAGTCCATTTCCATGGACATTCCTGACCTTGGAAGCTGACAGGGGTAGAAACTTCTGCAGTACTGGTTGAGACACTGGACCAGTCTCCTACATCAAAACATCCCAAAGAAACATTGTAACTGCTTCTAACCAGATCTTTCAAAAGCTGTTGTAAACTGGGTTAAGAGGGTGAAACTTTTATATGAAAGCCTGTGAACAAGTGGAAAATAATGTGGTCTGAAGTAGTCCTGCATGATAAGTTTTTTACCTCATTAAATTTCAGTTGAAGATGTTTCCTACAGCTACAGGAGATTTCACATGAGATTTTGAAAGTCCTTACTGAGAAAAAAAGCATCAGGCTGGGATCATAAACATGCAGCAGACACAAGGCTAGGAATAATAATGGAATTCTGCGAGTCCCTCATTTTCCCCATTTCTCTGCTGAAAATGGGCTGTGAGAAGGTATCATCCCAGAGAGGCTCCTTGTCTGTCATACCAAAGGCACATAGTATCTGGCTGCGTGATGTAATGTTCAGCCTAGGAATAAGACAATTTTTACTAAGGAATATGATAAATTTCCTGTAACCTGAGACCTTGGTTAACTTGGGTGTGTAGATACACAACATGTTGATTCAAAAGCCCCAAGTCTTATTTCTAGCTCTTCCAATTTCATACCACTCCCATGAAGCTAAACACACACAAGTCGCATGGGTGGCATCCTGTGGTCTGGATCCTGCTGGAGATGCAGGGAAAGAGAAGATAAAATTTTAATGATCCCTTCCAATCTTAAAATCTACAAAATTGTCCAGGATCATGCAGGAAGATGCTTACAAAGTTCAAAAAGCAGTCTTGTTTCCCAGTCCCCTCTTTTAGCCATAATCACATACAATACCTAGTTGCCTATTGGGAGAATATATATAAGAGCACTAAAATTTTAAGCCAACAAAAGTTTAAAAAAGACCCCAAAATGCACTAACAGCTCTTTAAGTCCGTGAGTGTCAGAAGCAAATTTATTTTAAAGGGTTCTTCAAAAGAATGCAGATGCCTGAAGAATTGCATAAATCCTTTCTGTTGTGAGCAACCTTTTTAAAGGTAGGATAAACACATATTCACAATATATAAAAATATCTCTACACTTACACATGTATATAAATACATATATGAATGGTTATGCAGAACATTAAGTTGCACATCATTACTTTAGAAACAACATAAATGGCTCTTTCTGATCTCTGTGTTTGTGAAAAAACCCCAAACCCCATCAAATTCTAGATCACACAGCATTTAAAAATGAAAGTGCAAAATATGGACTGTGACCGTGTCTTATTTATAAATATGTGCTATAAAAAGCCAGAATGTATACTTTATTTTTGCACAAGGGGATATTGTTTTAAGGAGACATTCAAAGGAGCTCCCTTGAAAGATTAATTCTTAAAATGAAGAATAATACAGATAATTTGAATAGCGCCATTGAAAGGAAGGTGGTTCTAAGCAGCCTTTCACTTTGCACCAGTGTGGGGAATTCTTTTATGTAATTATTTATTACTGGCACAGATGAATGATATGACACAACACATTTTCCTGGGGAGCAGCAGAAGACAGACAAATCTCTCTGGAAAATGTTCATGCTCTCTTACTTCAGATATTTAGCCTAAACAGTTAACTTAGGAGCGTGGGTACCCAGTATGAGCCATCAAGAACGCTACACTTGATCCCTCAGAGCACCTACATTAGGGATTTTGCCTGAGCTTCTGTCTTAGTCCCTCTAACATATATGCTTCTCAAAGGATGAGACTGTTTCTCCCCTCAGTGAAATCTCACCATCCCATTTTGCTCACTTCAGCAGAGAAGTTTTTCTGCTCCATTATATATCTATTCTGTCATTGTATTTTGGGAGAAGACTGTCCATCCATTAAGAACAGGGCACAGGCAATTCGGATGAGAAACGGTAATGTATTTTGTACTCTGTTGACTGAGGCCTCTGTGCAGGCAGAATACGCCTAATTTTAAGTGGTCTCACTGACTGCTGGGACTGCTGACATGATTAAAATTAAGTGCATGTTTCAGTCCCTTCCTGAATCAAAGTTTAAATGAGATTCGAAATGGTTGCTTGACTTTACATCACATTAACATTAGCAATTTCCTGGCTATTGTTTTTCTTCCCCCACAGTGGTGACTTTTCCAAAATAGATCCCTCATCTGACTGTAAAGGTAAATGAAAATCAGGCCCATTAAATTTACTGTCTGTAAAACACTAATGCCTAACAAACAGTATCTACATTTAGATGGCATTTTTATCCTGAGGAATCTCAAATCACTCTATAAACCCTGACCTTGATCCTAAAGTTGCTTACATACGTGAGCAACTTTATATTGCATATTGAACAGGATTACACGTAAATGTAAAATTACCCATAAGCTCAAGTGTTTGCATATTGAAGTCCTTAATGTCTAAGTGTCACTCTGGACAAATGTTATTAAGATTGTACTTTACTACCTTAGAAATTCACCCCACTTTCAGAAGTGCAAGCTTTTTATCATATACCAAATAATGTTTCTTGTCTGCATCCTCACAGCTGTTGCCTTCATCCTTTTAAAGGAGTGCAAGTAATTCCAGGATTTATTTGCAACTGTCACAAGAAAAGTGTTAATGAAAATCAGAACAGCAGTTCACATAAACTGGTCATCATTTAGGGTTTTTCACATTATATTCTCAAACACTGTAAATGCCAGATTAAAATTCACTCCGCATGTGATGACATCTGTCTGTTTTGCCAGATTTCATAGTCCTATTATGTTGACTAATCTGATGAAAAGGTAAATTGACCAATATCCATAACAATATCACTCATAAAAATTCTCCTTGACCGCAGACAAGGCAGTCTGATTTAGAAAGAAGCTTCTCTCAGGATGTCCTAAAATTAATATTTTTTTAAGTTTTATGGCATTCATCATCCTCTGGCAATTGCTCTTGCCCTTATCTTCTAAATAAACTACTGAACAACCAACCAACCATTTTTTTTTTTTAATTCTAAGTTATAAAGGCACAGGATTTAAAAGAATCTCTTGTATCAGAAGGCTAAGCCTTTTTTGTTGCAGACACTTACATTATGTAGCCTTTTCACAGGCTGACCACACTGCAGCTTAAATGCAGGTAACTTTTTAGCCCATTTGCAATGCCCCAATCCTTTTGCCAGTAAATGCCTATCATCTTCCCAGTACAAGGTGACAGCATATTTACAAAGGAAACAGTGGTTCTTACATTCCAGGCTCAGAGGGAATTCCTTTGTAGGCTGCTACTTAAATGAACCTTTAAGGAACAAATTTCTATATACTGTCTTCAGGGTCCTTTCAAATTAGAAAAGTATCACAACATCCTGTAAAATACTTGTTGATGTACCCAAAATAAGTGTCCTGATGAAGGGCAACTTAATCATTTTAAGGCAAGATATAAAAGACAGATTCTTCTCTCTTATTTCTTTCATTTGTCTTGAGACTTGACAATACTGCCTCTGCTAGGGTCAGCATGGGATTTGTTGTTTTACTCTTGTTGGACAACATTGCTCATGGTGGGAAAGATTCTGAGATTAGCAGCGGCCTTTGAAAAACAAATACCCTTCCCTCCCTCTCCTTCACTAGGTCAGTCAGTCCTTTGTTCAGTTTCACCTATAACCAAAACAATGTGACAATAGCAGAAAATATTCTGTATCAAATGTTTGTCTTATAGAAATTCAGTGGAATAGAATTTGGTGATTATTTAACTTGTATAATTTAGGATGCAATGAACAACAAGGGCACTCATACTTTTATTTTACTAAGATGTTCAAAAAAATCTGTTTCATCCAAGAGAAAATATTTGACACGATTGTATTCCCTCTATTTGCTTCAGCAGAAGAAATTATTTGTCAAAATTATCCAGATAAAGTGTCTTCTTCATTTGTCTTATATTACATATTATTTCACACACCACATAAAATACACTCATATATCTGGAGGGCTCTGTCTGTATTCAGAACCAATACATGTGCTAGATGCTGATTATTCTACTCAAGCACTTCTCATTATTCTATTTAAGTACTGATCACTCAGCATGGTCTGAAGATAAGATAAAAATCAGCTTTATTTCTTATTCTGAGAAAAGCTGACATCAGGATCAATAAATCCTGACAGAAGCTATTAACATTTTAATGAGTTACTCAATAATATTCTAAAGATGTGCTGGCAAGTCAAGCCTCCTTTGATTAAGGACAAATTTCTTAGACTACTGTAAATATATATTTCAAGGTCCAGAATGCAAAGCTGTCACTTATCAATCAAGAAAAAAGGGCAAAAGTCATGACTAAAGAAGCTAAAGAAGGGGCTGTCCACATGATTATAATGATTACTGTACATGCTGGAACTTTTAAAGATGCCATTCATCTTAACCAAACAGAGCCAAATATTAGTCGTGGGGTTGTGTGTTTGGTTGTCATACAACTGAAGAAGTGTCTATGACTTCCTCCTACAACGTACAGAAACCCCACAATATTGGGAGCAGTCGGACATGTCTATACACGGTTGAATGGAACAGCAAATAAGGACAGTAAGCCAGGTGAATGGGAAAGCAAGTGTCTATGCAAACTCTGCTGAGCCTCAAGAAAAAGGGACAAGGGGCCAACAGGGTGAAATATACTTGTCTAATAGTGAATTTTGCCCTTTAGACTGCGCAATTTAATTGCACTAAAATGGATCAGGATTTGACTTAAAGGAGAGGAGAGATGTTACCTTACAATAGTCTTAAAAGTTGGAATAAATCTGTTGTCAGGATCGTGCCATTGAATATAATGCTGATAGGTTACAGGAAAATCCTGGTTGGGTTGCCATGCTTACAGAATATTGACTTGAGTGGAACATTTTAATAAACAAATACGATTCTTTGAACACAAAGTCAGATGTGACTTTTCTAATGGAGACAGTCCAAGAGAATCCAAAGTACTGCAAAAAATCTGGGCACAACAAAGGGCTGTAGGAGCTTTCTATCAAAACATAGGAGAAAGCTGGGTAGGTCACATAAAATCACATTAGCAAGTCTTCCCTGTAAGTATGAACATATGGAAACATGAATCATGAAAACAGCCAAAAAGAAACTCGTTTTGTTAGATAAGCTTCTCCATGGGCCTGCTTTACTCACAATGAAAGCATTCATTGATTTCAGTAGGAGGCATTGCTCTGAACATGAGATGAAACTCTCATCAAAATACAAAAGAAAAAGGCTGCAAACACATAAAAGGCAGCAAAATGCTCTCAAATATTTTGTCATTGATGATAAATTCTTTGAAGATGGCTCATGATGTTCTAACATCTGAATTTCCAGTTTGTAATGTAAGAAATATATATTTGTGATCAAGAACTGCAAAAAAATCCAAGATACTCTTTCTGCACCAGCAAAGGATGCCCAAAACATGGAACTGAACCTCTGAAGTTTGATGACCAGAATAATTACAGTTCCAAAAAAAATAAATTTAGACAAAGACTCAGAACTGTGTCATCCAGTGTGGAGCATTCTGATGCTTTATAATAAAGAAAACTTACTGTAAAAGACAACAAGAAAAAGAAAGAAAAATGAAAAAATACACAAAAAATTTGAATACGCTACCTATTCTACATAACATTCTCTCTTTTATAACTACTCATATTTATGGGTTTAAAATGCTACTGTATGAAAATAATCGTTCATCTCTTGATAACTCCTCACAGGAATCCTGCTCAGAATTGAAGAGCTTTAGGACTTCACAAACAAGCAGGTCATGTGACTGTTGAGTAAATTGAACTCCATCACACTGCAGAGAGAAATATTCCAGATTTCTTCTCTTCATGTTTTATATATATATTATATATATAATGTGTGTGCATGTGCATAAACAAAACAGAAGAGATTCCAGGATTCCGGGAGCAAAATGAATAACGTTGGTATTCATAAAAACATTCAACAACTGAGGCTTTGTTGCAATCAAGTTGCTGTTGGCACTCACTAATAGACATGACATTTATTTACCTCTCTGACGGCCTCAGTGCCTCATGACATAAAACAGCATTTACAGGACTAAGCCTTGAAAACAAAACCCCTAGGAGAGTCATGAATGCCACTTCAGTATATTGGGCAGGTGGCAAAGGGTGTCACCCAAACCCATTGATACGCTCTTATTTTTTCTTAATTTTTTGAAACTTTGGTCAGGCATTCATTGCTCATAAATATCAACAGTCAGGAATAACTTCATATACAGCTGTATTTTTTTAATTAGTGTTTTGACTGAAAGGATTGTCTTGCAGTCTGTGCACGCACAATGCTGAAGATTTGTTTGGTGAAGCTGAACATGTGAAGATTGCTTACTCTTTTTTTTCTATTGAAGTTCTTGCACTGAATGTCACCCAAAGGGGAGGACCCAGTCCATGTTCATGTAGAGACTGGATAATATAAAGTTCCTCTCTGCATCATTTTTTAGGTGCATAAAGTCTTTGAAACCCCTAAATCCCTTCTTCTGCAAATGATCAGAATGGCTGCAATCCCCACAGAGCTGTGCAGGTTGGGTTCAGGCCTTTCCTTGGAGCTACTGAATAATTTTATCCAGTGCAGACATCATGTATAATGTATAAGCAAGCCTAAGAGAGCTGGGCTAAGTCCTTGTCTCTGTCTTCCCACGTGAGGAGTCCATGCACCTGATTAGAACATCACGGTCCTTCTTAACACAATGACTCTTGAAGGCTTTTTGTGTGTGTGTGACCTGGCAAACAGAGGCGTGCCCAGCCTCACCACTAACGCCGTCACCAGGGTACCGTCTTGCGAGAGCCTTGAACAACCTGTGTCCTGAGAAGTGCTTTAGCTGCTGAATTAGAGAACAAAAGGTTATTGTGATGACCACAACCTCTTGCTCTTTTTCAGCCTGTATGATAAAAGAGGAGAGTGACCTCTTTCTACGTTGTTGAAAGGAACAACAGCCTGGGTTAAGAGCCTAACCTCCAAAAGAAGCAAAATGCATGACATGCTGTTCTTTAAAGCATTCTTTACTAGCTGATTTGTGCGGTTCTCTGCGCAGCATGTTAGCTGCAGTGAGTCCCAGACAGCACACAGGGGAGCTGAGCTGTAGCCAGGGCTGGACCTGAGCCACAGAACAGGGGAGACAAGAGCATCTGCATCCCTCTGTGGACCTAATCTAAAGGACCAACTCAGATGTCATTTGAGACAGGTGGGTTAGATTCAGTTTTGATGCAAATGGATTCTGGTGACTTCCCTGTAGCTGGACAGATATGAATAAGATCTCATTTCCCCTCACTGCTTTATAGGTTCGTGTGAAAGACGTGTTTTTCAAAAACATCTCATTATCTTCTGAGGAACTTTCAAAGGAGATGAATCAAAATCTTCCTTTCAAATTTTTCAAAGCTCTCTCAGTTAGATAGGTCTAATTTATCTGTTAAAAGTTTAAAAAAATGGAAATTAAAAAAACAACTCCTATTAACGTTAACAGGCCTTGTACAAAGGACTTTAAAGTTCTGAAATTTTTAACAGATTATTATGTTTATTTCTATTTTTTTCTATTTTTTTCTAGATATTATTTCAATATTTTTTTTCTCCTGTTCATTCAAATTTTTCTTCACAGACCCTGCTTTCTATATCTCTGGTTACTGACATTTGTGTTTTCTGAATTCCCTCTAACTGGCTCCTTCTGTGGTGGAGAGGTGATCCACCTCCTTTACCCAGCAGGCTCTGCTCCTGGACAACCTCTGGACAACATTCACTGTTAGCAGAGTGGACCATGGCTCATCTAATAACCTACTACAACTAGGTCTGTTCTTACAGAGCTACCATCTATCAGCTTGTTCCCTGTACTGTATCCTGTGTCTATATCATCCCCTACATAGCACTTTACCCTCAATCTTACCGAACTAAATATTTTAAAATGCTATTTCTTGGTTTCATAGCCATCACGTAGAAATTAGTTTCATTCTTTCACTATTTACGGCTCTTCCCAAACTGGAGTCATCTGCAAATGTGATTAGCACATTGCTTATTCAAACCAGTAATGAAAATACTGACTACTACCAGATCCCAGGACAGATTGCTGCAAAACTCTGCTCAGCACAGCCTCCCATGTCATTAGTGACCACTGACAACTCCTGCCCAGGTACACCACTCCAAACACCTTTGCATGCACCTCACAAGAGCACTTACTACGTTTTCTCCTTTTCTAGTCTTCCAGTACATCGATGGTCTTCCACAATGTCCTCTATCCACAGCTTTCCCATTCTGTTCTGTGGTCTTACTTTTGCTGCTCATGTACAAGTAGCACCCCTGCTGGCTACCACTTGCTACTCACACCCTCACTGCCAGGTTTGGGTTGAAAGGGGAATTTCCCCCCCGGAGGTCAGACCATCCAGGACCATCTCTCCTCTGGCCTCAACAGCATGAAGCATTTTTGTGCAATGTTCTGGGAGTTATGAGACATTTTGTACTATTGCAGGACCCTGGAGCAGAGACAGTATGCTTGGTCCTCTTCTGCCCTCTTCCTGCAGCACAGAAATAACTGTGAGTTTTTGGTGAGATGATCTAGGTTTTTTACAGTGTTTTGGGTAGAGTTTAATGTCTTAAGGCTGGTGCATGGAATCAATGCTCTGTGTACTCTTTCAGACTGGACATATGTTGCAGGACAGGGAGCCAAACAATGCTTCCCTGCCTGTGTTTTTCTGCATCAGATATTCTTGGTGCTCCATGTGAACCGCATTTGTTTCATGCGTTGGCCTCTTTGACTGTCACTACATGCTCATGTTGTGTTTCTGTGCTAATCTGAAAGTACATGTTTTGGTTTCTAACTTCTCTACACTTTCTCCTTGTGTTTCAGGCCTGTGAAAAGAACTCACAAATTAGACATCTTGGTGTTTTCTACACCATTTTTCCATTCCTTTCACAATGAGATAATTTGCTGATGTGTCTGTAATACCCCTTCCTTAAGAACCTTGAACCAATTTCCTGGGAGATCTGTCCTACAAAGTATCTGACATCACTGAAATCCACTTTCTTGAATGGATTACTGGTTTCTCTTTTGTTGCTTTTCCTTCTCCCTGATTGTAAGCTCTGTCATTTCAGTCATCTTTACTCAAGTTACCTTCTGCATGAACCAGCAGTTAGAATTGCATCAGAAAAACCTTCCTCTCCAATATCTTTCTTCGCTCTTAGAACATATAGATTAAAAAGAAAACAGACAACACTGCATCCCCAAGTTTTCTGGACAGCCAATTTGCCTTTCTTTCCCAGAAGGTGTTTGGATAATCAAAACATGTACAGGTCACCAAACTTTGTGCCCTGAATGATTTTGTTAGCTACTCAACAAAATACTTATCCACTTGACCTTCCTAATTAGGCAGCCTAGGTTGGGTCTGCAGATCTATTACTAAGCCCAGTTATTTTCTTATTTTATAATTAACTTGCTCACTCTCTGCTCTTCTGGTCACATTAATTCACACTTCTTAGGATGTTCCCTTTCATTCTTTTGTTCCAGTTTAGACCTCTCCATTCAAGTAATAAATTGGTGTACAAAGATGCTCTTCTCTTTTCTCATGATGTTAACTCTATCCATGCTCAACATCATCACATGGAACGGGATGGCCCCTGGTAATGTCATCTAGGCAGCCACACACAAATACCATCTTCTGGCAGGGGAGTGGAGGGATATACTGAGAGCAACACCTGAACCCCTAATCCCTTATTGCTGGGGCCTTGGGAGTATTCTGATATGCTCAGGGTGACTCCTGGTAGTGTCATTACTGGTTAGAAAAATAGGAGGCAGAGATGTCACAGAGATGCCTCATGACTTCACAACTTTGTACAACTGTTTTGGATTTTAGGTCTTTGCATGTAGCTTACCTCCTTGAATGGGAAGTTTGGTCCACTAGTGTCTATCTTTGTTGCCTCCTTCCTCAGAACAATGACTGCTTGTGCTTCTTTTTTGAGAGTGGTAGCGATGAGTGCCATGGTCTTTATGGCATATGACTTTCACTTTTCTACTGCCCTGTTCTCTAGCAGGTTCATTTCCTATTGAAACAAGAGAATAACCTCCATATCCAGGGGACACTCATCTCCAGGTCAATCTCAATCCTTTAAGATTGACTAATTCATATTAATTACACACACACTCACTCATATAATACACACATAAATTCTGTTATGAAATAACTTTGTCCACTGCTGGTGTCATTGTAGACATCACTCACTGCCTTTGGGATATAACCTCCTACATTGTGCTGCTAATGCTTTCATGACTGTATTTAACTCTCAGCCTGCTTCTTCCTCCTACTGTTTTCTTATTTGCCTCCAGAGACATTTCACCAGCAAGCATTCCCTATGCCAGGTATCATTCCCAGCCTCATTTCACTGCAATGAATTTGAACAATCCCAGACCATCATTTGAGTCCCGTCTCTGGCTCTTAGAGGTGCAGGAGAACAAGACTTCCAAAATTCTCTACTTAGACTGAAGCCATTGTGAACCATCCCTTAAAAACACCATTTGTAAGCCAGCCAAACAAAATGTGATCATTAAAACAATGTCTACGGAGATGCCAGGACACTTCCCAGTAGTGTTTATGAAGATTTGTGCCAGATATTGTGTATAAGTTCACCAAAGCCAACAGCACTTTGTAGCTGCATTGACTGATGATATGATCTGTCTCTCAGAAACTGCTGCATTTTAGTACATAATAAATAATGAATAAATGACCTATTAAATACTAAATAAATGGCCTACACGTGGGCATCAGACACATGGCTGTCACAGTTTCAAGGACTAACAGCAGCTCACAAAATACCTAAATCTTTTGCTGTCTCCATTTTGAGGAAAGGCTTCAGTGGTCTGTAGTTACATTTCATTTACTCTGGCCACTGCTCTGTGAGTCTCCCTTCTTGCTACCCTCCAGAAGGGCTCTTTGCTGTTTTTTAATGAAATAGCCTGAACAAACATAAAGCTTCCAGTGAGGCAATGCGATGTTGGTTACTAAGCAGCCTTTGTAAAGAGAGTGTACTGCTTAAACCCCCTCCCCCTTTTATCACTTAGATGTTATCTACACAACACGCACAGTTGTAAGTAAATGCTGACACTATAATATTAGTAAGCTTTAGCTTTCTGCTCCCAAATTATGCTTTTAACACACTACTTGAGGGAACTGAACAAAATGGTGGTGATGACTCTTAGCTAAAAATACCTGGTGCATACTATCCAAGAAATCTAACAAAAACACTAAATATGTCTCAGGAAATAAAATTTATAGTGCAGGAAAGGCTTAGTGACTTCATTGCTCAGATTACCAGTTGGATATCAGTTTCATCATCAGCAACCTCCAATTTCCTGTTTTGCTTATCGTAGAATTACTGTTTTCTTTTTTTAATGTTTGCACAGCTTTTTTTAATGTTGGCAACAGCTACACTAAGATTAGATACAGGGGTTTTCTATGACGGATTAAAGACCATGTTTGTTTTACGATATTTTAAGAAATAATAATAAAAAAAAAACCAGGAACTGAATGTATGTAAAACACAAACAGTGCTTATATGCTTTTCTTTTTTACTATTGGAAAAAGTATGATTCATTGCAGTATGTGCCTTAGTACTCTGTAACCATTGTTGATTTGTGTCCTGCTTTGGAACTGTTCCTTCTTATTGAGTAATAAGTGCCACTACATCTCTGGCAGCTCATAATAATCTTATATATTTCTAGCCTTTACAGAAACTTGTTTGCCTCTTCTGTATTTACCTGAATGAATCAGACACTGTGTCATCTTTTCGTGCTTAAAAACTTTCCTATTAATCTTACAAGTTGCCTGGTCTTGCAAAACCCTGATCCACTACATTGTTTCACTCACCTGTGAACCTCGCTTATTGCAGAATGAATTTTTTTTCAAGGATAAATGTATTTCTTTGTCATTCCCAATCACTCTGCGAAACTGTAGCTTTTTCCTCTAATGCAGAGCTTCAAACCCATTTGATAAATCTCCTCAAAACTCCTCTCAAATTCTAATATTTCATTGATCTGTCTCAAGTTCCTCAGGAGGTTCCTGAGCAAAAGGTTTGATGCTGCCTGGAGACTGTCCAGCCAGACTCACAAGGGTTGCTGTGAGGGATGTTTGGGCTGTCCAGGGAAGGACTTTTACCTAGGATTGGTGCCCCAGATCTGCATATCTCACAGCTTTAGGTTGGGCCTGTAATCCCTTTACCGAATTTTAATCTAACTTTTGATAACTGAAGCATGCTAGATTCAAACCAAAACGAGAAGTTCCCTCCAAGTGACTAAAATCACACTTATGAGGTTTGTATGGTGAAGGAAGAAGAATAGAAAAATATGTGATCCATTTGTGGGTCAGCATGTGGTGACAGTGTGAAGTTATTAGATAATAGATATTCACCAAGTGTGCATATTCACTGTACCAGGGGAATAAACACATTTTCAGTTGTTATTTAGGATTAAAAATAGGAGAATAATAGAAGTAAAACTGCTTATTGAAGCAGGATGAACCTGACTTAAAGAAAACAAATCTTTTAGTCACCTTTACCAATTGATTGGCAAATTTTTTAACGCTGTATTTTTCATTTGGAAAAAGCACATTGTAGGATATGCTGTGATGTGAAAACAATATTAATGCACAAAATAAATTCAGTTTCATGACTATATTAAGGAGTTATAAAAATGCAGTAGATTTATAAATGCAGAAGCCTACAGAAAATGTCTTTTGTCCTCTTGCAAGCGTCAGAATCTCCTGATTGAAAAGTAAACATTAGCTAACAGACATTCAAACTAAAACAATTACTTGTGCAAGTAATTATTTCCTATTTGCAAGATCTGACTTGTTGTCTACTTAAGCAGTTACAGTACAGTTTTGAGGCTATCTTCTGCTTCTTTTCCTTGAAGAACAATGTGTCAGTATTCAGAAAAATTTCCCCTCTGGTGCAGGTGAAGTTTAGTTCACAAGCCCATGTGTACACATAAAACTTTCACATTAATCAGTTTGGGAAACCAGACTACCCTTTTGGGCACTTAAACTCAGATAGTCAGGATTAAGAAATTTTGAGCAGAAGTCCAATTAATATCAGTGCAAATCCTTCTCCTGCATCTCCTTTGCCTTTGTGAAAAGATGAACTTCCTAGTGGGCATTTTGCAGGCAATTCTGCCAGTTGGATCAATAGGGGAAAACAGTAGCAATATTTGAAAATCTGTCACCTAGGGTCCCCAAAAAGGCCATCTCTGCAGTTTTTATTGCCAGCACCAAATAATACATTTCATAAAAGAGGGGAGAGAAATTGCATGTGTAAACATGTCCACCATTCTTCCTGTCTTCTCTCACTCTAACATACTTCTCTACCCTGATTCAAAATGATCTGGCCTTCCCTTCCCTTCCCTTCCCTTCCCTTCCCTTCCCTTCCCTTCCCTTCCCTTCCCTTCCCTTCCCTTCCCTTCCCTTCCCTTCCCTTCCCTTCCCTTCCCTTCCCTTCCCTTCCCTTCCCTTCCCTTCCCTTCCCTTCCCTTCCCTTCCCTTCCCTTCCCTTCCCTTCCCTTCCCTTCCCTTCCCTTCCCTTCCCTTCCCTTCCCTTCCCTTCCCTTCCCTTCCCTTCCCTTCCCTTCCCATACAAAAGCCTTGTAATAGATTAAATTGCTGCCCTGGAGTGGATTTAGACCAGGCAAGGAAGAGGTTTTGACACACCATTTGTGGGATTAGTCTGTTTTGACACCAACAATTGCTATATTTGTAATATCACTGTAACTCTAACAATGCTTTATTTGTCTAAGTGAAATAATGTTTAATTTATGGAATAAATATATTGTAGGTATGATCTAAATATATGGCTATAAACAGATATGACAGTAAGTTGCTCCGAGTTATAAATGGTGTCCCTGACAAGTAGTTCCTAAAAGCTTTTTCCCTAAAGAAAATGTAAAAGTCCAAGGACAAAAAACTGTTGTCAAGATTTGGCTTTTCTGGATGGTTCTCTGTTTTCAGGAATTAATATTATTAAAGAGAAATCAAATGGCATGGTTACCTTAAGTTTCTGACCCACTGCACAAAAAATATTGCCCACAAATCCCACTTTAGTGTGCAGTGGATGTTTATCGCCTCTGCTGCCTGGCCTGATAAGCAAGGTCCATGGGCTGTGTATGGTTTTTCAGCCTCAGTCTTTTGTCAAGTGTAAGATTAACACTAGGAAGTGAAAAATTTGCATTTACAGCTTGGCGCTCAGTTCTTTTTTATTCTGCCTCACCCTTTTACTAAGTTGTACCTGATTAATTTCAGATAATCTATTTCCTGAAACTTTTGGTGAGTTTGAAGTATCCAGTGTTAATGCACATACAATGGGGAAGGAAGAAAAGGTGGTTCTGGTGAGAAACCAGAATCTGCAATGATTACAGAGCTGTGAAACTCATGTTCAGTGTAAGACAGTGATGGAAGACTCTTCCTTTTAAACAGTGCTGAATCACCCTCAGAAACTTACCCTCTACTTATTAGGCAAAGAAGAATCAAATCATATGCCCCTCTACTGTGTAAGTGCACCACACGTGCACAAGTCTTTCACAGGCTCTGTAAATTTTCTACCTATGAGTGGAAGAGGAGATGCCAAAATCACCACATTGAGGTTTCCACGAGGTACAAAATACCTCACGAAAAAGCTTGCTTGCCTGTTCAAATAATTTGAAACTAGATCAGTGTATCAAAACACTGCTTTTAATATACACTAGCTCACCCATTTATTCTGTTGCATTTGGATAATTCAGATTCTGTCAAATCTGCATGTTGCCTTAGACCCTCTCCTCCCCCAGCCCTAGGCTCTCAGTGGGGACCCAACTGCCTCCTCAGCTTGCATGGAAAGAAAATGATTCTTGTTTTCAGCTTGCATGGAAAGAAAATGATTCTTGTTTTCATGTGCTAAACACATGCGCATGCTCAGACATGTATGTGGTCTTACCTCCACATTGTTACTAAGGATCGCCACTGCAACATACTCTCTTTTGCTCTTTAACTGTATTTTATTTCAACAGGTGCCTTTTCAGTGGAGCAGCAATTCAGCTAGCACTCACCTCCCATCATGGCACACGTCTGCAGACCTGCAGCTGCTTATGCCAAGCCACATTTGTCCTACTCACTGTATATTCAGATTGCAGTTCTGGTAGGACTTACTACTGAAGAAACGGGTCAAGCATGCAGGAATTTTTTACAAAGACTTCTTTAAAACAGCCCTATCAATCTATTGTGTACTGTATTTCACTCACACGTTATGAAATAAGACTAGGGAAAACGTTCATCTGTGAAAAATTCCCCAAAGAGAGGCATGTCAAGACCGCTAGTCTTTCCATATTGTTATGAATGAAACTCAAAGTTTCAAGTATCAACCCTCAAAAGAAATCGCTAGGGATTTCCACTGATTTCCACCCCCTCTCAATTTTAAAGTAACTGCATTAAAAGTATGTGTATTTATACATTAAGGCATAATGCACACACACACAGAGAACAACGACTGCTGCTCCTGATGCAGTGAATGACCAAAAAATTGGCTGTGGTTCAGAGAATACTCCATGCTTTGGAGACTGTCATGACAGGCAGGGATTAGATTTTACATGAGTGGTGATGAGGATACTTCTACTGACATGTGGGGACTGTATGTTTTCTTGCCAACAGGTCTGAGCCACATAATTCATCTTTCTCACTGAGAAAGGAGAACATCGGCTACAGAGATTCCCTATTAACACAGGGAGGACTAAACGGTGCACAAATGGAGCATAGCTATATATTGAATCCAGCACGACAGATTATTAAGGCTGATTTTCTCCGTTAATTATTTAGAATTTCTTACTTTTCAGCTGGCACTGGCATTGCTATAGAGCAACTGTGCTAGCTTGTCACTAAGCACAAATAGCAGAAAATCAATCCCTGTAGATGTATAAATGTACTGTTTTGAGATATTTAAAATGCATATTTTGTTTCAAGAGTCGTCATCACTCCTTATTTAGCCATTATTGCTGGGTTATAAGCAGTCCTGTACAGGGCATGTTTCCTTAGTTTTTATATAATCACTCCGAAATTATTATTATTTTTTTAATTTCTACTTTTCATACCTTGATAATGTATCCTGTGGGACACAGAACACCCAGATAAGTTTGGGAGGAGCTGCAGCATCTAATATCTCAACAGAAGTTGCTTATCACAAGTCAATAAGTATAGGTCTATGGTGAATGGTTACTTTTAGATACCTCATCTACAGAAAAGTAAAAATATGAAAAGAGAAATGTTTCTACTCTGTATTATATTTGGTATAGCACTTTACCATTAATATTTTTAAGGAGTTTATTTAAAGGCAGTTACTGGCAGTATGCTGTTTTTGTAAAGTGTAGATTGAGTGGACTAGACACCTTTTTATTTTAAATCAGTGTATTTTTTTAACTGATTAGCACTTATTACTTTTGCTGCTTACACATGTAGTGTAATACTTAATGAAGCTGGCAAGTGGTTAAAAACCCCTGGTAAGCACATTTCAACTTCTGTCAGAGTCACTGTATGACCAGGTTGGTTTATGTTTTTGGAACCTTCCCCTGAGCCATGCAAGCCATGATGGGACTTTTGGTCTGTACAGTATATATAGGTATGCTCATGAGCAATTTCTGTGCTCCCCTCCATTTTTTCAACCAACTCAAATAAAATAAGACTGAACGTAGACACTTATGCCAAACAGTAAAAACTTGAGATTGGCAGGCTTTAAAAATTTTGGATTTCTGGGTTTGAGTATGATCACGAGTGATAAAACAGATACAGTAAAAGAGACTGTTCTCATGATATTTCCAGAATGGCCAGGCAGTAAATCTCTCTAGGGAAATAGATTTCCAGCATACCTCTAATGTCTAGAGGTCTGAATAAACAGAATTAATTTATTAGGATTCACTCATCACTTGGGCTGGTGTTGACCCAATGCTTGTGTTGCAAATGTAGGCATGGCTTCTAAATGATCTTGTAACCTTCAGTTTTGAGTTTGTGGTTCAGATGAAACCAAAACTTGAAAACCAGAAACTCAGCTATTATCTTGTTTTGTTCCAGTTTCCACCCCAGGTAATGATTTAACTCATGCTTGACTGAACCTTAGCTTATGCTTACCAAGCACTTGCCAAACCTAGTTCAAATGTGGGGTTCGGCAGCAGCATCATGGTGGCGTGAGTCAGGATGCAGTGCCATGGTATTAAGCACTATAAACTAAACAATCCCTATTTGAAGAATTTTAAAAGTACTGCTAAGCTTCTTTTATTAGAAATGGCACAAAGTTACAACAAGAGGAAGACTGAATTCTGCTCGGGAAATGCAGGAGACCTGAAATATTTTCTAAGACAGTGAGAGCACGTTTTGGGAACATAGCTGCACATGTGGAACGCTTTCTTCTGGCTCTGGTAGCCAGATTTTAAAAGGAGCGAGACTCATTTAATATACCCTGTAAAAGCATCAAAAAGGGAAGACTGACCTGTAACAATAAGGGCATGTTTGCACTGGAATCTGGCTGTAGATTTGGTGCATTAAAGCAGATGCTGTGTAGACAGTACAGTAACACACCACGTATTCCCATCCTTATGGGAATAGTGCTTCTTACACTAGGTCTTTGAGAGTCTCAACACAAAAGAGGGTATTTCTCCACAGTGCAGCAAAGTCTGGTTAACCACCATGGAAAATGGCAGCATTTCTGGAGCAATAACATCATGTTTAGAGGGATGAATTTCTTTCTGCCATGAGAAACAGGTCTGCTATTTCTCCAGTCCTTTGGGTGAATCCCATTTAACCTTTGGCGTGGTGGCCCAAGGAGCAATTTATTGGACTCTCAGGCAGAAGAAAGGAGGGAATGGTAACTTGGCCAGCTGCAGATTTCCCATGGGATGTGTGTTTGGAAGTGTGAAAAGTTTGCCTTTGAGGTCTGAGTTAGAGGCCAATAGATCTCTGCCTGCTACAGCAGCTGCTTCAAAAGGAAAAATGTGGTAATCAACAGGAAAAGGGGACTTTGGTGGTACGTAAACGGACAGAGAATAGCTCCCTAAGAACCACTGCCATTGACTTAGGACCTAAGATGCCTCAAGCATGTAGCTTGATAGTATGCAACCCAGAATCAAAGATTGTCTAGTCAATGAGATTAACAGCCACTGGATCTAGCTGAGGCCACAGCACTGCTGGTCACAACATTGTTGGCCACAGTAGAAATGGTTAGTAGAAGATGGTTACTCTCTCGAGGGGAACCAACAAAGGAGACAAAATATGCTAGAAAAAAACAAATTCCAGTGTTCTTGCTGCCCCCACTTTACAATTGGAAAGCTGAGGCAGACAAAGGTTAGTCTGACCCATGTAACCTACAGAATCTGCTGCAGACTTGAGAACCATGTCTGGTATCTACAGTCTGGGTCCAGGTCCTTTAATATAATCCCACTTCCCTGCTTCCTGCTTCATTAAAGTTGCTTGGTTGAAGCCTGAAGTACCATTGCCAAAACAGCTGTCTCACTGTGTAGTTTTTATTCATTCTTATTTCACCCCTGATTTTTTCTAGAAACCACAGCTTCTCCAGCCTGGGGATTCCTTTTGACACTACGATAACAAAACACATTTCGCTCATCACTTTCTCCCAATGGGAGTATCGCGTACTGTGCTTGTATCTTCTGCGTGCTGGAAACACTGTTCGAGATTCAGAACTCACAGCTCTAACACACGTTTCTTATCTGCATCAGACTGGGTAGACAAAAGCTTATGAGGAAAGAGATGCAATCTTTTTTTCCTCTTTTTCCCCCCATCTTCTCTGCCTCCAGGTGTCACCTCCCTGTTCTTACAGTCCATGTAGTAGTAGTGGGAGAAAGAGAGGGAGAGACTTACAATAGCTGTTCTGCTAAAAATGAGGTGTCTCTAAAAGGAAGCCCTTTTCACCTTACAGTATTTGCTCGTTTTACCCACTAACTGTACTGATGTCACTGAGAAAAGCGTCAACATGTATTAGAACAGCCACAGCCATCAGACTGTAAGGCAAGCTAACTGGGAGTAAGGATCTTGTTGAGTTCAACGAGTCTTTTGTGATTTCCAATGCACTATGAAAAAATGCCTTCAAATTACCCAAGAAGTATGTTAATAGCTGACTAATGCACAAGCTGGCAGGAATCATTGCTGCTTGAGCACGGCTCATTAATCTTACCATTCATTAAAAAAATTCCTAACTTTTTAATAAACAATTTCTATTTAAGAAGTAAAGAACAGTGAAGTGTGCTTTTTGCTAGTCAAGTGAGTTCCCTGTGAAAATAAAACATTTCTTTACATTTTTTTGCATGTAAAGCCATCTTTCTTCCATCACTAGGTTTGGAAATGCACAGCGTACTTTCCACTTCTGTAAACTCTCAGGCCTAATTTTTTAATCTTTCTTTTCACCTTTGCAAGCTTGTCCTTCCTAAGCAGAAAACCTCTTGCTGCTGATACCAAGCCCGTTTCTGCATGAGGTGGGCAGCGTTTCTCTCCAGTGAGGAGCTATGGGGCTGCTGGGGAGCAGAAATGAGAGGAGAGAGCTGCTTGCTAACAGCTGAACAAGATGCTGCGTGGTGGCCTGCAGCACTTGAAGTACCACTGCGTATCAGTTCAGACCCAGTTGTGGTCATGTTTCCATACGAGAAGAGACTTTGGGGGCCTCCTGTTTCCCTGGCCTTCAGGGAAATATTGCACTCTGGCTTTGTGAAAAGGATACCTGGGACAATTTTTTATGCTGGGACAATTGTCTTCATGTTACCTTTTGCCTGTGGTTGTGGTCTGAAGTCCTGTAGTGGAATAGATAACACTATCCAGCCTTATTCTTTGGGACCCCTTCATCTGTACAACATGACTTATTCAATGCAGTAGTGAAAATGAAAGATAAACTGCATAATCACTAGTAGTTACAGAAACATGATTGTTTTTGGTGATGTTTTGTCAATAAACACTAGGGCAGAACAACTTACATCAGACATTGCAAAGTCCTGTTTGCACAGAACAGATGTAGAAAAAACACGAAAAAACATCTGATCAGTGTTATCACTGATACTTTACATTCATGCACATCTCAGTACAGACATATGCTAACTTTTCTAAGTAAATGCTCTTCAAGGTCTCTACAATAATTTTATTTGCCTTTCAAAACAACCCAGGCTTCAGGATTTATTAATGCAGCAATTAGTATGCTGATCATGCCCAGCATGCTTAAATCTTTATTGGCTGTATGCACCACCGAAAGTTTTAGTTTTATTAAACCTGAGCCTCCGACATAGTGCTGTTTAGTGTGTGTTACAAAACTAAGATCAGCTCTGAATGTAATGTAACCCACATGTTGGATTGCTTGCTTCAGTGACTTACAGAAATATTTCAGGTAGCAAGTATTTTCTTAGTACTCTGTTATAAAAATATGTCAAGCACACAATGTTTGCATTATATGCTCCTTTTCTGTCACAGAAGAAGAATTCTGCACCAAACCCCTGCGATCCATTCTGAACAGTCATTTGCATCAACTGTGTATCAAACTACTGTGAATCATCATGTTTCAGTGAAGATTTTGCAGTGAGACAAAAAATGGGTCAAACTAAGGTACAGTTCTCTTCATCATATGTAGATAGATAGATAAATAGATAGACTACATACTGTGTCTGCAAAGCAAAAACTAGACATAGGTTGTAGGTTTTATTCACATGAAGGGGCAAGTGTAGCTGAGACTTTTTTTTCCACAGCAAGTGCCAGAGGCTGTAGGAAATCTGCCAGGCATGATGCTAGGCATATTGATCTTTGCAGAATCGTCTTTCTTTCATACCCTGAAGACAAAAATGTCATCATGATGGAGCAGCCTCCTGAGAAGCCCTGGTCTGAGCCCCTCAAGGCAGCTCTGTCCTGCCCACTGACTTGCAAGTATCAGCTGGACTCTTTCTACAATCATATTTCTTCCCCTGCCACAGCACCCACTGCAATACTGCTGTTTACACCATCCATAGGAAAGAGAAGAGTCAGGGCTGATATGATCTGTGAAAATAATTGTAACAGGTGATACAGTGGTTTGGCCAGGTGGTTAAAAAGGGTTATTCCCTAACACCATACAAAGAAGAGGCAATTTGCCAAGTTTGTTTCAGATTCAATCTGTGGCAATTTATACAATTAATCTGACTAATGGAGCTAGTCTAAAGAGATTTCTAACAACACATGAGTTGCCGCCTATAAGGTACAGTTTAGTTTTGGTTCCAACAGATGAACTTTCAGGCTTTAGCTGCGGTGACATTCCCAGCCATCTATCCCCTTTCCATCCCAGGTTATCATCTTCTGTAAAAGTGGAAGAGGAAAAGGGTTTGCTGTTGTGCTTACGCTTTTGGCTGCCTGGGACACTGATCTGATACAATGTGTGGGCACTCTGCTCTCTTCTGCCACCTCTGCTATGGCAAGAGTCTCCCACCTGGCACTTGCCAACACTAACATCCAAGGGGCCCTGGCTAATATCTTAAATTTCTGTGTCAGGATTTGCCAAAGTCTCTGTCAGAGTCCCCTTGAATGTAGGATTTAGGACTGAAGGCAGATGGAGAGGTCTGCATTTGCAGAGCAAGAATAGCACAGACAGTCCAAGATTCACCACACTGCACCAGCAAAAAGAACCTGAAGCCTGGCAGAGCAGCCCCACAGCCCCACCACTCCATAGCCAAAATTCTGTGTTTAAACATATTGCACTTATTCTGTTATACTGAGATAGATGGCAGAGATTTTCTCCAGGGGAAAAAAAATATTTAAAAAATAGATAACTCTAGAAGCTAGCCAACAAATTTCTGCTCCATCAGCTGAATACATTTGAAAGTCAACACACTTGGGCTTTGTTGGAGTTAATTCCAACACTTAGGATTTAAGTGCAAATCCCCCTCCCTCACCCATAAATACACACATTTAAATGTGTTCGAGTGTTTCAAGTCATCTCAAATTCCATGGCATCCACAGAAAAAAAGCCAGTCTAAAGTCAACAAAGCCCACAATGACGTTGTAAAAAGTGGTGCTATTGGGAATTCATTTCTGTTTTCTATGTTATATCCACCCCTGTTTGCACGATTGTTAACTGTGAAAACAGTCTTAAAGTTAAATTTGGTTTATCTTTGTTAATCATCATAAGCAGAAATACAGTTTTTCAGATTCAGTAGAGCTCGTCAGGCTAAACAGCTTATGAAAAGCTCTGAAAGAGTTAAATTTGACATAAAACAAGTATTTTGGGTATTTAAGCATGGGTTTTTATCAAAATTTACAATGATTGAAATCCAGATAGTAGCAGCAGACATGAATAAAACCCCAGAACTGCTAAAACCAATGGTAATTTGTCTATTAACTGGAGCAGGATTTTACATGCTGTATCTGCTCCCGCTTCAACATCTTCCATCCAACCTACTAGTTTTATTTCAGTCATATCCCTATTGAATATGGGACAGTTAGCCCACCTCTTTTTCTCTTATAAAGCACATACACAACCTTTGTTACCACAGAATAAGTAATTCATAGACCAGGGCTACTTTCCCACCCTCCTTCCAACCTTCATGCAGAGCAGCAGAGCTCTGAATGGCTTGGTGACTTTCCAAAAACTGCAAAGGGTGACTAAACGAGCAAGAAGGTAAACCTGAGTTCCTCCAAAACATACGTTAGTGCCTGAAACCCCTTTCTTGCCGATCCAGTTCTTGGTGGCTGCACAGTGAACAGATGCCTCAGATAATGCAGGGATGATGCCTGGACCTGAGCCGCATGGCACCCACTTGGAGGTGCAGTAACCAAGCCTGGGCGTCCCAGGGATGGGGGCATGGTGCAGAGCCCAGCCTTGGAGCAGCCTACCGGAGGAGTTGAGTTAAAGTGATGAGACCAACATGGGTTGGGACGAGGAGTGGTACAGCTGTATGTGACTGGTAGAGTTCAAAACACAAACCTCCACAATTGGGTTGCTGTTACTGTCAGCATTTACTATGGGAGGACCAGGGGACCCACCAAAATGACTGATACAGGTCCTATAGTAAAGGTCATGGGATTCTTCAGTCTGATGTTTTAGGGACTCTGACAACCACATGTGGATATTGGAAAATAACCCTCTTCACTTTTGCCCCCGTATATTTAAACAGCCCACTCATCACCAACAGACTTGAACAACTTCCTCTCTACCTGCCCTTTCCTTCCCTTTCCACCTCCTCCCCCTTCATACAAGGGAGTCCAGCTCCACCTGTGTACACAGTTGTATAATTTTTCCCAGGTTAAATATCCTGGAGTTTTACATCTGTTCCTGACATTCCCAGTACTGGGCACCGACAGAGAGAATACTGGGATGGCTAATGATCATTCCCTCAGACATTTTGTTAGATCATTTTGAGTGCAATACTGAGATGATACTTTCAGGTTTAGTACTCTGCTCCTTTTAATAGCTTGCCTCATACAGTCCAAACAAGTTTAGTATTAAAATAAAATAATTATAGTAAAAAAAGAAGCATAGAGGCATTGCCACAAAACTATCTGTTCTAATATCATCAAGAGAGGAAATGCTGCATTTAAAATAATACTTTATACAGTCTGACATTACTGAACAGTCAGGCTTGCCTGCTGAAGCAGGTAGGGCTATTGTTAGAGAATTTTCTTTAAATAAATAAAGATTTTTTTTCAGCTTGTGTGAATGAGCTGAGTCATATTTAGTGGCTTATCTGGTTTATGCCTGAGTTCTTTCAGGACTTGGGTAGAGGCCAGAAGAGAAATAGAGTTATGCCACACTCTTATTTTGTTGAGCATGGCCTTTGTCTAAGAAAAACAATTCTCCACCCTTCTCAGTAAGCACTGAAGTTTTAAATTGTCGTCTTTACATATCTCATGAAACGTTCATCATGTATTTGTATGAAAGCTGAGCTGAAAGAGCACGCCTTCAAACAGATGCTACCAAGAGTCCAGTGTTGTCTTCAGTTTCCATTAAAACCAGAGACTTTGTTTCATTTTCAATTACTGTGCAGAATTGTACATACTCTCCTCTTTTTTATCATCAGAGCTCAGGAAGAAAATAAGAGGTGAAAATATGCTGGCAGCTATAGGATGCCCCAAAATGCTTGACTGCTCCTGCAGGATGGTGCAACTTAAGTCCTGCTTTATAACAGTGAAGCAATTTCCTTGCTAGCATGACCCATTCAGCTGAATTCAGTCTCTCTTGTCTTTGTCAGCACTGGGAAAATAATTCAGATTAAGTGGAGTGTGACTTTGAAATAGCATAGCTAAGCTGGTGCCTTTCGCCCTGTGTGTACATGGGTACGTCAGTCTTGGGTTGGAAGCAAATGGCTCAGTCCTAGGTGGAGGCGAGGGGGACTGTGCAGCGTCTGAGGCGTGGCAGCTCGGCAGGACTGACCTCAGCAGCAGGAACCTCCTCCAGCGATTTCTGTTAGCTTTTGGGAGCTTTGTCCCACATTCGGGTCCTCACACAGAGCCGCCTGCACTCGCCCTCCATCACCAGGTGAGGAAGGAGAGGGTGGCTGACTTGTCCCTCCTATACCACACGCCTGCCTGTGCAGAAAGTGGTCAAGCGCCTTCCCACCACTCAGTGACAGGCATTCATCATCCTGCACTGCAGGTTTGTCCCTTCAGGACAGGCTACGGGAGCACAGCTTGCCATGTGTTTCAGTCTGGCCTGCCCCAAAACATCAGCTATATTATAAGCATCAATACTCTTTCATTTTTTTTTAAAGAAAATAAAAGTGTTTTTATCTAATATATGGGATACTTTTTTCCTCCTGCTGAAGAGGACTAGGATTTGAAGTCACAAAAATACTTAAACATGCTCCAAGTTTTAAATACCACAGGGGATTTATTCAGCACTCAGACGTGTTAATGGATGAGTTTAAATATGTGCCTAAGCACACTGGGGCCTAAACCAGCATATTTTAATTTTATTTCTATTTTTATGAAATTTCTTTAAATACCCATGCAAATAACTCGATGAAACTTGACTTCATTGGAAAAACATTTACTGGAAATTATTCCTTAATTAAAATCTGAAACCATAATTTTTCATCTGCAGATGATGTGCAAGTTTTTTCCAGTGTGAATTTGATGTGGTACAGAATTTTAGGCACAGAGAAGAGAAGGAGGGGGAAAGGCTGGGCAGTCATCTGGAAACTTTAAGGAAATATGACAGAGGCAAGGGAAACCAGCAAGCATGTATAACAAATACTATAGAAAGATATCCACAGGTTTTAATCAACAATTTCTGGGAAGACAATTCCTGGGAAAAATAATTGTTTTGTTGCTTCACACTGAAATTTCTGAACAGATTCAGCAAGGGCTTTTTCAATATAAACTGTCCTTGGAAATTAGAGTTTCAAAATAGATACAGCACAGCGAGCAGCTGGGAAGGAACTCAGTTGATTTCTGTGAGGTGCAGGGCTTGAAATGCTGACTCTGGTTTAACGTCTTGCAGCCCCTGCCTCCTCCACCCTGCCCGGCTATTTCCTGGCTGCCGCTCTCCTGCTTGAATTGGAGCCCAACAAAGCAGACTGTCACAACAATTGTACCTCAAAACCTACATATTTCTCAAAACTGTATTGCACTCTTCCAGGTAACCAGCTTCTTTACTGCCCTGAGCTACAAATGCTGAAGTAGATGTGAAGTATAATTTGATTACCAGACTACAAGAGAGATATGAGGTGCAGTTTTCTGCGTGTTTAAAAGAAGATTCAGAGCAAAGAGTTCCCACCTGTACACTGGGGAAACGCCCATGACACAGCTGAAAAAAAAATAATTACAGGATGAAATCTCTTCACATGCAGACAGTACACTGCCAGTGTCTGACATACCCACAGATGAGTGTTTTGCACCACTTGATAGTGCAAGATATCAGCACCAACTGCCACATTCCTGGTACAGGTGAGATGTTACTTATGGAAAGTATTTAACCCTCCTCTCCAGTGCTTACCTTCAGTGATACAGCAGGAAAAAGGGACCTGCCCTTACAGGTTTTATTACTGCAACTGCCCTGACATCTGCCGGGAGCAGCAGCAGGCACTGGGGTTTGCTGCCGCCGGCAGTGGGTGTGAGCAGAGCCTCACAGCAGCACTGCAGCCAGTCCGGGACAACAAACTCACGTACGAGCTCTGTTTAATACTTCTCCAACAGAGTCACTGCAGAGCTGAACCTAGACCCATAAACACACTTCAGGGGTTAACATCTGCAGAAAACTCAGAGTTTATGGTTAGAGGTGTTTTGGGGTAGGTTAAGGCTTGCCACTTCACAAAATCCTCACACTGCCCTTTTCAAAGCTTGGTGGCGGAGCTGTCATCAACCACAAAAGCCAGCCAAAGAGCACCAGCACTGAGGATACGTTTGCGCACATCATTTTCCCATACTTGGAAAATATGCCGGTGGGGAATTGCTCATGCCAGTACCAAACATGATGGATGCTGTCCCTGGGGCTGCAATCACACCCGGCGCCCCACCAGTGGGAGGTACCCCCGTTTTAGGGCCAGCGCCTCTGAGCTCAGAGGGTCCTTCCTCCTGAAAGGCGAGAGGCATACCTACCCCACACGAGGATGTGTGAGGATTAGCTCTCTGTAAAAACAGATGTCTCCTCTGTGAATTGCAATTTATATTGTGCGAGAGGCCTCGCCCAGGTCAGAGTATTGCTGCCGCCAGCCCTGTGCAAACACACGGGCTGACAGACGGTCTGTGACAAAGGGCTCCCGGCCCGAAAGTGTTGGGACAGGTGATGGAGACAAACACGCGGCTGGGAGAGTGAGAGGAGGAAGGTGATGTATGGAAATACAAAAGTAGCGGGATGTCTTTGTGCTTAATAGCTGCCAAGTACTCCACTAGGGCTATTCGTCCCAAATAAAAAGTCTGTGAACTCTGCAAAAATGAAAGCTAAATACTGTAATTGCAATACAAGAAGCCAGAGACACATACTTATAAGAGAAAATAACATTTAAAGATATTTTTAAACTTTAAGCTATTTTTAAATAACATTTAAACCTTTTAATTTAAAGACAGATGTTTTGGGGAAAAAAAAAAATCCATGTGGACTTTAGCAAATCCTGGGTACTTGCCCTCTACTCTTCTGTGTCCTGGTGGGAGAGCAGAAACTTTGTGAGGACAAAGATCAAACTGTCTGTGAGAGGGCAGCAAATCCCATACAGAAACATCTTCCTCCTTCCCTGAGGTTGCAGATACCTTTCCTTTATCTTTCTAGACAGGATGTGTTGTGGGACCAATGAGGCCAATGAAGAAACTGTCCTCTCCACCATAGCCCAGCAGCAGCACACCACAGGATTTTTCCACAGAAAATACCAATAGGATCAGCACAGAGTTGCCAATTCCCACAGCCTTTGAGGGAGCCAAGGATATTGTGATTCTGAAAGGAAGTTTGCAGCAAGGAGGAAACTAGGGTTATGGAAGAGGGCCAAGGGAGAAGCCTTACAGAGCACATCCTCTAAGGGATTGATTTGAAGACTGTGGGGTTTATGATGGATTTCCCCATGAATCCTTATGCTCCATGTGGCTGGAGGGGCAGATGCAAGCCCTGTACAGTCCACTTCTAGTCCATGCAGAGGGAGCTCTTAACTGAGAAACTGAGAGTTGAATAGGGCAAAAGTTACTTAGAAAGTTTCTTGTGAGAAACAGCAGTGAGACCAAGTAGTTGAGGGATGTGTTGCAGTTAAAATAATACAATTATTCCCTTTCTTCTTTCATTCCACCATTTATTAATCTTTTCTTTCTCCAGTCCCACAGGCCAGTTCTCCTCTTGTGTAGGAAATGAGACTCAGGAAGGGCACCACTGAATTCAGTGATTTGTCTGGATTCCATGCCATAAATGCTGTATTTGATTATTTCTCATTCAATGAATTTCAGTGCAGGAGAAAGTAATAATCTCTTTCGTCTTCTGAAAAAGTACTTGAAATAATCATTCATTTATCTTAATCGGGGTTTTTTTAAATCTTTCCAGAAGAGAGCTTACTTAGAAAAATATTTCTTTTACTTCTTACCTGTGATCATTACTTATGTTTAATGCAACAGCTAATCCCCCATGTCTAATAATTTATGTTCAGTCAAGTTGCCTTTACAGTCATAAGAAAGATTTCTATTGAGTCCAGTGAGAAAAGGCGTTGGACCCCTAATCTACCAGAGACCCTGGCCAAATTGCTGTAGCCTCTACAAAGACCAGAAACAAAGTGAAGAAGATGGGACCTAAAGAAAAAGAGGGAAAGAAAGTAAGTGAGGGAAGGAGGGATGGAGAGAAATTTCCAATGGTGTTTCTGTGGGTCAATGTCAATACTCACACTGGCTCTGTCTGCAGGAACATGCCTTTAAGCAATTGAGCTGAGCTCTGCCTTGGCGTAGGATCAAGCCTCACAGATCTCCATCCAAATCTCCCATCCTATTCTGTGCTAAGCCTGATCTGACAGCAGGTGAGATCCTAGTGTTAACAGTCCACTTCCCCTGCAGTTTCTATCTCCATGGCGAATGACTCACAAGTTCTCCCAGCGGTCTTTGCAAGTAGAAGAAACAAATGCACGGTTGGTTTTTTTAATAGAATACTTTTAAAACAACAGGTACTTAAAACAAATCAAAGGCTACAGCTGTGCATAAAACTGCTACTTGTAAACATTTTCATTCATTATCTAAGTGAATCTAACTATGCAGAACCATTATAACATTTTCTTCTTTTGCCTTGTACAAAGAAGAACATTGGGTGGGATTTCAGTTCTAAATCAAACTGGACTTTTTCACAAATTGTGAAATGGGAGGAAGGAAGAAGAGATGCAAGAAAAAAAGGGGGGGAAAAAAAAGCCAGAATCATTGACCTTTTACTGAACTGCTCAAATCACATTCACTCAGAATAATGTCACACAGAGATGCCCCTGGGTGGTCTTGCTTCTAAAGACACAGCAAGATGTCTGTCTGTTGCATTTTACTGTATTAAGCTTGGGGAAATGAAATATATCTGGAGGTGTGAAGTTGCTTTGCTTGCAGCCATATCCACTGGGCTTTAGGAGCACTTGGGCCCGACACTTGGGAGTTTTCAGTCTTAAACTGTGAAGGCAAAGTCCCACCACTAATGCTGGGGGGTTTAGCTTCATGATTTCACACATTAGGCCAGTCTCCATAAAAGCAAATTCCCTTGCATGAGATGGGGGGCTATCTGAGCTTGCATGTTGCGAGTCTTTTACAGGAGGGTTGGGTTGCATATCTTGCACATAATTCAAGAAGAAACAAAATCTAACTGATGCAGGTATGCAATTTCTGCTGCCTAAGGCCTATTGAAGAGCAAAACTGGAACATGGAAATCCCCAGGGGAACTTGCACACTAATCTATGGTCCCCACTCATATCGTAAGTGCTGCTATTTTCCTTCTCACCAGAGACCTGTTTCTGAAATGAAAAACAGCATTCTGGAAAGCAAGTGTCACTGTCTCACATGTAGAGCTTTGCATATGGAAATCCCATATTTTGGGATCAGCTCTTATACAAACACACAAGCAAAGTGTTTTGACAGAAAAAAGGATGCTTAATATGCTATTCACTTATTAGAAATGTAGGTAGCTATGTCTCTAGTACACTTGATTCCAGATATGCAAAACAATCACTTTCAAAATGGCAGGTGTCAAGTCCAGTCACAGCCTTGTTTTAACATATTTAACACAGGCTTATGGGTACATCACCTCCCTTTTGCCCACTTACACTCCAGATCTCTAAGTGCAAGTAAATTAACATTTTAAAACAAGAAACAGCTATGTGAACTTGTCTGTGTGATGCTACTCTTCATAAGCCTAATTTTTCTAGAATGGGAAGAACAAGCAATGGTCAGTCTGGAAAAATCAATGGATTTTACGCTGAGTGCTGCCTGGGCCAGAAGTCAGTGCTCATTCATCATACTGTAAGTTTCTCTCTCCAACAGGCTGAGGGAAAAAACCATAGGGGTGGTAAATCAAAAGGATCCAATTCACATTACCAGAAAATTTCGGGTATAATTTGCACTAAAAATCTGTGGTGAGCATGGTTCAGTAGCTTTTTACATCTTACAAGCACTTCAGATACCAAAAATCCTCAGTTAGCAGAGCTCCAAAAAGAAAAAGTTCTTCTCTCTTACATACATTTGAGCAACTGAGCAGGTCAGACTGCAAAACAACAATAGGGATTGTGGGAACAGCAATGGGTGTGAGGGCTAATTTTTCTTCCCATGAAAGTTCATTAAAATGAAAGCCAAAGCAGTTGGTCTCCACTGAACTTCATCTTTGGGTTATATGTTTATATGAACAGGCTGTCCCTTTTTGCAATACCCTCTTCTCACCTTCTCCTTTTGTTATCTTGTTTTTTCTCCCCCCCCCCCCCCCCTTTGATTGTCCCTGTTGGCTACAGCTCCAGGCTCTCACTGCTCCTGGTCTTGGGGTACAGGGCAGCACTGGCCAGGATGAGATGGACGAGCTCTGTGCTTCCCGAACCAGTGGCGGTCTGCAAGACATCCTAATGTGTCAGACGCTGGCAAACCCTCTCTCCTGCCACAGCACGGCCTTCCCACACTAGCAAGTGAAATAGGTCTGAGACTGAGAAACACTGAAAGAGGTGTCCTTCTAACATCTTTTCCAGCCTTGTGTTTGGCCAGCTGGCCAAGATAATAATTCAAAAGTGGGCAGTTACTGAAATATTTGCTACAGAGGTTAGGATACACTTAAGTCCACTGCCTGGTTTCCTGATAGGAAGAAGCAAACGCGTATTTGGTGTCATGGCTCCTGCTCTGAAGGAAAAGGAGAGGAAGAAGAGAGACTGTGACAGAGCCAGGCAGAGAGGCTCAATGTTAAACTGTCAGCCCGTTCAGACTTTCAGCATTGCACTGCCTCTTCATGGTGAAAACTTTCACATTTAGACCAGGAACCTTTTATCTGGAGAGCTAATTTCTTTTGTTTGAAATGCCCAGGAAGCCTTACAGCAAAGTGTTTTCACAGGGTTCCCTCCAAGTTTTTACTTTGGTCTTAAGAAGATTTCACCTACAAGTGCTTTCCTTTTCTGATAGATCCAAACAAGGCTCCCCACTTTCTATGAAGATTAATTTAGATTTTCTATTGCGGAGGCATCCACCCCCCAGCCACGTGATTCCCCTCCTTTTGAAAACTAGGTAAAGCCTGTAAAGAGGCAGCTGTGTTTCAAGCTCTTTGAACAGTGTCTCTTATAGAAGAGGAGAATAGATAAGCTGTCTTGCAAACACTGTTAGTAGAGACCAGTAATCAGTGTAGAAGAAGTCTGCACTGGGAATGAATGTATCAATTTACCTCAGGCTGTGCACTTCAGAGATGGGCTTTGCCCTAGATTGGGTACATTTTAAGCTTAGCCTGTAACTAAAATTAAACCACTTTGTTATGACAGGGGTTTGTTTCTAAATTGCAGATTTTCCTCTTTGTATGAAAAGGCACACTGATGACACTCTAAACCTGCCTCTTTGGGGGTTTTGCATCATGAATACATACATTAGGCACACATGCACTTTTTGCTTATATATATATGCACATGTAGATATAGCTATCTATAAATAAATTAAATGAAACGCAATTAAAAACTTGATTTCTCCCCATGCACATAAGCTGGCTATAAAACAGTCATTAAAAATCACACTTTATACAATACATTGATTTCTTAATTTGCACATTCCTATCAGCACTAAGGAAGGAATTCCTGGGAGCTGTAAAGCATCTTTATTTGCATTACACCAATGTTTGCATCTTTTTAGTTTTTTACTCCAGTGCTTGTCAGGTTAAAACCTTAAATTTGTTATATATAAAGCTAAAAGCAGAAGATTGAAAAGTGCTCTCTGCTAATCTAACCCTGTGCAGACTGAGTTAAGATGAGCACTCTAAGAAAGTTAACTAAAAAAATTAAACTCCTGTGATTCCTGCAGAATTGGTGTCTCAACCACTAGCTGGAAACAAAGTCAAGTTGCCTATAGTTGTCTTTCAGAAAAAAAGATTTCACATCCTGGAGGAAGTTAAGCACATCCAGTTCTGGGAGTGCATGGTGAGACACTGAGATGAGGCAACAACTCCATGCGCTTTTTGTTCCATAAAAGAAGGGAAAGCTGAAATATAGGAACAAAACCTTCAAGAAAATAATGGAGATCTTGGCTACATAAAAGATCAATAATTCAAAGCAACTAGCCTGACACTTCAGTTGAAGACCTCTGGAACTTCACTATGGAGGAGGCTTTAAATTTCTTTAAATCAGATATACAAAAAAAAGTGTCCCAAATCTATTCTAATGAAAGGGAAAATGTTCATAAGGATCATCTTCAGACTAAATGGCAAATCAAAAAATTGCTTTGCAGCAGATGCAAATGACTGCAAGGATGGAAAGTAAAGAGCAGAGAGCTGGGGATGAGCCTCTTTAACCAAGTAACAAGCGATAGAACAAGAGGTAATGGCCTCAAATTGCACCAGGGAAGGTTTAGACTGGATATTAGGAAGCATTTTTTTACAGAACGGGTTGTTAGGCTTTGGAATGGGCTGCCCAGGGAGGTGGTGGAGTCCCCATCCCTGGAGGTGTTTAAGAGTCAGGCTGACATAGTGCTTAGGGATATGGTGTAGTTGGGATCTGTCAGTGTTAGGTTAACGGTTGGACTAGATGATCTTCAAGGTCTTTTCCAACCTAGATGATTCTGTGATTCTGTGTGATTCTGTGATTCTCTGAAAAAAGGCTGAGAACTGTGTTCTAAATAAGAAAGTGTAAGCATAAAGTGAGAATTTCCAAGAGTCAAGCTGAGGTAAATTTGTTTGGAAAAAAAAGCAAGTAGCAAAAGATTAATCCAGAATATCTACAAAAAAATCACAAGAAAATCCCTTAAGAACAAGTCAGGCATTAAAGATCATTCATTTGAGATTCAGATGAACTTGAATGTCTTGTTTCATCTTCTGAGAAATGTGCTGTTGTTGATAATGAGAGGCCACATGGGAAGGTGATTATAAAAATGGAATTAACCACCACATTGAAAATTAAATTGCAATTCCAGTGGAAGAAATTTTATTAAATTGATCAAATTAAGAAGTGGGACCACAAAAAAAGGGGGTTGTATTAGTGGCATATGTATTAGAGAAGAGGTGGCAGACCAGGGCATCTTTGAGTCCATTGGTCTAATCTCAATAACACACAAGAGAACAAATGCTGAAAAAAAGAAAATTTAAAAGGAAAGGGCAACAGGATATAAAAATGTGTGACAGAGGTTTATTGAAGAGAGAATTTCAGACATTTTAAACTCTTTGATAACTGATTTTCTAGACAAGAGAAATCTATTATATCTACTCTGTCTGGCCTTTGTAAGGTATCAAACATGCTGACACATGGGTAATCTTTAGAAAGATGGGGATGAATTCAACTATTGAAAGGAAATAAAGAACTATCTGCCAGAGAGGCAAAACCAGGTTGTTATGAAAGCAAGCCAGTTGGGAAACTACTAGGATAATTCTTCAAAGATGGATCTAATATTAATGCGAATAAACTATTTCACAGAAAGTATGAACTTCACCAAAAAGTCAGTATGCGTTGCCAATACATAGAAGGGGCAGAATATCCAGGAAGAAATAGAGCAATGAAACTGCATTAGTAGTACAGAGCAAAACATCTTGTATTGTGGGAGCAGTTTTCTTTTCATTGAATACTGACAGATAAGGAGAAGATACTGTTGCTGAGCAATAGAGAGGGAAAAATATTTTCTTTTATTATTAGCCAAATAACAGAGTTTTATAGCAAAATTACACTCATGATATACGTCAGATGTCTAAAGCATCTTCTAAGAAATAGGCAAGTTTCTGGGAAAGATTTGACATATTTAGTTTCACAACACTTCTGAGAGTTAAGGAAAATATTCCCAACTTCCACAGCAGGACCTGAGGGATGTTCAGCAAGTTCAGGTAGCACCACTGTAAACACTCAAGGCCTGTATGTACTGCCTGTGTGACATAAACTAGATCAGTGCTTCAGATTTAAGAGCTCTTAACAGCCATACAATTGTCCATCACTATCACTGTCACTCCAATGGGGAACTGGGATAAGTCTGTTCTAGAGGAAAAGATAATTTTTCTTTTCTTTTTTTCCCCAAGTGTATGCTTTGGAAAGGCAGTATGCAACTACTGAAGCAGATACTCCCCCATGTGAACAACAAAGCTGAGCAGGTTCCCCATATCATATGAGAAGTTGCTGCTGCAGTTGTGGGTTGCAGAAAGACCCAGTGCTCAGGAAGGCTCCCACCTCCAATAAATCTGTGCTTGCAATTCTGTAACGTTTCAGCAGATGAGGACACAGTTTAGTGATTCAAGCAGTTTAGCAGATTTAAGATCCTCTGGATCAGATTAGAACTGGACCATCTCAACCCCATGAAGATGAACCTGATGAAACATACAGAAATAAACATAGATAGTTTAATATAGGTATGGCTGGGGTTATAGAAGATCCTCTTCCATTCCATGTTCCAGGAGAGAAGAAAGATCTTTGATCTAAGTGATGTCTGTTTTTCAGTCATGCAGATGATGTTTTGTTTTCCACCACAAACACTTCAGTGATACAGTCTGGCGTGGAATCCTTCAGGAGCTAGAAAACACTCTGAAAGTGCTATTTTTAGAGAGTCTGAAACAGTCTTTGCTCTTAGTTCTTTCCACAGGCCAGAGAAATCACTAATTGCAACAAAAGAGCAGACCTGTGTGCAAATCTGGCAATGGAGTACAGGAAGAATCATCAAGGTGACTCAGATTAGTCCTTCTCTGCTTCTGTTATGTTAAAATCAAATTTACCACTGCTTTAAAGAGAAGCATTCAAACTACTGCTTTTGCTTCTGAAAAATCTAACTTTTCCTCTCTGTGTTAGACCTGATTGCAATGTCTGATTCTAGACTGGGAAAGAGCTTCATGGCAGAAAGCCTAAATTTCTTGTAGGCTTAGACTATGGAGCCCTACCAATCCACAAATGTGTTCCAGCTATGCTAATTAGTCTATTAATAACATGCCTTGATAGGGACAATCTGGATTCATTCCAGAGTAATTACTCTTATGTATAAACTTCAGGGTGATTAAAAGATTACACATTTATTTTAAATAATAATTTGAGAGTGCTCTTTGTAATGGTTATACTCAACACAAGGATCATTTGTATTTATGTTGCTGAAAATGGTATCTTAAAAGGACCAGCACTTCATTTAAACACTTCATCACAATAACAGCAATAATGAAGCCTCTAAACTGCTCTCTCACTCTCTCTCTTTCATCCCTTCCACCACAAAATAAAATAGAATGGGACAACTAGGAAGATAAATAAGCTGACCCAGCATACAAGTTCTAGCAGAAAATACACAATATATGAGGTTGCAGCAATGGCCCCAAAGAAAACGTTACAGCTTTTCCCAGAAAAGTTCCCCTGCCATATCCACATTAAGCCCTCAGCCTTCCACGCCTGATCTGGAAAGATTCAAAAACACACACAAAAGATGTAATTTACTGAAATATAACAAAACTGAAAAAGGGAATGATGCATAGATTTATTGCAAGAGAAGAAATACTGAAAACATTTGGCATGCTTTTCAATTCAACTGAAAAGGGAGGCGTTTTTGATAAACCTGACATTTACCCCTTTCACATTGCATCCCTTAAGACAGAGTTCCAAAATAGCTGAAAACATAGATTTTCTTCGAGAAGTCAAGTAACTTGAAATAAATGAAAATGGAGGGTACTAGCAACCACAAATAATTAAAAAGTGCTTTGGAAATATGCTGATAAGAAATGTTGTTAGTGAAATAAAGGAGGAGTTGAACAAGAAGAGAACAGCATAGACGTAAGTGGTGAAAATATTTGCAAAAGACATCCCACTGATAGAAGTCTGTGGAGACAGTGACCATTTTTATCCCACCAAAGGTTTTCTCACTTCTTTAGCATCTACCACCATAAACTAAGAGTCCTTCCCTGGTTACTTAAAGTGAATACCACAGCACACCAGGATGGGTCCTGGGCATTCTCTAGTTTGTTTTGAAAGTGAAAGCTCCCAGCTCAAGTTGAAACATCCTTCCTTCTAACTTAGGTGATCAGCTGTATTTATAGGGCCAAAACATTGAAACATAAAAAAATACTACTTTTTTTTTTGCAAATATTTGTTTAAGATTGCAAAAAAAAATTGATCAAGAAATCATTGAGGATTCTTTAAGAATTTTTGCCAGCTTCAAAATGCCTGGAAGAGCTTTTGAATTATAGACTATATACTTTCAAGATCTTCCTTGTGTGCTTGTGCTTCAAGTCACTTTTAATATCATGGTGATGACTATCTACAATTTCAAAATCCAAGATCTTTACAAGTTATTTTTAGATTTCATTTGCTTAATGTGTTTTTGTCAAGTATTGTTGCTAAAGAATAATTAAAAAGTAAAACTAAAACAATTTTCAGATTATTGCTCATTCCTACCAGAATAGGCTTTATGAATTAAATCCTTTGGACTTTAATGTTATTCTATATGCCCTCTGAAATTGCCACAGGAACATAATGTAATTAGGTAGAAGATTGTTTTATTTAGATTGAAAATTTCATTGCTCCAGAAGAGGAAGCACTGGTCAAAAA
Source organism: Strix aluco (assembly GCF_031877795.1). NCBI lineage: Eukaryota > Metazoa > Chordata > Aves > Strigiformes > Strigidae > Strix > Strix aluco. The sequence continues at coordinate 36,179,559 of NC_133932.1, read as the reverse complement.
ATGTACTTAAATATTAGAATTTTGAAAACACCACCCATAGCATTACTATTACTTAAGCATGTCAACTAGCCTCACTGGAAAGAACAACTCTAAGATAAAGATATACATACCTGCGTTTTGTTGATATCACTGTACACACTGATACACTGAGAGCTTAAACAGCTTAGCATGGTAGAATTAAACGACATAGTAAATTTATTTCCATAAAATTTTTTTTATTTATCAGTTGTGAGTCTTAAAATGTTGGTATTTAAAAAGTGCGGTCATGTAAACTATCATGTGTATTTTGAAGCAGCAACTGGAATCAGACTGTAGAGTCGATCACCACAGAGTGCAATGTAAGAAAACTCAGAAGTATAGGGCTTTTGTTCAATAGAAGTTTTACCACAATTTCAAAGGAAGCAAGGTTAGCATCTGTAAATAACATCCCATGGGTTTGTCCCATGATCCTGCCATTTATAAATCACTGCTTTTTTCTCAAGGTTACGCTTGTTACATCACATTACAACTTAAAGTCTCCTCCCCTGCACTCCTTCCACTGAATCCAGTTACAATTCTTCAACTTGTCTTCAAAGAGCTTCATTGTACTGATCCTTGATATTCCAGATGTGACACCCTTACTGTTCCTTCCCTCTGCCCAGGGCTCCCTCTACCTGCAATGTGCATCTCACAAGAGGTCTACATATATGTTAATGTTAATCCAGAGGCAAGTAGTAGTGGTTGGGAACAGTTTTGCAAGATCACCATACTTCAGCCACCATGATAAATAGACCTACATGAAATCTGATCAACTGGCAATAAGCTACGTATTAGAAGAGGCAAGGAGCACTCAACTCAAAACAAGCAAAGACAAAATTTATTTAGGTTGCAAAATGCATTTGTTTGATCACCCCGTGACTACTGCTTGCATGTTAAAATGTTATCTTCCCCATGCCCCTTTTCTGGCTTTCTCTGTTTTCTAATTGAACTTAAGCTAGGGACACTTTCTTCTCCTGTGTTTTGCACTACTGGTAATAGAATCATAGAATAGTTTGGGTTGAAAGGGACCTTTAAAGGTCATCTAGTCCAACCCCCCCTCCAATAAACAGGGACATCATCAACTAGGTCAAGTTTCTCAGAGCCCCATCCAGCCTGACCTTAAATGTTTCCAGAAATGGGGCATCTACAACCTCTCTGGACAACTTGTTTCTGTGTTTCACCACTCTCATTGTAAAATTTCCATCTCTGAAGGGAAATTCATTGCCACCAACATTGCTGCAGATAAAGGAGAACAGACTAGATATAGTCATTGTGTTGCACTGATCATTCAAACCCCCAAATTTTGGCTGTGGAAAATAATTCCTCATTTTCATTTCTTTCTTCACCCCTTACCAAGTACCCTTTCAGCACAGTGAATTTGGTAATCTCTGTCTGGAGGAATCCAATGCTGCAATAAAAACCAATAAAACAACTGAAGCATGGATATTGGACACATTACTTCTTAGATGTTAAACTGGGAAGGAAATTTCATGGAAGAAAATACAAATAAAATTCTAATTTAATTTCTTAAGGCGAGTTCAGCAACACATATTTGACTGCTAGTCTAGATATACCCAGCGGAAAAGGAAATATGTCCAGCACGCCTTTGATTTTAACAGTTTTTTGCATATGTACCTCGATGTAGCATCAACAGAGAAGGAAGACCAATGTTTTCAATTGGTGATGTAAATTCATATTAGATGTATATTATACAGAGCCTATGTGGAATGGAGTTCACATTTCTTCTTCAGTTTACAGGCACTAGGAGTTTCAGCAAGAAATAGAAGATGATAAATTGTACTGCAGAGTTTTGGTCAGAAATGAGAGGTGTTATCCACTTTCCATCAAAAAGTTAAAATAAAAGAATCAGTGGATACATGAATAAATGATCAAATGGATAACTGATTTCTTAGGAAAGAGTCAACATGGCTTTTACAGTGAGAAGTCATGCCCTTGCAGATCTCTTAGAATTACCTGAGCAACAAATCTGGACAAGGGAGATAGAGTTGCTATATACTGCCTGGATTTTCAAAAGGTTTTCAACAAGATTTTTCCCCAAATATTCTTAGAGAAAATCAAATTGCCATGGGACAAGAGGGGAGGTTGTGGCATGTTTACATTACTGATGAAAAGGTGAGGAACACAGATAAAAAAGAAATTATCTTTTTTTTCAAAGGAGGAAGGTCAAGTGTGGATTTCCTCTGATTTCTGTGATAAGGCCTGTGCTCTTCAGAAATCAGCTGAAAGAGGGGATGAAGAGTAAGGTGGCAAAACTGCCATCAGAGCTAAATTATTCAGGATATTAACAAGCAAAGTCAATTGCAGAGCCCCAGAAGGACCTCACTATATTGAGTAACTGGGCAGTAAAATGGCAGATGAAATTTGATGCAGAGAAATGTAAAGTAACACTCTTGGGAAAAAAGACATGCAAGTTTTGCATATAAAATGATATTTTTCAGACTATCTACTACTATTCAGGGAAAAGATTTCTGAGCTCTGATAGTCAGCTCAGTGCTCAATAGTGTTCAAAAAGCAAGTAGTATAGGAAAAGAGGATGATGACAGAATACCATGTCTCTAGATAAACCCACAATGCACCTGCATCTTGATTACAGGGGTAGTGTTGATTTCTAGCCTCTATTTCCAGTCAGATATTTCAGAACTAGAGATGGCTTGGACAAGGTGAGGGTGATATGGGAGAGTCTCCACATGAGGAGTGACCATAATCTAGTTTCAATGAGCGAGGAGTGGAGATTAGGGGAGAAAATAAAAGAATTAAGTTTACACAAACCATATATAAAATTCTAGGTGATGTCAAGATAGTGAATATGGAACATTATTGATTGCCACTGTAATACAAGGAAAAAAGGGTAAAACCAGCTGGGGTTATAATCAGAACAAGGAGGTATTTCTTCACATGACCTGCAGACAAGCTGTGAAACATGCTGCCATGCGGCTTGGTGGGAGTTCACAAACTAACATGGTTTCAGAGATCTTTTAGACAAATAGCAAAGAAAGTTCATCAAGCACAATGCTGGTGCTACCTTTGACTCAGAAAGTCTCTGAGCTGGAGACTTCCTCAGGCTGTGAGAATGGCCCAAGTAGGTGTCCCTCTGGGATTACCCTGCTGCATTACACTTTCTGGATATCTGCTAGTGGCCATTGACAGAGGCAGGAAACTGGGCTGGACAGGTCTCCAGTCTGCAGTGGCTCTTATGTGCCCATAAACAGGTTTCCTGTGAGAAGGTATGTACATTTAGCAAACAAATACGTGTCCTTCAGATTGCAAAGACACTTGGTCAAACCTGTAAGAGAAAATTCTGATTTCCAGAACTGAATTGAAATTGTTTTTCCCTTCAGCTCAGGCTTTGTTTATAGGAATGCTTTTCCCATTGCTTATAAATTTACTAACTAAATGGACAGACTTGATAGTGTCCAGGAATGTTCTCTCATGTGTACTGTTTACACTGCGCAATTTCAAATAACAGGAATTCCATCCATTATACTGAAAATTAGAATGATGCCCTGGTTAAAGTTAAAAATTAAGGTTTAAGTCAGACATAGTAGGAATAAAAACCAGTATTAAATTTTCATGAAAAAGTAACAGTAAATAATGTCACATTATTTCAAATTGATGTGCAGAATATGTGCAGTTGTATGTGTATGCACTATGCATGTATAAACTTTACAAATTTACACGTGTGAATGACAAGAAAATAATTTAAAGCAAAACAACTACGAATGGATTAAAACTTGCCTCTAACTTAATTATGATTTGGGAGTTACAATTAGATAAGGGATTCATAACACCTGAAAAGACATGAATTGCCATTTCTGTATTTTGAAGCAGCATTTAAAAAAAAACTTCCATTGATCTGGCATTGGTGGCTCTCAAAAGAAGTACAGGGTGCCATAAGGGATTCTAGACCTCATCAAAACTGTTTCTCTAGGGTGATTATTGTTAAAAGATGACTTAGGAGAAGAAAGCTTCTCCCTTTCCTTCAGAACGAAGATTATAAATTCTGTTGCAGTATGGATGTGCCTGAATGCAAATCAAAAGATTTGTAATACACACTTACTACAGAAGCAGATCCACTCCCTGGGTTTAGCAGAGACCAACTATTTCAGGCTGTCTCCCCTGCTCCCCTGTCCTTTTCCGTGAGTGTGTTGAAGATGAGGTATTGCGTTTGATGAAATCCAGGACTGTAGATCAATACACCATGGAATCAAGATATGCCTGGAAAATGTAGTTCCTGCATCTTTAATATACTCTATTTCCTTTTATCCTAACCTTCACACTCCCAGGAGCTTAATAGCTCTTAGTCAGCTTGGTGGTTCCAGTGCCCCTCTTCTTCCTGCTGGCAGACACATGCCTTCCGGCTTGAAATGCCGACGCACGTCGGACAATCTAATTTATAATCCTAAATCTTCTGGAAAGGGCTACAGAGGCCAGACCATACAGGGCTTTCCAAATTAATTCTGAAAGTAAAACAGTATATGCAGCAGGCGGGTAACTTTATCTAGATTTCAGAGATTTAGTTACATGAAAGTGAGAATATAAAAACGCTTTCGCATGTAGCAGAATACTGTTGAACACATTTGGAAAGGATCAAGTCAAGACTACCTAAATCATTCAATAAAATCTGCTACATAAAACATCTAATAAATTGTAATGGCAAGGACTTGTGCAGAGAGGCTGAAATTCCAGCTATGCACTGAAAATAAAAGTTTGGTCACATAGTCACTCTCTTTTCTTTTCTTTGCTGACTTTACTAGCCATTGGGCTGGAAGTGTCCAGTTTCACTGGAACACCACAGAAAATGTTTGGCACCAGTCTCAAAGGAGAAATGATTTGGTATGCTGTGATTTGCTTTATGATTTTGGGGATACTTTATTAATCCCTGAAGTTTCAAATCTCTTAAGACCATGATTAAATAAAAAGAAAAAAACTCCCTTGGTGCAAAGACAACTCCTATCATTAAGAAAAACAATCATAAAACTCGAGTGACAAAGCAATAAGGATTTCATAGTAAATTACAGAGTTAAATAATGATAGTATCTAACATGAAAATAAAACTTACTAATTCAGTTAAGCACTCTGTAATTAAAACTGGAATGCTGCTAATACAATAAGATTTTTGTAATCACATTAGTAAGAATAATAGCCTTATGTTCCATATCTTGTTTCTCAAGTTCAGTACCTATAGGATGCAGTGCAAGAAAACAACCCCACAGAATACATATGAGGAATCTGGAAGCATCTATTTCTGTTACTCTTTGTTCTAGCCAATAGGTATGTTCATTAAATTGCATTTATCTGCATTTTTGCTGCTGATCTGCCTTAAAAACACAACAACCAAGTCTAGGAAGCTATTCAACATACGCAATAGCATGTATTGTGTATTGTCTGAACCAAGCTCTCTTAGAGACAGGATATAAGATACTTGTTATTAGTTTCTAGTTGTCATGATCCAGGAATTAAGTTCAGTTTGGGTGGGTTTTAGAAATTGGACATGTTTTCTCTTAGTAATTATTTTTTTAAAGTAACATTGCCCAATATGTTCTCTTCATTTTAAATGTGACTTGTAACATCCCCATAATTTTAACTACTAATTTAAACTAGTTTCAACAAGCACTGCAGAAGTTAGCATGGAGGAACTGGGAGAAATCTTTGATATATCAGTATAGCCTAAGCAGGAGCAAATGTTTCCTCAGAAACAACTTCCTCTACTCTCAAGACTATTTTTGTCAACACTTTTAATTTTAATGTAGATGATGGCCTTGTGCTGCATTTGGACCTGCTAATTTTTTGCTTATTAATGGCTAATGAACTCAGAGAGGCAACAAGTCTGCATGGTCCATGCAAAATGTGGCACACAAGTTCGGTTCACATGTTATGAGCAAGACAGCTCTGCCTGGACTTGAGTTTCCTGGATACAGCTGCAGTGCTAACCATTTCTTTTCTCTGCAGCTTTGCTCCCTTGAGGCCAGGCCAGTGACAGCTTAAAAATAGGGGTCAGATTGTATCTGTACAGTGGGAGAAACTATACAGTGTAAAAGGACTACACAACAGGTCTCCAGCTTGCTGTTTACACTAGCTCCTCCAAATAAGATGAGAGTGGTACAAAGGTAAGACCACAATTCAGCAAAGTTTCAAGTAAAACCAGCTGCCCAATATGGAGGGAATGTAAAACACAAATTTAAAAAAAATCAAAACAAAACAGGTGGCATGACTACTGCAGCACAACAAGCAAAGGAGCTGAAAGCTACAAACCTGTTCTTTTCTAGGTTGTTCTTGTAGTAAGACTGTGACTTCCATGAGCCAATATTTGACATAGTTTTTAGCTCACTAATGTCTGCTTCTCTTTCAATTGGGGCTCAATTCCAAGCACTCTGATATTACTGAAAATACTTATATCGGCTGTAATGGGGATTTGATTGGAACCAGAAATATTAGATAACAAGCAGGGGTTTGGAGAGCCCTTTAATATAGTAGGAGTACCTGAGCAGAGGGGAAGGAAACAAACCGAAAAGTGATAATAAATTACAACAAGGTCAGAATACTAATCTAATGACATCTGTTTAAAGAAGACAGTAAGAGACAAAGTCTTGCCTTGAGTTTTAAAAAATATATCTGACATAGAGAAGTATATGAAAAAAGTCTGCATCACAAGTAACAAAAATGGATTCATAATTACCCGGAGAAAACTGCACATGCAAGTCCCACATATTTCCAATACATGGATGATCTTGTGCATATTACTTGAAATATTCTTTACAACTGTAATTGTGAAGTATGTTGCAAGCTCACTCCCACCCTCTTGGACTAGAAATGGCAGCATAATTTACTAACAGCACAAGATAGGAAGGGTGCAACCTAAAAAGTACCAGTAATTTAAAACTTTCCTCCACTAAAGCAGAACAGACAGAAAACAGCAACATTCCAGATCCCAGTGACCAACAAATGCTGCAATAAGACATACACAGGGTTGTCATCCAAGGAGGTCAACTTTCTGCTTCCATTGCTGGCAGCAATGTGGCAGGGCACAACCGACCATCAGAACAAAAAAAGTGCTTATGGTACAAAGTCTGGATGGAAGTCTGACATTCCTGAAAGAGCAATAGTGAGGGGAAGGAAGGAGAAAGAAGGTGTAATAGAGTGGGTTACTCTAGGGATGGGGATGAGTGATGTCCAATGTGTGGGGTAGCAAACCTTTTTAAGAAGCCAAGACATAACAGACATGAGTTGCAAAAAGGAAAGAGGAAGAAGAAAAATGTGTTTAACTCAAAGACCACCATTTGTGGAGACTCTTGTAATAAACTCTGACTGACTATTCTCTCTTCTAGGACAAGCCTTCAGGTTCTGGCACCTCATTCTCATGATAAATATTCCAGCAGGAAGAGACACAACCTGAGTATGGTTTAACAGCAACTTGTAGACAATAAAATAGGAAATGGTGCATACATGAGATATTTTTATTATCGTTTTAGTTTTTATAACTTTGCATTCTTTCTTGGATGGCTTATTACTAGTCAAAACCTATTCCCGTACCTCTGTTCTATAATTATTATTATTATTATTAACACCACCACCACCACCACTACTACTACTACTTCAACAATAAAGTATTTTTCTCAGCACATGTTTCAGAAATACCTTCTAGTTTTCCTACATTTGGCACAACACAGCAAGTTGCTTACAAGGAACCTCACAACTCCCGGCCAAGTTTTGAAATATATAATCAGTTGCAAATGTTTTGGGGTGGTTGACTGATGAATGCAGTAACTTTACAATTTATCCCATTTTTTTACCATTAGATATTTTCAAGACAGCAGCACTTTCCCTTTTTTTAGGATTAAAACACCTCAAAAACTTTTGAAAATGATCAAACCAGCTGTTTAACACATTGATCGGTCTGCTCCTCATAATAATAAGTACAGTAATGGTATTACAGTGATGAACTTTCATAAGAACTAACAGAATAGGATAATTTCTATTATAATAAAACACAGTATCAAAATACAGTTACCTGCCACTCTATATTTTATAAAAAAACATTTTCTTTCTTGTATTTTCATTTCAGCTTCTTCCCCTCATAATGATACATGTCATCGTTTCAGGAAAAAGTCAGTGACTCACAGAACTATCCCTACACTGCCCTGGGCCAGAAGGCTTTTCATTCATTCACCCTCTTTTTAGTTCCAAACTTGTTTATCACTTAGAGTTGCTAATTTTTTTTTCCATTCAGCACGTCACCTGTGGTTTACATGAATAATAAAAACAGTCAGAGGCGCATTGGTGAGGACTTGCATATTTTGGAAGGTATATAAAGCCTTGTATGTCAGTACATAAGCCAAGGTCTAAGTAATAAGGAGCTGTTATTATATCAACAGCTTGAGCTAGGCTATTTTGCAACTTCTTCATGCTGTTGGCCCCTGACCACTCTCAGAATGAGTATGGACAAGGAGGACCGCTGGTCTGCTCTGACATAGAAATTCCATAAGAGATTATTCAGACAGTTGCAATTTATTTAGGGGGGTGTGTGTTCAAGAATTTCTTTTGCAGCTTGCCAATGAGGTGTGAAAACCAAAATGGCTCTGAAGAACAAATACGTATTGTTGCATCAATGACTCCGACAAGTGCGTTGTGAGACTGCTTCCATGTCAGGGAAAGAAATACCTGGCAGAATACCTGCAGGAATCATTTATCAGGGACCTACTCCTCCAGTTAGTAAAATTATCACACCTTACTTTGAGGAGTGGAAGTCAGAGATTTTTCTCCTCCATGCGTATTTCAACACCAAATACATCTTTCTCATTTTACAGCATTTAAAATACAATTCTTCCACTTCAGGATCTGAGCATGTTCACAATGCATTAACCTGTATTTTCAGAGTTCTTAAATACTGCAGTAATAAAGCAAAACAAAACCATCCTTCAGGCAAATAATTTTGATTCTGTTCCCTCATGTCCCCAGATAATGTAATTTTAACAGCTTGAGGGTTCTAAAATACAACTACCTATGCATTTTTTAATTTGTATCCCAACGGGCTTTGAAACTGTCATAGGCAGTACACAACCTGAGTCCGCAACATGACATGTGAGTGCACCAGCAGTCTACAGACCAGGTGTTACTTTTGGTGTTGATGCTGACCTGCTGCAGAAAAGGGGGAAAGAACTGTGCTTCACTATGTCTCTGCATCTTTCCCATCTTTTGTCTTATATTTAGACTGCAGACTCTTTAGAGCAAAGGCTGTCTCTTTGAGAAACTACAGATACAGGTTAGAAACAGGAATCTTGGTCTGTTTGGGTTTTTGCATACTACCACAATTTAAAAATAGAAAACATCTATTTCTGAGCCCGGATGATTTTTGCAACAGGTTGCTGTAAACAGATTCCATCATCCTCCTGACTTCCACTCTTTGGCATTCCCAAATTTTATACCTCAATATAGGAACTCAAACTCAGCTAATACGGGCTGTCAAAACTTTATTTACTTCACTGGCACCATGACAGTTCACACTAGCTGAAAACCTGCTTTGCACATTCGAGCTTCCATCCTGTAGATGATGTTCCATAGCTTGCATAGCTAAGATAGGGTTTTCGAAGTTATGCATCTCAACCAGGGCAGGAACAAGCCAGAAACAATTACTCTTATCACACTCTCTTTCCCTGTAAATGTGCTGAAACTCCAAGCTTTTAGACAACAAATCTTACAACGACTTTTGTAACTAAATTTCTGAAAGGTGTAGAAGGAAATGATTTGTACTTTTAATTTATAAATCTAGATTAGTACATGCCTGTCTCAGGTTTTTTGCTACTTATTCTTAAAAAAAGAAAAAAAAAATCTTTACTTGGGGAAAAAACCTTCAGAGGCTTCAAGTTCTTAATTCCCCACCTCAACTTGAAAAAGCTGCACTTGCTTAGTGATGTAAGAGAATACACATTAATATAAGTGCTAAGTCTCAACTGTTCTATAGACTTCAAATTTTGAACATGAAGTACTGAAAGTCTATAGCAAATTCTTCAAGAAATTCCATGACTGCAAGAAGCACTAAAATATGTGTTGAGTAAATTAGAACAAGTATTAAGTAATTGCAAATTGCTAATAGTCATTCAGGAACTAGGAAAGCTAATAAACTGAATACATTTTTCATCAAGTTTTATTTGGTTGTTTCTAATGAAGAACTAAGGAATCAGTACTTCTGTTGAGTACAGCACTGCATGCCCTGTAGCATTAAAAATCTTTCACCACCCACACTGCATTGCAAATGTTTAGGAAAAAAAAAAAAAGGGTTTCAGTAGTTTGGGTTGCCTAAATAAATGCAGTTTAGGGGCAGCAGTAGTGGGGAAGAGCTGATAAAAAGCCCATTCTGGGAAGCTGCCTGCAAGAAAATGGCAAATTTGCACATCATCCTAGTCTATACCAAGGCTCTGTGTGCATTATAAAGGCTGTAGAGAAAATACTTACTGCTGTGCTTTGAGGATATATTATTTAATGGTCTTCCTCCCAAGGGACTGAAAAATATATGGACAGAATTAGCGATAAAGGCTATAGTAATAAGACAAGAGTACACATTTTTGGGTGTGTGCCACTACTCCAGGATGTCACTGGCATCCCAGAGAATATTTGTTGGTCTGTGTGGTCTCACCTCTGCTCCTTCAGACACTCTTCCTGCTGCTGCATGATTTTAGAGATACTCCATTTTCCTCTTCCTCCAGCCTTTGTCTGTCTCTCTCAGCTGTGTCCAGTGACTCTTCCTTCTGGCTGTATCTCTGGAGCCTTCCCATTTCCACCACCATGCATGGTGCTCAGTAGCCTTCTGGAGCCTTGCCTTCCCTCCTTTGTGTACAGCTCAGATCTCCACAGGAGAGCAGTTAAAATGACCATCCATCCATTACTGCAAAATCCTTGGACACCATCTGGGAACCCAAAATTTCCAACTGCTCTCTCACATGGAGAAGATGCTTTGTAGTGGAGATGGTTAAATTTTCTTCAACTGACAAAAACAAAAAGCAAGCCCTAAACATTTTTATTAAAACCAGAAGCATGTTCAGGTCCTGGTATTTCACCAAGACACAAAACATATTTCCACAGGAAATTAATTTTTTTCAAAGTTTCCAGCACCCCCATCCCTTAAATCAGCCCTAAACTTCTTTAGCAGCCACATGAACTCTCTGATAACCTCACTGTGCCGTCACTGTGGAAAAGGCAGATGGAAAAAATTCTGACCGACACAAAGAGGAAAGGATGCTTCTCTACCAGGGGCGTCTAACAGTAATTGTCTGGTTAATCCCCCTCTGTGCCTCTGGAAACCTCCCCCCTTCTCACCGCAGAGCTAAACAGACTCTGCAGCGGTCCTGCTTTGCTCAGAGATACAGTACAGAGCGCGTAAAGACAGCCAAAACACTGTGTGTCTCCAAACGATGGCTATCAAGCCCTTGCAATTTTCTCAAGTCAAAATAAATTTTTACCAACACTTCTCATCGGGTGCAACAGCATCTTTGCTGAAGCTTTTATGAGCATGGTGAAGTTGGGCTTGCAAAGGAACTAGCAGTCAGGAGTGTTATGTGTAACAGTGGTTCTCTACCTCTTTTTACAGCCTAAAATTCACTTGAAAGAGTTGGAAACACTCTGAACCTCACCAAGCTCAGCTTTTTCCATTGTCTGCCATCTCTCTCAGTTTCCATCGCCCTACTTCACCTCCCACTTCTTCTGCAAAAAGCTGGTTTTCATGCAGGGATAACTCACAGGACCAGCACATATCCACGCTCCACCTCTCACCTACAGTTTATCCTGTCTTCCTAGTTTGAAACTACCATTGCTTTTAAAAAGGCTGGGGTTTTTTTCATGTCCTAGATCATTGTAACTAATGTTTGTAATTTCTATTTGGAAAGTTAGGTTCAAGCTTTGATCTTCTTTAAGCATATAACTTAGACAAAGTTGTTCTATTGAACTAAAAGAGACTTACATTCCTGAAGTCAAGCATATGCACAAGCGTTTTAAGAATTATGGCTTCAACCTAAGTCAATCCTAAACCTTACATGAATTTTGGATATTAAAAAGAAAAATGTTTTAAAACCCAAATCTCTAAGGAAAGAAATAAATACTTATATATGTCCACTATGTTATGAAAACTACTGTACTTGAATAAGACAGTCATGAATGTTTTTTAGATTTAAGAAAATAATTTTGAAATAAAATATATCCATACATACATGATTAATGTGGCTTCTCTGCTCTCTTCTGCTCGAATTATTTATATTCCTAGTGAGAGAGGAAAAATTCTTTCCAGCTAAAGAAGCAGCCTCTTTTATGAATAAAAATGAGGGTTTTTTTTACAGAGAAGTGGAAAAAGGGTCTTTCAGTTTGATTTTGTGACATCAGAATAGTATGTTGTAACTCTGAATATGATCTTCTCTCTCTTCTTTCTACCATGTCAAATTTTCATAACAGACTTCAGCAACACTTAGAGACTCCAGTAAGACATTTGGTAAAGTACACACAATAAGTAGGTAGTCATGGACCAAAGAACTTATAAGAAGAAGACAGGGATGGAGATAACACAGACGGAAACAATAAAGTAGCACAATTCAGATAGTAAGCAGCAATCATCCCACACCCATTGCCTTGCCATGGTAACAGAACAATTTCCCAGCATATACATTTATCATAAAGACTCTTACAGATAGCTGTGTTCAGCAAGATTCCAAAAATTCAAGTCAAGAAAACTCTAAGTGGCCAGACGCTTAATGAGCAAAGAAAGAAAACTGGATAGAAGTGTAATCCACATGTCAAGTAGCCACATTGCAAAGTAGACATTAGCCAGGGAAGAAATGTTAAAACAAAAGGGTTTTGTAGGATCAGGTTACTAAAAAGTGGAGAGCTCTTGAGATAACCCAGCCATTTGGGCAAGCTCCAGAAAGTGAGGAAGGCTTCCTCCTGTAGGGTTCCCTCCCTCGCTAGCTCAATATATGGTCCGCTTCTTCAGATTATGGAAGCTTTTGCACTTAAAACAGTGTCTTAAGCCATTGGTGATGTCCTCATTCTCTTCTTGGGACACACTGTAGTAGCTGAAGCTGCTGTGGGTCTCTTGTATTTACATATAAAGTTTGCTAAAGGGTCCTGAGGAGCATTTTGGGGATTGCAGTAATTTTTTTTTTGCTCTCCAGACAAAGTGTCTATTTTATGCTTGTTTGTAGCTGTGGGAGACTGGGCTCTGTGATCCCAAGGGTCCAGTCCAGGTTCCTTTCCACTAGCCAGTCCTCGGAGCTGTTACGAACAGATCAAAGACTACTGATTGCTGCAATAGCATCCTTCTTCACTTTGCCAAGGGATGGAGGTCAAATAGTAAAGACAATAGTTTGCAAAACTAGACTGGTATAGAACATAGGTGTAAGAGCCTTCAACCATTGTGAACAGCCCAGAGATGAGAAAACAAGGTCAAACTGGAAATGGTATAGAGACAGAAAAGGAAGAAGCTAGAGGAGTGTGGATTCAAAGGAGAATAACAAGGATAACAGGTACAGAAAACCATCTTTTTGTTTGCCTACAGATACAGCTCCTCCCTCTGCAACTTCTGACAGCACGCAAGCAAGATTATGTTTTGAAACAGCAGTTTTCTGAATGTCTTCTCAAAAGCAGTCTTTTTCCCCTGCCCAATCCATGCTGAAGATCTCTGGTGACAAATAAAATACTGATAGGATACCAGACACAAGAACACCGCGTATCTAAAAAGTCCATTTGTAAAAGCAGCATAATGAAACTCTCCAGTAAAAATAAACTATTCAAAAATCGTGCCTAAATGCTGCCCAGTGGAGACAAAGATAAGTTTGGATTACGTGTTGCCTTCACCTCCCCCCGGCCCAAAAATCACCATAGGCAAGACAACCTCTGTTCCCAGCTGTGTCCCAGTAGCTGAGCAGACAGAGCGAGGTGGTGCCTCCCTGCTGTGGGCACTGCCCCGAGGCGGCTCTTGGTTTCCAGGAGGCTGCCTTGCAGTGGCTGAAACAACACTGACCAGTCACGGAAGCCAAAGGAGAGGGGAGGGAGGTGCCTTGATGTTTAAGAATTGAACAAATAGTACATTTTTCAGAAACAAAGGTCAGCTGTTTATGGCCTCGCAGTTACCTACTACTACTTCTCCCATCTCCACCTGTGGAGCCAGAGGTTTGAAAGTGGTTTCAAATCATAGTGGATTCTTCATGAATTTTTTAAAAATCACTCTTGGGGCAGGTATCCAATTATCTTTTTTGCCAAAACATTTCAGGAACAGCCTTATAAAGCCCAGTTTGTTCTTAAATTATAACAAAGAGAGCAAGTGATTTGCTTCCATATTGTGAACGTCAGTACTGATCCCACTCAGGGTAATAGGAAACTCCTTTCAATTTAACCTCGCTGGGACACTTGGCCACTATCCTTTAGTACAGGTACACAAGTGAGTCAGTCGTAAGTTACACTGAACAGCGAATCAAATTGTATCGTTTTCCATTGGTGAGTAATACACGGGAAATGTGAAATGTCATTACAGGGCTGGTTAACCATCTGGCAAAAGCTCCTGTATGAACAGTGCAGATGAACTACATTGAAATATTAAGGAAACATCAACTGAAGCTATTTAGCCCCTCCAGAGACCTATAGTTCACGCATGGTGGGCAGGTAATAATGTCCAATTATTCTGGAAACAACTAAACAAGTCACTGTAAAATTATCTCATTTGCACTAGATCCAACATTAAGTATTTTTTTAAATATTCATCATTCATTCCAGGTAACAAAACAAAACAACTAATCAATCTCCAAGGAACTGCCCATAAATCAAAAAGCCATACGGAGAAGCTGGCAATTTTTCATTATTCCAGGAGTAATATTTTAAAGCTGACAAGCCAGCGGGGTGGTCCAGGTCTGTGACATTATCACATCTGTGATGAACAACCAAGCTTTACACAATTACAGTAGTAATTGCTAGAGTTACACTAAAAAGTTATCACAGAACTTGTGGAAAGACTAAGACTTCTTTTTCTTAAATCTGAACTGAATTTACTTAGCAGCCAAGTTATTAAAATCAAGCCTTGGCCAAATTAAAGACATCTTGTTATTGATACACAGAGAAAAAGATTTGGTTTTGCAGACCCTTATGACGATTAATCACAGCTTTTCACAAAAGACTCATCTCCTGAACAGAAGTGTATATTCAGCCTCTGTTTATTTCAGAGCAAGTTGATGTGAAATCGTTAAAAATACTTCAGTGAATGGCAAATCAGGTAGTAAATTTGAGGCTATCCTGCTCACAAGTGGTACACATTAATTGATCACCATGATGGGTCATGATAGCACATAAAAACAAATTTGTCCATCGCTTTACATCCCTTTCTGCTGAGGATGTAGGTCAAGACTATCAATGTCATTTAATTGCCTACTGAAACAGGTAAAACCAGGGTCCATAGAGCTCCTGGTGAGCCATGTTGGATGCTCATCTTAACTCTTAAGCTGCTCCTAACTGCTGCCATAACTGAAGGTATGAGCGAGCAAATCCTGAAAGTCTCTTAAGCACATGGCCCAATTCTGCAGTCTGGGGGTGATTGGTTACATACACATGAGGAAGATTTGAAAGAGAACAGGCAAGGCAAAACCACAGAGCCTAAAAGCCTGGTTTAGCAGAGCAATGGTATTCAAGCATATGGGTCTTCTGGTAGACATGCAATTTATCACCTTTTTAAAAAAAATTTTTTCTTTTTTAAACTCAGAGCAAATACCAGCTGTATATACAGATGGTTTGGGAATGGCTTCTGTTTTGGATAGTTCAGTTTAGGAGAAAACTTCATCCAGGCTTGTGCTGCAGCGTAGTTTGCTGTTTAGAGACATAAGCACAGTCGAGTGCGAAACTGCAGAAAGGAGACTTTGAATGTGGACCCTAAGCACACACAGCATCATACATAAGCAGGAGCACCCCACAAGACAAACCAGCTCCCAGCGGGCATGCAGTATCTCTGTAGGACATGTGTTGATCAGGGTATAGTAACAACGTGTTTAGGAAACACCCTTTGCACTTTCTCGGCAAATGACTTGACTATAGCTAAGTATGGGATGGGGAGGGCACAAAAGTTTGGGTGATACAAAGAGAAGGACTGTCTGAATGTCTGAACTACCCACTGTTTTACCCAGTTTGCTTAGTTCATAAACCAGGGAATGTCACATGTACAAGAGCTCAAGATGACGTCTAGTCACATGGGCAGAAAGACTTGACTAATTTGTCCAAAAGCTTCGGTACCCAGTGCCATGTTTAGATTTGACTCTTAACTAGCTCAAATATTTGTTAACAAAAACTGGGGACAGGGCAAGGAGTGTTACTTCTGTTTGCATTCAGACACACACCAAAAAGCCAGCAAAGTACTGCTTTTGCCTCCGATCTTTTTATTTTGCCCCAGTTCTTTTCACTTTAGCAAGTTTACCATAAGATACAAGTGCTTACTTCCTCCATTTTTGTCCACTTTCTTCCCCTGTTTCTCTCCCGCATTGTCTTTTCCCATCCATTGTCCTCGTTTCGGCTGGGATGGGGTTAATTTTCTTCCTGGTAGCTGGTACAGTGCTGTGGTTTTGATTTAGTGTGATGTTGATAACACACTGCTGTTTCTAAGTAGCGCTTATCCTAAGTTAAGGATTTTTCAGTTTCCCATGCTCTGCCAGCAGGTGCACAAGAAGCTGGGAGAGAGCATGGCCAGGAAAGCTGACCTGAACCAGCCAAAGGGATATTCCATACCATAGGATGTCATGGTCAGTATACAGACTGGGGGAGTCAGCTGGGAAGGGCATCGGTCAGCAGGTGATGAGCAATTGCACTGTGCATCACTTGTCTTCTCTTGGGTTTTATTTCTTTCTTTGCTATATTCCTTTTCATTGCAATTATTATTATTATATTTTATTATTGTTATGTTATATTTTAGTTTAGTTATTAAACTGTTGTTATCTCAGCCCATGAGTTTTACTCTTTTTTTCAATTCTCCTCCTCATCGCACTGGGAGAGGTGAGGAGTGAGCTAGTGCCTGCGTGGTGCTTAGTTGCTGGCTGGAGTTAAACCACGACATCCATTAAAATACAAAGGATTTATATGTTTTCACAACTTATCTCTTTCTTTTAAAATACAAGAACACCAGAGGTTTTAGAAATCAAATTGCTATATATTCAGATGTGGCCACTTGCATAACACAACCTCTATGTTTGGAGTTTATCTTCACTATCCAAGCCTTTAAGCTTTGTTTACATACTCAAATCCCGTTGTGCTTCTCAGGCGTCAGCGACAAACCAGAAATCATTAGGTGGCAATATATCATCAATAGTCAAAAAAGACAACTTACAAACTCACACACTCAAACTTCAGATCTGGTTCCTTCAATCTTCAGCATATTCTAAGAATAAATGCCACAGCACAAGTCCAAGTATTTTAAAGACAGCCTTTAAATCTCCAAATGCTCACAAAGGCATATGGTTCCATTGCCAAGAGCTTTGTACTGCTGAATCTGAGGACTCTCAGAAATACTCTCCAAGTGATTTTTGTTAAACTCTCAAACTGAAAATCTAAGGCTACATCTACATTAGCAATCAAGTGATCTGATAAGAGTGGATTTATAGAGTGAAAAAATGGTGTTGAGTATCTGATGTGCAGATGATACATGCTTCAAGGGAATTTACTTCAGGCTAGTTTCAGGCTGGGCCCATGGACTGAATGTGTAGAAATAACTGGAGAGCATTAAGAGCAACACTGGAACACATTGTCTGGTTTCATTTAATCCAAAAGGAAACCAGTTTGTGTACTCAGAGACTGCTGTGTGCTGTGAGCCAAAGCGTGGTAAGTGGCAATGATCAGGAGATCACTAATATAGCCGCACCCTAATTAAGTGTCAGTCTGATCTATCAGGAAGGTTCAAATTCACATTTCCTAAGACAATTATTAGCAAATGTAATTGGAATAGTTGTATTTATGGCCCTAAAGAAATCGCAGTGATAACAGAACTTGCCTCTGAATTGCCAAAACTTTCTTGTCCCATTCTATGGATACTTTGATCAAAAATAAATTGGAAATTCTGGTATGTCCTTGCAAAATTCCTGTATATATCAAACCTAATGACTGAGGACTAGGGAGGGAATTTGAGCCAAGTCATGGTTCATAACTTGATTTTGAGCCTGTTCCAGTAACACCACCCTGCCTCACGCCAGTTTGATTTAGAGATAGGCTTTGTGCCCAGCATCTAATTTTGTATATAATTACGGATTTAATGTTTGTAATATGGTCTTTGTAAAAGGAGGAACCCTCTGAGGAACCTTCAAACTATGCCAACAGTCTGAATAGCTGCTTAGGTTGAGACTCAAATGCTTAAAAAGAAAGACAGAAAAAGTGAAGACAACAAATCAATACAGGTCAAGCACGCTCACGGTCCTTATCTGCTGCAGTATTGGCCCTTGGTCAGTGCAGGAAGCTGTCCTCTATACAGATGTGTGCACAATGTTTAGATGTGGAAGTGGTGGACTGAGATTAGGATCACAATAAACCAGGCTTGATTTCAGCATGTAATGTGAGGATTATTTGCTATACCTCAGAGGTGTGTTTTCTTTTTGTGACTCCTCCATTGGCATATGGATTGCTGAAAAGCAGGAATTAGACCCTGATAGTCAGCAGGACTGATTCTGCAACTACTTTTGCTCCCCTGTTTCCTTCATCCTCAGCAATCTTTAGCCATGCTGCATAGGCTTGTCCTCAGTAACAAACCGGTATGACTGGCAGGCTTCTGTACAAAATCCACAGAAAACGGACAACTATCAATTTTAGACACAGCAATGCAATGATTATTGCATTGTACCTTCACATGTGCCTACATCCCTTTGTGGAAGATTCCTCTGATGATAAAGCTGGCACTACATTTCAAAATTATTCAATAACCCTTAAGAATAACCCAAACAAGAACTTAATTTTTGCCTCAGAAATTACTCACAGAGTAATTCTGCATAATACTGATCACAAACTGTAACCAGATTGGTATTTGTTAAGATAATATAGAAGGCCATAGTGCTCCAATTCTTAGAACTGAAATTAAGAGCAGTGACAACTTTAGTCTCTCATGTTTCTGGGTGATACAATTTGATTGGTTGTGTATTTAACAGGCACTGCTAACCTTAACAGACCTATTAACTTCTGGGAATGATAACATAACATACTTTATTGACTGGGTACTATTCAGGAAGTAAATCAGAAACTCTTGGTTCTACTTTTCAAATAACCCACAAGGAGATCAAATTATTAAAAAATGTAAATAAGATCTTCACCTACAGATTTTTTCATAGTTTTGATACCCTGAGGCAACTCCTACTGATATAAAAGCTATTTTGCTAATAGTCAGCTAGTAGTCAGGCTGCTACTGCGAGTGGAGAGGGGAAATCAGTGGCTTAGTTACCGCATGACTAAATATGCATCACAGTCTGTAAACCCATGTTGCCTCCCAAAACTCAAAACTGTCGTTACTAAAATATTGCTCAGTTTAGCTGCAAATTATATCCCTCCATATTCTCTGAAGTGCCATTTTTTAAGGAATTATGTTCTATAGCAAAGCCAGCATTCAGATATCATCATCCAAGACAACTTTTAATACTGATGCTCCGCTCCTATCAGGAAAAGAAAATGGATCTTTCTTTAAAATGAAACATTTTTGGTAAAGTCCTTCTCTTCATGTTGCTATGACAAAGACCGGATCTCTTTCACACAACATCTTTTAGAGAAAATTGTTGGTGCACTGTACAAGCACAAGGAAACAGGCCATGCAGCTGAGAAGAGATTTGAACTGAGCCATGTAAATTGTTTCTTAGCTGCAGGATTTGGGATTACTCCTAATTTCTGAGTCTAGAGAGCTCCTTGGCTAGGCTTTTACACCATCCAGTAAGACCAAGGTATACATCAGCCTGTCCTGCACCCCACTTCTAGGGGAAGAAAACTTGGTTATAAGCCAAAGGAGAGTCATGGTGCAGTGCAGCCAAGTCACTGGATTAAGGGTGCTGGGCACTGCATGAAGGCACACAGTACAAACACAATGAGAAAAGAATTTTAGGAGTTGTACCTAATAGGAATGGGATAACTGGATGGGGAGATGTCCGTGTACAACTCTAACCTTTCCCTGAGGAAGAAGAGCCTATGGGGAACAAGCGCAGGAAGGTAAAAGCAGAAGAAATATCAAGCAATATTTATCTCGCAGAGCAGTAAATGCTTGAAGCATACAAGATTGCACAAGAAGGCTGGGCAAATTGAATCCGTGAGACGCTTCCTGCCAGTAGTCTCCTGAACAAAAAGCCACCTCCTTGTGCCTCTCCTCTGGTTTCTGATCATCCTACTGACAACTGCCTGCTCTCCCAGATGCTATGCGGTTTCCGTCTGTGTTCCCCAGCAGCCGCCTCGCAGGACCCTGTGCAGGACTAAGTGTTGCTGAAGCCCAGCAGCTGTTTTGCCCCACTCCCTTCCGATGCTGTTTCCAGCCCCAAAACATAAGGAACCACAAGCAAGGAGAAGACAGTACTGCAAAGACAGCACTCCTTATTCTGCAGTAAGGGCAGAGGAAGAGATTACAGAATCATAGCAACTTTGGCACTTCGCAGGTGGAAAAGGACCTCTACTACTCACTCCCTTTGTGAGAACGCTGATTTAAGAGTTTTGCTTTCACAAGATTTGGTGTTCTCCCTCTCCATGTCTGTTACCAATAAATAAATAAATGTCATGGGGGAAACCTGAGTGAAGCTTTCCTGTTCTTACTTTGAAACCTAGAAGAGCCCAAACTTACTAATTTCAAAAGTTTATTCAAAGCATCTGACCAGCTCAACTACTTGACTACTGTCACCCATATGACTGTGACAATGCAGCATGACCAAGGACAGCTGTGGTCACAGGCCACTAATGGCATGTTATAAAAATCCATTTTTGCAACAAAATATGTCTGGTAACAAAATGTTCAGAGTTTATTACATATATGTGGAAAATAAGGGCTTAAACTATATCCCAAAGGAGTTCTACAAAAGGTTAAGTACTGTTTGGTGGAGAAGATGAGCAAGTCTGCAACAAAACAGAGATCTGAAAGGACATACAAGATCACACATTATCATAGAAAAATTATTTCATTCACCTAATGAGCAGAATGACATTTTTTCCTTCTGTTTTCTCTGTCACAAGATGCTTTTCTTTTAGCTAACTAAAAGTAGCTCTGTATTAATAACTTGATCAAATGCAGGTCAGAGGTGACATTAAGAGATAATGTGCAAGTAATGGCTGGAGCCAGCAGAAAAACAAAAGGATTTGGAAGGAGTTTTAAAAATTTTACCTCAATCATCAGACATTTGTGAAGATTATTTGGCTGTTTTAAAGCAACAGAGAAGTCTCAGAGTGAATGCAGCTATCTCTATTCCTCATTAACTGAAGATTGAAACCTATCTGCTACAAACCCCACTGAGCTTGCTTGCTTTATAACTGGATTCATCATTAAAAAAAACCCCTAAAAACTAACAAAAAAATCCCCCCCCCATTTTTTTGTACACATGTGTGAGAGATCCTGCTTCTTCACCTAGAATTCATGTAAGCAAAGATTTTTCAAATCTTCTTGAACTAACTGAAGTGGTAGCTGACAAGAGCAGATTAAAACAGAGTGCTGCACAAGGCTTGTCAAACGTCCTTTCTAAGTACAATATGGTTGTTCAAAGGAGCATTTCAGGGAGAGCATAAGGTGAGGTTAGTCGTGATGCATCAGCTGTCCATTTTAAAGTAAATTCCTTCGAGCCAGAGGGAGGAAAAGCCTGGGGGCAATAAAGAACTGTTAGCTCCTTACAGGGAGTTAGATCCTGGATGAACATCTGAGAACATGAGTAGAAAGTTTATGGGTGAGATCTGCTCCATTTCTTACCTCTTCCCTGCTGATGGCATTCAACACATTGTCTCTCCCATACGCAGTTACTTCAGAGATTTTTGAGAGCACCTGTTTCCACGTGCATGTGCCCTCTCCCTTCCAAAATTCCACAGGCACAGGTGGCACAGTAGTAGAGAAGGCACTCAACTGGAGCTCTTCGGCAAGCTTACCATGAATAACCCTCTATCCTCAGTCAATGGATCCCACTGCAAACCACATGGTTTCAGCTGATTTTGACTTTTCTGGGCTATCATTAAGATTCAAAACAAATAAACTGAATATATTATGGGAGCCTACTGCTCTCTTGCAGTATCTAAGTCCCTCCAGGAGAACGGTTCCTCTAGCAAGTTCTCCAGTCAAAGATGGGCAAAGAGTTTCTAAGAAAATTTCTTCAAACCCAGAATTCACATTTTTGTGCTTCAGCCATTACAGGAGCCACTGCCCTCCAGTAGCTTTCCTGAGCAGACCCATCACTGTCTGACTTGGAACTCCCCAGGGCTGTGAAATTCCTCCATTCTTCATTTTAACCTTCATTCTTGGCAATAGCTGGAATTGGTTTTCAGAAGCAGAAAATTTAATTTTGGCAGCAACCCAAGGGCAATTCCTGAGAAGTCGGCTGAGCTTGGGGCTCAATGCTATCATCACTTACCAGGGTTTAGTGAGTCCGAGCAGGCAATTTGCCTCGGGTCACAAAAGCATTAGTTCTTTCACACAGTGAAAAATACTACTATGCTTTCTCCTGCTTGACTTTGTCCATTCTTGACCTTACTAACAATTATGATTTATTGTTATAATTATTCGTGTTTCAATATCTGCTGTTTCACAGACATTGTAAGTCAACATCTGTAGCCTATATAGTTCATAGGATTCCCCTGCATGAAAATGCCCCCAAAGGAAAATCATGGCACAGCAACACTAGGAACAAGAAATATAATTGTGTTGTATTGATTGTACAGCAATATGACTGTGCATTGCTGTGGTTAGTAACACACACGTACAAAGGGTTTAAGAGTTCAAAAAAATGAACATATCCGTCTTAAGATGGGCAGAAGAAGGTTTCTATGCCTCATGGAAGGAACCAGTTTTAGTGAGAAATGCTAAGGGATTATTCTTTCCTAATGTCCTCTATGTTTCAGAGTACAGTAAGTTGTATGTTTCTAGAAATAGTTGGTCATATACCTCTGCTGTTTTCTGAAACAAAGCTTTTCAATCCAAATTTAGAGATTTTTTTTTTTTTAAAAAAAAGAGAGTTAGATCATCTGGTCCATCCTCTGCCAGCCTAGAACTGTTCCCCAAGTTTGCTAGTAGTTTGTCCGCTGCACTACTCAGTGAGTCAGGCAGTGGGACCTGGTGCATCACCTTGGGGAGACTCTTGCACAGTTCAGTAAGACTAGTCAGCTAAGAAAATTTTCCTAATATTGTTTTAAGTAACGATGAGATCAATAGGGTGGATATCTGGCTTACCCTAGTAAGAGCTGTTGCTGGGTTCCCTGCTGCATTTCAGTTTTAATTTACATCCTCTAATCTGCTTTACATTGAACAGCACTATGCTTCCCTTAAAAAAAATCTCATGCTAGCCCTGTACATCCATCACAGAATAAATAAAACAGATAAATGCTCAAATACCTGACCTACTTGTTCAGGCTTTGTGAAGGATCTGCCAAACTTACAGTTCAGATGGATATCAAACATCTGAAGGAGGCATTCTCTCTTGCCTCATCACTTACAATGGTTTCTTCCAGATTTTTTTGTCAAATACTAAACCTCAGGAATATTAATATTCTTTGCAAGAGACAGTCCCTTGAAACAGTATAGCAAGTAGATTTTTATAGGTCTGCCAAGACGATGATGATATAGTGGCAGTGGGATTTTTTTATTTTTTAAAAATAAATCAAGAGTGAAATGTCTGTGATTGAGATGGGCCCAGAACATGGGATCAGGAAAGCTCCAACAGCTGTGAGCACGGACGGAGAGGCTGGGTGACTCTGAACCCACATCTGGATTCAATGTTGGGCCGGTTCGTCTCTTTGGATTGATTTGCACCAAATGCATCAGGCCAAAACATCCATGACCTTTCCAGGGAGGCAGGGATAGGGAGCTTAATGGCTAATGCAAAGATCTGCCTTCTGCAGACTTGGCATTTCCTAAAGGATCTTTGCTGGTGACAGCATTCACAAAACAGAGTGAAAATTTATAGCCTCGTGCTCAAGAATAATATTGGATAAGTTGTTTAATAAATGCTTTGTGATGATGCGGCCTGGCAGTAAACAAACAAGTTTCCAGTTCAGATACTGATGTCTGCAACATCCCCAAGGCAATTTAACGTTTCAATCCCATTTTCTTTAGGAAGGGGTGCGCATCTACGAGACTCAGCCAGCCAAAGGCATCACCAGGTCTTTACGCTTCCATCCCACAGCCCCAGCGGCTGATTCCCGAAAGGCGCGAGCACACCAACCGCCCAAGTTTCTTTCCTTGAAAACCGGAGGAGCTTCGCGGCGGGAGAGCTCAGCTCTGGGGCATCTCCCAGCCGCCGGGGAGGGCTGAGCCCCGCAGCCCCGGCCCCGGGGAGCGGCGCTCCGGGGCGCTCCGGGGTGCGGGCAGGGCGGCGGGCGGCCCGCGGGCTCTGCGGCAGGAGCCGGGGGCGCTTGAACCGGCAGAGCACACTGACATCTAGTGGGTATTTGGGAAAGTACTTGGGTGTCTCCTGTGCTTGCAACAACCTAAAAAAAGGTACAAAGAAGCGTTTTGCAGGCTACTCGTTTTCAAGCGTCAGGCTGATGTCTGAAAAGGGCGCTTGAAGCCTGCGCTGAGACACTTGGCTTTACTGGTCCAGGTCAGCAATGCACTGCTGTCTGACAAGACAGCATCCATCCCCAACTTCACATGGCTTTCAGGCCAGATGAAATTCTCATCACATTTCCCTCCTTGCCAGTTCGCCTTTCAAGCCCCCAGCAAGCAGAAGTTGTGAGGTTTTCCATATGGGAAGGGAAAGTGTGATTTTCATTGTTTTGAGGATGCAAACTGTCTTCCAAGATGGGAAGTGTTAACCATGTTTACAAGGAGCCATAGCTCCCAGGGAGTCTTCCAATGTTTTTTGGGTTGGGAGCTGTTATGTTCACCAAAGTCCAATCTTACAACACAGGCCATTTTGTCTTCTCCCACTGCAAGTACATACTTAAGAATTAGGGGTTAGAAGAAAAGAAAACCTTTATTCCTCAAGTACATTCTTCATTATACCCATACTGTTTCATAAGTGCTGATGTGGGATTGACGTTCACCACAGTTTCATGCAGAAGCAGCTCCCAAAGGGAGGAAGATTGCCCTATACCACCAAATGATTTTGCAGCCTTTCTCCTCCTGCTACTCCATTCCCATCACGCCCAGCTATCAGAACACCAAGACCAATGGAGGGTCTGGAGAAGAGTATTTATACTTGCCCAAGGTGTACTGTTTCTGAAACAGCTCTGGCATTAGCAGAGAGAAAGGTGATCCTCTTCCTTGCCCCAGCTCTATTTTGGCCTCAGTTTCCACCTGCTTCCCAGCTGCAGTCACCAAGTCCCCTTTTGGGGCCTGAGAGGGAAAAGACAACTCCAAAGGCTATAGCCAACCCAACATACCTTCCTGCAAAGGGAAGTGGATCCTATAGAAGAATGTAGCAAGAGAAAGAGAAAAGGAAAAATAGAGGTAAAATACTTTCAGTTACATAGTCCTCATATGACTTGCTTCCTTAGTTAGCTACATGCCTCCAAGTTCATATTACAGAAAAACAGGGGCTCTGGTGCTGGGTTTGGGGGGGAGTGGGGTAGAAAAGTCAATTACCCATCCTGGTCTGACACTGAAGGCTGAACTCTCACGCTGTAAAGCATACTACTGTAGGTAAAAAAGGGAGTTCATGCTGTATATTAGACTGAAGGGACCCCATATTAACCAGTCATGCCCAGTTGCACTGTTGTGTCCATCTTGGTGACTACCACTCCAAAACTCACAGGCTCCTTGTCTCTAGGAGACTGTAAATAGTCAGCTGAACTCAATGCTCCCATTCCAGCATTGCATCCTTCACTAAACAGTTAGGCATGCTCTGTTTTCTGTCACCTCTCCTCCCATGACAAATTTAGACAGCTTGGGTCATGTGCTACCAGCTGGTTACTGACACAAGACTTCCTAAGCAAAGGATCTGCCTTCAGCATTTATGTGTGACAAGATGTGTTTCTAATTCCTGCTTTCAAGGTCTCCTTGAGAACTGCCTTCTGGTAGTTATTGGGCTTGTCCTCTCCAGTATCTCCTAGTGATCCATGTCAGACGATATGAGAGAGTCCTGTAGGAAACCAGCTGATGCAGACAGCAGATCAACTCTTCACTTAGCATACAGCAGGACAGACTACTGGGTGAGCATGTCACTCACTGCCTGTGGCTTCCCAGCAGCGGGTGTACCGTTTCCCTTCACGACGCAGTACGTCTCAGCTCTAATCAAGTGTGTGATGGTATTACCCTTTAGCACTTGTAGCCCACCAGGGATTATCACCACGAGCTTCTGTGTTGATGTTTCTGAAGCGTGTAGAGGCAAGTTGCCGGGATGTCAGAGAGCTGTACAGAGAGCGTAAGTCACTGCGGTGGAAAACAGGCACTTCTTGTCTTTCCTATTAAATGCGCGGATGAGAGAGAATGAATAGCAAAGCCTGCTTGTCGTGTTTTTCTAAGCAAGGCATATAAAGCTGAGTATTTGTAGAATGAAATATGTAAGTTTAACCTATGTATCTGTCAGGACTTTTTTAATCAGCCAGGTTTTAAAAAATTCCAGCTCCTGCACCAATTGAGTTTATAAGAGTAGTGTATTTATTTAGTGTTGTTCCAAATGAAGATTCCTCTCCCCCCAAGTTATTAATAAGTGGGAACAAAGCTGGGGAAACATCATGTTTTTAGAAGGTCTGAGACTTCAGGGGTGGGGAGGGGAAGTGATTTAGGACGTTTTATTTTCACCTAAGGAAAAAACAGAGTCTATTCTAGCCTGCTGTGAACACAAGGGGCTGTTTTAACTGTTTGGCATTGTTCCTGTTGTTTGTAACTAAATAGCACTAGCAGATGAAATTTTTTTGATACCTTACTGATCGCTTCTGAACAGCTTCCCTTCCATGACTGCAGAAGTCAACAACAGAAGTTTACACTGAATTTTAGGTCCAGCTGTGAAAGGCTCAGACTTTTTAAAGAAGAAATAAAAAAAGCGTACTATACATCAAAATGAAAATCACGCCAAAGATGTACAAATGTGCAAGGTTTAATTTTGTAGTAATTGTCGCATAGTATTTACATTATTTCTGCACAAACTTTACCTTTTAGAGAGCATTTTCTTGTTCACATCATATGCTGCCAAAGGTCAGTGGAGCCTTTCTAGCTTTTGGATGTCTGCAGAGAGTTCTGACTAGCAGAAACTGTTTGAGGGGAGCCAGAAAACCGGTTCACACACTCCTTCTGAATACATATTGAACACATCTTTGCCAAGCACTAACATAAACAGAGCCAGCCTGTAATAAAGCCCAAGAACTTATTAATTCACAGAGTGCAGAAGCAGGTGCTATGAGTCTGCTACTTCTGCAGTTTTGGTTTGTGCTACTCTTGTGATAGTTTTTCCTACTCTCATTTCACTCTTAGGGCAAAACTTACCTTTCCAATACACAGTGATGAAGTGATCTGTAATTAGCAAGAGAACTGAAGAACTGAGGATATTAAATTCACACTCTCGAGCCACAAAAAACTGCCCACCTTTCTACAGTTATTACAGGAACCAGCAAAGGGGAATAGGGACATCTACCTTATTGAGATCCAGTGGCCTACATTCTTGCTTGAGGGAAGTGCTGATGTAGTAACCTGAACCCCATCCCATTATTTTCCTAGCTCTCTGCCAGTGCAGTCTATTCAATATAACATCTCACTGGTGCAGATGGCTCAGCTCACTGCTTGCATTCATGCAGCAATGCACCTCAGAGCAGTGGTGGCATGGTGAGATATGCACAAACCCTTCTCCATTAGGAGAAGTTTCCATTTTTCCTGCCCAGATGGAATTCCACTTGCAGGTGTGGGATGTTTATTTGCAAGAGAGGGCTAGAGAGTAGTAATGTATACTGTATAAAAGGTCAGGCAAAAAGTCTCATATAAGAAGCAAGCAGGATGAGGGAGGATTTAGATACAGGATGAAAATTGTAAAACTGGCTTTAATATTGCTATTAGGCTTCCATGGGAGGGAGAGAATATGTTAGCAATTTTATATTAGAGGTAAACACAATACAAAAGTAAGCCTCTGAGAGATCACTGTGCCTCTCCTTTCTACTCAGGCTATATTTCTTTTTTAAGTAATAATTGAATTTCCTTCACAAGTGAAGTCCTCAGTACTTAAAGAAAATCAGTACACAATGGCATCTCAGTTCCTGAGCCATATATGTAATTATATGATTGAAATAGCAAATGTCATCAATAAGGCTGCATTTGTCTATCACAATCATTGTCTGTTAGATTGTTGTTCAGTACAAACCTAGGACCTGGATGTTACCTCTCCCATATAGTAATGCAGAGCAATTGGGACTGTGTTTGAAATACAGACTGAAGGTTTGTTCCCCTGAGGGTTATGCCATCACTTTGCTTATGCACCACTTTTTCCACAATAATTTTGAATTTATTGGCCAACTCCTACCAGACTTGAGAAAGCAGAAGCTTCTGAGATATTAAGTTTCTAAGCATTTTATGAAAATGAGCAGCTAGGCAGAGAAAACTGTCTTTATGGATGCTTCCAATGGAAGAAAGGCAGCAACAGAACTCCATTTACTAAACAACACAGAGGCACCACAGGGATGCTCATCACTCCACAGGAAAGAAGTGTTTTTGGCCCACTTCTTACTAAAATACAAGTACCTGCAGCTGACCCTATTACAGGCCAGGTGTCCTCTGTAATGTGGGGCTGGGGCCATCCTGGGAGATAGGAGGGTGTGAGAGGTGCAGAAATCCAGCTTCACAGGAGCCCACCAAGAGCCATACAGGACATTCAAAGGGAGATGGGTGCTGAATGTAGGTGCTAAGTCATACACCAGTTATTTTGCTCCAGAAGAGATTAGCTTTTGGGCAGAGCAGAGAAAAATCTTTTCTGTTTCAGGCTTTTCTGGGAAGAACAAAAAGGAGACATTACCCAGCATAAAAGGACCTGAGAACCAAAACCATACTCACATGAGCTTTCACTCCTGCTATGAAGCAGTTGACTATGCTCAGTTAAGGCAGCCACAGGTGGAAAACTGGGGAACTTCAATACTCCTACTTTAATCGGAGCCCTTACAAGGAGAAGTAAGTAAATGGATAATATTTTACACGTGCTACACCCTCCCTCTGCTAATCCTCCCTCCTCCAAATACAGAAAGACTAAGTCTCAGCCTGCTTCTCCCCACTCTTTTCTGCATCTAAATTCCCAATGAGGCAGAGCTGGGGACTCTCCTCTCCAGCTTAGCAACCCAAAAATGTTGGGCACCTCTCTTTCTCTGCTTGTAGCCTTGACCCAAAACTTTTGAAGTCTCTAAGGTCTGTAACAAAGTTAATAACATTTGAACTTCATTTCTGGTGCCTCCCATGCTGCGCCTAATCTTCCTGCAATATTTAACTATTGAAATTCTTGTTGTGGACTAAAAACACCTGCTGCAAAACTTGATGTTTTCTGTTTGGTATCAAATTTTCAAGATTGTGCTAAATTTTGAAGAAGCGGAACATTTGTTCTTCAGTGTACTTACTCAGGCACACACATAAAAGTGGCATGTGATATGAAATGTATGTGGTTAATATTATTCACAAAGATAATGCTAAGGGAACTATTTAACTGGCTATGGTTACATACCTGGATAAAAGGTGGAAGAGGAAAAAAGGCTTGAACCAGTTACATCCTGAGCAGAAGACTTTAATTCCTTTCATTGTTAATCTTAGAAGAAAGTAAGGGGAAATAAAACCCAAACCACTATTTCTGTTCATTCCCCAAAATATAACACATTATGAGCCTGAGTGAGACTTATTATTCCCCACCCCTCCTTTTGCAGGCAGTAGGTGCTGCCATAAATCCCTGTGTCTGACTGATGAGGTAAAGACAGCTTTTCAACCTTCATTCCATATTGCTTGGCTTTTACAGCTTTAAAAATTGTGTCAATATTGCCTTTGCAGTATAATATTTTGGTAGTTCTCCTTGGGTCTATTCTGAGTTTGCTTAAAGATAAAAGAGACGGTAATTAATTCGTGTGAAAGAAAAGGCAGATCCTTAAATCCTTTCCTGTTGGAAAGCAAACTGAAGTGTGTGCTTAGTAGTGGTGGCAGTTAAGGGGTTTCTCATATTCCTCATTTTCCCGAGAGGAAGAAGATGATTTGTAAAAGCCCTTATTATATAGGAAGATCCACTTATGGTGTTTGAGGACATGAATTCAATCCCAGGCTGTGAGTTTTAGCATTCTCATAGAGATTCTCTTATTAGCACTACTTATCAGCACCATGCTGCTAGAATAAGCTGTTTATAAAGAACTGGCTCGAAGTCTCCATTTGTAATATTCAACAACCAACAAAGTATTGCTATTCACACAAACCCCAGAACGATGTTAAATATTCTTCAGCTGGAACATTATCCTTTTGCTACCCATTAAGCCAGACAGAGAGGCAGGCCTCATAGCAGATTGCCCAGTGCTCTTTCCTATGTCTTATTTTTGGATGCTGTACAAATGCCAGTTGTTGAAAACAGAATTGTTCTGAACAAGAAAATTAGATGCTGAAGGCAAGAGTACCTTTCTCATTGGCTTCAGAAAGAACAGACTATATGAAAAAGCTGCTGCTGGAACCTCACTTGACACAGACCACTTCTATTACCCACTTCTGGTGTGTGTCCAGCAGACTCCAGTTTGTGCTATGGTCCTTAGACACATGCAGACATGTGCTGTGCCTACTGCAGCCTTAAGCTTAGCATTTTTGTTTTGTTGGCAGTGAGGCATTTCTTATAACTGTAACAATCTTTGCTGGTCATTGCATTCAAAGTGATTTTCATTATGAAGCAATGGGATTTGCACTTATTTTGACCAGGTGAGATTCTGCCCATCCTCACAGTGAGTAGCATTTTTATTGGAGAATTCACCATGTGATGCTGTTTCACTTAGTTTTGTAAGTTCTTTGTCTTAGTGTACCAGCTTTTCACTGTCTTTAAAGAAAAGCTCTGCAGTCGTCAGTTTTCTGATGCGGTTGTCTTTTGGGGGAGATCCTTCAAAAAGCAAGGGGTCATGTCTTCTGCCTCAGTCTCTTGAGTTAAATGTTGAGCAGATCCACAAAGACTTAACCTGGTGTTTGGGGTGAATTTCCTACCTGTAATCTATTTGTAAACATTTATATAAAACAAGCCATAGAAAGAAAATACTCAGATTCTGTGCCACTGGCTGCCCTTCTTGTTCCCCTCCCACCACCACCTCATCCCCCTGGCAAAAGCTAATCTGGTCACAGAGTAACTACAAGAAAGATACTATGAGTTTCCACCAGCTGGGAGCTGAAGGTGGATCAACTGCTTGTAAGGCAACTCCACTCACCTCTGTAATATCAATGCACACTCCCTCATGGGAGGCCAACCCAGAAGGTCCCAGCTTTTGCTATGTGACCATACTATTTCAGTTAGCTATTTGTATAGTGCAGTATTGGTCAGTAACAACAATTATGGTAGAAGAAATTTCATCTGCTCCTTGTTGAATTAAAATGAGTTTTTTGAATGGACTGCAAAAGGTGGGTTTAGGACAAATGTGGAACATGACAGTATGCAGTGTATGAAATGCAGATCAGTTCAGTCACAGGACTTACATTAGAGAGTAAAACTCTGCTTTCTTGGACTTCATGGTGGGTCCCTTTGACTATTCACATGAGTAAGACAAGAAGACTTGACTCTCCAAACAAATTGTTTAGATCCAAACCACTTAGAAGATTCTTGAAAGGTTTTTTGAACAAGTTGTTAAGAAAGGTACAGTGTAAAATCAGAAGACAACAGTTATACTGCAGGAGAAATATGCTGGATTTGAACTTTTCTACCACACCAGCCTTATCTAACAGAGATTAGCACTTACTATTTCTTCATTGTCATTTTGCAGGATGGTAAACCACTATTTTTCAGGTTCATACAAGTGCCTAATCAAAACACCTTTCTGATAGGGACTGCAGAAATATATGCTGTTGATTCTGAAGTCTGTCTTTTGCATTTCTCTCTACTCAGTTTGATCCATGGCAGTTGTGATACTTTTGGCTCTGTTAGTTTTCAAGATGTTTCAAATTTAGTATGTCATATGAGGAAAAGACCCTGAGACAGAGGCAAAAAGAGATGTGTGAGGCATGGGGAACAACGGCAAAAAGGAACTGGGGAAGAGGGAGAACATCTTTGCAGGCCAAATATCTTTCACGCATCTTGAGCTCCTACCCTTCATTCCCTGTATCACTGCACATCTCCCTTCCCCACCTCTCTGCTTCAGGAACTTCATCCTCTTCCCTTGTAGCAAGGTCTCTATATGTCCTATCACACTGCCTTTTCACTCCCATACAGTAGCTTTTACTACTCCTTATCCCAGCACTGTTTGCTTCATATCTGAGTTCTACAATCCTCCCCTACGAGGAGCTTTGTTTTCTTTTCGTCACTTCTTCTCAGTATGAGGAGTTGTGTGCCTCTATGTGCTCACCCACAACTTCTTCAGTCAAATCTCAAGATATGTGAAAAAGGAGGAAAAAAAAGATTGAATTTAAGGAAAACAAGAATAAAATTTGCTGCATGTACTGGAGTTTTTATGGAGTATTTGCTGCTTAAATATACAGTGAGAGGTACACTCTGAATATTTCTGCTCAATCCTGTGGTACAAACTATTATGGAAAGGATGTATCTCCTACAGTACTTAACCGTTTTGGAAAAAGTTATCCCCTGTCTTCTGGGATCCTTCCACACACAAAGGACTTCTTGTTTTTTTTCTCAGCATGAAGCAGAGAAGCCAAGTAAACTACTGAACGCTCCACAGTGGGGCTGTGAGTCAGCTCCAGGGAGAATCTAATCAACAACCTGTCATCTTGCCCAAGCTTTAGGAGTATGGGGGAGGTTTCAATTACTTTATCTCTTCTCAGGGAAAGTGCCTATCACCTGGTTTCTGATGCCAAGTACATCACGGGGAGATGGGATACTAAGTTCTTGCTTTTAATTAAACCACATTCCTTTTTGAAGTTGTATTCAGCAACTGAGAATGCCTCTTTCCTGTGCATAAGGTCTGTGTGCTTTAGACTCCCAGATTCCTTGCATGTATAAAATCTTCAAAAATGTCCAGGAGATGTAGGAGATCAAGCCACTGCAATGTAAAAAGATAAAGGCTCCTAAATCTCTTTTGGTGCTTTGGAAAATGTTAACTGCTGTCCCTACTGACCATAGTGAGAGGAAGAAGGAAGAAAGATGGACTGTGATCTATGCCTGGGCCATTTTAAGATTTTACAGCTGAAAGACAAGATCGTTGAAGCCCGTTGTTTAACCGGACCAGAGTCCAGAGGGAGTGCAGAGCACTGGTGTGAAGTGCTTTCTTTGGCATGTCCAACTCAGGAGACAAGTCTCATGAACCAGTTATGGGTTCTGAGTGCCTTTTTGTGGTTAACTCCAGCTTGAGAACGTATTGCTTGCAATAGTCTAACCTGAAGGTGATGAAAGCGTAGTTTGCTCAGCCAAGTTCCACATCCAAATGTAAGGGGCACAATTTCCTGGCTAATTTCAGATGAAATTAGGTGTTCCTGTTGTTATTTTGGTTTCCTGAAACAGAAAGAGCAATGGGAAACTTAGGTCCACATCCATCTTAGCTGCAGGAGGGCCAGTCCTTCCAACAGACATGAAACCACAGCTTCTGCAGACCTGTTGGTTTCTCCCCTTTTGCTACACCCAATTGCTTTCTCCAAGTTGTTCTGCAGAAGAGAGTTCTCTGTATCTGGTTTTCAACTTTCTTCAGACTGCAGACAGCTAGGAAAAGTGTTGCTGAGGCATGGGAAAGAGGGCAGACTAAGACTGCTGGGATAGTGGTGGCCCATAACTCATGCAGTCCTGTCCTACTGGTTCATAGTTTGACATAGCCAACAAACAGGAGGAGGGTGATGAGACTCTGAAGAATTTCACAGTTAAAGGTCTGAGAGAAAATCAAGAAGCATAGGAACTACTTTGCCTGAGTCTATTTATTCTGAGACCTCTGAGATGGCTTATATGGTCAGCCCCTGGTACCAGATAGCCCCATTCAGGAAGACACCTGTTTCTCTGGGCCGAGCCACTCCCACCAGCTGGCTTTCTTCTAGTGTCAGCATAGATCTCTTGCTTGTTGCTGAGGTCCTGCTGGCTCCTACAGGCTGCATGTCATAGATCCCTGATAATGCAGCACATTTCAGCAACTTTCCAAATTGTTGATTGCAGATTGTTGTTGGCAGTTTTTCTCTGAAATGAGCCTTACACGGGTTTTGACACTTACAGAAACAGTCATCGCTCAGACAGTTGAGGGTCACTGCAAGGCAGTGCTGATAGATTTGAAATCTGGCCTATTTCTGGCATTTCAGAGTACTTTGTAAAGCCTTTCACTCAGACCATACTAAATATGGAATATCTTATCAACACACTGTTACACTACAGCTGAGCTCTTGTGCTGGAGATTCAAATAATAACCTTTTTGGGGTTCAGAAGACTTGCCATGTTGAAAAGACAGGTAATATAGAGTAAATGCAAATTAGTAGGTGATTAGTGTGTATCTGTGTTGTGTGTATTAGAAGAGAATGCAATTTGAAAGTGTAAATTCTGGTATTATTAACTTGGTTATTTTCAATTCTGAGCTCTTGCTGGGAAGTCATGTATTGAATGGGTCATAAGAGCGGTTTTGATTTCCCTTTTTTTTTTTTATGTCTGTAAAATTTGCAAATGTTGTGTGCACCCTTATTTACTTTGCAATTATCCTGCAAGAGCAGTGCTTGCTCTCTTGGCCACATTTTTCAATTACTATAATTCTCTTTTGGTAGGCTTCCCAGATAGCGAAAGATGTAGCTGCACAGTCTCAAAATGCAATGGGCAGCCACTGTCACAGTACAAAGCCTTGCTTTCCTCATATCTGCTCACTTGGCTGATATCTGAGACCACATCATGGAGCCTGTCCTGAAGACTTGCTGCTAGGATGTGGTCAGGAAGATTTGGGCTTAAATTCATGCCCACAGGAAACAGGAAATGTGGGAGTCTGATCCAAGCACTCCTCCCAATGTGCTGTGTGACCAAATATTGCTGTACCCCCATTTCTCCTTTTGTATGACATGGGTCATACTATCTACCTTCTTCTGCAAATCTCTCTGAGATCCACAATTGGCTGTAGGGAGGTAGTGAGTAAATATTATTGCACTTACTGGGGTGAACACAGAAAGCCTCCCGTACAGAAGCTGTGCCTCAGTTTTCCTTGGGCTGGGGGAGCAGGTATGTACCCCTGTGTTCACACACCCCATGTGCCCAGCCTGACTTACAGTCTTTCCTTTCTACTGCAGGGCAGGAACCGCCCCAGACACATTAGCTAGCATCCATTCAGTATGCTCTTTTCCACACAGTGGCTATCGAAACGTATTTCTACTCACCTGACAATATCATTTTTAAAATGAGTAAGATTGAAGATTTTATATTACCAAACAAACAATGGTAAAAGCTTTTATTGACCTCTTGCCACTTGCTGGAGGACCTGGAAAAGAGCTACAAATTGCATGTCACTCAGTGAGCCATTATAGATTCTGCATCCCCTCTCATGCAGGTGAGAGTTCTCCCATGCTGCTGACAGCAATGGAGGGATTTGTAACTGGGTCCCTGCCACACAGGGCCAGGGGTCACAGCCAGGAGGCAAAACTGGGTCTTGGCTGTCCCCAGGCTTTGCCAAGCTGTTTGCTCCTGGATAGTCTGGTAATTTTTCTTACCTGCTCAGAGAGGGAAAGAAAGAAAGGCCCTAGTGTAGTGGCCTCTCCTTTAGGACCCAGAAAGTGCCCGATGAGACCCCACTCCCATCGATTTCAGCAGGCACTCAACAACTTACAAGTGACTGTGCCTGTTATGACATGAGCCTTACTTAAAGTTTGGTCTCATCCTCAAGTGCATATTCATTTTGTTTAGCTGGTTAAAAAATGGTGCCATTCTGTTGATTTGCTGTGATTTATACCAGCAACAGGTATAACACTTTCTGTGTATGAGTGTCTTTGGATTTGTGTCCTGAAAGCAGCCAGGGATAAGGAGATGTTTGGTTTATTCTCTCGCAGGTGTGCCTCTCTCTGCAGTTTCTCTCTGCGAATGAGCTCCATAGTAATGAAAATCTACTCAAGCAACATCCTTCCTGAGTTCTTGCTTTTAGAATATTTTTAGTATATTTTTTCCCAAAAAGTGACTTCAGCATCTGGTACTCCCAGGACCAAAGTGGATTGCTCTACAGCTGAAATAGAGCGGTATAATAACAGAGGTTTGAAGTTCAGATTGCTTTCATGGTGTGCCCAGAAGCAAGCCTTGCAACTGTAATTATTGTCAGATAATTTTTCATTTTATTGATTTAAGTTTTTTCCCATATCACTGATTGTCAATAAGGACATTTTTCCCCTGGACCATTGGGTGTAAGGCAAAATAACTTTGCAGTCTAGTAAAACAGTAATAATTGAATGGTGATATACACAGATGTGGCTGGTGAGGTTTCAGGGTTATTTTCTCAGTGGAAGTTACACAATTCCAGAAGTCTGAATTTGTCATTTACTTTTTGTTTCAGGAGTTGCATTATTCAGCCTAAGAATACATAGTTTTTACAAACAGAATCTAATAGAAATAACATGTGTCTTTTTAAAAACAACGTTTGGTAATAAACAGAGACCTCCAGTATTTTAAAGATATATGTAAAGCCTTGGTGCCAGCTACTCAAAAATCATTTAGAGACCAGCAACAGAGGATCAGATTCTGCTGCTGTTCCTCAGCATGAGTTGTTTTTTGCTTCTACTCAAGTCTTTTGAGGGTAATTTGCAATCAGATAAAACTCAGTGTGAGAAAGAGCAGCAGAGCTGGACCCCGAGTCACCTGGCACTTAGCAAAAATTGAAAAATACCAGAGGCACCTGAAATTTTCACTGAAGACTGGTGGTCACCAGCAAATAATTATTATTATTATAGTGGTAACAGTGACTCTTGGCTTCACTGGCCTTTTACTACTTTGAGTAAACAGTCACTTGCCAGATTATTATTATCTTGGCACTTGATGCAAAAACCCCATAGTTTTCCATGTTTCTTAAAGCTGAGTATACACTTACTGAATGAGAGCATTTATTAAACATATGGGGACAGATTCTCAACAGGCATTAAATAACTTACCTCCATTTGCCAAGAACTCTTGCTTGCTATGTTTTATTATGTTGAGAACTGCAGGTTGCATAGGTGGGAAATGGTGGAAAATGTAAATAGGTGGAAATGCAGATTTGCTATGAAAAGCCAAATCGTTTTAATATCTCCTGATATCATGTAGATCTAAACTCTGTGGTGTTGGATTGTCCTCAGAGTTGTATCTGTATTACAAGGTCATGAGCAAGAGAGAGACGTTAAATAGGGAGTGCTGTCCTAATACAGGAAGAAAGGGGCATACAATAAAACTAGGATACAGCAGGTTCAAAATATTTAGGAAAAGTGCTTTACCCTCTGCCACAGGACACTTGATATTAAATGCTTACATATGTTCAAAAGTAATTGGGCAGAATAATGAAAGAAAAAGTCATTAAGGTAAAATACTAAGATAACATTTCAGGGTCAAGAAATCTGTGATCATCAGCTTGCAGGGACAGTATTCTGGAATAGCAATGCTATGTGCTTTTCCTATTTTTTCGCTCTTTCCTAAACCTCAGCTATTGGCACTGTT
Source organism: Strix aluco (assembly GCF_031877795.1). NCBI lineage: Eukaryota > Metazoa > Chordata > Aves > Strigiformes > Strigidae > Strix > Strix aluco. The sequence continues at coordinate 36,141,685 of NC_133932.1, read as the reverse complement.
AGGACAGACTACAGGGGTGGATGAGTCTTTGATCTAAGTCAATACCATTTTTTACATTCCTCCATAAAACATATTTTTTGAGCCAAAGAATGAGAAAAACTTGCACAAAGAGACTGTTGTATATGGAGATACACACTTAAGCTATAAATTGATCTAAACCATAACCTAAATATCCTAAATTAGACATCTTCAGACATAGGATTTGGTGTGATCCCATCACCAGACATTGATGGCACACAGAATTACTAGGTGTAGGGATATCCTGACTTCAGAAATCAGGCTGATTAAAATTAGATGGGGTGTTTGCAGTATCTGGTGAAACTTTGTCCATTCCACAGATAATCTCTTTTGATATTCAGGAGAATGGGGCAAAGCTTGAAGCCCTCCTCAGTTTTCCTTACCTTGGCTCAACTTGTACTGAAACAAGTAGGACTTTCGCCCCCATAAAAGCATTTGGACTTTTTCCAGCAATGATAAATATCAGCAGGCACACCATCCTTCTGGTTGAATAAGGGTCAAAACTAAGATGTTGCAATGAAAGACTTAACTGTGTGACAGGAGTTCAGAGCATGAGTTAAGATGGCATGCCTTCCTCAGCTCAGGTAGACATCACCAAACAAAAAGGGCTGAAGATTGATGTTGCTTAACACTACTTTGTATTAAAATCATCTTGTAGCCTGAATTATGTCTTTCATTTGTTCCTCTCTGAGTTTTTCATCAGCTGAGGTCAGCTGGCATTCACCCTACCGATCACATCCTCTGAAAGTTTATTCTTGTCCACATGAGAGAATAATTTGACATCACCCAGAATTAAAACCTCGACCCAGGATTCATTCAAGTGAACGGTAACTTCAGTAGACACTGAATTCAGGACTGGCAGTTTTCTACCTTTGTTTATTTGTTCCATTTGTGTAGTGAAAGAAACCCAGGTAGGTAAGTCAGAAAACATCTAGGGACAGATTCAGATGTTAGTCACATCAAGGTCACACAGATGTCACCAAGAGGGCCTGTAGGTTTTTATTACCTCCTTTCTCTTTTGCAATAACTACTTTTTCAAACAGTTAACCAGCCATACAGCCCACCACACTGCACTGCTTTATCTATCAGCATCCAGATGAACTACTGCTACTGGCCAATCCTGGAGGATGATTATTCCATAGCATTTATTAAGCCCCAGGAAAAGGAAGGTAACTTTGTGTGTGTGGAAACAGGCTTATATCCATATCCTTAATAAGGCTTTAAAGCAGTTGTGGAGACCCAGAGAGTTCTCATGGAGAATCTGATACATAATGTAAAGAAAACTTGACCCTTTTACCATACCTTGCATCCTGGGACCAAGCAGCTGCTGTGATCTTTACAGGATGCACAATATTCCAGTGATACGTGATAGAATGGTGGACAAATAAAACAGAAAGGGTAGGGATTAGATAGCTTAGGTCCAAAAAGCATTAAAGGGCCCTTGATAACTCCTGGGAACTATTTATTGATTCCCTCTATGCATTGCACATTCCCATTAAGTGATTTCATTTCCTTATTTCTCCTAATCACATCACTTGGTTTAGAAGTCTTTTGCTCTCTGAAACCTGGATGTACACAGATAAGTTCAATTTCTTGTGTGGCTATACTTTTTATTACATGTGAAAAGTTGATACCGTAAAAGTAACTCCTTGGAGCCAGCTGGTCTGGAGCTTTCATCATTACAAATCACTGCATCCAGGAAGCACCGGCTAATTGCTGTGTTAGTCTCAGTCAGACTAACATGTAGCTTTTTCCATCTCTGTAGTGGACATAGATAAAGTCCTTGGAAGATGTGGCTGCCTCTCCAAAATGTATTGCTGCCTTGGAAATAGTAGTAAAAGAGATCACTAATAATAATAATAACAATAATAACCATAACAACCACAACAATAATAATAAGGCAGTGATGTTGTAATGGTCAGATCCTTGAGTCATTATTGTAGAGATTCAATTTGCCATTGTAATAGCAGATACTACAAATAACTTCTACCATAAAAAAACATGTTCCATGCTGGGGTACACTGCTGGGAAACAGCAATTTCATTTTGCAGGGTAGGGAGAGACTGGAGAAAGAGAGAAGGATTGCTGTTCTGGTATTTTTCTTTAAAAATTGAGAAGTGGAAGGTCTTCAAATATTTTAGTTTGACAAAATGGAAAAAAAAGCATTCCTTACTCTAGCTGAATCTCACACCTCATCCTGGGCCATTCAGTGCTTTTACTGCCCTTGCCTTAAGGAGCTGCCAATGCCCTAGGCTTCTCACTAGCCAGCCCGATGGCACCTGGAGAGCAGGAGGTTTCTCTTCCTTCCCTGGGAGTGGGCAGAGAGTCACCTCTGCTGCCTCCCAAAGCCCAGCTGACTGGGAGGGAGAGTGAGGAGGGCACTGCTGCTCCCAGGGACAGGATGATCCTGGCCACCACGCACTCCCCTTGCAGACCTTCCAGCCTGCTCAGGGCAGGACTCGCTGTGGGCTACGGCTCACCCAGACCAGCTTTTGGCACCGCTCACCTCCGAGCCAGGAAAAAAATCTGCAGCTACACTGGAACAAGAAAGAAATGAAAACAGAGATACAGAACATCGGGTCTATTTCCATTGGCTCTGGATGCTAGGCGCAGTGTATTAGCAGCCTCTCGTTCCCGAAAGATCCCTCCTTTGCAGATATTTACAGAGGCATCTGCAGCAGTCAACCGGACGGCACCTAAATGAATGAAAAATAAACCTATGAAATGGTATTTCCCATTCTTTGGAACACAGTAAAAGTGTCTCCTGTGCCTTTCAGCATCTAAAGTAGATACATTCATCAGTGCAGGAAAAGATGCTGGCACGTGGTTTGGGGAGACACATATTCAAAGGAAACAAACCCAGTACTTTCCAAATTAAACACCCTCGTCATTGTACATATTTTTAAAAACCAGGCTACCAGCAGTGTGAATCATTTTCTCCTGTAAGATGCTGAGCCCTTTGGAAGACCTTTGCTTCCACAAGATTTTGTGCTCTTTGTAGCACAAATGATTTGCCCTTGTTTAAGAAGATAATGGTTTCCACTGCAACTCTTAGTCATATTTGTATAAGTGACTTCCTGTGGTTAACACATCTGCTCTAAGTGTAAAGCCATGTGTCATTTAAGGTTAGTAATAAAACACGTCATCACAAACAGGCGTAGACTGTCCAGTCCCTTCTTACTTGCAAAGGGAAGAGGACGATGTACTATGTGAGCAGCTGGTGCCTATTGGCAGTGCACTGTGCTGTGGTTCATCCGGGTTGGACTGAGGGACACTGCCTTTCCTTTGCTTTCAGATCTCACGTTCACCTGATGAGGGGAAAAAAACTGTCTCATTGTGGAGAGCCAGCATTAGTCTTCAGACACCACTTAATCCTGTTTAAGGGGGTTTAAATATTGTATGGGTCTGATAAGGCCCCTCACAAGGGGAGAATTTTCACTTAGAAAGACCAGCTAATAAAAGAGCTCCCACCATCTGTTCATCCCTAGAAAACCAGTCAGCTGTGGGCACAGAAAAAAATTCTTAACTTGAGATGCAAAACAATCTGGATACAAACTGAGAATCACCTGTGCTTTGTTTTAAATGAACAGTTTCTCTTACTTATTATGCTACTTTATGATTCCATATAGACAGAAGGGATTAAATTCCCACTCATGTTCAGAGAATGTGCACACTAGCAGTCATTAGATGTAATTCGTCACCTGTTTAAATCCCATATGCATTGATAGGAAAATTAAATTCAATTTCCTTTCAAGTTTAAATATCTCTAAAGATTCTCCCCAATCCAGGAAAGCACTTAAGCAAGTACTTTACCTTAGGCATGTGAGTGGTTCTAGTGATGTCAAGTGCTTTCCTGGACAGGGCTGTGATCCGTAACAGATGTACACCTGCACCATAGAACAAACACCCAGCAAATGCAGAAAAGTTAAGGCACCAGGGTACTAGAAACACACTTGATTATTTTTGAGGTCCTGTGATTTTGCTTCTGTCTGCGAGATTTTCAGTTGGAAAAAAACCCCAACAAAACCAGGGAAATTAGCTACAGAAAGGCAATGTTTCAAAAGCGCATAGTTCTCTTAGTCTCTTGGGCAAAATTTTACACAATCCAAGTTTCAAAATAATGTTAAGGTTGCAAAATTGAGCAATCATAAAAGTCAGGAAATTTAAAAAGTTAGTACGTGTCTTTCAATGTTAGCTCAGCAATAGCAAATATATGTAGTGGGAGAAGTTTATATTTGCAATTTCTGTGTTAAATATAAACTTTAAAGTATTCTTGTTGACCATTAATAAGCAACATAAACTATATTGGTATTTAATATCTATAAGAGGCATCTTAATCATAAGAATTTCCTGGCCTTGGAATTCAGAGGGCTTGGTTTTGAAATATAAAATGTCACTGTTGTGTTGCTGAGTTATTCTGGCTCTTTTCTCACTTATGGGTGAAAGTCATCACTGGGAAAGAAAAGGAATTTCACCTGTGTTATAACACAATTCTCACATCAGAATAGTTTTGTGACGTTTATGAAATGCTGTGATTTATATAGTTAGGGAACTGACTTAATTTTTTGGGTTTTTTTGAGAAGTAAGAACTTCCGTGGTAAAGAGACCGCAGTGCTTCCCCTTTGCTGGCAAGAGAACTAAACCTCCCAAAACAAATGTGCTTTACCTGAATTAATAATACGGAGGTGTTCCACAAAATGTTTAAAATACAGAATAATCTTTCCAGGCCAGATGTATGACTTTCTCAAGTCTATGTGTCATGGTTTAACTTACTGTGAAAATCTAAATACAGTGTGATGGTAGTGTTTAGATAAGACAGATGTAGAGTGCAGCACAGGCTTGGTATTGAAGAAATGCTGATCCTTATAAATGAGCTGTATTGCGCTCTGGGATTTTCCTGGCTGAGTCTTTCAAAACCCAGGATAGATTAAATCATCACAGCTGGGAAGAAAATATCAAGAGTTAAATAACTACTTTATGAGAGTTGTAAGAGTGTGAAAGTTTTAAGAAGTTAAATAATTACAGCACTCTCTAAGAGTTACAGGAAAGACGAATGAGTTTGTGGCCAATGGTCTCATTTATTCCGATGTTGTCCTGAAAGACAAATGAAAGTGTCAAAGATGTGGGGAGAATTTCACACGTGACCAAAGGTGTATCTATCAAAGCAAATACAGGTCAAAGTGAGGCAGTGAGGAGTCCCCCACACGCTCAGTTCAAAGGAAAGATGACACTTTGAACTCAGTGCTCCCACTGATTTTTATGTTACGTTTAGTGCCCCAGGTCTTGTGCAGTAAGTCATGAGCATCTTAAGCTCTCCGCTAGCCAGCTGTCAGCTTTTTTGTTAATGAAACTAAGCCAGCCTGGGAATAAAATATGGCTCCCATTAAGGTATGCAAGTGTGAGGACCTAAAGCTTTACGCTCCATGAGCATGTCACAAGTCCAAAACTAAGGCAAACACCTAAGGAAGAAGATCTTTGTATAGTGTTTGATTCCAATGTATCATCTCCTTAATTGAACAAACTCTGGGGAAGCTGGTCTCTGCTTATACCAACAGGATTGAGCGAGTTCAGACCCGTTCTCAGATATGTCTTCAGTGCACCCAAATGTTGTGTAAGCAAGAATGGGGATGTTTGACCGATCTGGGGCTGTCAAATGTCTGTCCAGAAATGCACTCACATCGCCTGCTGACCCACTGGGTTCTGCCAAACCTGGGCAGGAGGCACCATGTATGTGTGGAGCCCCCAGGCAGTCCAGGTGCCACCAGTCCCCCCGTGCTGCCCACCTATTCAGCCTAGGTGCAGTCTGTGCAACATACACAGGCATATAGGATGTGCTGCTCGGAAATTGCCCACATTTCTATCTGGGATTCTTCCCACCAGGAACATGGGAACCAAAAAAGGCAAACAAATAAAATAAAAAATGTGAGTGGGCTGCGAATGCCCATACAGCTGCAGGCAGTTGGGATGAAAGTTTATCAGGCCAAGAGGCACGCAGAAGGGAGAGGCGAAGCGTGCCCTGAGTCCATGCACATGGAAATCACAGGGAGACGTTCCGCTGACTCTGGGCAGCTTAGCTCAGATCCAGAGAATGGCCCTCCCTTTCCCCCTCCTCCCTCTGCTTTGTGTCTGCTGAGTGAAGCATGGCAGCCCAGATCTTATTTCAGGTTTTGTGATGGCGCATACTTTCTCCCTTAGATCTTTCAACAAGTGAGCACCAGCCTCTCTGTGTGGGACTGTTAACGCTCCTGGGACTGAGTCTGGAGACAGGGGTTGGGAGGGGAGGGCTGGCTGTGCTGCCAGCCATCGCTCCTGGAAAGCCATCAGCAATCCCAGGAACGAGAGTATAACTGAAGATACAGACACCTAGCAGGTTATGCTACCGGTAACCCAGTAAATTTGATTTCAGTCTTTAATGAAGTAATGGTTCAAATATTCCGAAGGAGTTTCTGAAACCACCTGCACCATAGGATAATGCTGAGATCAGTTTATGTAATGGCTGAAGGGGCAAAGACAGCATAAAGTACAATACATCACAGAGCGTTGCAAGAAATGTGGAATTAAATTAGCTTGAAAACTATTTTAAGCACTATTAAGTAATGTAAATAATGTGAGAGTGGAGAGCAGAAGGGGAAGAGGGAGTGAGCCCAGGTGAGACATGGATAATAAAAAAGATATCATAACTCTCGATAGGTATTTGCAGGGCATACACATTAACGAGGTAATTTGTTTAGGCTGATTCAAGGAAATATGGCTGGGAGAAAGAGTACGAGGATTTGGTTTGGCTCTCGGGGTGTATTTCTAAACTACGAAGTGTAGCAGACTGTAGAGCAGTCTGCCACAGGAAATGTTAGAAACTCCAAGGCTTGAGTCATTTAAAAACTGACTGGGCAAAATCACCCAAGAATAATCTGGAGGGAAACGCTTGTGCAACTGGCAGGCTGTGCAAGCACAACGGTCTCCAGTCATAAATTGTAATAACTCGGATACAATAGGTAGCCAGAAATCTGCACACATGTGAACGGGGGGACAGAGCTCAAAACCTCTGCCTCCCAAGGTCCCAGAAGCCAAACTGTGTCAGTGTAAATTGGTGTATCTCCATTCCCTTCACTGAGTGATGGTGCACTTACTTATGCTAGCTGAGAGCCTGGCCCAAGGGCTTCTGACCTTCAGGCTAAAGTAGTTCAATCATCTCATGGTATTCCCAGGTAATAAATACTCTGATTTAGCTGTTAGGCTTTCATAATCTGACTGGGCAGCGATTAATTTACCAGCTCACGCTTGCAGACAGGAATCCTCCAGTGCACACAGAGCCCCTCGTAAGTTCTGCGTCATTCCGGCTGCAACCCTTTCTGCAGATGTGGTGGCCTTTTAATCTGAGGGCCCGATAAAAGGCCAGCCTACGCACAGACTTCCCCCGGTTCCAGCGGATCATGTTCCAAAGATGGATATGGTTGTTTCCAACACGAGGCTACGAGGAGACCCTCTGATGTTGATTTAGCTACTTTTATTCTGGAAGTAAAAGCATCCACAAAGATACTGGTACACAAACAGTTGGAGTATCAGTTCCCACATCTCCTTATTTTGCACAGATTTGTTTGTGCACCAGTACTATGCATAAATACTGAGATGAACTCTTACCTTGCCTTTTTCTTGTATACTAGCTTACAATAAAATTCTATATTAAGTTTAGAGCAATGGCTTTGTGGTCTCACTGTAAAACATCAGTGTTTCAAACACTGAATTTATCCTCAGTTGAAATTATTTCCATTTTGTACGTGGAGAAGAAAAGCCAAAATTATTGGAAATGTCACCCAATATTTAGTGTTTGACAAGTGGAACCATGTACCTGATTTTCATAGTACTGAGTATTTCATAGCACATTACCTTGTCCCATCTCCCACTGAATTTCTTAATTGTCATGTTTGGTACCCCCTGAAAACGAAATCTGGCACCTGTGATTTGCCCCACACTCCCCAGAAGCTTTGGGAATAGTGTGAATAAAGCATCCTCAACAACAGCCTTGTTCATGTCATTTTTCTGACTAAATGAGGGATGGGCTCTAAAGGAAAAAAGGCTGTTTTATCAGGTACATATAGAGGACTTCATAATGTTTGTGTGTTTGCAGATGAATCTAAATTAAGATGACCCAGACAGGTACTAATAACTCAAGCAGAGTTTCTTCCAAAGCCACAGTCAACATGTAAGAAAAGAGCCCATTATTTCTAGTATGTTAAGCTGACCCATCCAGCAGTGTCCCACAGGCAAACAAACGCCTACTAGCTTCAGTAAACCAATTTCAGTGAAAGGATTGACTTTTTTAAAAGAAATGAAGGTTTATAGTGTATATTTGCTACAGTGCTCTTTTAAGACATTAATACTGTAAATAAAGGGCAGAATTAAGTAGCCACATTGCATGTAGAGTGCACTTTACAAATGTACTATTCATCATATCCTCCTCTATGTTACACTTATATGGAGAAGGCCCTACCACATTGTGGATGTTTATTATCATTCAAAACTAACAACTTTGGCTACATTAAGTAAAAAATGAGATCATGTGAGCTGCTAGTGGTCCAAGCACAAGAGCTTTTGTTCATGTGCCAGACAAATAGTTTTATGCATATACCCCTCTGTCTGAACACATCAATCATTTTAAATAATCACAGTTTAGCTCTCAGATAATTTTGTCCTTTGATTCTTTTTTCCATACCACAGATTTTATGGGTGGACATTGGGACCCAGTTATAGATGTGACAAGTGATTTTAAGTTTCCCAGTTCTTGGAGCTTAAATCTGACTACCATAGAGTAGAGCTGAGCATTCAAAGGTTTCTCAAGCTAAGCATCCAAAACCCAAGCTGCTCGGAATCACAACACTCTTTTGAAAGGTCTAGTCCAGATGAACAGTTTCTGAAATACCTCCATGTACAAGTTTGGAAATATATACAGATACATATGCATGTACATATATACAATCTCTGATTAGTGTCCCTTCGTCCCTTAACCCTCTTGCTTACTCACACCGTGCAAACTGCTTCATGTTGCAGTCCTCGTCCCTGAGGCCTGGGATCAGGCACTGCCTGAAGCACCTTGGTGAGGAGACCCACTCCTTCCAGCTGCCCTTACTGACACCTGTTGACCCCCTATTGCCCTTGAGGGCAATTCATACCAGCGGTGATCTAAACCTCTCTCTGAAGGTACCTACCTCTGCCACTGGCTATCTGGAGGGCTGAGGTGACAAGACTCCAAAATCTGGGGAGTAAAATTATGTGGGATTAAAATGGGGTTTTTTTGCAGGCTCTCTAGTTTTTCTATGTCTGTTGACTTTTACATACTTGAAGGGTGAAATGAGTCTTTTGGTTTGCACCTCTAGAAAAACCCCAAGTAACACACCCCAAAAAGTTAAATATTTCTGTGATAGAAAAAATTTGAGGTCCACTCAAGAATATTTCAAAAAGTGAGATAATTTTAAAGCCATCAGTGATTGGCACAGAGATGATGTGTAACTGCTCTCAGGCAGGAACGAGCCATGAAATTAATGGCAGTACCACTGGCAGCTGACAGCACCCATAGCCAAGACAGACACCTGAAAAGCTGGCACAGGCATATCACCACAGCACTCATGAGAAGGATCCCATCCATGCAGAAGGAAAAAACGAGGCAGCACAAGGCCAGTTACAGGCCAATAGTCCCACACAGGGAAAGTCCTGGAGGCTTTGTGGATCTGGGGAGGTGTTCAGGCTTCTCCTGCACATCTGGCAGAGCAGCAGCTGCACTGCAGTGATCAATGTCAGCATTTGCCACGAAGACTTGTTTCACAGAGAAGGGGTGGGAGTAGGTGTAGGAGCAGCGTTGGTTACGGTGTGCCTTTCAAACTTTTATTGATTTCCTAATCTCTTATTTAAAAACATTAAGAGGGAGGGAGAAAGAAAAGAATTTTGCTGTGAACCCAGAGGGCCTTATTGCCCCTCAGATCTACCCACCCTCATCCACTTACATGGAGGGATCTCTTCTTACTGAATGCAAAGTGCCAGTCAATTTTTTCCCTAAAAACACTTCAGCAGGAGTTAGCAATGAAAGGGCCTGGGGAGGTGAAACAGTTGAACTCATGGTGTTGGAGTAACCTGTCTGTCTGGCAAACGTACTACCTGAGCTTGCCTGAAAGCTCTGATCCAGCTGGCACTTAGACATGGGCCCAACCTTAATAATTCAGGCTGTGTGAGATTAAGCAAGCATGTAAAATGAGTGCATATTTAAGGGCCTGGCTCAGCTGAAGTCCACAATAGGGAGTACTTCAGGCCTGACTCTCCACTGGTTTGCAGCTGGTAAGGATATCTGAAAAGGACATCACCACATCGCGCCACTATGCACTCCCAGTGCGGAGGATGAAATGGCCAGGTTTCCAGCATTTTTGAGAGCGAACTGGTGCAGAATTTGAGAGGCTAAAGTGAAAAAATAGGTTGGTAAGGGTGCACAGAGAAATACTAAAATTATTGAATTAAAATTCATTGGCAGAACCAGGGGACGAGAGGCACCACAGCCATAGTCTGCACAAGAAGAAGCAATTCACAGGTCTGGAGAAAGGGCTTGGAAAGAGCAGAAACAAAATGATAAGACTGGTATGGGTAGGGAAATAGTAAAATGAGAAACAATGAAAGAGACAGCAATAAAACATGCATCTGTCATTTAATCCTGGGTAAATACCCAGATTAGTGACATCAGTTTCTGATGTTAATTTGGAGCTTACTTTGGAGCCATGTCTCCCAAGGCTGACACAGCTGTGATACAGCCCAGTGGAAAGCACAACCAAGGGTTTATCCCAGATATGGCTGTTCCTGTACAACACAGGCATTAGACAAAACTAAAGTTTGTATGGAAAAGTTGTGTTTCCAACCCCTGTGCTCATAAAAATAAAGCTGGCATGAGCTGGCAGAGCAAGGAAATTCAAAAGTTTCAGATTCTTATCACAAATTTTCACATCATTTTACAATCACTCAGTGCTTAGATGGGCTTTGAAGGTCATGAAGGCTAAACACTCACACTGTTTCTTGATCGAGTTATTGGGTCTTGACATTGGGCTCCATCACCCCATGTACAGCGGTAAAGTAACAGCCCTCATCAAGCCAGGTCTGCTGCAGGGGTTCAGTTCAGCTGGCTCAAAGCTCCTCGCCAGTACAAGCCAAACTGCACCAAGGGGATGAAGACAAAAAGATTTATCTGATGTGATAGCCTTGGACAAGAACCCAGGAGGTTGCTGGTGTTGCTGCCAGAGGGGGTGCAAACAGACACCACTGTGGCTAAGAGGGACTTCCTCTGAAAGAAGCAGCTTGCATCTCATGTACTCCGCAACAGACAAGATGTGGGTGTTCGGCTGAGTAAGTCAAAGGCAGAGATGAGACATTTCAGGAGTGTGCTTAGTTTGAGAAAGCCGTCCTTGCCTTCTCTGGCAGGTGTACACTGAGCAGTAATGCTACTGCCTCCCCTTAGAAGTAAGCAGCGATTTTACCAACTTTCATTGTTTTGCCACCCCAGACACTGCCCCACAAAGGCTGGCTCTGGTTCGTTCACTTTCTAAAAAAATATTAACAAACACAATCCATGCGGAAAAAATGGCGGTTTTTTTGTTCTTGATTTTAACTAGGTCAGCCCACAAGAAACATCCAACCCTCCGCTCACCTGATCCCGCTGTTGTGTTCCTTGCCTAACCCGTTAGGAACAAAGCTGTAAGGTGAGATATTTTAACAAGGCCGTTGATGTTCTTGGAGATAAATGTGTTAAGTTACTGCTGGTTTTGCCACTTGCAAGCAGGGAGGGGAAGGCTGGTCCATAGCAGTTAAAATGTTACTGAGCACCAGGGGCAGCTGGCATCTGCTGAGAAAGGCACATGGAAAACATGACGCCAAGCAAGCGGGGCTAATTAACACTGGTTTCTTAAATTAGAAGGCTCTTAATGGCTAATGTTTAAAAATAACACCTTAATGACATCTAAAAATAGCTGCTGCCAAGCCCCAGAGTATTTGGACCTCCATTAAATTGGGAGTCCATTTCCCGTGACTGGTGGTGTAAATCACATTTATCTTTTATATCCTGTTCTGCCTGGGATTAGCTGCAAAGACTGATGCCTGACCTTGAAAGCCTATTTGCAAACATGCAAGAGTAACCTAGAGCACTCCTCTGAATGGTGTGCAATATATGAATATAATGTGCGGGCTGAGTAATTGGATAGAGTATAATCTCAGGGTTGCACTCATCTGCAGACATGCACAGGGAAAAATACTGAGGGAGTGGGGGACTATTAGACTAGGCAGAGACCAGGGATGTGAAAGAAGGTGATGGGGTTAGGGCCTGGGCCTGCGACACAGGAGACCCGATCCCCATTTCCAGTTCAGTCACAGATTTTCTGTGACATCTGTATAGGTGCCTCGTCCTCCTGCTGTGCCCCAAAGCCATGTCTAGATCTCCCTGATCCTGAAGGGGTATTACCAGGAAAATTTCTCTAAGGTGCATGGCATGCTTAGATACAACAATGATATACCTCTCAAGAAACAAATAGTAATATAAAAAGAGAAAATACTTCTTAATTTTCCTTATGCTTAATATCTGAACCAAATCTGAATAATCTGGAACGCAAACATATGTTGAGGACTTCTAGAGCTCTTACCCAAGCATGTGGTGGAAACAGAAATGAAATATCTCCGGCACTGCTGGTGATAACCATTTGCTTACTTCTGCTGTGCTTCTCTGTGTTGTGCTTGGCCCTAACCTGTGTCCTGTCATATCACAATACTCTGTGATAGCTGATACAAAGAGAGAATCCCGTGGCATCTACCTGGAACAATGATTTCCGATGTAAAACCCTCTACATTTGTCTTACTATTTGCAAATTAGGCAAATTACTTCAACAACCACATAAACCCAGTTATTTTCATTTAAGCATTATGTAAAGAGTCTCTAAAAGGCCAGAAAGCCCTAACAGTTGGAAAATGCCTTCCTAAAACTAGCCACAATAAAGGAAAGCTGGTCTTTGATTTTTCTTTTCCCTTCCAGTCAGAGGGCTGGGTACTTCTCTGCATATCCTGTCCAACATCGCATTCCTCCCCATCTTATATCTGCACACAGCAGACACACTCCCAACAAAAGAAAAGGAACATGTGTAAGTATAAGACTCTCAGTCTGCATTGCTGTCCTGCCTAGCCCATATAATCCCTGTGCTTTTCAATTTTTTCCTTTCTTTTGGCATAATGTCCAAGGCAGATTCTGGATTGTTTCAGGAAGAGACGCCCCATCTTGTTGTTATACTCAGAAATCGGTGCCTGCTGCGACATGGTCTGGAGATGAAGACGGGCACTGATGCACACCTCAAGCACTCCCGCCTCATTACTGAGATAAGGGAAATATAAACCAGCTTTTACTTTTCTCCCTTTGCGTTATTTTGTTGTTCCAGTGGTCTTCATTAGTTTGGCCAGGTGGTTTTCCTCCCTTTGCCTGCTAAGGCCCAGTCCTGCAAACACTTATGCTTTCTTCCATGAACATGCGTTCAGCACATGCATGGGTCTTTGCAGAATTGGAGCCTAAATTTGTTTCTGTTTCTGAATTCCAAGTTGGATTTTGATGCAACAGTTATTTTATATATTAAAATATCAGGTTTCTGCCCACACACATAATGCATGATGTATAACAGACCTTGCAAGGCAGCCACTGGAAAAGACCACTTAATCTGCGATTTATACAGAAGGAAGAGTTACTATTCCTTGTTTTTCAGCTAGAATTTATACGTGACCAAACTGTGAAGGTGTTGCTGCTCAGAAGCTCCATGATGTACATCTGGTTTCATGTGCTGTCATTTTGCCCACAACCTAAAATCATAAGCTGAAACTCCACAGAGGCTAATGAAAATTATTCCCCTTTGAATTGCTTTATTAAAACGCAACCTCAAGAAATACTGGCAAGTCAGGAAAGAGACTTTAATCCAATACTTGTTATCCTCTTCCACAGGTTTTAAATCACTCTCTTTGCTCCCTACTTTGAGCAAATACACCCTTATTGTTTCCCTAGTCCTGCCATGACCTTCTGGGAATGTTTTCATCATGTAAAGCAACCTGCAGTTCCCTACTTTATAAATCTCATTCATTCCAAGTGTTAACACTAGCTAATTCTCTGCTTTAGAAAGGAAATCATGTTTGTTTTTTTGAAGAGTCTGCTGGGAAGAGGAATATTTGCATTTAAAATATTTTTTTCCATTTCATAAATTGTCTTTTCTTCCCAGTGGACAACAGAAGACTGTTTATATAAGTGAAGAGGGAAGCTTACTTTCCCATTACTTCCACAAAAGTAAGATTAACAGCGATAACTATGCTAATTATTGCACTAACTGCACTTGGACTGCACCTTACTGGCTGGAGAGGTAATGCATTTGGGTAATAATTAACTCCTTTTTTCCTCAATTACCTTTTATTAGGAGAGCAGAAGGTGTCAAAGTAAAACAGCTGCATATCTTCCAAGAAAAGCTCGTGTTTTCCGAAGCGGAGGTGCTTTATTAAGAGAACTAGGCAGGACAAACATTAACATGGCAAGCTCGGCTGTTCAGTTACTTGGCTTCTCTCTAAGCCTGCTTGGCCTAATTGGGACATTAATTGCTACTATTCTGCCACACTGGTGGCGAACGGCACATGTAGGCACCAATATTATAACAGCTGTGGCCTATATGAAAGGGCTTTGGATGGAATGCGTCTGGCACAGCACCGGCATCTACCAGTGCCAGGTCCACCGCTCCCAGCTGGCGCTGCCCCCTGACCTCCAAGCCGCCCGTGCCATGATGGTAATTTCCTGCGTCCTTTCCGCGCTGGCATGCGTGATTGCTGTCATCGGTATGAAGTGCACACAGTGTGCCAAGGGGACTTCTGCCAAAGCCGCCATCGCAGTCTCCGGGGGGATCGTTTTCATTCTGGCTGGTCTTGTTTGCCTGGTACCTGTTTCTTGGACCACTAACAACGTTGTTACAGAGTTCTACAACCCCATGCTTCCCAGTGGGATGAAGTATGAGATAGGTCAAGCTCTTTACCTTGGCTTCGTCTCTGCATCTTTGACTATCCTCGGTGGTGCTCTGCTGTGCACATCGGGCGAGTGTGGTGGGAACGAGACACCTTACCAGACACAGCCCAGCAGCGTAAGAAGGACTGCTCCCTCCTATAGACCACCAACTGTCTACAAGGGAAACCATGCTTCTTCCCTAACATCTGCTTCCCATAGCGGCTACAGATTAAATGACTATGTGTGAGTTCCCTAAGATTTGCCTGCGGGACACAGCTGCTTTATAATTTCTGTGCATGGCATAAAACAAAGCTAAGATGACTTCTAATTTATAAGGGTTACAATACAAAGTTTACCATTGTTCTTTTCATCCGTTCCTTTCTTTCCCGAGGAAGAAAGAATGCAAACACAAAACTGCTTGCTGCAAAACCAGGAAAACAAATACAAAGGAGGTTGTGATATTCCAGAGACAGCACATACCTGCCTACTTTCAATTAGAGTTTTGCAGGCAGGCAGTTCAAGGGCACTTTTGCTAACAGTAATGGTTTGGTTTGTAGTTTCTGCCCTGCAACAAGCACTAAAGTGGAACTAGCCACAACTTGCTGTTTGAACAGTGTTCCAACAAAGGACGCCGTTTTGCCTAAAACAGAGAACTTTATGGTGAGACACAGCGATTTTCAGCAGTCCTGCTAAGCCTGCTAAGTTTCTCATTTCCGTAATGCATGAATGTTTCATTATGACAAGGTATTAGTTTTGCTTTGACTTAAGTTTTTGTTTGTTTTTTTAATAGTCCCTTGAAATATGAATTCCAATAGCATTATGACAGATGTCTTTGACAGCATGTTATAACCAATATTTTAAATTATACTACAATGTTTTGACCTTATCGAAATAAAATTCTAGCATATTTTTGAAACAAAAATGATGTATCATAATGGAAACAAACCATCTCAGAGGTTCAGAATTGGGTTTTTAAAAATGTCGATAATAGAACAAAACTAGACACTTGATGTTGAACTTTTATTTAAAAAATTTTTTTAAAAAGTAGCAGAATTTGTCACAGAATGGACATTTAGCTCTAGCAGATTTAGCATCCTGTACAATCTATGGATTATATAGATCACAAAAACCATTTCTAGAATCCTATCCCCAAATGCCATGTAATGAAATGTACTCATTTCTTAGGCTCAGTCCTGCCATTTTTTGCTGGGGGTCCTGACTGAAGGTGCATTAGGGTTAGTAAGAACATTTCCATCTAGTCCAGTGGCATTTGGGGAACTTGCATTCGGCCAGGCTCCAGCACACAAGTCAGCCTCCATGCCAGCAAAGGTTATGCTCACGGATCATAACCATTGCCTGTCAGGAGGAATATAAAATCAAAACATTTACTTCTAAAATCCTTGCAAAATGCAATCATTCCACAGTGTGTTCAAACAATTTAAAAACAAACTAATGAACAAAGAACTCCAGCCCTCTCCATTTTATGTTACAGTGAAGTCCGGTGCAACATATAATACAGTATAAAACCATCACAAAAAATAAAAACACTAGATTCCTGTTAACCCCAGAAAGCTATAGGTCACTATAGGACCAACACACTGACATTTAATAGGGTTTAATAAAAAAAATACTTCCATGAACTCTGACACAATTGCACTTGCTATACTTCATTTGGCAAAAAGCCTGTTTGCAATTACGTTATCACCTGGTAACACCTCCAGAGCTGGGATCCTTTCAACATTTCCCCTGGTTTCACTCTGAACCTTCCTTTCTGTGGCTGATCACCTAGTCATTTTTTTTCATGTTGATTTGAATTGTGACAGAGGGTTTTTCAGCATTGATGCAAGTTATTATCATCACTATTAAGAAACAAAATGGCATTTCTAAGCAATTTGCTGAGACCAACAATAACAAAAAGGATCTGGGACCAGGCTTTCGTAATTGATCATTAACAACTGACTATAAACTCATGTTTTATTAACTGTAGGTATTACATTGATGTGAAAAAAAAAAATTGTACAGAAACTTCACTGATGCTGCAAACATCTTAATAACAGACTCTGAGGTGCAAGGAATGGACAGAAACTGCTTTGACAATGGCTTCTTAGAAAAGATGGAGTCAAACTGTTCATAGTCCATTACGGATTTTCTGGGATGCCTTTTTAGGACAAAAAGTAGCTTAATGAAGGTGGTCAATTACGTAGGTTTTTTTCTGTATTTACATTACAATAGATCTAGCCAAGTGATTACAATATCAACTTTGAACAAGGGCTTTGGACAGCCATGAATACTGGAACACAAATCCAAGTGCAGGAAATGGGCTTGTGTCTCATTAGGTAGTATGTTTGCTATATACTGATAAATTAATTCACTTGCCAAGATGTTTGTGTGGTGGGAATACTTATGTGTAGTGCTATTCTTACTGCACACTTTTCCAGCCAAGCAGGATACGTGACAGTAGTAAGAACAGTTTATAAAGTCCTGGCAAAAATACCTGGAAGTGCTCTGATGTCAATAAAGAGAGGGAAATGGTTTCTTTCACAGAGGGCTGTGAACCAGTGGATCTTGTTCCATGCTAAAACTGACATAAATTTCTGCTTCCTTCTTTCTTTTTTTAAGCTGCCATTTGAAACAAAAAGCATATCCATTCTAGCAGCCTTAGAGGTCTGACTGCAGCTCCCCCAGACCGCCGTACATGTTGATAACCCAAGGAGCTCCTCCTCTGCCCCCCTTCTGCCCCACAGGCCGGTGGCCAGACCTTGCTTGCTGCTTGTGTGCTGCCTGCCTTGGCAGCCCTGCACAGGCAGAGCAACGAGGTGTTCCTTGGAGACCTTAGCCAAGGAATGAATCCTGACCGCCCTTCCTTTGCTGAGTAATCCCTTGGTCATCAGTGGCACTGATAAGTGACAGAGTGTCAAGGGAAGGGGATGAGTTTCCTGGACTACCAAGGTGCTGTTTATGGGACTGTGCTCTTTGGGCAGCTATAACTCAGCAGCAGAGGCACAGGGCAGGGCAATGGACTAGGGCTGCCATGTGCCTGATTCTGCCCGTGTGCATTCACTGCGTTTTTGCAGAGTCCTGTGGAGGCAGATTATTTCATTATTTATTTTTTAAATAAGTACAGCCTGCGTTTTGCCTCCAACTTGCTAGAGCTGAGGTCCCAGCCTGCCCTCCCTGTGGAGGCACTGCAGGGAGGTGAGGAGGGGATCCAGGACCGGCAGGAACTCCTTGTAGCAGAACAGGCATTGTTTGTGCATGTGACTGTGGTTACACCGTGTTTTAATCAAATTCAGTGCAACATTCCTGAAGGAGCAGGGGTGGGAGACTTGGCAGGGAGGCGTGGGTGGAGGATGGGATTTGGCATCAAGAGGATACTGTGGTTAGATCTGCAACATCAGGAGGGAGTGGGGACTCTGCTGCAGGATCAGGTAGAGATGGAGGCATCTGAGGTAGGGATGGAGGCTGGGCTCAGAGAGGCTGGAAGCTTCTGAGGCTACAAGGAGATCTTTCAAAGACACGTCTAACCAGGACCACCATGTGGGGATGGGATGAGGTCAAGAATGCTGCTCCCCACCTTGGCATCCTCCCTCAGGGCTGGTGGATTATCCATTCTCCAATCACCTTGGATTTTGTCATCTAAAATATAGCAGGCCTTGATATTATCTCACAGAATATGCCAGATGAGTAACTCTGATCCAGGGCATCACAAACAACCAAATACAAATCCAAAGAAATCAAGAGAAGAAAATATTTTAATCACCTCTAATACTGTTGCTATAAAGTGGCTAATAGACTAAAGGAAGAAAATGTGCCATTCTGTTATTATTGAGCCTGTGGGAATAAAATCATGACCTCCCTCGCAAAACAGTATCCCACCAAATCCCTTCATCTGCAGGAAACGGACCTGTCCAACAAGTTGTGAGAAGAGACTGATCTAATGACATGAATGCTAGGTTGAAGGTCAGCACAGATGTAGACCAAGACGTTTCTCAGGTGCAAGGCAGGTGGGTAGAAAAGGTGATCTACCTTTTGGTTTGATGTACAAGAATACATTGATTTTATGCCCTGAAGGAACAAGCCTGCCATTCTGCACAGCAGAAGTCAAAACACTGTAGTGCTGGAGGAATACATAATCCATCTGTGAGTTTTAATGCTGCTCACACTGGAAGTTATGTTAGATCTAAATTTGGTAGGATACAGCAAGAATGCTCATGTCCCTGCAGACCTGAATCACAGGTTTCAACCGTCGTTGAAGCTTCCACCATAATCCATGAGTTGATTCACTGCTACTGAATGGTGAGGTCCCATTTCCCCTGCCCTTGCTGCCCCAGCTCCCAGCCACCACTTTGCACTTTGGTCCTCTCTGTGGACCAGTTTAACCCCTTGAAAAGGCAGAAAACAACTACATCAAAGAATGGGATAATTTTCTAACATTGACATAGCTAACCTAGCTAGCAGAAAGGTTTGAGGAGAGCGACAAAAGGGATGCCCGGGAGGGCAGGAGCAGTGGGAAAGGAAGAGCAAGGATTGGAGTAAGTGTGTAAGGATTTCCCCTTTTGGCAGCAGGGAGTCGGTCAGCCAGCAGATGGGCACAGCTGCCCCGAAAACCAGAACCTGAGATGCACCATGATGGTCACTGTCACAAAACCAGATAGAGCTACTGGCAGACAGAAGCTCTCTGAGTCGTGAACTAGTTGGTGTTTTTGTTGTTTTTTCCACAATGCCTAGTGCAAGTACTGGAGCAAGGTAACTGATAAACCATAGCAAAACGTAAGTCATTTCTTCGAGATGTGTCTGAGTTAACTAATAAGATGAGGAAATGAACTAAATTCAGTAATTAGAAGTTCTGTTGATCTAAGACAAAAGTTATCAGACCATTCCTTTAATTAGCTGGTATTTAAGGTTCTTCACATCAGTGTATTAAGATTAATGGAAATTCTATGTCCACCTGTAAATATCTACTACTAATTTACTGTTTACTTTGCCATATAACCTGCAAGATGGTTTGTGTATATGCAAGGGTAAGGTGTTTCAAGAAGTCCAGGAGCAGTTTAAAGAAGAGCTGAAAGCTCATCCTTTTTTCCTCCCTAGCTCATCTACTAAAAGATATTATCTCTTCCTCACATGTCTTGCTTTGCTGTGCAGCAAGAGATGTTATTTTTCACTTGTTTTCTTAAGAAATTATTCATATAGCTTAGTCCATGTAGTTCGATTATCCGTATTTCCTACTCTTACCACTAAATCAGCACCTGGTCATGTTGATACCCAGTTTAATTTGTATCCTTTCCTATTCTTCTGTCCATGACATCAGAAGACATGTTTGAACCTAGTGAGGCTTGATCCTGACCAAGCATAAATCAGAGGAGTTCATTACCCCTCTTCCTTCACATTAGATCTAGATGAGGTGTCCCCCTTCACTGAGAAACTTGTCAGTTTGTAAAACAGTTTTCCATACTTTTGGAAAGTATGGATGGAAAGGCATCCACTCAGACATCTGAATGGGCTTAAAATGCTCCACAGAGAAGAAAGCCAAGATACACTGACCTCCCTCTTTTTTCCTTTGAAGAAGGTTTCCTGGTGGAAAAGATGGTTAATTTTATTTTATGCTTTAGCATGAGGAAAATACATTCATTTCAATAGCTCACATGTAAAAGATGTTTGGTAAGCAAACTGTTAGAGTGAATAAAAAGAATGAATCAATGCGCAGATTTAATCTGTTAAGAGCATACGTATATACTTCATATATATGTGTGGATATATAAAATGGTGAAATTCTGGCTCAGTTGACCTTACTGAGGTCAGAATTTCACCCATAAGCTTGTTATTATTGTCAATATTTCCAAGTCTATTATAGAGCTTTTAACTAAAAGGCCTCCAGAGCACAGAGAATGAAAGTCCTGGGAGTTTTGCCCCTGTAAGAGAGACAGCAAGGGAAGACTTGCAATGGCCATTTCACAAAGTGTTTCATATTGAGCAGAGCGATTGTAACCGGTGGCATGTATGAGTGAGTCTTCCCTTCCACTCGAGTCAAGGACAATCAATTTTATTTTTAAAATGTCATAATCACTGGTATTGATCAATGTTCCCTAATGGGGGTGCTCTTGAATCCATACTGGCTTGGGCTATCGCCATTTCCCTGGCAATTCAGGCTCAATTAGGCTGTCTTGATAATGCATGTCAGCTTCATTTAATTGCACTCAGGCCCGCAGTGTGAGAAAAGGGCAAGCTGACGGAGTAATCCCACACTTCCACTTTGCAGTGAGCTGCCTATTTGTTTTATTTGTTCACATTTTAAAGGGCTAAGCACTTGTTATATGGAAAACACAGGAGAGCAAAAGTCAAGAAGTATTAATAAGCCTTGGAAAACAGAGTTAGAACTCAATTGCTTGTGCAAAGAATTGCTGATGGTTTCAGTATTTTGAAAATAAGGTGGATTTTGTTGCTAGGGTGCTAATGAGTAGCATTTGTCTCATGGGAAACAGTAAAAATTGGGTGAAAGCAAATGTCTTCTAACAAACAGCTACATTCTAGGGAAAACAATCTGTTTATTCCTTGGTTGGCTGACGATAACATGGCAGAAGCAACCTCTAAAGGAAGCTGCTAATGAGCTGGGGATCATAGGGTTATGGTTTCTTCCATAATATTTAACATGACTGTTAACAAATGTTAATAAATTAGGAGACAGGGGAAGAGAGGGATGGCAGCAAGCCAGCAAAAAGGAAATAGCCATTAAACACCTAAGATCTCCAATCTGTGAAAGAAGTACATGAGTAGCTCGCATTTCCCACAGCAGAGCAGTTGCGAGCTGAAACAAAGAAATTACATGTGAGTACCAAAGTGCTTGACTGCAGACAGAAGCTCTCTGGCCTTTGCCTCTAGATCTGAAACTAAATATTGGAGGAAGAAAAATGCAGGTATGAGAGAAGTGAGGGAAAAGACCTCCAGTGGGGCTCCCTAGAGCACAGTGCCCCCTTTATAGTGAGGCTATATGTTGCCGGGCCACCTTCCCACCTCCTGGCTGAAGGTTAGGTTTGCTGAAGGAATAAAGATGTCAGAGTAGCGCTTGGAAGGTAAAGTGGACTCACTGCCACAAGTTCCGGATTGTCAGCTCCAAAACTCAATGTATATCTTGGGAATCAGACACCGATCCAATCATAAAAGGCAGACTAAGGTTGCATTTCATTTTGTTTCTTTCTAATTTTGTTATTGCAAGCAGTGGATGCTGCTAATCAAATATCTACTTGATATTTGGGTGAGAGGAGGCAAGGCTCATCCAACAGATTTTGGATGCCTTGATTCCTTGGAGCCAGTGGCTCTGCTGAAGTAACAGCGTAGTCTGTCTGGAGGGACCTGTGCTCCAGCTGTGGGCTGGCGTAAACTGCAGGATCCAGCCAAGCTGAGGCTGTCTTTCGGCTGCCAGCTAGGGGCTTTGGAGAATTGTCCTCAGCATCACACCAGTAAGTGGCAGCACCTCATCTCCATCGCTCTGCAGTCTCACTGTCTTTACCTGCAGAGCTGTGCCCTGCGCCGTCTGACAGGACTATAGTAGCAGAGCATTAGAAAAACAATATGAAAATAAACTCACTTCAGTGCTGGAGATGATGTCATTTCTTGCCTCTGTCTTTCTGTTTTTCATCGATTTCTTAAGTTTTCATTTTCTAGCCATGACAACCTCTCTGTTGTTCCAGGTCTCCTCTGCTCCAGACTCTCCAGGTTGCTTAGCTTATGAGTTTACTTCCCTTCTAGTCTTAAACTTGATGAGGGCAGTGCACATGACTCAGTTTATAGCAAATACTGAAACCACCCAAGACAGGCAGGGAAAAAGAAAGATGTAGGTTTCAGTCTGAGATTTTAGTTTAACTGGGCTGAAAACATTCCAGTAGTCCTACAAAGACATACAACTGGTGCATGAAGACTATAAGATGGTAAAAGTGCTTAAAGAGGCCACCTAGAAGTGCTCTAATGTTGTCAGGTAACATTATCTGACTACTACACAAGGTAATAGACTTATCTGACACAGCTATCTCTCACTTGTGTTCCTCTTCTACAATTTATTTTATTAGAGCTATCTTGTATAGCATTTTTTAAGAAGACAAGAACAGTGCTCTTTATTTATTTGTACAATTTAACTGTGATGTTTTGCTCGGCCAGCCTGGTGATCTGGCAAGCAAAAAGGCCCAATTCTGCAACATTATGGCCGACAGAATTTTGGCCAGAACCAAACGGAAAATACCAAAACTATTAATTTTTACTTTTTACATCCAGTTCTGGTTTTTAATTGCCTAACATATGAATCTGTTGGTTTCATCTGCTTTTTATTCTTGTTTTAATTGCCAATAACACAGCTTTTTTCAGTATTCTTTTCACAATGAACACTTAACAAAAAAAGAGCACACACAAACATTACAAAAATTCTCCAAAGCTCTGTTATGTTTTTTTTAAAGTTCTTTTATATATGTATTTATATATTCATTTATTTGTATGTATATATTTCACCAGCTTTAGTTTTCACATTTGAAATAAATGAAGACCTATAATGCCTAAGAATGCTTTACAAAATTTCCTTAAATTGATCACTGTGTACTCTTATATACCTGTTTATGAAATGTACATGCTACGGGTATGGACTACAAATTATTTTTTGTGTTACAGGTTACTAAAGACGGGCCTCTTTAGACATTCAAATGTAGAAAATGCAAACCCAGATGTTGCACTCCCCCCCGCCCCCCAAGATTTTCATCACCCGCACTTGTTTTGAGTATGTTTGAGTTTTAAAAGTTACATTACACAGCAATTTCAATATAATGAAGCAAAGAGAAAATTCATAACTCCGGTAACATGATCACTGATGTCTATGGGCCACATGCCAGAAACACTAAGGCCAGTAATGCACAATTAAATTTAACTACAATTGGTTATTAGCATAATAAATATACACACATGTATCTGGTGAAATCCTCCTGAAATTAGGACTGGCACTGTCAATGTTGTCTGCTTGTAAAAACACTCTATTTTAGAGTAAGAGCACAGTCTGGAGCAGGGAAGAAGTGTCACACAATTCATTATGCATGACTAAATTAGTGAACTTTTGAACAGCAGCTGTCAGTGGGTACAGAGGGAAATCTGCTTCCATTCAGAGTCAGAAGATGCCCCATTCTGCCTGCAAAGCCCCCGGCTAGAGAGAGCACTCCCCCCACATCTCCTCCAGCCACAGGTGGGTGCCGAATGGTGATGACTGACACCTGAAGCCAGCCGCTCCTTCCTTGTGTTGGGCTTCAACAAAGGAGTGGTGTGGTAAGGACTCCAACTCCAATGTATGACCGAAGGAGAGATGCTCACATCTTCTTGTAGAAACCTCAAAAACTGACTGGGTGAGATGCTCCGTGTATTGGCCAACTTCCACCCCCTGTGAAAGCCAGACATAGCAAAATGTTGAGAATTAAGCCAGACCTGGGTGTGTTGGAAAAGCCTCTTCCTAAATGCATGCCATCTTCACCATCATGCCTGCAAACTACAGGACGTTCTTAGAGGGGCCTTGGCAGCACAAGGGAAAGGTACAGGCTGCTGGCTGCCGTGGGATCGGTGTCACACAAGCCAGAGTCATCTCCTTGGTCCTTGCCTCAGTGATGAAACCCAAAGACAATGAGCTTGTTGTTTAGGCTTGCCAGGGCCTTAAAAGAAATCATTCTAAATGAAAAACAAAAGCTCAGTATGTTTCTGGCAATGTACGTATGGTGGTTTGTACTTTCCTTACAGTAATTGTCAGTGATGTGGTGCACTAGGTTTTGTCATGTGTATTCCTGTTTATTTGAAGGACTGTTTTTTAATGTGCATTTATAATGGCAGGCTTTCTGGGCACCTATAAGTTGGGTATTATCTTTTGCTGTACTTTCTCATAAATCCTTCATGTATGAAAGGAGATGTAATAGGTCATTTTGTACCACGGTTGTAAAATCTTCACGATCTTCTTTAGAGACCTTGTCCCTAGGTATCACAGCCCATGTAAAAGTGATTTGGCACAAAAGCACCGTTACTGTAATTTATTTGGTTTCTGTTGGAACATCATGGATTTAAGTTTTTTTTCTAAATTTTTAAAATGTTTGTATCATTCTCAATTATTTGCACAAGCATAGCAACTATTTGAAAGATTTTTTTTTAATAAAGAAAGATCAAGAAATAAAGTACGGTGAGGCTTTCCTTACAAGAATGTAGAGATAATGTTTGCAAAAGAAAAAAACTAGCCAGAACGAAATCTTACTTAAAATTAAAATGTTTGCTGCTGTCAGATAATGAATATCTGGACTAGCCTTCTGATGACTAGCAAGGGTAAGCAATCAAATGGTTATTAAAATGGAGCATGGTTACTTAATGAAAGGCATAAAGGGACATCGCTCCCTTGGACAAAGGGAACTGGACTCAATAAACCAGAAGAGTCCTTCCCATTTCCTTATCTGACAATTAAAGTTTTAAATACAAAACTTGAGGGAGTATAAAAAAATATTTTCACATAGGGAAGAAAAGGTCTTAGTTTTTCTTAGGGAATGGACAGTGTCTGGAGTGATTTGAGAGAAGGGCACAGATAATGAGAAGAATCAATGGCCACACTAAACGAGCAACAGGGGTTAAGGCCTGTAGATGGAAATTTGTCTGCCAAAAAACAAAGGTGGGCTGAATGTAGTAGAATTTTAGGAAGTACTGGCTAGACTTGTTTCCACACATCACAGTGCAGAGTTCTCTAGATGTTTCTTCTTATTCTAATTGCAACAAATATGAAAGCTGCTAGTCAGTATACAATTTCTGTTCACCACACACTATGCCTAGTGGAAATTAAAGATGGAGGAAGAGAAAAACAAGTAAAGAAAAACTCAAAGAATCAAAAAACTCAAAGAAAACACTTTAAAAAGTTCCAAAACAGTTTCAAACTCAAAATCTTTGTAAATGGAGACCCCGCTGCCCCCAGCCACTACTGAATGCTACCAATATACATCTGAAAAGAAAGTGGCTGTATTGGGTTTGCATGGCAAAGTTTTAGTAGCAGGGGGGCTACAGGGGTGGCTTCTGTGAGAAGCTGCTAGAAGCTTCCTCTGTGTCCAATAGAGCCAATGACAGTGGGCTCCAAGATGGACCCATCGCTGGCCAAGGCTGAGCCCATCAGCAACGGTGGTAGCACCTCTGTGATAACATGTTTAAGAAGGGAAAAAAACCACTGCTGCGCAACAGCAATCAGAAGAGAGGAGTGAGAACATGTGAGAGAAACAACTCTGCAGACACTGAGGTCAGTGAAGGAGGAGGGGGAGGAGGTGCTCCAGGCACCAGAGCAGAGGTTCTCCTGCAGCCCATGGTGAAGAGTGTGGTGAGGCAGGCTGTGCCCCTGCACCCATGGAGGTCACTGGTGGAGCAGATATCTGTGAAGGACCCCACACCGGAGCAGGTGGATGTGCCTGAAGGAGGCTGTGACTGTGCTGGAGCAGGTTTGCTGGCAGGACCTGTGACTCTGTGGAAGGTACCCACACTAGAGCAGTTCATGAATAGCTTTAGCCTGCAGGAAGGACTCATGTTGGAGAAGTTTGTGGAGGACTGTCTCCTGTGGGAGGGACCCCATGATGGAGCAGGGGAAGAGTGTGAGGAGGAAGGAGTGGCAGAGACAATGTGTGATGAACTGACTGCAACCTACCATTCCCAATCCCCCTGCACCGCTTGATGGGAGGAGGTAGAGAAATTGGGAGTGAAGTTGAGCCCAGGAAGAAGGGAGGGTTGGGGGGAAGGTGTTTTAAGATTTGGTTTTACTTCTAATTACCCTACTCTGATTTGATTGGCAATAAACTAATTTCCCCAAGTCGAGTCTGTTTTGCCTGTGATGGTAACTGGTGAGTGATCTCCTTGTCCTTATCTCAACACACGAGCCTTTCGTTATATTTTCTCTCCCATGTCCAGCTGAGGAGGGGCATGATAGAGCAGCTTGGTGGGCACCTGGCATCCAGTCAGGGTCAACCCACCACAGTGGCCAAAAATTTTCACCAGGTTTCTAAGATACCACTGACAAGGTAGAGAAATAGAATACAACAATATCTTTGTCAACTGCTCAAAACTGGGAAATAAAATGAAAAAAATGAAAGAACTGATCAGAGTCATCATTCTAAATATCCTTTAGAAAAATGTGTCATCATGACAACATACAAACTATCCAGTCCTCTAGTTCTAATCTGAGAGGAGCAGCTCAGATATTTTCTTGTAACCATCATTGACTAGTTGACATCACATTTGCATCTACCTACCATAAGTAAGGTGAAATACTTACTGAGCATGGATAGGGCTGGACACAAACACAGCACACATTTGCTCAGTAAGAAATCCAACAAAGTAGATTTCACAGAAGAGAGTTGAGAGGTATTTGACAGGTTATTGGTCAAAGACGTCGCCACAGTTTTGCTGAGGATTTGGTCTGATCTAGTTAATAACAGAAAAATGGGACCACACAAGAACAAAAGTTAAAAGAAATATTCAGACAGGTGATGGAAACTTCCACTTACTTACTCAGCATGGCTGAAGTCAACTACAAGAACCTGAGTACAGAAAGAAAGAAGGGAGCAAAAAGTAGTTGTTGGAACATAACTTCAAGGTCTTTTCATTTCTTCAAACTCGTGTGATGTAAAATCCCAGTTCTTACACTAAATCTGTGTTTGTGAAAGAAGCATCACCATTCTTTGTGTTGCTGCAGTCTAGACTATTTCACAAAAAAGACAACTTTATAATCTACTTTTATACTGTTAATCTGAACAGTCGGCTTGCTCTGAGAAGTCTAAAGAACACTGTCATCACAAGCATATATAGAAGGGAAGTACTGTAATGATTCATGTAAACCTTTAACTGCATAAATACTTTCCCATTCTCTTTGTAGATGCATTACTCAAGGGTAATATTACCAACACTGAAGCAATCTCCAAGACAACAAGTAGGAGCTCTCACTTATATTGGGCATTAATCAAGAACATTTGTTTAAGTTGCTTAAATTTATTCAGATTGTTTGAAAGTTTTATTTTAACAGTTAATGTTTATTTTAACACTCAGCTTCCTATTTTTAATACATATTTTTAAACAGAACACAGTAAATAACCTTATTTCAATGTTTTGTTTACAGAATCACTTATACTGTAAAGATCAGATAAAGATATATCAGATTTGGGTTACATCATGAATGCAAAGTTAGATCATCTTAAGTCCCCTCTCTTGAAAGGAAGTTGAAGAGGAACAACCTGGAAACTATGACAGTGTAGCAAAATATTTTCCTTTCACTGAGAACTGTCAGCTCAGTGAGTCAGCTTTACAATTGTTAGTGTTTCCTATAGTTTTACAGAACTGGTATTTGCTTCCTCTACAATGAGGGAAAATCATCACTTTGCAGCTATAGTTATATAAGTTGCCAGCAGCAGAGAAGTGGGAGTGAGGAAAAGGTATTTCCATCCTCAGTAATACACCAGCATTCATTTAGTGACTTGGACACATAACAAACACTGTACTTCCAGATCCACATTCACCTGTAACTCTTGGTACCGTTACCTGACAGATGCTACACCAGAAATGCTGTTCACCTTACCTGTGCAGTGATGCTCGTTGCAGTTCTCAGGCCATCCAGCCTTTGGAGTCTGGGCAGCATCGTCACTGACCTTCATTTGGGATCTCTTGGCATGTTACTGCAATGTAGAGCCTGTGTCCAGTAGCACACCCGAAGCGCTGGAGTACGCAGTGCAACCACCAGTCTCTGGACTCCAGCCATGACACCTCATGTTCCTCCCACAGCTTAAACTCATCCTATCCCAGAATCCCAAAGCAATCAGGAGTCTTCTGGTTTTTAGTTTGCTACCTCATCGCAGAAGTTACATGGCAGACACAAGCAAGCTGACCCATAAAACCAGAAATGGGCTTTGAACAGAACTTCTGAATGTCTCATTGCTTCAAAGGCTGAAATGGGAGAATACTGGTCATTAGAGAAGCTCACACTTCATGGACACAAGATGTTTCACATTAGCCCTCTCTTCCCCTGGAGGTCTTACAGCCTCTAGGCATACAGCTCAGGCTTTCTCTCAACATGACCAGTCCTGTAGCAACTTCTGTTGACCCAATCTGCTGCAAGGTCTGCTTCTCTTTCCTCAGTCCTGTCTAAAGTTTCCTCTATTCATTCTGCAACAGATTTTGAAGATGTGTCTTGGTCACCTGCATTCTTTGTTTTCTCCTTAGTGAGCTTCATAATTTCCTGAGAGGAAGGGAAAAAACCCGTCCCTTTCAGTCCCAGGCAACATCTCAGCAAGCTGTTCAGTTGCTATATTTAACCATCCTCCAACCCCCCTCTGGTCTTTTGACTCCTTTGTAAGCAAGATGAATATGCACTGACTGAGACTCCTAATATATTCATAGTAACAAGTATGTTATAAATACTGAATATCAGCCTATACATTGTACAGTCATTGGACTAGATGATCTTCAAGGTCTTTTCCAACCTAGATGATTCTGTGATTCCAAAACCTTTACGCCTAGAGTGTGTCTGAAATAAACCATTCACTCTTCCTAAATAAGTAACTGAGTTTTAACCTTTAGAGTCTCTGTGATGTTATAGGGTCATCTCACACACTGTTCAGAGACAAAGAATGAAGCTCATGTTTCTGCATCTTTCAGACACTAGCTACTAAACAGAGCACCAAAAAGGCCCTATTAATTTTAGCACACAAACTTATAATCAGATAATGTAAGGGAAATACCAAACATAGGTCACCAAAGACAAGCAGAAGAAAATGAATTTAAAAAGTCAGTTTGCAGTTAGTTCCTTCCTGACTTCCCTAGCTCCTCTCCACATTCCTTCACCGCTCATTTGACAATAGGTCTGTGTTGTTTGTACAGCTTTTTAATGTTCTGGCTGCAAACTCATTTCACATACTAACTATTATTTTTGATCCATCTTTAGCAGTCAGACATCACCAGGGTTAATACTAGTATTGTTCCTTTATTTATGGTTGATAACCACATATCAAATTGTAAATGTTGAAAATGTATGACCTAGATAAAATCATGTGGTTGAATCCATGCTTGCAGGAAGTTGCTACTGCATTTTAAAATATTATTGAATAACAGTCAATTTTAAGAAAAATATACTATGAAACTCCATATTCATCTGTATCTTAATTCTTCCATTCCCTAGATAATTTGTACTCATTTTCCCATTTAATGGTTCATTATTGTTATCACATCATTAACTAGATAATAAACTCTTTAAAGACAAAAAATTATGGATTTATTGGCTTTTGTAAATTGATATCTTATTCCTCACCAGTGAAGCACCCATTCTACATCTACATGCTAAACACTGTAACAACAGCAGGCAAGCAGTGCTGGTTGGGTAAAAAGAAGCTTGAAAGAAGCAACATTTAAAGTCAGATATTGAGGGTGTTTTGGGGCAGAAAACATTATTCAAAAAAATGTGGATTAATCAGTGCTGCATTTTAACAGAGTGCAAATGAGCAGTGAACAGTTGAAGATTTAATCTAGTTGCTGAAGAGTGAACTGGCCAGATTGTAGCTTTTCTTAAAGAACAAAACTCAGAATAAGCAGATATGATGTTTCTGAAGGAAGCCTGGGTAAAAAGTTTGTCACATGCTCTTTACAAATATCCTCTCTTCTGATGGTTCGAGACATCAAAGACAGACAAGTTAATACTCATAACATTTTTACACCATGGGTAGCGTTCTCTCTCTGTCTCTTTATAAATAAAGATCTGCAAAATACAGAATATAGCTTAAACTTCTTGATAATATGTCTGAACTTTACTGTTACTGCACCCTTATATCTGGATTTGTGTGTGGTCTTTGAAAGACTTCTGTGCATCAGGGGACCTAAAACTTTGCCAAACTCATTCAGCCCATCTCTGTGACAGTTATAACTACTATTATAATGGATAGACAAGGAATTAAAAATCTTGCTGATTGGGTCCAATAGAGTAAAAACAAAATAATCAGCTCCTGTGATAAGAACTGAACAGTGTTCTTTCTTAGATTAGAAAAGCTCCTAAGAAGCCCTGTTGAACGGGTTGTCACATCAGTAGCAAATAGGTCTAGTGTCCTACCCAATAAGAGGTTTAGCATCTAGAGCCCTGATGCCTATTGCATTATATTAATAAATGCCTAATGGCTGCTACATTTGTACACAATGTCTGCACTGTCAGCATTTAACTCATTACTCCCAGGAAATCCTATGAGATACCTGGAATATGGAAGGTATTATCCTGTGCTGTGGTATCTACAGGGATATTTATGCGGCCCGCACCACTGGCAGTCTCACAAGCACTAATAAATTCAGCCTCAGAGCACCCTCAGGAGGGATGCAAGGATTGTTATCCCTGCTTTTTTATGATGAGCACTGAGCAAAGGGGAGAGTTAAATGAACACTGGTAAGTTCACTAGAAAGGTTTTAAAAAGTGTTCAGCCTGTTCAGCACTAACCTATGACACCTGCCCCAGCCCCTTGTGGTGCAGAATGAAGCAGGTTTGTGACTGAACCCTATAACCCCCCACATCAGCCTGAGATGACAGAGCTGACTGTTGACAGCTGGGGCCGAACACAGGGCCTCTGGTGCTGGGCACAAACAACTGCTGCCTGGTGTGGGACACTCACGGACAACTATGCTCAAAAGCTGTAGTTCACACCCAGCACCCATGTGCAGATCAGACACCAGCTGGTGGCAGAGCACCACGACACTTACTTCTGAGTGGGGCTAACACACCCCAAGACCGGGACTGAGGCAGGGATTGAATCTGTATCCCAGCTCAATGCCATCTACAGCGAGCCTGTCTTCCATGTACAAAGGAAAGGAGTATTTCAGCAGAGGATGAGCTGAATTATCTGCTACATCTGATTTAAACTTCAATAGATATTCAATGGCAGCCAACTCCAACTCAAGTTTCATTGGAATGCATGTGGAAAAAGCCACCTACAGCTCCCTATAGGTTAATCAGAGTCCCAAAGGATGTAGCCATTAGCTCCTTTCCTATTTAAGTGCAGTCTGAATTGGGTATTAACTACCTGCTGTGTTTGGCAGATCTCTTATTCCTAAAATAAATAACTGTATGAAAAGTCATAAACTCTATATTGGACTTTTTCATTAAAAAAAAAATCAAAGTAATGTCAGGATTTTAGCAGCCTCACTTATTGCAGTAAATCTGGCTTCCACAGCTGTTCATGTTGTACTGTGTGCTTCAGCCAAGTATAGCTGCAGTCCAACATTTCCTTCTTAAGGTATCCCTTACCCAGAGCAAAGCCAAGTGAATGTTGGACAGGACTAGCATGCTAGAAATTATGAATGTGCTCTTATTAGAGCAGGTTGCATGTTTTACATTAAATATTCATTCAAATAACAATCCAGCAAAATGTTTGTCAAGATGATAGTTACTTTGGCTAAAAGAACACATTTTTCCTCCAGTCTCCACCAAAATTCGTCCATATTTATCACTTCAAGAATCTAAGGACATTAATGAAGATCTTGCTTAAACTTGGCTGAGCTCTTTCACTGGTGCCAGATCCTGTTCTCCTGTTTTATAGCTGTACCATTTCAGAAATTGTTTGGTTCTCACCAGGGACAATCCTTTTACAGGTTCCACTGCAGCTCATAAAAGGGAAAAAAGAACAAGAAAAAAAGAAAAAAGGGAGAAAGTAGCATTTTCTCCTCCTGCCTGTTAAAAACCTGCCTGTGTTGAGCTGGGACCCACAAAGCGCCTCATAAAGTGGTTTGATTTCGGTGTCATGGTTTTCTGTGCAGAACCAAGTTTACCTCCACATATCCCTGCTGCTGTCACCCACCCCACTGTTACCACTACTGGCTTGATGTGCCTTTCTCTATCCCCCTTTCTTCAGTAATCAGCTCTCTGTTCTGGTATGTTCTCTCGGGCATGCCTCCATTCATGCAAGAGCCTCTCTTTCCCTGCCCACAGGTGTCTTCTGTTTTTTTTCCCAACCCTCCTCTGAAGACTCTGCCATTAGCCTTTCCACATTGCCCTTATTCGTGCTGGGGACTCTAAAGGCACTTGTGTTTAGCAGTCATTTGTGAACAGTCTGAAGCAGGCCCTGACCCTGCAGTGGGCTATGCAGGGTTGCAGAGGTCTCCCCCAGCCAGGCAGCTGATGGGGTACATACCAACTGTTGCACATTCTTTAACACAGAGAACAAAAATATGGTTATGACACAGTTCATAAAGTAATTGCTCCACAGGGCTTATCAGAAATGAGGGACTGTAAAAAATTCAGTGTCCTCAGTTACAGAGAAAACATCCTTGTTTCATACTTCCTTTCCTCTTTTTGTTACTATCCCACTGTATGGCTAATGTAGGTTTCCAAAGCCTCGCATCATCCACATGCATCGTACAGCACATTCATCGCTACATCGTGTCACACAGATCAAGTGCTACCACTGTTTGCTTTCTTCCCCTAGAGTCAGGGATGTAAATATGGGCCAAATATGCAATGGGTATCATGTATATAAAGTCAAATCATGAAAGAAAGATTTCCTCTAAAAAACGGAGAACTTCAGTATTCTAGTAGAATTACATACCTTATTCTGACTCAAAAACAGAGCTAGCAAGTTGGTTAAACTAATACAGTTAAAGATTAGCAATATTGCCATCATGTGGCTACTATGAGTCGATGCTCAGGCATGATCCTGAATTTATTAAGCATCAGAAAGCAGACTGCATCTGAATTCTGCTGTTAAAACTAAGAGGGAATATTTAAAGTTGCTTGTTACTCTTCTAGAATATAATTATCTCTTTGTTACAGTAATGATTTATGTAGCAAGAATGAGTGTACAATAGATAAGGTTATATTACTCCCTCCACTGTGACCCTTATCCTCATGGATTTATAGCTCATATTTAAGAATTCACTCCAAAAGTAATCTTGAATTATCGAGTCAGAAATTCTGTAAGTGAAAATCACCTCTTACTGCACAAAGCAAGAAGAAAGACAAAAGGACAAGTAGTCAGTTTAGATGCCCTTCATATTTGAAATGGCTTATAAAGTTTTAATGTTCAAATATTTGAATTACTTTATCTTATGACTGCTAAACCCATTTATTATTTTCAGTAATTTTATTATATTTTCTCTCTCCCCCCCTCCCACTCCATTCTCTACACTACCAATCACAACAAGCTCTTCTAAACTAACTAAAAAACATATAAAGAATTTCCACAGCCTACATCAGAAGAGTTATATTTTGCTTTGTTAGCTAGATAGAAAAATAAAATTCCTTACATTACAGCTACCAAAAAGGAAGTCAAACCATGTCACATGCTAAGATATCTCAGGTCCTGACAGGAATTAATATAAACAGCATGATAGATTTGCAAATTTAGTAGAAATAGAAACTGTGAATACACTTGACAATACTCCTAAGTTGTTGCAAACTTCTAATGTCATTTTGAAAATTGCTTCACTATTTCTGGGAATCCGATGAGTGAAACTGAAACAACAGTGTATTTACTACCAGCACCTACTCCAGCAACTAATACATACCAGGTGCTTGCAAGGTACTCCAATTTTCTTGGTTGAAGAATTCTATCTAGGTACAAAGTGCAATTGTTTTATACATGCACACACCTTCCCACTACAGAGCATTCACCATTCCATGAGATATACTGCAATAATCAATAACTCATCTTTGTTACTGTACTGTCTGCTCTAAATTACACACGTTGTATCTAGAGAAAATAATTGCAGCAGAAGACTGTTTTGTGTTATTACTGCATATGCAAGCAAGAAACATTGATTTAGCTTGTTACTGGCTCCAGACGTTGCCTTCTTGTAATAATCGATCATATAGCAGAGATGCAGCATTTTTATGGGGTCAAAGCTCGAATTTAAAATACTGGAGCACACAGCCAACACATTATCTCTCTTCTACTTACTTGCAGAGTAAATCCATAGCTTTGTTCCTGCCCCTCTATTTATTTGTAAGTATATCCAGCTGGTGCAACCCCACTGGTGCCAAGAAAAGGGAAAACAAAAACATCCACAAGGCTCCTGCAGCTCCCGGCATGCAGGAGGCAGCACTCAGCGATTTAGCTCAAACTACCATTTTAAACTAGTTCGATTAAACAGGCTAAGATCACACAGATAGCCATAGCCATTCCTGTTTCAATCTGGCTTATTTCCATTTCCCTTAGCAAACAACATTTAAGAATACCTTATTTCAGCTTTGCTGAAATCAAAACAAAAATGCCTGCCCAGCTTATTTATTTGCTTTTGCTGGCCAAGTACACAGGAGAAGTTTATACTGAGACAAAAATCTGACATTATTTATCATCATCATTGTTGTGCCTCAGAATCATGTGAAGGAAGAATCTACAGAAGAATTTCAGAGAAATAAGGCCCTTCAAAATTAAGCATTCCTGGTTAATGTAACTGATAGCAAGAAAAACATTTTAACTGGAAAATGTCAAAGGACATGCATATAGTAGGCAAGAGAGTGTATGCATGCATATGTGTACTTGATGCATAGAATGAATCTAACATTGCTACAGACATCCAGTTTTAAATAATTGGAGAGCACAAAGAAACTCCAAACACGGAGACTTTGGCGAGTGAAGACAAACACCAATCAGCCCATACCGAAAAGATACGAACAGCTCCCCTGTTAAAAGACAAAAACAGGTTCTTCTCCTTTCAAGAACACCAGGATCAGGTTTTCGCAGTCCCTGGACAAGCCCCGATTTATGACCAGTTTCCAGACAGAAAGAAATCTGTGAACCTTTTTAATTATTCATGCTCTAAGAGGCAAACCCTCTCGGGTTGCAGGCCAAGAGGCCTCAGGGCCGTGGCTTTCTGGGGTATTCAGCTGAGGGAATAAGCAGCCGGATTCTCAGCAATATCACTTGGCTGAAAGTGGCTGTCAGGCTCAAGAAAAACAGCAGCGTACGCTGGTTTGGCACACATGAAAGGGAACCGGCAGGGAAAAAACTGAACTGCTCCCCGTTTGCACATTCCAGCTCTTCTGCTGGTGTTTGAGCACCTGCAGCCCTGGAGCACTCAGGCAGCAGGGCAGGCAGGGGCAGGCCACGCCAGCGGCAGGCAGGCAGGGAGGAAGGCTCAACGGGTCACAGAAAGATCATTAGACCGCATGGAAGACCTTCTTGTGCACGGAAGGGGGAGGAAGGAGGGCAGAAAGAGCACTGGTGGAGAAAAGACCACTCGGTAAAGGCCTGAGCACCAGGTCAGGGCAACCTTAGCACTTACAAGCTGTCTCTCTGCAAGAAGCAGCTCTGCCAGCTCCCTGAAAGAAAGAGCATTGAGAAAATGGCAGTGCCCCAAAACCCCACATGTGAGGAAGAACAGACCAGCTGTGTGGGGCTCTGGGCTAGTTAGGGAGAATGATAATTGGTACCAAATGTGAGGATTTTGCTTCAGAGCTATTGGCAGTGTAAATGCTGCCAAGGAAGGGCTGAGAGATCTGAGCAAGCCTGTCTGGAACAAGGTGGGGAGTGGGAAAAAATACCTGGTACTGTCTTGCACCTTGAATGCTCTTTGCCTGGTAGATTATTCTCAGTACCAAAATACATGTCATTCTCCCCGTTAAGACTGCCAGGACCTTTAGACGGTTGCTCCCACAGCCAGAGGTTCTGCTGGATGGATGTGCAACAAGCCCCCCATGCTCCTGCAACCTGGGGGTATGTGTCACCTCAACCCAGGACATTGCCTAATCAAAGGTCAATTGCTTGGAGAGTTTGTAGTGCTAGCTCCCGCCAGAAAAGCCTTCAGACTTGCCTGACATGCTGCTGCTGAGTGAAGTAGGAGAGGCTGTGTTCTGTTCCACAGCTAGCAGCGTGCAGAAGACCTCTTGATTGAAGTCAGCCTGTTGTATTTTCCTCCTGAAAGAACTCTTTACTCTAGAAGCCTATTCTCAAGTTTTCTTCTTCATCAGGTGGAAAGGAATCAAAAATAATTTTTTAGGGGAAAAAAACATTAAAAAGATACAAAGATGATGGGAAATGTCTTTAAGTAGACGTGAGTTTCTGCTTAGTTTGCTAAATTTCAGGAAATGCTGTCACCTGCTGGCAGGAGACTGCAAAACTAAGAGTTTTGTGGCAAGAAAAGAGCCTTCCCATTCCAGAGGGAATAAAAAGCACTAATACAACTATAACCCAACCTGGAAAACTGGATACTCTTGGGTAAGAAGGATCCTCATCGGGCTGAGAGTCCTGCATAGGAACTCCCAATGATACCAAACTCCCTCCCTGCCACCTACCACTAATCAGGCTTTCTGCACGCTCGGCTTCCCATCCACTTTTTTCCCAAATGCATTTCTTCTCCTTTAGTTACCAACCCTCAAATATCTCTCCACATCCCAGCTCAAAGAACTTAATCAACACCTGTGACTTTGCCTTTCCCAGACCTCTCCATTTCTACCCACATCCTTCTCCTTTTCAACAACTAAGGCCCTTTTCCCACCTCTCCTGTGGTAAAGAGAAAATTGGGAGGTACCACTGGGTAGGAGCACTGTCTCACATCTGCCTGACCATGATTTCCCTTCTGGACTCAGAATGCACAGGGAGCACTTACAGATTTGAGGCTGCTAGAAATGTCTTTCTGCCTATTGTTCTCAGAGCTCTGTCCTCATCCCAGGGAAATGCAGAGGGATAAGAGTCCAGGTGGTAGCTCAATGCCCTATGGGCATTTCCACTTTGTCCAAACAGGAGCTTAAAGTTAGAAGGCGGCACTTGATGGTGTTACTCATTTGTCAAACGAGATCTGAAGTAGCACATCTCCTATATTTGCCCAGGCATACTTGTATGTTAGTAAAAAACATGATAAAGTCAGAAGCAGACAGGAGATTCTGTTTGTGAGACATACTCATTGATCTAGGAGGGGAGTCAGAAGTGGACTGGTAAAACAACCATTGTTTCCATATAACTCTTCATATTAAAAAGCTTTACCCTCTTTTTCTAGGAGCTTTTAGATACTGACAAAACAGTACTGCTCAACACATCAGTCCACAGCCTCTGCTTATCTTAGAATCATAGAACAGTTTAGGTTGGGAGTGACCTTTAAGGATCAACTAGTCCAACCCCTGCCATGAGCTCTAGTACTTCTGAAAATCTGGCCCTTGTATGCTATGTTTGGGAATGACCTCCCTCCAGTTTCATATGTGCTTGTAATACTGATTTGTCTACATAAATTTCACAATAAAATTTGCTATTGCCATGTAGCAATGATCTACAGCCTTTGAACTGCAACAGGAAAATCATTTATAGCAGCATGAAGAAGAGAGCGGTGTGAAAAGTAGATAGGTTTCATATAGCAAATCCTGTTACCATGTAAATTATGATACCATGCATTATCATGTAACTCTGGTTTGCCTCTTCATGATCCTGCAACTGCTACAGCAGAAAACACACATACAATATAGTTAGTTGGTAGGCCTGTTTTCCTTTATAAGAAAGGTTTATGCAAACATAGAGAATGTGCATACACAATACAGAGATTCTGTTTTGAATCCATAGGCAAATATCAACAAAATTTTGATAAAAAGGCAGTGGTTAAATAATTACAAGATGTATTTGGATAGAAGAAAAATTAACATCAGTAGCACAGGAGCATGATGCCTAGCTGTCTAAAAATTAAACATTATTACACACGAGAAAGTCTTCCCAGGAGCAAGACAGTTGTGAATCCTCCCCCATCTAAAAAGCTGCAAAATCTATTTGAAACCCCTTAGTGCAATTAGCTATATATCCACATCAAACAAGGCTGTCCTAGTTCAGTGGCTCACAGAAGTATTTGGTTTTTAAGGTGGTGTGTGCACGTTTTTGCTGAGGAGCAAGAGATCCTCGTGATTTTAACTAGCAGTAACTCAACAATGGAAAAGACCTATCACTGACTGCGCAGCACTAGCCTGACACATGGCGGAAGCAGCAAGAAGTGCCTTGCCAGGTCAGAATAAAAAATGACACATAAGTTATATGTCTTCTTGCTTTTGCACACAGAACACATTTCATGCATAACAGTTGACTGTATATTGCCCTTACACCTGTCACCCTCCATGGCCACTCTCTCCTAGGTTCCAGCAGCTTTGTGTGACTCTGCCCCCACCTTTTTCATTTCCTTTTAATGGGCTGGAAGACCAGTAACATGGCAGTGCAACCTTTTAAAGCAGATTAGGACAGATAAGATGGTATTGTTATATGGACATGCATGATTGTTTTTTGACTTACGGGTGGGACATACAATTTTCTCTTCCTTTTTGCCAGCTACCATGCAGAGCAGTAGGTGCTAGCACTGCTGGTGGCAGCACCAGGTCCTGGATGTTGAAAGACTTTGTGTACCTGTAGCAAACCATATCACACACAACTTGGTAACTCACGGCAAGACAATCAAAAGCTGGCTGGAGTGTCCACATATGGTCCATGTGCCTTCCAGATCCCTCCCATTACCTCTTCAAAGAGCTTTTCAACAGAAATTATGCTTAAGACATTCTTGGAAAGTTTGGGGCTGCATGTGGCATTTCAGGTTTATCATTTTATATCTCCTAACAGAGGAAAGCTATCATGGTATGGACTTACTTTCCTTAGTCAATTATAAAATGTAATTTCTAAGAAAGCAAACCCTGTTGTTTTAGAAGCTTTTAGAAACAATAGAAACAATTTCTTCCGTAATAACTTACATTTGTGATATAGATTCACCTACAGCTTGTTTTAAAATAAATAACCATTTTCTTTCTACTCCTCGCTGCTGTAGCATTTTTCCCCCATAGCCCCAGGAGGAGGAATCCTGTTAGAAGAGTGACATCCAGCGGTGCCTCTACACTTTGTTTTTAACACAGAAGTCTCACGCTTCGCGCTTCTGCAGTCAGGGCTTTTTCAGCCCTTCACTGAACTTATAAAAAATGGCACATGGTTTAAGGAAACGAACAAACCATTTTTCTGACATGGAAAAATGATTATGCATACAGACAGGCACATACTTAAATAAGAAAGTATGCAGAATGGGGACATAAAGATGATATTTTAAAAGATCTATTATCAAGCCAGAGAAGTACATGTGTAATACATCTAAGGCATGCAAGAAAATCAATCTGAAAAAGGGAGATCACTTGCCTGTAACTTGAACTCTGAGATACACAGCCCACATACATATTTACACTGTGAGACAGAGCAGAAGACTTTATCTGTGCAGTAACCATAGTGCATATGTTTATTCCCCATCTTTCATTATGATTCGTGCTACCTATACAAAATCCATGTGATTCTGAGGAAGATGGGAAGAAATGGCACATGAAGACCACGTATCTCAATGGATTCCCATGACTGGTAACTTCTCCATCTTAAGTGTGAAACCACTTGTTTGTTCAAACTACGCCAAACTGGAAATGGCAGCAGAATCACAAAATGAGTGAGGTTGGACGGGACCTCTGGAGGTCATCTGGTCCAACCGCCCTGCTCAAGCAGTCCCTTGTGCCAGCCTAGAACCTGGGGAAAGGACTTCGTGTGACTTGTTTGTTTTTTCCGGGGATGGGCCTGTGGGACATTGACACACACCAGTACTAAATGTGCTGATGGGAGCAGGACTTGGACACCCCAAATGAAGAATTCCATGGTTCCCTGAATGTGACAGTAATTTGCCGCCTCTTACAGAAGTTAATTCTATGAGTTCAGCTCCCTCTTCTTACTGCTACAAGGTAAAAAGATGTAGATAGGGCATTTTTCCATAATGCTATCTCATCAAAACAGTAGAAGCAGGATAACAGTCCTTAAGACTGGACAAGAACCTTACATAAGGCACCAAACAGAATGTGACTTAAGAAGACAACAGCTACACCACATTCACAGCTGGAGTATGAACTCAGGGTCCATCTGAAGTACAAACAATTCAGCTGGCAATTTAAAAATAACATTTAAGTCAAACCTGGACTACAGGGTACCCTTAAAAGAATTATGTCTATGCAATACATCACCTTATAAAGTAGTCAAGAAAGAACTGAAATAGCACTGGGCATGTTCTGCCTTGGAGCAGTCTAGCACATGACTGAACAAAACATGAATTCACTTTCTATAAACAGTGTGACAATACTTTTTGTGTCTTAAGTATGAATGTCATGTGGGGATGGCCCCTTAGAAACTTTAACAGGGATCACAAAAGGCAGGAATCTACAGTTCTGACTGTCAGTGTTTAAGATAGTAATTTATTATACAAATGATGACATCCATGTAAAGAAAAAGGTAAAAAACCTAGTGCCATATAAATTTGACAAAGTAGTATGGAACAGAATCAACAAAAGAGAAGTAGGAAACCATAGTGACAATAGACAACTAGAACTAAAGGGAAAAAAATTCCTGTTAGGGAAGACAAAAATATCAGGTAGAGTGTTCTGACAGAGCTCATGATGTGAAAATAGTCTCCAAATGGCAGCAGTGAAGGCCACATTAACTTTGCAGCTCCAATTAGATTGTAAGAGAGTGAAAATAAGTTGAGGAACCATATAAACCAATGTGGATGTCACCGGAATGGTTATGGTAGGAAATAAAGATGAATACTCTAGCAATTAATTGCATCTGAAGACTGAAGACCACAGAGACCAGGTATGTCAATAACACTAAAATAATACACCCAACCTACCAGTTTTCAACAGAAAGAGTAGCTTACATTGCAATACACTGTGTAAAAACCAAAAAAAATAGTTAAAAACACCCATCAGGATAGCTTTGCAATTAGTATTTAGAAGTGTAAGTTTGAATTGAAAGGATCCTTTGCAGTGCCCAAAACAAAACACTGCAGTGCTGTACTAAGTGGGTCACTGTCTCACAGAAGGATGAAATACCAATATTATTATAGCTCAAACTGGACAAAACATAAAATAGCAAGTCCAGCAATGCGTGTTAGTTACAGATATCTGCTTTAGCTATCAACTCAAATCTCTACAAAGTTTAGTTTAGATACCTCAGTAAACTTCTGGGGAAAAAACAGTTTTAGATGTGCCTTTGCTTGGTAATTAAATCTTTATATTCCTTACTAGAAAAAAACCCAGCCTTGGGTAAGTCTAATGAAGCTCCATCCTCATCTCAGTGGTTGAAAGCAAAGATGCAGTTAGTTTCCTACAACTCTTTGCTTATTGATTTATGTTGAAATTTAATTGTAGGCAACATACTTCATTTGCCTGAAACACTGACATAGGTATTGTTAATATTTCCTATGAAATTTTTATGCATCACTTGTGAAACATCTGTATTTCTGCTTTTCTACGTATTAGTTCACTTTCTTAGAAACTGGCAGAAAACAAATACTAAGTAAATTACACACCTTAAAAACAACTAAATCCAGGGAAGAATGAAGGTCAAAGAGTTTTAATATGAATTGCAGCTTTACGCTCCTGTGTGCTGTGGAACTTCACATGATAGACTAGCTTGAATCACGAGAGAAAAATTCTCTTTAAAACTTCTGTATGTTATCATCTGCTAGAACAACTATTCACATTTTAAGAATTATCTTACTTCTAAAAATCAAGTCCATGATGTTGAACAAAATGAAGTGGAGAGCTCAGAATACTGTGGCTGAGCATTCTACTTTTGGAGACTAAGCCTGCACACCATAGCAAATCCAGTGTAGTGATTTTCAAGTATTTTGGTCTCATTGTTTTCTATCTGCAGGTCTTAGATAAATTATTAAATGTTAAATGCTTAGTGCAAGTATTAAATGCTAAAAAGAAATCAACTTTTAGAAGTTTAACATAATCTGGATTTGTATTATATTTTATTGGCTAAAGGAGTTAAGAATTGGAGAGACGGGAGAAACTTCTAATGTATATGCTCGAATCCTGATGCCCCAGGAAAATCTCTGCATTTTTTCTAAAAAATACAGAAACTAAACAATTAAGAACTTTCTTCTGCTGTTTAATGCTTGTAACAGGTCAGAGGGTTTCTTCCTTTTGCTTTCTGTTTCTTGCAGTTACAAGTTCTGATTTATATTTCAATCACATAAGTCACATTGTAAGATGCTGTATTCACATCACGTGAACATCAGCTTCCATTCCACATGTACTGGAGAGCATGAATTACTTTGCACATTGCTAAATATATAAGTCAAGATGCTCAAATGAAATGGTTTCTCTTTTTTTTGTGGTCTTAAACCACATCATATCATTATGAATGCATTTAAGTCCTCAGAAATTCTATTCTTTTGCCAGACAGGTTACTTGAAGACATTAATACTTTATAAACAACAACTTTGGGATTCTGATGGAGACTCTTACATTACCGTATGGCTGCTCAATACCCAGACTTCCCTGATTTCCTTAAGCTGGCATTTTTTGAAGAATGTGGTCTTTAAGAAGTAGAAATGCACTTAGAAGTCACTTCACAGCTATTTCCTCTTCTGCAAAGCTACATTCCTGAAATCTGTGTCTTCTACTGCCAGTCTCTTTCTTCATAGCACTACATCAAATACGCATATGGTACTTTAATCAGGAATTGAGGATTTAACATTTGCAGAAAGAAATGCGCTCAGATACAGCTGCATCACCTTCAGACTGTGAAGAGTCTACTAAAAGCTTAGCCTTTATTTGTTTGAATCACAGCTGATTTGATCTTCACCAGATGTAGAAAGAGACATTTCCTCAGTTCTAGGACGTTTTGATGCTGGGGGATTTTGAAGACTGTCATCAGATGGTAACGGCCTCTCTGAAACACACAGATAGGAATATCATTTAAGATAAATAAATCCAGATTAAGAAAGTAAATTGGTTTGCTGAATTCACAAACAATTCGGCACTCGCTGAAAAAAAAAACACCAAAAACCCTGGTTTGAGAGACTCCAACATCTGAAACAATGATGTTCTGAAAGTACAAGGGTCTTTAAAACCCACCTGTAGGACCTGGAGAACATTACATCCAAGTGAATTTACTCTTCTTCATTACAGTGTCAGCTAATGCACCCATTACTATAAAAACTGTAGTGACATATTGTCAAATAAGCACCTGTCCAAGAGCCACCACAGTGAGAACACATTTCATACTGTCAAAAATACCTTTCAAACACACCAAGACAAAGAAGCAGTTTTAGAATCTGCAACTAGGTTTAGGTTTGTGCTTGGTTGTGCTTGTGTTATAAGCTTATAACAGAAGTCTATGATGGAAAGGACTGATTGGCAAAAGACTTTGCTGGATATTAATAGCCACAAAAGCTTACCATGTTCCTGTTCTGAGGAAGGAGGTATAGGAACTGTATCTGTATATGGAGAGGTTGGTGTATCTGGCTTCAGTGGAACCAAGTTTACTCTCCTTT
Source organism: Strix aluco (assembly GCF_031877795.1). Taxonomy (NCBI): domain Eukaryota; kingdom Metazoa; phylum Chordata; class Aves; order Strigiformes; family Strigidae; genus Strix; species Strix aluco. The sequence goes on along the minus strand of NC_133932.1, from coordinate 36,097,338 downwards.
AAAAGAGCAGAAACCATTCAATTGCTTTATAGCCATCATTTCCACAAACAATTTATTTAAAGATTTACTTCAGATAGAATCAGTTAAATTTAAATGTAGTTCAGATATATTTTACTGTGCATTTTTTCTTCTTGTTATATATTGAATAGAGCATTTTTTAGAAGTACTTTAAATACCACTAGCGATCTTTTCCACTAGAAAGTACTTTTGTGTATGTTGTATGTGGCACAATGCTTGATATCCACCTTCAGAGCACAATATCTGGGTCAAGTATTTTAAAATTAAGACTGGCTGCACTTGCTATTCCCTAGCCCCATCCATGTTAACACTTCAGATTCATAAAACTCTAGTGAATTCTTTTGCTCACTGAGGTCCACTAACTATTACTGTACATCTATTTTCTTCTGCTCTCTTCTGGATTGCACTTAAAGTGACAGAGGATTGAACCATAAAAATAGTCTTACAAGTAGCACCATGCATGATACTACAGGATAACACTCATGACCTAATCAGTTGATATGATTAATACAGTTTCTCTCATTCTCAAAAATAAAAAGATTAATTAGTTCCATCAGTCACTCCACCCTCCAGGCAGAAGTCACTTTCAACTACCTACAACCCTTTGACTTGTTAGTTCCAGTACAGATGAACACTGGTGTGTAGAAAGCTGTCATCTCCAAGATTTTTCTCTGCTGTTGTTGATGAAATCCACTACCTTGCCTTCTTATTCACCACTTCCTCCCTAGCCACCTACTAAATAAAACAGTCATACAAGAAGTTAATAGCCTTGTTTTGCTAACAAGGTCTAGATCTCCTCTAATTGCATGGTTGTCTGCTTACTGTTACACACCAGCTCAGGGTCTTCTATTGAAGGTTATTTGACAATCAATACATGGATTACAGGCAATTTCTAAAAATCTTGATCTTCACCTTAGGAAATAACCTCAATCAATGCATTAACTCCCACACTCATGGCTATGCACACTGAGGGTCTGTCTAGAATTGCACTCTTAAAATATTTCTTGTCAGAAGGGGCTTTAAATTGTTCTTGTCAGCTGAAGGCTTCACGTACAGAAGATGGGACCTGAAGACAGACACCCATTGCTGCCCTATGGACAAGGTATAATGGTCAGGTTAACTCTGCTACTGCCTCACATTTCAGACAGAAATATAAAAGCTATCTCCTGAATCCCAAATGTAAATTTTGACCTTTCAGTTGCAGTACAACTGGAACAAAAAGTTTCATGTCAAGACAGCTACCACCAAGACACAGGGCTGGGAATTTATGTCTAAACCTCAACCTTTCAATGTAGCAAAAGCATAGCTTGTCTTGGCCTTCATATTTATGACTGGAAATGGCAACATAAATCTCACCTTGGCGTCATGCTCCATGCTTGTAAAGTGTTGAAAGTAATCCTCCTGGGCTGGTTTACTTTAGTTTGCTGGCTGGCTGGCTGGCTGATTTTCCTCTCATCTGAGGATGAGACTGGAACATTTTTTATGCCAACAGGTGTGGAAGGCAAGTCCTTATTTGCAGCTGTGGGTGTTCTAGGTTGGAGGGTAGGAGTGCTGGGATCAGTGACCCTGCTGGGAGGAGTCCCCTCTGCCAGCCTAGAGCCTGGGGAAATGACTTTGTGCGACTGGCTCTTTTTCACTTTCTTCTCTGTTGCACCAGAAGTCCTGACATTTATCTGTGGCTTCTCCTTGAGTGGCATTCCCAGTTCGTCCTTCTCAAAGGTAACAAATGAACAGTATCCATCGGTGGAAGAAATAGCAAGAAAGGCTCCATCGCTGGACCTATTTGTGATATTTTTTTTTTCCATTAAGAGTAAAGGTCAGAACTTTTCTTCAACCCTCACCCTGTCCATCTATAACACATGCTGTACCTGTCTTTTCCTCCTCCCTTCCCCAAGTACATGTATACCTTTAAATAAAACTGCAGTCAAGTGAAAGACATCCAAATCAAATGAACAAAAGATCTTCAATTATGGCCTTTGCATCTGATTTAATCTCTCTGGTGTTGTCTGTGATCACTTGAATATGCTGCTGCCAGCACCTGCATGCATTTAAGCTGGCACAAAGTATGGTTCAATTGCAGGTACACAAACCTTCAGCCACAGTTTCTGAAATACTGCTGAACTCTCCTCATTCAGACCAGCAGAGCACTTCAAGCTCTCTGACTGCGCTCCTTGTGCTAAGTAGAGGCAATGCTCAGAATCACTGTGGTGCTCACCTGAACAGGCTCTTCATGCTCATTTCACCAAGTAATGTCTATCTCTCTTGATTTTCTGTTCTCTTCCACTCCCCTCCTCCTGACACACAATGGTTTTTTCCCCAGTGACTCAGCATCAATTATAACTTCTGAAAGAGGCCTCCATGTGGTCCTTAGCTTAGGTATACTGGCTAGAAAGGCATGAGAGAAGAAGCCTTGTCCACCAGAGGATTGTATCCTGATTGCAAGACTTGGGTTTAATTTTCCACTCCACTTCTGACTCCCCACATCAAGTCAGATAAATTACTTTGTCCCATATATAAAAAAAACACTAATCAGAATTGTGCAGATAAAGCAGAATTTGGCCAGGATACAGACACCTGAATTCAGAAAGATGACTTCCAAAACCTCCACATATCTTCATTATTACCAGTTACACTGCCTGAACAATAAGTAATTTTCATGGGCATCTAATACATTAGTTTTCACAAAAATTTCCATCTGCTTGTCCCCAGGGTGCTTGCACCTTGTTTCCCAACCAATAAAGAACCATAATTCTCCGGTTTACAGGGCAAAAAAGAGGTGGCTTGCTGTTCAGACACTATGATGACAGTGACCACATGTGTGTCAAAAACAGAACATAAAAAAAATAAACCAAGACACAAGATTTTGTGCAGAACTTCAACATGTAAAAAGGACATTTCCCCCATCACAACAAATCTTAAGAAAGTAACAATCACCTACCACGAAATGTCACTCAGGGTGTGATAATGTATGTTAGAAACATAACCGAAGGGGAAGGACTGCTCAGTATCATAAAAAAGCACAGAATCTTCTGAAGCAACAGCAAACACCAATCGATAGGGCAGATTAAATAGAGCAGATGATTTCTGACTGATTTCATCTAGAATGCAAAGAAGTGAACACATTGAGAATTCTCCCTTGCATTCACTGGAAGGTAATAACTGCACCAGCTTAGTCATGAATCTAAATAAAGATTACATTATCAATCAGTATCAAGATAACGGCTAAGAAGATAGCACTTCTATAAAAAGTAAAGTTTAATGTCAAGCACTAACATTTCTGTTGCCTAAAGTCTGCCCTCTATTGTATTAGCTGTAGAGAAAAATTGGCAGAAGCTTTGTCCATCTGGATTGCTGTTATTTTGTTTTGTAAAGTTTGTCATATATTCTCCAGTTGAAATTTTTCAGCATATTTATATGAACTTTAGTATTGAAGTCCAAACACACACACCTTAGGATACAGTGTAAATCAAGGTCACGACAAATTTATACCACCATGTTATATTCTGTATTACTCAGTCAAAATAATGGATTCAGCTCCATTTGTGTTATCTTGGGTTCAGCTCCTAGCTAGTCTTTCCATTGCAACATTAGCTCTTAGTAAGGGCAGATTATTCCAACTTTCACTGGAAGCTGAGTGCTAGCTAGCTGCTTTCTGAAATTCCTAGCATATAGAGCTCCAGTTCTATGATTATGAAAGCTGTGCACTCAAACTGACAGGCCATTAACATAATGTGAGGTACTCACATTTATAGATTTCTAGACTATCCTAGATTTTCACTTTTCTAGATGTATGTTGCAGAAACTAAACACTCAGTTTAGAGGAGCTACAGAGACCAACAGCAGACACTCATCTCCTTACTCTGGATTACAATGGATCTGAAGATATGATAAAAATACAGAACACAACAGGTAATTTCTAAATCCTGTAAAGAATACTACAAATTGACCCTCTAAAGAAAGGAGCAAAGCTCTGCCTCTTCACCAGAGTAAGACCAGTCTTGTTAAAATATAAACACTCGCAGACCCACTAGGATCACAGTAAGGCTGGATTTCAATCTCCAGGTAAGTTCTCATGCAATTTCATACAATCCCTTCCCCACCTCAGAACTCCTGTTCTGGCCAGCACTGCTTCAGGTGTGGCTTCCTTGAATAAAGATCAACAGTTGTTGCAAACTACACCAACTCTGGTGCTTCTGTGATGTGGGTAGTTGAGACTAACAGCAAATATTTCACTGGGTTGCTCCTTTAGTGCCAAGCCAAGTTTATTTACTTTTACGGGTTTTTTTTTAGGCTTTACTTACTCTTACTCACACAAAACGATTAAAAGTTAAAGAAAGATATTAAATGGTGTTTCTGTAGCCTAAAAGGCCAAATAAGAACATTTATCCGTTATATCAAAAGCTACTCACAAGATACTTAAGGTGAATTCAGGGTTTTAGAATCAGGAAACAGCTTCTAAGATGTGGTACAACACTATCTTAATGGAATGTGAAAAGGCTAGGGCATAAAACAGTCAACAGCCACATTGGCCTTTTCACATATTTGCTGTAAAATCATACTCCCTGAAGGATTTACAGTACCTTTATTAAATGCTCGTCTCAACTCAAAGTAGACTGGGCAGCAGCGAACAGCAAGAGTTGCCTTTCCAGGACATGGCAGGTGACCCACAGGCCTTTTATAAAGAATCAGTATTTCAGAAAACAGCATTTTTTTTTTTTTTTAAAATAAAAAGATATTTTGATCTTTAATATTAAACTCTACCTTTTAAGATTGTTTCTGGAGAAAACATACGTCGTGTTTGTTACGTTTTCTCCTGATTCAACACAGCCAGCTGCAAAAATAAAGGTTAAAACATTACTCATCAACTCAAAAAGGTACTGAGTACACACTTTATATCCATAAACATTCTATTTCTCAGGAATTAGGCTTGTCAGCTGGTCAAGAGCTGTGCAACCTGAACACAACCTAAAAAGGCATCCCAAATATTTATTTAGCACTGGTTTTGTTTCCCTTATATATTTTCCCCTCAAAGCTTCTTTTTGATGTTGCCAGACATCTATAAAAGCAGTGCTTATATGGGCAAACTGATCCCCTCCTTGCAATGTTATTTTTACTATGACTGCAGAATGTTCTTAAGAAAGGATACAAACAAAGAGAGACCAGGCAAAAGAAACCACTCATTCTTCTTCAGTTCTATTTTAACAGAGCTGTATTGTTGCAATTTACATGTTTCAGGTCAGAAAAGTGCCATTAATATAATTTTTATCACAGAAGAAAGTTGATGTTCTGGACTGCTAACGGAAGAGTATTGTGGAGTCTCTATTTTCTTCAACAGGAAGAAAAAGGAATGGCACAATTAAGATAAATAAGCATCCCTCAGCAGTTTGAAAGCAATCCTGATGCACAATCAAACCAGAGCTTAACAGATACAATGTAAGTTATAGTACACATTCTTACATACCTGGAGTGAGTAAATAGGAGCCATCAGGAGTAAAACTGAGCCTGCGGAAAAATGACTTCATGCTGTCATCATGAAACATCCGATAGCTCCTAGCCTGTAACATTGAAAATGTGATTGTGTAAAGTGCCATGAATATGTCAACTGAGATTCAAGGGAGAAAAAACATCCAGTTGTACAATCCAACCTGATGGAACTTTTAAAATAAAATGTAAATGTTTTAAAAACCATGGCTCCTTCAAACCCACTTTCTGCTGTGCTATAAATTCTTCACAGCTAAGAAAAATAGTCCTTGATCCCTCTTCAGCTACTAATCAAAACACTCCAAGAGCAGTCACATTAGACCAGTAACCAAAAAATAGTAATAACCTGGAGAACATTATTTAACAGTCAACATAAAGCCTGTTCCTTAGGCATTTAATTTTAACTCTAGTATTAGAGGTTTAAAGAGAACTTCTATAATGGCAAAACACCCTCTCTCAGGCCTGTTCTTTAGTCTCTACAAAACTGTTACAAATGTTTTCATAAAAAAAGAAAAGGAATAGAAAGAATTAAAAAGGTTATAGCCAGCTTGGAGGTGTTATTTTACTATCACTCAGAACTGTTTGGGGGAAAAAAAAAAAGCTCTTTGTTTTCCCTCTTAGGGTTGGAATTTCCTAAATTTTCCCTATTTCCTATTTTTCCTAAAATTCAGGCAACCTTTTTGAAAATTTCAGGCTGCTGACTTTAAAATATTATTGCTATGTCATATTCATTAATAAACTTACAGCTACTGACAGACATGTCTGAAGTTCTTCCTATTAAGAATTCACTATACATACTATTTTTTCCACACTATTTTTAACATTTACAACCAAAGACATTGTGCTACTACTTTAATCAGCTGAACTTGCAAGAGATCAACAGTAGCAGGCAGTGTTCGTTCTTAGTCACTACTGTCATGTTCAAGGAAACCTGAAGTGGTCTGTATTTACAAAATGCAAAAATGAGATAGAGACAAAACTATCTGATATACAGATTACTTGAATGGAAAATATTTGCCCATTTGGTTTTATAGAATAGAACAACTCATATTAACTAGCATCCAGCACATTCCCCAGTACCATTAGTAGCAGAACAACATACCTCTCCTTCGGCTCCTGATCCAGATGGCATTTTGGTAACATTGAATGCTACACGCTTAGTTTGTGTGTTGTATACCCGCAGGATCCTACATGGTGGAGAGCACAGTTAGCTATGAACAGCTTCCTTTCACTCCAAGTTTCACATAACACGACATGACCTCACTTCTGAGTCAGGACCGCCAAATATAAATGACAATTACACCTTAATTATAACTCTCTTCACGAGACACCACCGGGAGAACATGTTTTGATGGCTAAATAACCAATGAATCACTGATAATTATTTGACTCAATAAGGTTTGTGAAGTACCAGCATATGCATTCATGGAGGAATTAGTGGACAGCAAATGGCCACACCATTCCTACCTGTGCTGTAGTAGCCAGCATGTTCCTGTGGAGTGGGAACTCACCTCAAAGACAATTCACTACATCTCTATGCGTTGGTTTTCTTTGGAATAAATGAAAACTGGAGAACACCTCTGTACAGAACTTTGGAACTTCCCTGACTTCATCTCACTAAAACAGCAGATAGCTGAAGCAAACTCAACTGCTTGTCCCACCACCTCCTCCTTTCTGTCACCTCTAACCTTCACTGAGTTATGTTGGTTTGTTAGGTTGGCAGAAAACCAACCTAACACAAAAACCAGACAGCCTTCTGATGATTTAATGTGCTAAAACAGCTCCACAAAGAATCCTGGACAGAGCTAGGAAGAGAAAATAGAAAGTGATGCTGTTGCAGACAGTTTGAGACAGTTGTGGAACTTCTGGCTCTGGATGTCACACAGCTAAGCTGGTCTGCCAAAATGGGAAAGAGGTCTCCCCATCCCAGGCTGGCAACTGCCCAGTCCCGGCAACTGGCCTGGCTCCTGTTAGACCCTCACTGAGCTGATGCTATTCACTAACCTTGCAGTAAAACATCTGAAACCTGAGGGGGTGGGATATTTCCCCTCTTCAGATTAGTTCATGCTCTTGCTTGTGACTTCACTCCAAGAAAAACTTGTGCATCATTCTATTACTTGTGTTTCAGTGGTTCATTTTAATAAAATCACAAAAATCTCTCATAACCGATTATCAGAAGACGGAGGCTCATAATGACCTAGTCACCAATAACTTACCATTTTTCTGAGACTATTGCAAATCTTAAATCAAAACTACTTTTCCACTATTACAGCAATTTTCTTTGCAGTGGGTGCCAGATGACATGCATTTATTAGCCATCTGCAAACCCCTTCAGAGCAGCACACATGCCCTAAACAGTTTAAGCTCACTCAAAGTTCTGACAAGGGCCAAGTTTATGAAGTGTGTGTTTAGCTTTCCCAATGACATCACTTACAAAACTGTTGGAGATGGAGGGAGCAAGAGGGTAAAAGGAAGATATTAGTGGAAACACATTTTAACTGATTTCTTAACCTGTTTATAACTTTCTGTAAAATGACAAGGATGAACTTATTAGCTCATTAACAACCAGAGCATGCAGCACTCTCTTAAGATGTATTTGGTATCTCTAATGACCAATACCATGAAAACTTATTTCCTGAAGAAAAATTTCTACAAAAGTTTATGTAAGCTTATTTGATGCTTAGAGAGGACACTCAGACTTCAGGAATCATTTACCACAAGCAAAAGATTAACTAAAGTATCATTTTACTTTCACATCAACCTTCTTACACAACAATCAGAATAAAACTAAAAGAAAAGTCACATTTATCCTGTACACTTGTTTTTAATTCATCCTCAAGTACAGAAGAATACTAAGGCAAAACACTTAAACCAACAGCTCACCTATCACAACTCAGAGTTGCAATGTACTGGCCTAGAGGATCCCAGGTTATTCCTTGGACGTAACTCTTGTGTTCATTTAATATTGAAACCTTCTGTCCTAAAATTACAACAGTTTTCAGATTGTAAATTCAAATGTGCTTTAAAACATTTCTTCATTTCAGAAATAAAGACAAAGCGTTTCAAAATGTAGAGAAATCGTTTTTTTAAACATACAAACTGTTACAGTGATGGTACCGGTAAGAATATCAGAAATAGTTGCTTTATTTTTAGAATCTTCACAAGTACAGGAAATAGTGACATGCCAATTTAAGGCTTGTTTCCCTACAAACTAACTCTGATAAGCAGCTTGGCTTAGGCATCAAACATGCAAGATGAGTATATTTCAAAACCGAAGTATTTCAAAACCTTTGTGATTTAGAAACAACTTTTCAGGCAGGTCTAGAATACTGTTCAACAGCTAACTGAATTTGGCTGAATACCGAGCCAGAAATTCCAGTGTTAAAACATAACTTCCAGCTGCATAAACTCACCTACTCTGCTGAGCAGGCACTGAAAAAAATACACTACACATGCTGAGTGACGCTTACACATGGGCAGCTTTCACAAACAATTCTATAGCAGTGCTAACTCATGTTCTTCCACAGCTTATTCTGTCATGAAGATCCCTCAAAGGCAGGAGCTCTCTCATGTTCCACAGTTGGATGTCTCAGATTCAAAGTATTGTGATGAGGCAAAGTTACAGATAATTCTCATTAGATACTCTCTTTTGAATACTAGTGACAGATGGGCTTTTTCCTATTAGTTAAGTGTTGTTTTGTTGTAAAGAAACACTATATAAGATTACAAGTTTCAAAGACAATCACTCTTCGAAAGGATTATACAAGGCCATGATGCATAATACCGAAAAGTCCTTCTGGTGCAGTATTCTGTCTCTGACTGTGGCCAAGAACAGACACCTAAGGAAGTGTGTAAGAACAGACCAAACGCATAATGATATTTCTACAGGATACCCTGTAAGCTGCCAACAGTTTGTACCTCAAGGACTTAAGCCATTGATGTTCTCTTTGTACTGAACAGCCCTATGGATTTTTACTATTCATATTCTTCCAGCCATTTTTTAAAAAAACATGCAAACTTTTAGCCTGGCTATTACTGTAAGCTATCCTTGAAACTCTTTCCTCTCATGTACCTACAACTTCGATCACAGAGCCTGTATTTTCCAGTAACAGCTTCTTACTTCCAATTTACTAGTTGTGTCTCTGCCTAGAAGACACAAAATGCCCTCTATGGAATTGTTTGCTAAAAGCAAGCAGTGAGAATGGGAGACATTACACATAAGTAACATATCACCTTAAGAGGCCATACAGGTTTTTTTAGTAATAATTCTAATAGATACATCCCTCTAAAGCCGTTACAAGCAGTCCGAGATGCAAGAGACATTTGGTCACAATGCCCCTATACATACTTACGCTCTAAGCACACACACTCTTAATTGAGCATTCATGTATTTATGGTAAAGCCTTTCGGAATGAGTATATGTGACAGTTCGGGTGGGAGAGGCATTAAGCACCCAAACCAAGAACACAAAAAATGTCAGCAGCAGAACATTTGTATTTTTGTGTGTGCGTGCACTGAAAAATTAACCTAGATTCTACCTTATTTTTTTTAATTAGACACTAAATATTAGAAATGTGAGATAAAAGGTTAACTTTAGACAAAGTTAGGTACTTCCACATTAAATTAAAAGTGAAAGTAATGATTACACTGCTAATAAGAAAACATCAAGTCATTGTAAAGCAACCTAACCTACTGGTTACTATGAGAACTTCTATAGATGCGCCTTTCTTGGAGAATGCAAGCAATCCCACTGCAGTGGGATGAGAATGAACACAAGTGTTTTGACTAATGGAGCCTAAAGAAAGGTCACATCTTGCAAAACAGAGCCTGTATCCCATACTTGCTTCCCATTTTTTACCTAGGTAGTCAGTTACGTGATACCAGTCAAGTTTTGTTTGTTTGCTGGGGTGTAGGGTGGAGTAAGTCATATGCAAGCTGCTTGTGCAGGAGTTTGAGGGAAAAAAAGTTGGGTGAAGTTTATTGCCTGAATATTCCAAGGTGAAGGGATTACTTATGTGTAAATTTTGCTGGCCTGAGGGTATCTTTATATGCTGGGCTATTTGCCTCACAATCCCAGAAATCTAGCCATCACCAACAAAAAATGCTTTCAACTCTGTTGGCAAACACCATGAGGCACTTCCACCAGGGCTGGAGACACAAGTGATAAACATAGCATTTACCTTTATTGACATCCCACATTATAGCTGTGTTATCTACAGAAGCAGATGCCATGTAATTTCCATCTGAGGTCCAACAAATATCATAGACATCTTCTAAGTGGCCTCTAGAAGCCAGAAGAGAAGAAACCAATTATTAATTTAAAAATTAACAGCTACATGTAAACACAAGTTTTCTGCATTCTTAGGTTAAAAAAAAAAAAGAGGCAAATACAATATCACCAAAGTAAAATGAACAGCATGAATTTCAGCTTTTAAAAAAAACCTTTCATGTTCAGAAGATAGTAGAACATTTTAAAAAAGGACATCCTGCTTATATTTAAAATAAGCCTGCCTTTTCAACAGGTCTTTTTCAGACAACGAAAACCCCACATTTGAAGTAATTTATGAATTAGTATCCAGAGATCCGGAAACCAACATTTCTAGGATTTGTAGAAAGAGAAAATAAAACACTACACCAAAGTAATTAGGAAGTGTCACTATTCAAGAAAACTTTCTTGCATATTTATGGGTTTCATGAAAGCAGTAAACAAACATGCATACTCAGCAGAACCACATGAAACACAGAAAATTAAGGTGGATTTAGATACAGTTGAACAAACACTGCAAGATATTCAGAATCACCTAGAAGGGCTTCATCAAAAAAATTTTTATTGTTTGTCATTTGAAGACTTAGCATACAGGGTGGTAACTTTAATAATAAATATTTGCAACATCTAGTTTAGGGAAGAGGGATCAGGTTTGTTTGTTTGCTTTAAGAGATTAACTCTAAATGTTCCTAAAGGATCATGCTGGTTCTTCAAGAAATCCCCTAGCACTTTTGAAACTGTTCTCACAAACCTCAGCAGCTGAAAGGAATATATCAGTTACAGACAGACTTATTCTTTTTGTAAACAAATTTAAATTCTTGATGTTTTTATTAGCATACAGACAGAGACCAAAACTTTTAACAGATACTACACAGAAGGTGAGGCAGTTATATATACTGCACATTCAAAATGCATTTCCGAGTCCAGAACCACTAATTTCTTTCAGTCTTCAGCTGAGAGTGAGAACAGAACACTGTTGTAGTTCAACTGCCAGTGGTGGTTTGATGCCTCAGCCACTATCAGCTAATACTTACTTAGTCTTAGCAGGCACAGTATGCATATTTTATCTTACGCTTGAAACAAGAGCTGTATAATGTGGTAGCTTTTTGACTATTAAAACGCACTAGTTGAAAAAGACTGGTCAAGCCTCACAGCTATCATCTGGCAAAAGTGCCTAAATCATTTTATCTACTGATGCTTTTTCCTTTAATAATGATCAAAACTTCCACTATAAACCTAGTAAATAAAACATCACATTTACTTTATATATCTCTGTGCTAAACTTTAAGTGACTGCAAATCTAGGAACCAATTTCAATGCACATCAGTTATGTGACATAAATGCCCAATCTTCTGCCTTAACAGAAGATGTAAGTTGGCACTGTATCAAAAAAAAGTTAAATACAATAAACGGATGAGTATCAAAGCAAACAAATTTTAGAGAGCATTGAAGTTTTACATACACTGAACAGAAGACTGTACCAGATGATAAAAGCCACTGGGGAACCAAAAACACTGAACAGAAAACAAACTCATAAAATATTAAGCTACCTTAGAGTTTTAACGACTGTCCAGTTCTCCTTGTTGAGCTGAGCTTCATCTTCATCCTGAAAAACTAACGGTTCCAACTCTTTGCTGTCATTCAGCTTCCACAATAAAATAACAGCATCTGTAGAAGAAATCATATGAAGCTTCTTTCTTTCCCATCACTGTTTTGTTAATGCATTACATTTAGTTCAACATTATAATTATCTTGTGTAAGACGCAAGAAAAGCAGTTCTCACCATCTCCTCCAGATGCTAGGATCTCACCACTTGGAGAGAAGCGCACAACATTTACTGCTTTGGTATGGCGGGCGAGGTTGGACAAAAATTCCACAATTGCTTTTCCATCTGGTCCTTTTTCCACTTTCCATATCTAGTTACAAAAGCATTACAGACAGTTTTCAGGACCAAGATGTAATATATATGCACCACTTCGGTAATATACAATTTGCTCCTTGGGCAGTCATTCTGAACTTATTATCTGAAACTTTCAGAGCTAAAGCTGCAGTTGCACCACAACTCCCTCTGTGAGGTACAGCTGTGTACTGGGTCTATGTGGCAAGGTTTTGGTAGCTGGGGGAAGCTTCAGGGGTGGCTTCTCTGAGAAGACACCAGAAGCTGCCCCCATGTTGGACAGAGCCAGTTCCAGCCAGCTCCAAGGCTGTCCTGCTGCTGGCCAAATGTGAGCCCATCAGTGATGCTCATGGCGCCTCTGTGATAACTTATTTAAGTAAAGGTAAAAAACACTGCATGGCAGCTGTGAGAGAGGAGTAAGAAAAACGTGAGAGAAACAGCCCTGCAGACACCAAGGGCAATGAAGGAAGGAAGAAGGTCTCCAGGTGCTGGAGCTGAGATTCCCCTGCAGCCCCTGGAGAAGATCATGGTGACACAGGTTTTCCCTCTGAGCCAATGGAAGTCCATGCTGGAGCAGACATCCACACTGCAGCCTGTGGAGGACCCCATGCTGGAGTAGGTGGATGTGCCCAAAGGAGGCTGCAGCCTGTGGACAATCCATGCTGGAACAAGCTCCTGGCAGGACCTGTGAAGAGGAGCCCATGCAGAAGCAGTTTTCGGGCAGGAACTGTGACCCAGTGGGGAACCCACACTAGAGCAGTCCATTCCTGAAGGACTGCACGCCATGGAAAAGACCCATGGTGGAGCAGTTTGTGAAGAACTGCAGCCTGTGGGAAGGACCATATTGGAGAAGCTTGTAAAAGACTGTCTGCTGTGGGAGGGACCCCACACTGCAGCAGGGGCAGAGCATGAGGTGGAAGGAGTGGCAGAGACAATGTGTGATGAACTGACCACAACCCCCATTCCCTATTGCCCGCGCCACTGGATGGGAGGAGGTAGAAGAGTCAGGAGTGAAGTTGAGCCTGGGAGGAAGGGAGGGATGAGAGGAAGCTGGTTTTAGTTTTGTTCTTATTTCGCACTATCCTACTCTGTTATTAACCGGCAATAAATTAAATTAATTTCCCTAAGTTGAGTCTGTTTTGCCCATGACAGTAATTAGTAAGTGATCTCCCTACCCCTCGATCCATGAGCTTTTCCATTGTATTTTCTCCCCATCCAGCTGAAGAGGGGGAGTGATAGAGCAGCTTGGTGGGCACCTGGTGGCCAGCCAAGGTCAACTCACCACAAGTTGTAATCATACGGCAGTATTTTTTTAGTCTGATGAAATATATTACTGAGTATTTCCAATAAATTAAAAAAACCTCAACCAAACACATAACACTTCTCTCTTCATTCACTGACAACCTCTAGCTTCAAAGGTATTCAACAAGCCTATAAATACAATTATTCAATAGCATGGAATTAACAGCATCTTGTTAGCAAATCTGTCAACCAAAAACTGTAACAGTGATTACTATAGGAGAAAAAAAAAACATATTAGCTCTCTTCAGAAGTCTGAGCAATTTGAAGAGTTTTGCAGTATACCCTAAACATCAATAGATTTACTCATTTCAAACAGATGGTATGAGCAAGAATTATAACAACTCCAGTTCCCCACTGATCATAACCATAGCATTAAGATAGTTGCATGGTATGGATATTTTTCCAGAAATGCTGGCTTAAGGAATTCCTGATCCCACATGTTCTTGATTTTGCAGCGCTTAATGATGCCACTACTACTGCTCTACTTGTACACTGGTTCAGCCATGAGAACAGCACTGTTATGTCCCTATATAGCAGGACTAATGCCACAAGATAGCTAACTCCCATTATATGTTTGCTGTGGTTTAAGCCCAAAGGGCAACTGAGCACCATGCAGCTGCTCGCTCACTCCTCCCCTCCCAGTGGGATGGGGGAAAAATATAACAAAAGGCTCAGGGATCGAAACAAGGACAGGGAGGGATGACTTACCTGTTATGGTCATGGGCAAAAGACCGACTTGACTTGGGAAGAAAGAATATCAGTTTAATTTGAACACCACCACCACCAATTCATCAATCAGAGTAGGACACTGAGAAATACAACCATGTCTTAAAAACACCTTCCCCTACTCCTCCCTTCTTCCTGAGTCCGGTTTTGCTCCCGATTTCTCTACCTCCTGCCCGCAAGGGTGCAGGGGATGGTGGTAGTGGTCAGTTCATCACATGTTGTCTCTGCTGCTCCTTCTTTCTCAGGGGAGGACTCCTCACACTCTTCCCCTGCTCCACCATGGGGTCCCTCTCATGGGAGCCAGTCCTCCATGAACTTCTCCAACATGAGTCCTTCCCACGGGCTGCAGCTCTTCCCAAACTGCTCCAGCGTGGGTCCCTGCCGCAGGCTGCAGTCCTCCCAGCAACTGACTGCTCCAGCATGAGCTTCCCTCACAGTCCCGGCCTTCTTTGGGCACAGCCACCTGCTCCTGTGTGGGGTCCTTCATGGGCTGCAGGTGGGCATCTGCTCCACCGGTGACCTCCAAGGGCTGCAGGGGACAGCCTGCCCTCTCGCCACGGGCTGCAGGGGGGGTCTCTGCTCTGGCACACCTCCCTCCCCTCCTCCTTTTCCTCTTCTTCAACTGACCTGGGTGTTAGCATAGGTATCTCCCTCACCACTCCTCCTCCTCTCAGTTCCCCTTCTTAAATGTTATCACAGAAGCACAGCCACTGTTGCTAACTGGCTCAGCCTTGGCCAGAGGCAGGTCTGACTTGGAGCCAGGGAGCTTCGAGAAGCTTCTTACAGGAGCCACCCCCATAGCCCCCTCCCCTGCTACCAAAACCCTGCCACACACAAACCAAATACAGTGTTTCAATAATCTGTTCTCTTATGTCAAAGATGAATGAAATTTTTCTGGTCCTAAAATATGTGTATGTATAAATATGACTTAAATTCAGTAAAATTCAGTAACCTATATATACAGCCAAAATCCCTGAAATGCATACACCATCAGGTAAGAAGACAATTTGCCAGTAAGGAAGGGAAACGTTTTGGCTGAGGCTACTGGAATAAACCCCTCATTTTTATATGACGTTTATCCCATTCACCATCTCCAAAAGAAAGAGGTATTCTAACCCTGCACATATAACAGCAGCTACCATTCATAATAATTTGCTAATACATTAAGAAATATTGTCATATTTCACAAAATACTGCGCTGAGAATCCTGAGGAAATCTGAATCCAATCCAAGCATTCCAAATTTAAGTATAAATCTGAGCTTTACAACTCAATTATCTGCTAAAACGGAGCATTTCCCTATTCAGAAGAAAATGCAGCAGTAATACAAAAGAAAACCTTATTCTTTTTCTGTGCCTATTGCACTGGTAGTAAAACCTTATTACAATATTTATTTCTTCTTCAAATAGATGATGGAAGCCTGACAGGACATAAGCAGGCTGAAAAGATAATTAAAATGTAAGATTACCATGCAAAGACAGATAAATAGACAGACAGATGCATACACACATAGCAGAGAACCTACATGAATTCTTTGCATTGGAGTTCATTACTAAGGAGCACAAGGAGGATCCCAGGTTGGAACCCTTCTTTATTGCAGGATAAGTTTGAGGAACTGTCTCACATTGTAGATATTTTAGTAAACAAGCAAAAAAAGCTTTTTAGAGGAAATGACCAGGCCAATATACTGAAGTAACCTACAGGAACTCAAAGATAAAAAGGACAGCCCAGCAGTGATGGGTAAGCTACTCTGTTTCACTCTCATCTCCAAAAAACAGGGGAGGTAAATGTGTCAGTTTTTCAGAAGTGCTCTAATGGTGACCCAGGAAAACTCTGACCCCCATGTCTACCTTCCATACAGAGAAGCTGTTAAATAAATAAATAAATAAATTCACTTTATTTCTCTGCAAAGGAAATTGTGCCTCACTTGGTCGTTAACTTTATTTGACTAATATCCAGATAAAAAGAATATGGTTCACCCAGTGCACTCAATTTCCCAGAGCTTTACAACTAAGGCTAAGGCTTTTAGAGAAACCAAGAGATCACTGAACAATGGGGACGGTCCTCACGTATATTAAGAACTTAGAAGATAATAAACAACTGCCTGATTTTGCAAAGGTGAATCCTATAGCTGTATCTTTTGGGGCTTGTGCTATTCAACATTTTCATAAGTGACTCTCAAAAGGATGAGCAACTGATTAACAAAGTTTGCTAGCACCAATACAAAATTGCTTAGGAGAGATGTATCTGAAGCTGAGTGAAAAGGACTGTAGGAAGACCTCATACTGTTGAGTGACTACTTATGAAATGGCAGGTAAAATTCAACTTTGATAAACATAAAGAAACTAAACCCAGTTGTTTCTCACTAACCCACGAGACTGTGCCCTAAATTAGCAGTTACTACTCAGGAATATCACCCAACAGTCAATGAAGATAATTTCCTAAAAATAACAGTTCAACACTCAGCAGCAGGACTCAAGGACAGTATGCAAGAAGAACAGTCATTCTGTGTATAGCTGTACAATCTCATACTCTTTCCCTAAACCATCCACCACAAGCGTCATGTACTGACTGGCCAATAGTCTAATACCGTGGATAACAGGCCATTCCATGCTCTGCACAGTGCTAAAAAACCAAAACAAACAGGTTTGAAACTTACTCGAACAGCTGTGTCCACACCTGCTGAGGCCAGTCGATTGATCTTCCCATCAGCTCCATGTTGGAAGTCTAAGCTGTACACAGGCTCCTTATTATGCCACGCTATTTCACAAGTGATGACCTTCATGTTTGCTGAAGAAAAAAGAGCAAATACCAGATAAATTCTTGTTTCTTATGACAAAGGCAATCAAAGTAAATGCAGATTTCACAAGCACCGCAGACAGATCCCAGAACAACTTCACTGCAGAAACTGACCGGATGGTTTAAGGAAGACCACTTCTAAACACTATGATTTATTATGGCTGAAACGTCTCTCAGTGGAATTAAATGTCGTGACAGAAGCACAGGACAGGTTACGATAAACAGCAAATCCCGGGGGGCAGACGCCGCAGCTTTTCCCTCCCAGCCCCCGGGGGGCGCCTGCACCGCCTCGGCCCCCCCGGCCCTGCCCCGGCCCAGCTCCTGACGGGACGAGCCCCCGCCGGGCCGCGCCACACCGGCGCGACCCGCATCCCCCAGCCCTCGGGACAGCGGCTGCTGCCGTACCAACGGCGAGGCGCCGAGAAGCCGGAACAACGGAAAGGCACGAAGGCCCCGGCGGGGGCAGGAGGAAGGCAGAGGCGCCGCTGCCCGCAGCCGCCCCCGGGACGGCACCGCTACCGGGGCCCGCTGCCCCAAAGCCCCGGGGGCCCCGAAAACCGACCCCGGGCCGCAGCGGCCCGGCGATGCCCGACGCCCCGAGAGGACCAGCCACGCGAACCCCAACGCGCTCGCTAGCGACAGCCCCGCCAGCCCCGAAGCGAGCTCCCCGCCACTTCGTACCCCCCCTTCCCGCCCACAGACAGACCGACCGACCGACCGACCGACCGGCTCCCGCTGCGGCTCCTCTCCCCGCGGCACGGCGGGGCCCCGGCCGCCCCCACTAACAGCCGGGGGGCGCCCCCCAGCCCCTACCTGGGGCGCCGTGCGGCCTGGCCCGGCTCCAGCGCGGGCGCCCGTTTCCCGCCCCGGCCCGCCCCCGCGCCTGCGCGCGGCCTCCCCGCCTCCCGCTGAGGCGCGACCGGCGACGCGGCAGCGCCCCCTGCCGGAGGCGGGAGTGTCCACAGGCGGTTCCCGAGTCGGCCCCCCCCGCCAGGGGCAGCCCGGTGGGACGGGGGCCAGCGGACTCGTTCCCTTCCCCCCCCTTCCCCCCCCGGTTTCGGGTCTCGGTTTGTTGCAGGCGGGTGGTTGGTGAAGGTGCCTGCGCCGCCAGAGAAGCACCTGGCAGCCCGCCTCCCCTCCCCGGAACAGCAAAAACGGGTCCTGGGGTGTCGTGAGGGGAAGCGCCCGAGCTCTGCCGTGTTGCCCTCTTGGCTAGGATGTTCGCCTGCGTTTGCTGCTGGCTAGGAGGTGTTTGCCTTGCCTGCCCTAAGCTTGCTTCCAATTAAAAAACCTCACAGAGCCAACAAAACCAAACCTAAGAAAGCCCAATGCTCTCCCACTTCCCCAAAGAAAAAAGGCCTTGCAGTGCTTGAGATGTTTTTACATTTAGCCTGATCAAAGGGCAACCAATCCCCCAAATTCCACTTTCTTTCAAATGCAAACCTTTCCCTTTGAAATAACAGTTAAGAACTTACATCTTAGTAGAAACTGGCATCTGCTTTTCCTTCTTCCCACCCCACCTATGGCCATGCTGCCTCTCGCCCTCTCCCCAACACCAACAGGCAAAACCACTGCTGGCCGTGTGGTTAAAGCCAAAATTTGTACTCTTAAGACTTTACAGTTGTTACACTGCCTAACACAATAGGTGAGAACAAATGAAAATTAATTTTATTTTTTAAAGAGAACATCTAAGTAGAGGGCAACGAGGATTTCCATGCTAGCATGACTAGGCTTAGAAAGGACAGTGTAAGTCCTCGTGCTTGATTTGACATGACACTCGCGCAGCAGAAAGCACAGAAGTACACCTGTGCATTATAACTTCCATGAAATTCAGTTAACACATACCCTGGGCTTATACGAGCGCTGCTTTTTCTGTATCCAGAACATTTCCACACCAGCTGCAACCCTCTCCACAACAATACCTTGCGCACTGCTGTCACCAAATGGGATAAAAAGACCTTATCAACACCAATGTGATGTAGATAAGCAGACACTTCTTTATTAATGGCTGGGTGCATAGGGGAGTCGTCTCACCAACACCACACACCTAACTCGTGTAGCATGCTGAGTATATAGGGTATAATGATGCATAATGAACAGATTCTCATACACAGTCATATCAATTCTTGTAATTAATTTCCTTAATCCCACCCCTTTCTGGTCACGCGCATTTTGTTTTTAAATTAAGTCGAAGGTCTGCTTTTATGAGTACCACGGACCACCGACTCAAAAGAAAGACCCTCCAATGTCCTTGTCTCAAGGACTTTTGCTCGCATTACAATTTTAACATGCCTCAAGCTCCCTACACAATGTATCCTTTAGAACATCCTGGTCGACAAGTCAATAAATCGTCCATACAAACAGCCTAACAATAGTACCTGGTCCTGAATCTTACTCTTTCAATAGAAATCTGGTTAAAGATTATTACAGACCTACACTGCCTTAGCCTGGGACAAGGACTTTGTAGCAGCATGACTGGTTGTATGGTTACTCTAATACAGTGTTTCTATGGCTACTTAAACCATTACACAACTATCTTTTTCTATTATAAAACTGATACTCCTGTAAAATTCCATTTAATTGATTGGGCCTAATCATTCCTTATTTAAATAAAAATCACCAAAAGTCATTAAAATCAGCTCAAATTAATAACAAATCAGTAACACTGTCATCTCTTTGTCATCTCTATTGGACAATGAAGTACTGGTCAGGGAAGAACAGTCTGTCTCAGCCCCAAAAATATATGAAAACTTGAGCTTGTCATCCTGGGGAACTGATCGAGTAGCCTAAGGGCTAGTTTTCACAAGAAGAACTGATCTGATCTGATCCAGGAGCTTGCCGCCCGTAGGTGGTCCCATCGCCCTAACTCTTGCCTTTGCATTCCTGTCCCTTCTGCCAGAACACCACAAGGACAACAGCTCTCTAACAAGGCCTTGAAAAACAGTTTTGTCCCAAATCCTATTACAGTAACAGTCTTGTAATTGGGTTGCAGAATTCCCCGTATGAAACCAACCGTCTGAAGAAGCACGGCCAGCCAGCTGGTCTGGGGCTTACAGGATGCCTACCCGGTCTGAGGGCATGCTTGGTCTGCCAAGTCTTCTGCTCAAAACCAGACTGAGCCAGCTTTCTTTTAAGACCAAATACTTAAAATAAGCCAGAAACATTAGCCATTCTGCATAGTATTTATTTATAAACAAAAACATTGCATTTGATCACATACAAGTTTTGATCCAGCAAACTCAGATTTATATTTTGTTTATTTTTATTTTTTACAAAAAATACATTTTAACAAGTAAATAAAAACCATTTCCATTAGTTCACTGTTCTCCAAAGTGTAAATGTACAGGGTAAATTTGCCATTTTTAATATAGACATATGCTATATTTTGCCAGTTGTCCATAAGAAATTCAACTACAGAGTCTGATGAAACATAATAAATAATGATTAAGAAATGGAAAACTACACAACAATAAATGGAAAATATAAACTTTTTAAAAGTCATACAGTTATATTACAGCCACCTCTTCAAAAATCAAACATTCAATTTATCCATTACAAAGTACAACAGTATTGCATTACCCTTATTGGCATACTAGAATAGATAGCATCCTAAAACTGAAATTCTGTCCATCGAAAGAAACTGACTGAACTACAACTAAAAGGAGCATAATCTAATTAAATCAGGACAGTAGCAGTGCAAAAGCCAAAAATGCTGGCTTTATAAAAAAAAGACACTTTCTAGGAATGAACATATTGAATGTTATTTCATGATTTTTTAAAAGCAAGAACCATTTTTCTTGATGACTGTTTGGATGACAAATACCACCCCAGAGTAAAAGGTGGATTTGCCATCTTTGCCACCTCTCTTCTCACTCCTGATGACTTCAAAAGAAAAGCATGCAATTGGCTGAGAATACTGTCATCACTGTAACAACAATTTTTCTCGGTACCATTTCTTCCAGGAAGTTTTTGCATGAGCATTAGAGCACAGAACCAGTGGCTTAAGAGTCACTATAAAACATCCACTCCCTCCTCTCCCACAAAAAAAGAGAGCAGGGAAAAGCAGGGCTCCCCTGTCTTGCCTATAATAAAAGATGTCTAAACTTTAAGATAGCATAAACAAGTTATATTTGAACATTTTCAGCTTTAGCTTGCTCTGTAGTAGTTAACACCACAGATAAGCAAACACGCCTCCTTTTCAAAGTACTTCCATTCAACTAGTTAATCAAGGACTTAGTAGTCTGACTCATTCATACTCAGCATGGTACATTCTGACAGGAAGGTAAGTTTCAGAGATGAATCTCACCACCCTCGCATCTCAGTCTGGAAGATTCCAAGGCAGACTATATGTTTAATACAGCAACGATTTGTTTTTTTGAGATTATGTATATAAGCATTTGTATGCATCACGGAACCTCTATGCTGATCCTGCTCAGCACTGCGCTTCCCTGAAAAAAGGCCTTCAGGTCTCAAGAGGTGGTGTTTGATGCAGAGCAGAGGTTTGCTTTGGATATACCATCCCAGCTTGTTCTCTCCAATGGTCCACCAGGACCTTTCTCATTCCACCGGATGCCTTTGACTTGGAAAAAAGTAAAGAGCTGTGTGTGAAATCTGACCACTGAAGCTGTGTACTGGCACATACCTGGACTTGTAAACCAGCACTGCTGTGTTCAAATGGGAACTGTTGAGTAGAACTGAAGATCCCTCTTACTGCGCTAAAATACAGACAGGTTCTTGGACATAAGAAACAACAGTCAAGTAGCAAGGGCAGGATACCAACAGGCATGTAGTTTCCATCACTGAAAAGGCTGAAATATCCTAGCCATATCCCATGAAGATGTTTATGCTGCAAAACTATGTACAGATAATGTTCTTTAGTGACAAAAAAAACAACCAAGAGGGAGTAAAAGATCATCAGTTTCCAGGATAAAACCCTTAAAAGAGTTTTTCTTCTTTTGGTAGTAAAACACAAATATTACCCATATGGCCAAAATTTTAATCTACTAGTTACATTTCTATCCTATTAATGCAACATACAAGTTTGCTGATAGCAATGAAACAATACTGTAGTATACAACAACACTACTAAAGTTTGTTCTGAGAAGGAAATCAAGGAAGGTTCTTCTCTGCATTTTGAATAGATTCCACTACTTAGATTTTAGAAGAGGAAGTAATTACAAGTATTAATGCTTATATAAGATCAAAAGTCAACAAAAAAAGCTTTTGTAGAAAAGTATTAAGATTCCTAATAATAAAAATATTTGCAAATTTAATTACAAATACATTTTAAAAGCAAAATCCTTAATTAAGTACATCAGGGTTGGTCAATATTGACAGTGTTCCTTTAAGAGGAAGTGAAGATAACACCCACTGCATCTGTGGGAACACCTAAACGTGTAGAGTATATACACTTATTGATCAAACTATGTCAAATATATAAAGTGAAGAAGCAGTATATACATTTTTGAACCTACTCAAAGGTTATAATGGAAGATCAAGTAAGAGTCTGCTAAAATCTTAAGATATTAAGTACTACTGATTTCATGCATTTGTTCTACAACTTGTCCTAAAATTTCATCTACTACATCAATATCATAATTTACTTGCTGCAAGTCTAGATCAGGCATGATTGTAGCCAGAAGTTGTCCAACATTCACTCGAAGAGAGCGTAGTTTCAGGCTGTGAAGAAATTAAATTAGATACGATTAGATGAAGTTTTACATTTAAATATACAGTACTTTATTTAACAAAGCTGGACTACTACTCTATACTGGAAAGGCTCCATACATGACCTCCATAAACCAACAAAAAACTGGTGCAGTTAAAGCTGCATCAAGATAACTTCAAAATCTACCAGTTTTTCAAGGCTGAGCCTCTGACCTTCTAATTTTGAAGGTGTATATTCCCTTAGTTTCAAACAAATACTAAGGGCTAAACTGAATTCTGCCTTTCCCAAAACAGATCAGAAATATTTCTGAATGCTTTTAGTTAGCAAATAAGCACTGGCAAAATTCTTTATCTGACAACACCTTTTTATTTCTCAAAACAATATTAAGCCCCAAAACTTTTAGAAGCACAAACTGCTACCGCCTGTGGGAACAAAAGGGAAAAAGAAGAGAGAAGAAAAGGCAAGAAAGAGTAATTTGTCCAAAGGCTTTAAGATATAAAGAGAAAAGAAGGTAACAGTTATAGTACAGGGAAAATGCTATGCCTCCTCCTTTTGCTTTCTTTCCTGGATCCCCTTCCTGATCGAATTATTTCCAAATCACCCATCCCTTCTCTTGAGCATTTATTTCTACCATCAGTTCCTTTATCATCTTCAGTAGCCAGTCTTCACAGTGCCATCATATCCAACAGGACTTGTGGAAGTTACTTAGAAGTCCTGCATGTATTTGCTAGCACGTCAGATGCTGTAAGAAAATGAAACGCTGACAGATAAAGGGGAGATTTAACCACAGAAAAAAATTATATTGAAAGGGGTCTCTGGAAATCATCCAGTCCATTGTCCCCTGCCCGCCCAACACACATTCAAAGCAGGGCTAACTCAGGTCAGGTTGCTTAGGACCTTCTTGTGTTTTGAAAATCTCTGAAGATGGAGATTCCACAATGTCCCTGGGTTTCAGGGTTTGACTACCCTTGCTGTGAACACATTTTTTTCCTCTAATATTTAAACAGAATTTCCCTTATTGCAACTTGTGTCTATTGCCTCTCATCCAATCGCTGTGCTCATGAGAAGAGACTGGCTCCATCTTTTCTACACCCTCTCATTAGGCAGCAGCAGAGAGCAAAAGGATTTCAAGGTAACCCACTCTTTGTAAGGCGATTTCCTTCAGCTTTCCCTTCTATATCAGATGCTCCAGGCCCCTACCCATCTTGGTGGCCCTTCAGTAGACTTGCTCCAATATGCCAGTGTCATTCATACACTGGAGAGTCCAAAACTGGACACAATACTCCATGTTTCATAATGCCCAATAGTAGGGAAGACTGATTTCTCTCAAAACTGCTGGCTGAACTCTTGCCAATACAGCCCAGTAGGCACTGGGTTCTCCCACCACAAGAGTGCACTGCTGACTCACATTCAACTTTTAGTCCACCAGCATCACAGGCCATCTTCTTCCAAGCTGCTTTCCTATGAGTAGTTTTCAGCTTGTTCAGCTGCATGGGGTATTTCCAACACAGGTGCAGAACTTTGCAGTTGCCTTTGTAGAATTTCCAGGTTTCTTTCAGCCCATTCTTCCAATTTGTCAGGGTCCCTCAAGAGCCCTACCCTCCAGAGTACCAGTGATTCCCTCCAATTCGATGTCATCGTGAATCTACAAAGTTAATTTTGCTCTGTCACCTAGGCCATTAATGAAGACCTTAACCATCACTGGCTTCGATTTTGATCCATGAGCTCAGCAGTCTGGCCAATTTTACAACCCACCTTCTAGTCCACCTATCCAAACCATACTTCACAAACTTCACTATCATGGTATTACAGCAGCCCACATTGAAGTTTTGCTAAAATGAAGGTCCACAGAGTTGCTCATCTCATTGTAAACGGCAGTGAGGCTGCGAAGGCAGGATTTGCCTTCAGTAAGTCTATGCTGGTTGTTCCTAATCACCTTGACTATCATGGGGCTTCAGGTGGCTTCCAGGTAGATTTGCTTCATGGTCTTCCCAGGGACTGAGGCTACACTGCCAGCCTGTAGTTCTGTCTGTCCTAAATATGGGCATGCCCTTTTCCAGGCATCAGGAACATCAGGACTGCCTCAATCTTTTGGAGATACCATTGCAAGGTCAACTCTCCATCAACCAGCCAGCTCCCTCTGATGCATCTCATCTGGTCCCATGGGCTTGCGTATGTTGAATTTGCTTAAATGGTCCCTTCATTCAGTCACCTTTTATTACAGGTAATGTTTCACTCCCTAAGATTACTACTTGGCTCAGAGACCTGTGCGGCCAGAGGGCAGACCTTTACCAGTGAAAATCAAGGTAAAGATGATACTGGGTACCTCAGTAATTTGTGCCTCATGCACCTCATGTCCTTTGCTACTAAGCACCTGTCCCACTGAGCAGCAGGCCCACTTTTTTCTTGGTTCTCCTGTTGTTGCTGCTGTGCTTACAGAAGCCCTTCTGGTTGCTCTTCACAGGCCTTGCCAGTTTAACCTCCAGCTGAGCTCTGGCCTTCAATTCCATCCTACAAACCCAGGCAGTGTGCCTATACTCCCGCTGGACTGCTCATTCTTGCTTCCATCTGGTATGTGTACTTTTTTTCTGTGTCTGCTATTTCGATTAACTGAGAGCTGCAAGCTCTCTATTTGTAAGTTTAAACCCTCATTTAGTTCAAAGATACACTCTGGACACAACCTAGTTCCATAGGATGGGTCCGCAGCAAGAAGCTTTTAAAGGAAAGGTAACTTTCAAAACCAAACGCAAATTCTTTTCAGTAGAGTACTACTGATCCAAGAAAGAGAAATAGAATGCAGAAGTGCAGTTCATCTACACAGCATAAGCTAATGATCACTCTCTTTCCTGCCTCCTTTCTCTCTCCTTGTTCTGCAAGTCGTGTCTAGAAATTATATAACATTTTTGATATTTTAAGAAGTGTCAGTATGGCATTCTATTGTGCAGTGGCCAATCCTGCTCTCACAAATATCTAAATAATAAAAAAAATTAAATAACTTACTTGATAAAGGAAAATGTTACTTAGTTAGGAGTCACAAGAGTCAGTAGAAAAGAATTCAAAAAAAATCACATTTTATTATATGATTATCAGACATGACCTTCATCAAGATGCTTCAGATACAATCAGCCAGTAAATTTTTGCTAGAAAGAACAAAATTGATACCTTTCTCCATCAGAAAAATTTACAGAGTCTTCTACATTACTGGTGGTAGAATCATTTGCACGTGCTACTGCTTCTGGAATTGAAGCTTTTAACTGTGCGATTTCTGCTTTGAGTTCTTCACATTGACAGGCAATTTGACTTTTTTCCACTTCTAGCAGTTCAATCTGGCAAGTAAATAAAAATAGTTTTATGTATCAAATAAAATCGTGGTGGATTAAAATAAAGACAACTTACACAAATTTAAATCATTTAACTTTGACTGCTCTTAATTAACATTTCAGTTCGATTTTAAGCTATGACAACCTAAACAAACTGCTTTAAAATAGCCAGCTGTCAGCTGAACCACTGTATGTGTGCTCCCTCTAAGCCTGCTCAGTCTCTCATCTTGCAGTCAGAGCCACTCAGAGCCTTGCAGTGTCTCTCAAGTTTGCTTATTTCTATCTATGGAAGCAAAAACCCAGAAACTCCTAGGCTAATTTAGTATTTCTTCCTCCTTTTAGGTGGCTTGATTAGTTAGTGGACTGAACTATATATACAACACATTGTGTACTAGAACTGCTATGAAACACCCATTAAAGAAGTAATCTAATTGTTAATTAGTTGTTAACTTAACAAACATACCTCACTTTTGTATCTGTCTCTCTCAATGCTGCACTTGTCCAGTTGCCTGAAAACATCATCCAGCTGCACAGCAATTTCATCTACTTCACTCTTATTTTCACCATCAGCACACTTGTTGCATTCAGTTTTTAAGTTCTGCAGGGTACTGCATTGTTCCTTTAGTTTTGCTATTTCTTCTAAGGCCTGTTCATAGAGAATGGTCACTTCTGCCAAACTTCTTTCATGAATGTTTTCTTCTTCAAATGAAGAAACTGTCTCAGTTGACTGATGGCACATTTCTTTTTTTACACACTTATTATTCATTTCTAAAATCCTCTGTTCCAGTGTTTCTACATGTTTGGTTAATACTTCACATTTGTTTTGGTACATTTCTTTTTCTTTATTTAATAATTGCAGCTGATTTTTCAGTTCATTTCCAAGATCTACAGATGTTTCAGAAACGCCATTAACGCTGTGTTGTTTAGTTTCCATCTCTGCCCCGGGAACTTGAATATCAGTGTCATCTTCCACCTCTTCCTTTTTAACAACCAAGTTTGGGAGCTCTGTCTGTGTGGCTGAGGTCAACTGTTCACTTCTTGATTCTGAAGTAGCTGCACTGCGAGGTTCTCCGACATCACAGTTTTCTTCCTGCTTGTCCTCTTGATCCAAATTAATACATTCAGTTTTTACTACAGGAACATCAGAATCTGCTGAAGGCTTTGGAGTACTGCTCTCCTCTAAAATAATGACATCTTCGTCATCATCATCATCATGGTTGTTGAATGTTTTGTCATTTAATCGAGGTGTCTTTAAAGACACAGGTGTCAAGCAACTAAGTGTCTTCCGTTTAAGACTGAGAAGCAAAATATTAAACTCATTATTGTATTGCTCAAATACTACGAAGTCATTTGTTTCAAACTACGTTTAGTGTTTCTGTAAGTACTATTAAAAACTACCACTCAATAACTAGAAAGGGATGTCTCCCTCCATAGTATTTTAAGATGTGCAACCCAAGTAAAATCCTTTTCCTGTAAAAACCAAGGGGCTAACATCCACACACTAAATTATTACCTTCACACATTATTTTGAAACAGACTCAGCATTTGTGGGAACAGTGCCCCACACCTGTTCCTTAACCAACAGAGGTTAAGGAAAACATACTGCGGAATGCGGTTAACACAATACAGGCTTTTCCTAAACAGGCAAACCACTAAGCAATTTTCCTTGCCAGCACACAGTATCTTTTGCTGCATTCACTTTTGTAATTCACAAGGTTTCTAGGTACCTTTAATCAACCTGCTACTTCCTATGCTCCAAGAAGCAACATATGAATTTTGGCAGCTATAACCTGAAGATGGGACTACACCCAACACATCATTTTCATTAACAAGTTATTAATTTTAGAAATAAACAGGTATCTACTTTGTACAGGTTCACTAACCTGTTATCAGAATCAGAATGAGGTGAAGATACTGATCTATTTAAAATAAGCAGAGGTCTTTTGACAGAAGCATTTGATGTTTCTGCTAAAAGTGATCTTGGAACAGCTTCCTTTCCACTCACAGCTGAGAATGTTTTGAAGTCTTTACTTGAAGAAACAGGTGTTTTTAAAAACATTTCATTATTGATCTACAAGATAATATTAGTTAAGAATGAAAAGAAACAGACATTAGTAGATTTTTCAGAATAGGTTTAAGCAGTTATCCTATCTGCCAACGCCTAGAATTCTGACCGACATTTCTTACGTATCGTACAAGGACCTCCTTGAACCAAGGCTCAGTATTTTGCAATAAGAAAGGCTAAGTAGACTCCACGTTGCAAACTCCAGTTTTCTTAACTTAATGATCGCACAAGCCCTCCCAAACCCTACTGATGCACATGAAATATTTCCTTCATGTTGGCTGAAGACACACAACATACTAGAAAGTTCTATATTGCAATTACAGGCTTCTGGCAGATTTCTCACAGGACTCTCTGAATGCTCTACACCAGCTGCACACTCCTCTCCATGCACAGATTTATTGTTCTCAGAAAGCAGCTTTCTGATCTTACAAGTCTTTCTCTAAATGCAGCTATTTTA
The DNA here is from genome assembly GCF_031877795.1 of Strix aluco. Lineage (NCBI taxonomy): Eukaryota > Metazoa > Chordata > Aves > Strigiformes > Strigidae > Strix > Strix aluco. The sequence continues at coordinate 36,068,340 of NC_133932.1, read as the reverse complement.
AAGAACTGTGTAGAATCTCAGGCAAGAGCTTTTCCCAAGCTGTAGCTCTGTCTGAAGTCTGACCATCATACACAAAGTATGAGAGCGCCATCTCTGTTAAAGCTGCTCATAATTTAGCCACTTTGTCTAAAATGAATAATACTTCTAGAATTACTTTTGTACTTGGGTAATGGATGAAAAATTAATACAATGAAGTATATAGGTTAAAACAGCAAATGCAAAATCTATTCTCTAGAAATAGAGTGATCCTCAGTTGGCCCTTTACTTTGAGAGCAACTTAAGCTATATCACACTTGGGAAATTAGATTCTGAGTTACAATCTACACATTCAGATCACTCAGCCACATTGATTTGGATCTGAATTTGAATGCCTCCTTGCAAAAGTGCAGCTACTGCAAGTCTGTCCATCCCCACCCCCTGCCTCAGTTTTACGGGCATCTTTACTTTCATATCCTCATTGCATCGCTCTACAACAAATCTACTTTCAATAATTAGATGTCATGCCATAAAAACAGGTATGAGCGACTGACATATTTTCTAGTACTATTTTGTGGGAGGGCTTTGTCCCTCAAACTCTTAAGTATTACATAGAAAGCAATGGTGTATTTTCCATCACTGGACAGCAAAGATGGGCGATTTTTGGTTTACTAATAGTGAGCATAACCTGTTCAGCCATCAAAACAAGACAGGATGTCGAACCAGTTGGCCACCAGCTAAAGCGAACTCTAACTCAGAGCCTGGCCTGTTCGATCAAACTGCATAGTACTGTTGCCACCAAGAACAACTCTGCTACCAAGCTCAGTTTCCTATCAACTTCAAGAGTTACCTGGTGGCTGTACTCTAGTCGTTTCTTCAGTTTTTCCTTGTCTCTGCACAGCAGCAAGGAAATAAAAAAATTAAGAGCTTAGATTCAAAATGTTAATTCATTATAAACCAAAACAGTCTCAAAATCTAAAGGCAAACACATTACTCCTTATATCAGCTAGATACAATTAAGTTCTAATGAACATATTCTGGTTTATTGAATGGAAATTTTCTGCATGAACTCAGAAGCTAGTATAGCTTAAAGTTAGCTTTACTTCAAACAAGTTCTCAGATTAAGATTTATTTTTAAAAACTGAAAAAAACCCAAACTCCCACTTCTAGTATGCTAGCCAGCATTAGTTAAAATTACCCACATCGATTTTTTTCCATACACCTTAGCTAAGAATCGTCTTATACTTAAATAAATGTATCGAGGTATTCAGCTGCTTCAACGTGGACTGTGAGAATAAGTTACCTAGAGAAGGTCTCCTAACAGTCCTAGTAGCTTGCTTCTCTAACATCCCAAACTATCCTCACACTGCTTGCTACTGTGAAACAGCTGTACTTGAACACCAACTGCTGCACCGCTCTCCTCAATAATTATTAAATGAGAGAGGCCCCTTTTGTTATGATGTTCCTAATTTTGATTTAGGAGGGCAAAACGGGTATTAAGTCAAAATGAGAAACTTGAATGTAATGCCAACATGCTAATAACAGAGAAAAGAACAGTGCTATTCATCTATTCACTGCTACGATCAAGTTTTGATTTCAAGGCACTATTTTCCGGCTGGATATGTTCCCAGAAGAGTTGGAATTATACCATAGGTGAGAGAAAAGGGCATTTACTTTTCACATTCCTTTTCTAGTGTTGAGACACTTGTAAGAAAGTCTCTAGTACTCACTTTTTCTTGTAAGTTTTCTCATATGTAGGATGTATTAAGTCATCGTCTTCTGGTTCTTCTGGCACATTACAATTCCTGAGTTAAGCAGGGGAAAAAAAAAACAAAACAAAACAAAAAGGCAACAGAAAGATCTTAATATCCATGTTTGTAACAGGTGATAAAATAAGAACTAAAAGCAGTATTTAGATATTCATCGAAATCTAATTTTACCGGAATTGTGGGTCAGGGTTCAGTGAGCAGTACCACTTTTCTGGCAAGTGCTCTATTCCATCTGGCAGCTTCCGCCATTTCAGACATGCATCACATTGTACCCATGTCTGATCAGGCTGTTTTCTGTAATGGGAAAAATATCAGAACTTTCACATGAAAAACTCATTTTCATGACTGAGTGTAAAACGGTAATAACAGTATGTAAAATTCTTCTATTTAGAAGTGATACTCACTGTATCTCCTCAACTGGCAAAGCTAATGGATATTCTTCATTCTTCTTCGTTTTCATTTCATTCCAGTAATCATTAAGCTTTTCTCCTAATGCTGCTATTGTAAGTCTAAAAAGAAAGTTTTTTTGAAAGACCACCTTAAATAGTAAAATCCTAGCAGAAAAAGAACCTTTATAAACTACAGTGAAAGAACAGACATATGAACCACTCTAATATTTCTACTTGCACAACACTAAGTTTTTTATTTTTGGAAAACCCTAGAAATTAGCAATTGTGTGAAGCCACATTCGTCAGCAAAGAAATTACTGGAAATACGAGTTGGAGCACAAAGATTGAAATCAAGAGTGCTCAATTCAGAAGCACTATGAATGTACAGTGCAAGCCCTGAAGCTACCTCACCAGTTCAACCTCAATCATAGAAGAAACTAGTACAAACCCACTTCCGTCAAACCAGTACCTAGCTGTGTATTTGGCTGATGTTTCTGTACATCCATTAACTGCAGGTTCATGACTACTCTACATTGACATACAACAATACTAACATGGAGATTGCAAACGTATGATCACTTTAATGTAGTATAAAGTCTACATGCTGCTAAGAAGAGCAGGTTAGTCTTACTCTAGGTTAATTTTTAGCTGGATTAGATTCCTGATCAGGGATCATCGTGCAGCTCAATGACTACTAGAGCTGTCACACACAGGAGGGAGTGGTGTGGAAGAACAACAACAAGCCCTACAGGAGAGGGAGAGGTAAGACTGCCTCTTGCCAGCATGCTGAATTTACATCAGAGTAAAGTGGCTGGGTAACCAGAGCCTGAAAGTCAGTCCCTCCTTGCCTGGCTTATTGTAATGCCTACACCACCCTGTCCCTTGAACTAACAAATGTTTGTGCTGTGAACTAGTTTGACCTAGAGAGTTTTGATCTAGATCACCTCTGAACCCAAGTCATTAATTTCTGTGCCAAAGAAATGAAGTACCACAAGGGCAGAAATGGGCAGCATTGCATGTATGGGATCACATCTCTCTTCTGGAGAGGGAAGAAGGGAGGTCAGCTTACACTAATGAAAATACAGCATCAGTTTTATGTTTCTGTTTTGGGCTGGAAAGTTACCTTTTGAAAACTGTAGCACTTGTTGCAGAAAAACCTTTATAAAAGATCTGTCGAGTGTAGTACCTCTGTGCCCATTTCACAAGTGTTTTTAAAAAGAAACAAGTAAAAAGCATTCAGTGCTCACTGTGCCAGCCTGTGGGAACATAGTGTAAACCTTGGTCCACACAAATGACTATCCTATGGCATTCCTAGTTCTTTTCCCACTGCTAAGGGAACTGTTAGTGCCACCGCACAGGAAATGGTTCAGGGAACATCTCTATTAAAAGAACTAAACATGAGCTACCTTCCAGTTTGACTGATTCCCTTATCTGCTTTACCATGTGTTCTCATTAATGGTTTTGCTAGCACCATGGTGGTAGAAACAGGGAAACTGCTTAAAGCTGGCAGTATCACTGCAAAGAGCAGGACAAACTGCAGGTACCATTTAAAGACACAGGTAGATTGAACTGTAGTGGCGTAGCAGCTATCAGGCTTGCTGCTTCTCCTCCCAAGGAGTGCTGTTTCAACAGCAGGAACAACCAGATCTATCTTGCTATAGCCCCTCAATTGTTGCAATTAACAGCTCTGTTTATTATAGCACTCTGGTGTGGTTTCTGGGTTATCTTTATATGCAGAGCTGCGTATAAATCAGCAATTCAGGAAAGACACTGTGAACAGTTCAGGTTGCCAGTGGAAGCTGAACCACAACTGGCTGAAGGGCAAAACATGCAGCTTGAAAAAGGTAATGACTTCTCCTGCCAAAGTTTACCCCACCTATGTTTGCAAGTCAATACCCTGAATTTCTAAGTCCACACTGAAAGTAAGGGTTAGGGCAGAGAAGGAAAGTGCCTACTCCTTTAAAGGCATGTGGTCAAAGAAGCCATAAACAAGAACATAGAGACAAACCTGACTGACAAGGGAGGTAGTGATAACAACAAACCTGGTCAGTCACACTAATTGGTAAGGAGACATGGAGCGTGAGAAGGTTTATTTTTTTCAGTTGGGAGGATAAGGAAAGGGAGGAAGACAAACACAGAGAGTCATAAAACCTGACCAATTAGTGTTAAAGACAATAATCAGAAACAAACCTGGTCAGTCACACTAATTGATGGGCTATCAAGAAACTGCAGGCAAACTAGGATTTTGCAACTGATAAGGATGCAAAACTGAGGGTCCAAGATGTTTGGAGGGGGTCAGTGGAACTGTGCCAATGGATGAGGCAAGGTGCCTGGGAAAGTGGGAAGCAGGGAAGAACAAAGAGGGGGTTAGATACAAAAGGGTACAAAGGGAGCTGGCTGCATGTAAAACAGGTTCGGTCAGTACAGTTGTCTGGCTGAGCCCTGTGCCTGATCACTGCAGTCTGTCCTATCTTCTTCTATCTTCTTATTTAATAATTTCTTAACTCCCTACATAATCTCACTCTTTATCCCATGTGTATGTGTATGGCAATGACTAAGTGCTAGCTACTGGTGAGAGCTCTGCGTGTGAGAGTGGATTTGGTGCCAGATCCTGGAGTCAAGACAGGATGTGTGGTGTGAGCTACTGGAGCAAGTGGGTGTTAACAGCTGCCACCAACTGAGGCAGGAATGGTGTCTCCCAAAAACCAGCTCCTGGGGTGGACCAGCATGAGTGAGGGGCTTGGTGCTGGCAGCTGGAGCAGGACTGTGGGTGCCTGGTGCTGGCTGCTGATGGGGGAACAAGTGTCTGCATCTTCCCCAGTGCCAGTGCCCTGGTGTGCATGGAGCGTGCACATGTTATTTCCTAGCAAACTCCAAACTAGACTCAGCAGTGAATAGCAGGCCCCAGGTCTGGGGCAGGGGTATCAGGCAGGCAAGGGTTTGTGCTGGTATAACCAGGGGGACTTGCGAATATGGAGTGTCTGTGGTACGAGTGTGAGAGTGAGCATGTTTGCATCAAGCTGCACTAGCCCACACGTAGGGGACCTGTGAGGCAGGTAAGAGGGCCTGGGATCCAGGCAGGGGTACCAAGACGACAAGAGAGGCCGTGCCGGTACCCAGGGGATCCACAAATGTATGTGCACTTGTAAACCTAGTGTCACGTGTGTCTTCACTAGTGAGCTTCTATCTCTGCCAGCCAACAAGGAGGAAGAGGACTTGGCTGTCTACACTTTATGAGAGTCCTGTACGCGGGTGCACCTTGTCTGTGGCAGTCTGTGTAACCAGTCATGTCAGTGTCCTGCGTCTGTGCCCCTGGGACACGTGCTCAGCTTTGCTACTGGTTGAACCTGCAAACTGAAGGCTGGCAGTCACGTCCCTCAGCCTGGGCAGAAAGCCTGGGTCCCCGGGTCGGGCAGAAGGGAGTCCTGGGACAGAGCTGCTGGAGGAGGTGGCCACTCCTAACACCCCTTAACACGAAGCAGCACAGAAAACAGCCTTGTCATCACAAAAGGAAATAAAGTAATACAGAATGGCATAATTCTCAAGGTTTGTATTGTAATTTTTCCTGGACAGTTTTTCCACCTCAGCCTGCAAATTGCTTAGGTAACTCATCCCCCTCTAGCCTTTCATCCGCTACATGCCTCCTTCCACAATGCTAGCACAACTGATTCATAGCAAAGCAGTGTAAACAGACTAGGAAATTCACTTGCCTTAAAAACAATTATCATCTCTGAAAATCAGAATTAGATTCCCAATCTGATTCACAGTTTAACTACAGGAAATATCACACTAGATACTGATTGATGGGATGGATGCAGATATGTGAAAAAGTGGCAACCCTGAGTTAGAAATAAAAACTGAAACAAAGCAATGTCTCAAATCACTGCTACTTTCAGGATGTCAGGTATTAAAAATGCTCTATCAGGGAGCAGAGGATTCGAGGGCATTCAAGTCCACTCTTAGGGAAGAAGTTGAAAAGAAGGGCTCAAAAATATCCAACAAAGCTTTTCCAAAAAAGCCCAAACAAAAATTGTTATGAAAAAAGTTAATAGTGTGGGATTCATGTATCACAGTTTTAGTGTGCCATACAAATATTCACATCTCAGCGAGTTATTTTGTACTCATTTTACAATCAGTGAGGGGCAGAACTGCAACCAATCACTTTTAGGGCACTTGCTTTAAAATGACGTGTAGGATACCGCATTCATTGTGCAGTCAGTGAAGTCTAGAGTATGACCAATGCAGATGTAAACATCCCACCCCTACTGTTCAGAACAGTCATGCAGTTTAACCGTGGAACATAAGCTTTAATTCTTACTACTTAGAAAAGAAGCAGCCTTTTGTTGTCAAGCATTTCACAGTGAGCAATGCTATTTGACAGAAAGTCTACATAAAAATATACACTTACCTGTATTCGTTTGTGTAGTCAAAGTCTTGTTTGTTATGAGTTGGTTTTAGGAAGTTGCATTCAATAATCCCAATTACACCAACACCCATGTTGTTCGCCTGTAAGAAAATAAGATCTATCAGGAAAAACAATATATATTCCATGGCAATACTGCAAGAGTTTGTCAGAGCTAATTATAAGCCATATATACTAGATAACAACAATTTTCTGGCTTACAACTCCTCTCCAAAAAGAAACTCTCAACACAAACCCCCTAAATAAAACAATCCTCTGTTCCATCCCTCTTTGTGCTAAAAGATATGCCCAAACCCGTGTTTTGCGTATCAAGCTTAGTTTCAAAAACAAACATTAAAACAACTGCATACAATTTAAAACAATTTTTAACTGCCGCACAAACTAAAAAAAGGGGGTTTTATATAGGATACATCAATATCCTAGTTTCCATCCATATTCTTTTTTAAAATCAGCACTGGAGTGACAATGATTTCTAAAGATGTTAAAATATTTTTGAGCTTTAATTTCTTACCTTTAACTGACAGCCAACTCTTTCATAAGCTTTGATGAGTCTGTTTTTATGGTACATCATTATCCCATAATGATCTTTGTTTCTGCAGTTAAATCCAAAAGTAATTCTTACTGCTTTAGCCTTTTACCAGATATTAAGGAAAAATCTGGTTAATCTCATGTAACACAAAAATACAGTTACTTTGAAAAAATAGTTACTAAACTGGGTCCTGGAACTTTCTTCTTTTTTATATTAATATAATTCCTTCAGTACTTCTTCACAAAAAAAAAAATGTAATCACACGAGTATAACTGCAACATATCTTGAAGAATCCAGACAGCTTACATGAAAATTCACATCAATAAATTCATCGTGTAGTGATGTAAATATTAGCAAAGGATACATTCAAAAATTTTGGCCTATATATATCATGTTCAATGAAGGCAAGGCTTTTGGAAACCAGCTGTGTTTTCACTTTTTGTCCTCGCAGAATGATCTGCATTGTTGGCTTCAGATACAAAATACTGCAATAAGCCTACAAAACATACAGTAACTCCTGTTATTAAAAAAATCCCAAAACCTCAAGATATGAGCATTGCACAATATACATTATGTTTAGGAAGACAAACACAAGTTTTAATTAAATTTTATGAAACGTGGTTTTTTCCCAACTTGAATCCAGAAAAATAGGAAATGCAGGTGTGCATAATAAGCATACATATATCACAAATTAAATGAACAGCAATTGAGAAACAACTTTTGTGAATATGACAAGTTAATCAGGTGTCTGAAGATGCAGTTTCACCACTAAGCGGTCTCAAACACACAAGCCTCTCTTCTTATCCCCCATTGAGAGCTTCAAAACTCTACTACAAACTTCAAAATAACAAAAGCAAGTGTGTTAACTTTGTTCTAAACGACTGCATACTATCATAGCTTGACAATTGCTATGCAATCTTCTTATGAAAGTATAGATCTATGAATTTTAATTTGCATTTAATTTGCTGCTTCCCAATTCCTTTATCTTTTTTTGAAACCTAGAAATGACACTTTGCCAACTGAAACCCATCTGTTTTAAAAGATCCCCATGGGCGTAGCATCAGTACTATATGCATGTATACCTGCACTACAATGAAATGTTTACTCTGACAACCACACACATGCCTATTTAATTTCTGAAACTACTGATTGCATTTCCTTCTTCCTCCTTAGTGGATACTGATGGCTGCATTTAACAGGAAAAGTTATTTGCAAGACTACATAAAACCCAGTAATTTTCTTCTCAATAAACAGCAAATGGTCACACAAGCTCACAAATACATTCCACTTTCAATTTTTAAAATTAATGTTGACATATTGGCCTAACATTTAAATTCTGACATTCATCCTCCCCACCATCAATCCTTCTGCAGTATAGCACATTATATTAAAACAAAAACATACACCCTTCAGCTTCCAAAAATAAACAAATTAAAAAGTTATACATACTCGAAGTGAATAGTCACTTTCTGGAACAATCTGGTCCAGTCTCTCCTGTTTTTTATATCCCCTTTTGCCTGTTTCATCTAAGTCTTCTGGAATTCTGATGTCATATTTATCCTTGTCAAAGTCAAACTCTGTTTTTTCATTTTTATCTCTGTGGAATAAGATTTTTAAAAAAACCAAACCTAATTATGGGGGAAGAAAAAGCCAACACAAGATAAAGATATTGTGGTAGACCCATGAGGTATCACAAAGATGCAACAGCCATGCTGGTTTTCCTCACAGATTTACTAGAATTCACATAAACAAAGTTTACCAGTTCCTTTCTGATATCCAAGGAGTACAAGAGAAGTGATAGCACTCACGAATTCCAACTTAATTCTAAACAGGTCACACTTCAAAAATAAAAGCAGTCAGTATCAGCTTTAAATTCTGGATAGACCGAGACACGTGCATTACTTTTTGTCCTGGTTTTTGCCCAGTGGGCAACTGAGCGCCACCCAGCCCTTCATCACCCCTTCCCCCTCCAGCACGGGGAAGGAGAAAATGAATCAAAAGGCTCAGGAATGGAGATGAGGACAGTGAGAGGTGGCTCACCCATTATGGCCACAAGCAGAGGACAGGCTCGTTAGGGGAAGAAAAGCACATTGCTAATTCAAACACTAACAAAACCCAACACTTAACAGACAGAATGGGACAGTGAGAAGCGTTACCACATCTTAAAAAAAAACAACCACCTTCCCCCACCCCTCCTTTCTTTCACAGCTCAGTTTTGTTCCCGATATCTCTACCTCCTTGGCACAGAGGCAGGGAGTGGGGGGTGCAGTCAGTCTGCCACTTCTTCCTGCAAAGAGAAGGGGGGGGAAAACAGTCTTCTGCATTCTTCCCCCTGCTCCACATGGCATCTCTCTCGCAGGAGACAGTCCTTCATGGACTTTCTCCATCATGAGTGCTCCCCACGGGATGCATTCTTCTCGAGATGATCCAGTATGGGTCACCCCTACAGGCTGTGGTCCTCCCAGCGCCGAACTACAACAGTGGGGGCTGCTTCTTCCCTCAGAGTCCTGGCCTTCTTCGGGCACAGCCACCTGCTCCAGTGTGGGGGCCCCCACAGGCCGCAGGGTGGCTTCTGCTCCAGCAGTGACCTCCATGGGTGGCAGGGGTCAGCCCTGCCATCTCGCCACGGACTGCAAGGGGGGTGCACTGGCACACGCTTCCCCCCTTCCTCCTCCTTTCTTCCACTGACCTTGGTGTTCACATAGGTGTTCTCCTCACAACTCCCACTCCTCCTTTCAGGTTTCACTTCTTAAATATATTATCACAGAGGCACAGACACCGTTAATGACTGGCTCAGCCTTGGCCAGATGTGGGTCTGACTTGGAGCTAAGGGAGCTTCAAGAAGCTTCTCACAGAGGGCCACCGTGGTAGCCCCCTCCCCAGCTACCAAAAACCCACCACACAAACCCAGCACACTTCTAAATGTAAAATTTCTGAACCCTACAAATTGCTGTCCTAAGATTTTTAATGGTGCAAAAATGACACTCACCACAGCTTTCTGACTCAATTATCACAATTTCTTATTGGACAACCCACCAGATGTTTGCAATATGTTTGCACAACACTGAGATATATCAAAGTTGGTAAAAATATCCCAGAAATAATAAAGTTTTTTAATACTGAAACAGCTCTGTTGTGGTTTTTTTTTTTTTTAAAGTAGATTTGATTATAACATACCAGAAACAACATGAACACCCCCCAAAGTGTTCTCTCCCACAACTTCCCATGAATACACACCAAAATTCAGGACATGAAAGTTATCCTGCCCAGTCAGCTGAGGTCACTGTATTTTTTTTTTTTGCTCAAGCAATGGAAGTGATGCACACTCCTAAAAATATTCATACCTAAAAATAAATTAAAGTCTACCTGTGTAATGCAAATTAGTTTCTGAAGTGTAAAGGAGGTGAAGTTTTTCTTATGGAGCAGGTGGCAAGGGGAAACAACCAGAATCAGTAATACATTTGTTACCTCCAGTTTTCTTGTATTAAAATCTCCTAAGCTAAAAGTGATTCAGGGCTCTAATACTCACAGGAAATTAACGAAATAAAAACCCCCCAAACTTTTCACCTGCTATAACTGAGATGTTTTTTGTCCTGTAACATTTAAGCCATATGCATCCAGGTGTGTTTTCCTGCCTCTCCCTGGCCCTTCTTCTGATGGGCAACAATAAAGGTAAGAAACCGAAAACCAAGATAGTTCCTTGCCAAATCCACAGGACTGAAACAGTTCAAAACTGCTTCCTGTGGATACCTTGTTATTTCAGGTATTTTAAACTACAATAAGCTAAACACTTAAGAACATAGTACAAGGCAACATCTTCCCAACCAATTAGTGCCATCACAGTTAAAGGCATGGTAAAGCTTTTCTGGACAGACCATCAGACAGGTTCCCTGCTAGTAAAGCAGCAGCAAAGGTGTGAAGGCAAGGGAAAGAACATGGGAAGTAATGACACCCATCTGCCACTGCAACAGCTGTTTTAAAAGAAAAACACCAAACAATCCCACAGAGGCAAGTAGATAAATAAGATAAATACAAACAACTGTATTTATTTACTTGGATGTTTCTTTATTTTACAAAAAACAAGAAGTTTAGAAAGGTCTAGATCCCTCTAGAAGGATACTGCCAACTCCGTAATACTTATCTGTACACACAAACACTTTTTGTTTGAATTTTCACATTCAGAATTTTTAAGTCTGAAATTTATAATTTATCTATTTCAATTTTCCTTCTGGCAAAAGCAATAGTATCTTATCAAAGGAAAATATGAAGGCCTTTACATTCTCCTTCCTTCTGCTTTGTTACTTATTAGTAACAGTTCTCATGCAACATTACAGCCCTTCAATCGTGCGAGTTTGAGTCTAGTTTCCCCGTTACAGCTAACTGCCCACAGTCTTTTGGAATTATTCCACAAAAAAAACCCACTTTGCATGTTAGCATACACCAAAAGGTAACAGAAACTAAATGAGAGATATAAGAGACTGGACTTCATCTTACCTTCTAAGATTCCAAATGATAATTCTTGTTCCTTTTTTTGCTATTATAGCATCTAGCTCTGCCAGTAATTTCTCCTCAGTAGTAAACAAAGAATGTGTTAGTATGGCCTTCAGGCTGTTTTTGGATTCTGTTGGATCACTTATGTGCCGTAAGCATTACGTTAAGGAGTGTAACTTTGAATGAAGTAAGCTTTCAGAAGATGAGGAAACTTCTGCAACAGTTTTACTGACTTCACAGATTCCTATTGTACATCTCAAGAGCTCCTACAAATTTAAAGGCTTTAACAAATTATAGCCTTCCTTGGACTTTACAATTTATTTAGTGTATCCATAAGACTAGAAAGGAGATTTCCTTTACTGATATTATCATCCAAATTTTGCACGTACCCACAACTTTTCACTCAGAAGTTGTTGAAAGGATATGTTGGTTGTCGAATGTCACTATAGGAACCATGACATGTTCTGCTTTTGTGACTTCAAGGAAAGTCTGAGATAACAGGCCCACACTCATGGTTTCTCCATTCTTGGTGAAGACTATTGCATCTTTTCCCAGGCGCATGGACCCCGATTTAAACCCATTTCCATACAGTCCCACTGGAACACGGCCATTCATCACAGATTTCTCACTGAAGCCGAAGCTGAAACATAGGAAAACATTAGAAGAGTGTAAAAAGCCCTATAAAACTTGAAAACCCAAAAGCTGCATGCAAGACTTGCCAAATTAGACTTAAACACAATGAGTTAATCTCTCATTTTAGAGACCAGGGACTACGGTACAATTAATGTACAGTTAAGCAAATGCTAAAAGTTACCCGTGTAACATTGCTAAAACCACACTGCAAGAATTCAGGGAAATTTAGTTTCATCTTTAAGTATGGAAAAGAAATACCATCCATCTGGAATTATGCAGTAAGCATTTTTACAGGATTGTAATAGTTATCCTGTGGCTTCACAATAAATACTAAGAAAAGCCCCTAAAGCTTTTTTTTTTCCCCTTTACTTGCTTGAAAATGCGTGACCTACAGATTCTCCATTAGCAACTACACATTACTTCTGAAGTAGACCAGGTAACTGTATATGGAACACAGAATTTAGCAAGCAAGCTATTAATTATGGTATCTAACAGACAAAGAAAAATAACAAGTTTGAATTCAAGTTTGCTCAAGATTAAACCCAGAGATTTATCTGCAGGCAGAGCAATCTTTCATACTAAAAGAGCAACAGAACAGCAAGCTCTTTGCTAACTGTAGAAACAAAAGTTGCAGAAAGATCAGTTCAGACCCTATAAAGATAAATAGACAAACCACACCAATATAAATATCATTCCCTTAAGTTTCCCTCAATACCTTCTATTTTCAGCATTCCAAAGGGTTTGAACTAAACCTCCCTTTTCCTCTTGCTTGCTAACTTAAACTAAAGCAATCGTGAATTAAAAAAAAATAAATTCTCCTTAGCTCCCCTAAAGAGCACTACAGAGAGTTTACACAGCACAACCACTGCACAGAAAGTTAAATGGGAAGGTTGACAGAAACGATAAAAGGAAATTACAAGATAAAAAAAATACACTGACAAAGTTTTGTGAAAGTTTTACTAGTATCTGTCTATTCTAGAGTTTCACTTGCATAATTTCTCACTTTCAGAAATGTTAAGTTTATGAACAAAATTAGTCAGTTACATTTAAGAAAAAGGAATAAGCTGAGCAATAACAGAACTAGAAGCTGGAATTTTTACAAGAAAAAAGTTGCAAGAGAGGTTATCCACCTTAGCATTTTGTGCAGCTTCTCTGTGTTCATACCATTTCCATTATCAGTGAACGTCAAGCATATATTGTCGTTTATCACTGTTTTGTCTATCCATATCTGTTTAGCACTCACATCTGGATCATAAGCATTATCTGAAGGGAAAGAAAGCAAACAAGGGTGGGATACTAAAAATCAAAAATTAAACAGTTTAGGTGTGAACATATTTTAAAGTGTTTAATTCCAGTGAAGATATCAGATAGTAAATCTTCCAAAGTTACTTAAATCCATATGCAGCAGGCAAAAAAGCCTTAGCCAGCAGAAATACATATATAATCAATCAAGCTATAAGGAATAGCTGTTCCTAACTTTATCACGGTGCTATGCTTGCACATATGTTTATTTGGTGAATATGGCAGCTTAAGGTAGGTCCCTAATAATGGGCCTATGACCCTGAAGAGTCACATGCTAAAGTAATGGAGCTCTAAAATTGCAGACATTTTTCAGCTCCACAGTTAGGTATTTAATATAGTTGCAGAAGTTTTGTGCTGGCACAGATATAAATTTCTCAGCTAAGTCACTGAATATTAGTCAACTTTTGCACAGAAGTAAGAAACCATAGTTTTTAAATAAAGTAAGTATTATGCTAAAACCCAAGTCTCCTAAAACATTATCTTTTTTATAGATGACAACACTAAATCAAAACATTACAATGAAACAGCTGCATCAAAACCTGGCAAACCTTGCCTGAAAACATTACACAATTTTCCACTTATTACAGATGACAGTAATATATAGGCAAAAAGTTAGGTGGAGATGAGTGGCTCAAACTTGAGAATAGAAAACAAAACAAAGACAAGTTTCTACTTTCATTTCCTGTCTCCCAAGCAGCTGTTTACTTTAAAAAAAAAAAAAAAAAATCAGTATTTACTTTCTCCCAGCCATGCAAACATCTCTTCTGACTGGCTCTCAGGAGGCTAGGCTATTGTTTATAATGCAGACAATGACACATCACCAATATACACAGCTGCAACAGTATCTTACCTGCTGCAGGCCTGTGGGTTTTCTAATTAGGAAATCAGATTTGAAATACTATCACAATTTCAGAAAATAAAATTTAAGATATTAAAAAAAGCAAGCAAAAAAACTGAAGCCCAGCTCCTCACATCCCAGATAGTTCTGTGAAATATAGAATGTTGACTCTACAGGTGCAGGAGATTTAGGTGAAAAAATGTTGCTGCTCTGCCACCACATCACTTCCATATTAACAGAGCTAAGTGTCACAAATACATATTTTGCTAGTGCAAAAGTTGTTCAAATCTAAGAAGGCATGTCTTTCACAGAATGGAAGTTCAAAATGCTTTAGACTAAACTTTCTATTTACAGGATTTGAAAGAGCCTGCAGCATACGTTACTGCAAGTGAAAGGGAAACCATGGCTCCACAAACATTTCTTGGCAGCAAAGCTAGTTTAAACCTCATCTGCCCTAACACCACTTTCTCACATCTCTTTTCCCCCCTTCCCCAGCACTGTGCTACTCATGGAGTTTGTGAGGGGGGAAAGCACAGGGAGGAGGAGGGGTGGGATGTGATGGCACAGCAGGAGGCAGTGCCCCTGCTTCACTGCCTGTTTTGCAGGTTCAACTGAGGGCCATAAATAAATAGCTCAAGCCAACATCGCAGCCTATAAAAAGGAATCACAGCCTGGTAGCTTGCTTTCTATAAGCATAAAGTATAAGTTGCATCCACAGTGAAAAAGTCCATAAAATGTATTTCAGCACCAACAAAAGAGGACATTTCAAGTACAATTGAGAGTTTGGAAATATTCTTCTAAGGCCAGGATTTGTGGAAGTCTTCAGATTTGCTAGCTCACCAATTCTCTTTAGATGTCTCATTTATCCTCTCTCAAGCGTCACCATTAGTTCACCTAAATTCAATCTGATTAAGGACTAAGGGGAGAAGCCAGCAATATAACCACCAAAAAGTTGGCAGGAGGGACCAGAGCTCCTAAGGCAAATTTTAGCATACAGACCATTAAAGTTTTTGGTAAGTTCGCATAAACTAAAAGTCAGGCCTCCATAATACAACCCTGGTTACATTATTTGATATTTTGTATATGGTATAGCCTTCCACAGCATGCAAAAGATTACAAAACTTATTTAAATCAACATGACTAACTTGAAGCCTTTACAACATGTTGCTACTATGCTTTTGAAGCTTTGTTAAAGCAACACATATAACAAACCAGAGGCAAAAGAAGACGACAAGTCTGCATGCCTTGCACAGCACATATACATCATTCCAGACAAGTATGGCATGGGGTGATAAAACAGCTGAAACGACTTAACACACTGTTACCCCCAAAACAGCCAGCCCTTCCTGCAGCCATGTGGTTCTGGTTTCCTCCTTTAATGACAGCTCTGGTCTTATCTAGCTGAAAAGTTCCTATTTTCTTTTGTTAGGCTAATTTTCTGGATTAGCAATAGCAAAACTTGTGCACAGGAAGTGAAGGAATGCGTGACCAGAAGAGTTGCTCCCTTTGGCAGCAGCAAACTACGAGGTAAGCTTGGCAAGTCTTTCCAAACCACACCTTTATTTTGAGGAACCAGTTAAGGAAAGTCTGCTAATCATTACCTAACTCAGGAAACAAGCAACTCTGAAGATACCCACTTAACCGCTATTCAAAATCAAAGGCAAGATGATCAACAGGAGCTAATAAATTAAACAGATACACAAGGCCCAGCTAACAGACACTAACAAAGAGCAGAACTCTTAGGACACTGATGGATGGACCATTAAAAGGAACCACTCAAGCATAACCCTGAAGATCTTCAGCCAGAAACTTGGTAATTCAAAAGAAGAAAATTAGGATGTTTGAGGAGTATTGTGATAATGTGCAAAAATTACCATTGGATGTTTTGAGGAAGTATTGAAGAAAAGGGAAAGGTCAAAGTGGATGGGAGAAGAATGGTATAATGGGCGGGGAGGGGGGGAATAACACAGGCTGATTGTGTGCAAGCTGGCTGCTAGTCAGTATGCTTGTATGGTTGGACCCTGTGCCACTCTGTTGTAAACACTATTCTTACTAAACACTATTTCTAATGATTTCCTGTGTGAGTGTGCTCTCTATTCTCAGTGTGTGCCTGTACCCATTTGTTCTGCTAGCAAACTCAAGTTGGACAAGCCAACAAGTTGGAAGAAACAAGCAACTGTTGAGATCCAAGGTCTAAGACAGAGACTAGTAAAAAGCCCAGGACACAGGTACTGGAAGGGCTCCCAGGTCTTGGCAAAACACCCAGAAACATGTGTAAGCACACGTGATAAGTGAGTGAGAGTACGCGTACGTGCCACTACTGAACTTTAAACCTGGTTAGCCAGGAAGCAGGAATAGGGTAAGGCAATTTGTGCTGTTCACGTTTCGAGCACTGCTTGTGCTTTATGCGGGTTCTTACAAAGTCACTGTCCTCCTGTCTGTGCTAATCTGGCTGTGGCCAGCTGTGTCTGTACAGGATGCAAGTGTGCACGCACTCAGCCTTACTACACTTTGGGCCTGGGAAGAGCAAAAAGCAGTAGACTTGCATTTGGTGGATGAGAAGAGAAGGAATTCACTTGGTCCCACAGTCTTCTATATTTGGGAAACCTTAATAAACTCAGTAAAAAGAAACCAGCAAATCCTACAAGGCCCCTGCAACTGATGTCAGGTAGTACATATGCTGTTAAGAAAGGAAAAAGTCAATCTGACTGAACCAAAAAAATACATTGTAAGATTCTGAATGGTAGTTTTATAACAAGAAAAAACTATTACAATCAAGTACTCAGGCAAACTATGGATCGACATACCTATAAGTTCTGCAATTGCACTGAAAGGCCAGGTGTGACTGGTAGAGTTGGTATGCAAGAACTTTGGACAAAGCTGAAATAAACCACAAACAATGGCATTAGTTTGTGCTTTTCAATGATACCAAGCCAGAAAACAGTATGTTAAAGTAACATTAAATGAAGCTGTTTTGTACAACACTACCAAAAGGCTGTAATTTACTTTTAGATATTGGCATACTAACACCTTTTACAGGGAACATTAATACAGCTATTGAAGACAAAAGAGCAATACAGAATTCAGCACAGTATCATACTATATTCTGAGCATGGGTTATATTGTCATCCTATCAAACTCTATAAAAATGTAAGGAACTATTGCTATATACTGATGCTAGAGGTTACAGAACCCATCAAAGCCTTAGTTCAAATCTAGAAACAGAAGCACACACTCTCAAATGTTAAAAACATACATCTTAAACCATGAGTATTAAACTTCATCCAAAAAGTGAGCAGCACCTAATATACTCCGTGGCTTACTGTCTGATGTCATTGCTTCTTTTGCCCATATTGATCAAAATCACATGTCAGATTCTCTCAACTAGTGATTTGTGCTTTTAGCAATTTCATCTCATACATTGTATCCTCACTTATGGTAAGATGTAACCAGATGAACGTAGCCACTACTAGGATTAGCTGAGAACATGCAAATAAAGTACCTATTTAGGGGACATTATCTTATAGATGTCAGCACAAAAGTATTTTCAAGTAATTTATGAAAGCCTGGGTTCCTATATATTCACCTAGATCAAAAGACTAGGAAGACCAGAACTATATATCCATATAACTTAAGGATTTGTCAATGCAATGTTTGGCGAAATTTAACTGCTGAAACTGATACAGCTGCATTTGCATTACCACAGAGAATATCTGCAATTATACTTTTACAAGGCCTTTAACACAAAACCTTGCTAGCACAGTTATGCTGATGGCATAAAAAGCAGCACCTATGAGTACATAACGCTGGAAACAGTCCTCATACAGTGCAGTTATATCAAAAAACACAATATAATCCACATTATTATATACATAAAAGCAGAAAAACATTTGAGTAGTGTATATCCATACTTATGAAGTATAGCCATACTTCAAAAATTTTACAGAACTACTACACTGACAAGCACTTTTATATAGTTAGTAAAGTCCAAATAAAAGGAAGCAATCACTTCAAGTCTCCAAGTTCATTTATCAGCGAAAACGAATAACGCTTTGAGCAAGTTCGAGAGTGGTGAGCCAGGTACCAGAGAGGGAGTAAGGCAGTGGCAGCAGCAGCCGCCCTAGTTCAGATCAAAATAAATTGTCAAGAAACCTCACCTTGATTCTGAGGTCATAACAACACAGGACACAGCTTCTGACTGCAACTTAATCCTCCATTTCTCCATCAAGCTAGAGTACAAGTATGAATAGGCATCACATTCTTCATTGCCATCTGTGCTTTACAAATCCAATTTTATAAAATCTGGTAAATTGAGTCAAGCTAAGTCACTGTGTCCCTTTCAAATTCCTAGCAGATACTTACAAATAATTTAGAATCCAAGAAGAAAATTACATCAAGCCTATTAATGGAAACCTCACATATTCCATGGCACACAGTTAAAAGGTTCTTTCGGTTTCTTCCTCTGCCATACAGTAACTCAGTGGATCTTAAGGTCTGTATCATTCTTTTCATTTCAACCTTTTACAGTGCTGGCAGCATTTGTTCCTTTGCTTCCTAAGCTTCATGATTAAAAAATACACAAGAAACAACTGGGGTTTTTTGTCTGCCTGAAATCCCTCCTTGTCAAAACACAAACACTAACACTTAAGAAAAACCCCACCACACAGATGCACATTCAAGCATTCAGCATCTGCTCAGCTCACTGCTAAAATATTTCTCTGCTGCTAGCCTGTGAAAAACTCCAACCATACACAAGGTAGACTGGGATCTCTGGAGCTACTGCTGGCATTGTAATCTCAGTAATACAGACTTGGCAAAAAGTCCTGACTGTAGTTTTGATAAAGGCATGAACTCACAGTTGTGAGCCTCCCCTGATCACCAGACAATGCTGATGAAGGAAGGAACCTCAGCGTCACCCAACACTGACATAATCACAAATAATGTCCTTTTTTCTGCGAAACAAAGCGTACATGTGCACAGCAAGAAAATCTCTTCAGGTGTTGCCTGTGTAAAGCAACGCTTCTCCATCCTTCATTTCACTGCTGCATACTAGTGATTAACTTTGAAAACAGCATCTTAAAGAAACAGCATCTTCTAAAAACAAACACCAGAATTACGCTGACCTTCTCTGGATCACTGTTTCAAGTGGTAAGGTTTTGAGACAGGCTGGAAGGTGGTACACAGAACCGGGAACTTGTGAACAGGTATATCAAATGAGAAGATATGGGTCGGAACATAGGGACTGTAACAAATTGGTCCTTGGCTCTAATATCTCCCCCCACAGCAAAAGGCAAGCGAGTATCCCGCAGGGTAGCTGATGGGACAGTACCTCAGAGCAGACAGCACCATGCTCCTGTAAGGCATTGAAACAAGGGCACACAACAAAACCAGATTAAAAAAATGGAGAATGGTGGTTTAAGGCCATTACCTTTTGCTTCAGAGCTTACCCAGCTGTCAACAACAACTCATCACTTCCCAATGACCTCACCAGGGAATATTTAAGCCCATTTTGTCCCCTTACACTTCATTTCATCCAAGCACCACTTTAATTGGCTCATGAATAATTGAGGTTCACTAAGTACAGTAAGAAAGAGTTAGTCCCCTGGTGAACAGCCACTTTTGGCTACGTTAGCATGACTGTAGCTGAGACGATCCAGTTGCTTTGTTCACTGGGCCTAATATATTTTGTTACTAAGTGGGTTTTGCTGAGCAGTTTCATTTTTTCTCCTGAGACCAAGTGTAGCCAAATTCCTTTTGGAGATACAACCAAACCTCCCGCTCCTTCGGAGTACTAAACTGCATTAAGAGAAGCATCTCCTACAATTATGACCAGCAAATATTTAAGAATAAAGCAGCTTATCCCTCAAAAATGACAAACAGCTTCGGGAATTCAAGTTTTCCAAGAAAAGCAGAACTCTTCCACCCCTTGCAGATCATAAGGCATGCACAAATTGAATTACCACTGAACAATCTGTCTTATCTTAAAAAAGTATTTCACAACTTCTTAGGGAACAACCCCATTGCCATTTCCCTCCTCTCCCTCCCAGTTATGCTAGTCCAGTTACACGTCTGTCATGAACCACATCAGGGAGCTGATCCAAATTAACAACCATTTTTAAAATCTTATTTTTAACCTGGATCACTTCCCTGATCTGTCTCATCATGCAACTGAGCAAAAATTTCACCAGAGCAACAGAAGGAGATAAATGCCAGTGTGGGATGAGTTACCAGGCCTGCTCATACTGCCTGTGTTGTTTATACATGCTTCTGAAACTCATGGAAATATTTTGGTGAAACCCAACATACTTCCAAAGAACAGCTGCTGACAGAAGAGACTATGACCATGTATCTGTATCAGTGCATTCTTTGTATCTGTAAGAGTTCAGCTTGTCAACGTGATTTCAACTTGAGAATAATTTTAAACTCCGCAGTCTGACTTGTGATATGCAGGTTTTTTGCAAAGGCTGATTATTAACACTGATGTATTTTTTCCCCTCAAGAAGACTAATAACGCAATAAAACCAAAGGGAGACCTCCCTCCTTTTTTTTAAAAAAACACTGTTATCTAAAGAACGAAAACACTTCTCTAATAAAATATATCAAACTGTGGATTTCAAACACAAGAATTAAAGACCTGAAATGAAAGTGTAATTCTTGAACTTCAAGTAGATGACATTTATACCTAACCCCTACAATCATGGCAATTTACATTAAGGTAATTTAAGCAGTGCTGAGAATATACTAACATGCTTTTCACTCAAATGTTTTATAAGTTACTTGCTGTAATGATTCAGCTTCTTTCCACTATTCTATAAGTAACGTTAGAACCAGCTGTTTGTAACTGTAAGTGTGACTTAGATAGCTGAAGTCAGAAAGGCTTAAAAAAACATCATTTGTATTACCACAAACAAGGAAACGACCAATTAATTACAACAAAAGGACAGCAACTGCGGGCAATACTGTGACTGAAAAGCACAATGCAGCAGTGGATTTAACTGCATACACATTCATCACCCTTGTTAAAACGTAATTAGGCCTCTTGCAAAAAGTAGTCAAGATTCTGAGTTACAAGCTTCCAATTAGAGGTCACTACCTTATCAAATAGCTCCATCACCACAACAGACTGTGAAATTCCCCTCCCCCAACAACCAACCCAACCCACCCACAGACTGTAACTTCCCCTCCCGCGCAGCCTGAGCCAAACTAGCTACTGCTTTTGTGCCCAGATCGACGACGGGGAGCCCCCACGGCCCGCCACCCACCCCACCCTGGAGCTGGTGACCGCGGCCCCCCGGGGGCTCCTGCTCTTCCCGCCCCGCACGGCCGGTGGCTGCCGGTACCCGCGGCTTCTCCCCTCAGGAGAGCGGCCAAGGCGCGGCGCGCCCAGGGCTGGCTAAGGGCGCTGCCGGACACAGCACACGACGAGAGAAAAGTCTGAGGCCAGGAAGGGGGTGCTGGTTTATTTTAGGCGAAGGGCTCCGGAGCCCGCCCCTCCCAACGCTCGGCCAACAACTTTTTTTACCCGCGGACCGGCGAGGCGTCGCCCCCAGCCCGGGCAGGCTCCGCTCCCCGCTTTCACTGAGGGAAAGCAACGAGCGGTTCAAGGGGCGGCGGCGGCACGGCAGCTCCCGCGTCCCCTGCCCCCAGGCCGCTGCCTGCCCCTCAGCTGCCGCGGGCCTCGCACAGGCAGGCACCCCCGCTCCACTCAGCTGCCAGGCAGCGCCCACCCCGCGCCGCCCCCGCCGGGGGGGCGGAGGGCGGGCATGGTGGGACAGAGAGAGCGAACATCCCCTCAGGGGCTCCCCCGCCGCCGCGCGGGAACCCGCCGCCACTCACCGCGCTGAGGCGGATGCCGCCCTGTGTTTTCGCCGCCATCTTTTGTGCCGCAGCGAGCGCCGGAGCGGGGAGCGCGGAGCGCCCGTACTTCCGCCTCGCCCCCTCCCCGCACGCTTCCGGCGCCGAGCGCGCCCGCTCCCGGGGAGGGGCGGGCCTTGGCGCCCAGGCCGCGCCCCCGGCGGCGGCGCGGGGAGGAGGAGGCGCCGGCGGACCGGAGGCGGGGGTTTGCTGCCATCGCCAAACCTGAAGGGGCAGCCCTGCTGTTCTCTAGGCAGCCCCCCGGGGGACAGGCAGCGCTTTCGTGGTGCTGCCTGCCGTGCCGCGGTATGTCCCAGCACAGGTGCAGCAGGTGCCCGTGATTTTCCGCACACGCCGTGTAATCAAACGTGAGCAGCTTCTGAGGTGCAGGGTGCAGCACACAGCATCGCAAAGGACGGGCAGACCACAGAGAAGGGATGAAATCTGGAAAGCGGCTCTCACAAAGTCATTGAAACCGTGGGTCGGGGCAATCCCAAGCACAAATACAGGCTGGGCAAAGAGTGGGTTGAGAGCAGCCCTGTGGAGAAAGACTTGGGGGTATTAGTGGGTGGAAAACTGGCTGTGACCCAGCAATGTGCGCTCACAGCCCAGAAAGCCAACTGTATCCTGGGCTGCATCAAGAGAAGTGTGGCCAGCAGGTCGAGGGAGGGGATTCTCTCCCTCTACTCCGCTCTGGTGAGACCCCACCTGCAGTGCTGTGTCCAGCTCTGGGGCCCCCAACATAAGAAGGACATGGACCTGCTGGAACAGGTCCAGAGGAGGCCACGAAGATTATCAGGGAGCTGGAGCACCTCCCTTATGAGGACAGGCTGAGAGAGTTGGGGTTGTTCAGCCTGGAGAAGAGAAGGATCCAGGGAGACCTTATAGCACCTTCCAGTACTTAAAGGGGGCTACAGGAAAGGTGGGGAGGGACACATTATCAGGGAGTGTCGGGATAGGACGAGGGGCAACAGCTTTAAGATGACAGAGCATAGATTTACATTAGATATAAGGAAGAAATTTTTTCCTGTGAAGGTGGTCAGACACTGGCACAGGTTGCCCAGAGAAGCTGTGGCTGCCCCCGCCCTGACAGTGTTCAAGGCCAGGTTGGACGGGGCTTTGAGCAACCTGGTCTAGTGGAAGGTGTCCCTGCCCATGGCAGGGGGGTTGGAACTATGTGATTGTTAAGGTCTGTGTGAGCCAACACAGGCAGGATGCAGGAATTCCCACATAACCACGGATGAAATGCAAAGAGTAAATTTATTCTTGTTACCTCACGACTTGGGGAATCCCTGCAGCAGCACCTGGGCAGAGGCATGCAAAGCAGGGACACAGGCACCACAGAGTTTGGTCCTTGCTAGCCAGGAAGAGGAGAAGAAAGAAAAGATCTTGAACCTGCTGCTTTCGCCTGTATGTATCGGGGATTTTCACAGGAGTAGTTTTCCACCGTGCTTTGATCTTTCCCACAGGAGGCCAGGAATCTCAAGGATGTTTGATAAGGTGCCTCTGAGTCTATCACAGGCCTAGGTTATCTAAACGCAGACATTCTACCCATCAAGCACACAAAGCCGAACAACAATTAGTATGATATATGTGTTTTTTGACATCCCAGCTGCAAGTTACTTCAGCATGTTTACAATCCTCCTTGCCAATCTTCCTTTGTATTCCCACAA
The DNA here is from genome assembly GCF_031877795.1 of Strix aluco. Lineage (NCBI taxonomy): Eukaryota > Metazoa > Chordata > Aves > Strigiformes > Strigidae > Strix > Strix aluco. The sequence goes on along the minus strand of NC_133932.1, from coordinate 36,044,463 downwards.
GGCCCCTTCCAACCCAAACCATTCTATGATTCTATGAAGCCATACTTCTCTCACTTTAGATGTTCAAGCTCAGTTGTACGGAATTTTTCTTCCTCCCAACTAAAAAGGTAGTACTTTCAGGGCATTTGCCCTGAACATAAAAATGTACAGACTGAAGTTTGGAAAGCTCTGGTACACAGAGGAAGCATTATGCAACAGCACTCCCTAATTTGCTGGGGAGAGGTGCTTTCTCCATAAGGGGATCAGTGCCTGTCGGTCCATCAGAGATCTCCTGACACTGCAGCGGCAGCTTCCTCCATCTGCTCCATGTGGTTCTTCCAGACACACAAATCCAGAAAAGTTTTCCCAAGACCACAGGACTGGGATCTCAGGGTGGAAAGTTTAGGAATGCAAAAGATAGGGACGTAAGAGCTGGAGCAATAGGGGCTGGTGAGGAGGGGGTTAGTGAGGTGGTGGCGCAGTTGTTCCCTAGGCGTGTGTAGGAGCTAGCACAGACTAGCACTGAGCCGCTGCTGCTGGGATCTAAACTGAGGTCTATGGAGTTCTGTACAGTGCCCTCACCCATTGAAAGTGAATTTGAGAGCTTTTACAGAATCAGGTAAAAATTACAGTTGGTGAGTGAGCAGTAAAGGTAGTCTGAAAAATGATAATTGCATGTTAAAAGGTATTTCAAAATAACATTTAATATCATTAGAATTGCATTCAAATATAGTATCGAATACACTTAATCATTACTTAATGCCCTGTATTTTAAGTTCTGCTGTTCTTTGGCAGTTATCTTGGTTGCACCTACTATGATTTTCCTTCAGGAAAATGAAATCCTTCTGAGTATTTAAATATGTCTCCCTCTGTGTATCATTCACTGTGACTATGCTATCTCAAAGGTGAAGTATCCGAAAGAGAAAACTAAGCTTGGTTATTTTGAAAACAAGCAAAGAACTATACAGTAAAGCAAAGGCATTTTCTCTCTTGTTTTTGATACTGAGTTCTAGGTAAAAGTTTGTCAGATTCATCTACAGTTAACTTATTCTGCTTTGGCAGTACCAGTGTTAGAGCAGTACAATCCTCCTTCACGTGGATTTAACAGCAGTAGCATAAGTAAAATGACTACAGTTAGCCCCATATAGAAAAGGAATAAAGTTACATTGCTAGAGGTACCATTAGGCCTATGTAACTGTGCCCCTCCACCACCCAAGTAGGATTTTTTTTAGTTAGAGCCCTTTACCTCCTTATTCACATGCTATTTATAATGATAGATCTGCTTATATACTAAATTTTAAAGAACTTTTTTCTTCTTAAGATTTAGATTCTGCAAGTCATAAATATCCGAGGCCATTTCAAGCAGCCATCTGCAGAACCACAGGACAAAGGTAAGTGTATGAAGGCAGAAGTTAGAAGCAAGTGGTATTTTTGTAGAAGGTAAGATCATCCTCGAGACTTATACAGATCTAAGTTACAGATTTCTGTTTTTAAAGTTCACCACCACAGCTGAGGAGGAAGTGACTGATGTCCGATCCCCCGCACATCTGACGTACAGGCAGCCAGAATGGGACATACCCTTTTTCAAGGGGAAGGATGACAAAACCCTCAATCTAAATAACTGGTTCACCACCTCCAGTTAGCGATGAACCTATGTGAAGACACAGGTTTGTAGCTTGTGGGAGAATGTAAAACAAAAGGTTTGATGTCCAAAAGTTGTCTTAGATTTTAATAGCCTGTTTGACAGCATATCATCAAGATTTTAAGGGAAATAACCAAGTATGGAATGCAACCACCAGAAAACTGAAAGTAAAACTACCAAATCATCTTGAGTATAGCAATAGTCTCTTTAAAAATTACTGAAGATATATAAGTAATGAACACAAACATTTTAAAAATATCCTGTTTCAGTCTTCCAGTAATGCTCTAAAAGGATAACTTTTCACTTATGCTCATTCCAACAGCATTAGAGATCATTAATAAATTATATCAATACAAATAATTCTTAGTGACTACACAATATTACACTTCAGTCTATCACTTTCCTTAACTGTAAAAATGCAGAGAAGCTATTTAAGTTTAGCATAACTATTATACTATTACCTTCATAGAGCATTACAGTACTATCATAATAAAGCAATTTTTCAGTGTTTCATTATTTTAGTTTATAATGCAAAGATGAAAACTTCATATATCTGTAGGTAAAAACCACTGCAGAGTAGCCTTCCATGTTTGTCGTGTGAGTTTTGAAAAAAATTAATCCCTGACCTTGCAACCTGGTGACATTAAACCACACATTTTGTATGTCCTTTTTAATTAGCAAAAAACAAGAGTGGTGAATTCCAGTACCCAGAACATTTGCCTCAGTTGTGATGTTCCATAACTCAAGCACATACCAGCCTACAGGTATATCTTACAAAACCAATTTTTCTGGAGGCAAAGGTGTTTAAGAAAAACCAGAACAGACAAAACTTTTTACCATGAAAAATAAGATAAACCTCCCCTCCCAGACAAATTGGCATTGCAAATTCAGTCAGATAATCCACTAAATATGAAAATTCAATGGAGTCCATCTCCTCATTTAAAAAACATTCTACTATGCCTTTTGTTGTATGTGTTGCTACAATGGTGCTTAACCGCTGGCCATCAGAAGCCTCCTTCAGACATGCAGCTGTGCTGTTTGGTGGTAGAACTAATTAATCCCTGTCTCCCACCTCCTGGGCGGTGGTAGCAGTGCCGTTCTGAAATAAGCTGCACCTTGAGCATTACTGTAGTCATGGCGCTGTGATGATCTCCCTACCTCTTTTAACACCTTGGAACAGCCAAATATATTATTTTCTATAAAAAGTGTTCTTTAAAAAAAAGAATTTTATTTTCATTTTAATTGGGCTGTTGGTATACAGTAATTTATATCTTTACAGAATTATCTTCATTTAGTTGCATTTCAGAAGTTGCAAAGTGACCTTAGTCACTGAAAGAAGTTTTTTAAATAAAAAAAATCAATTAGAGTATTTTTAGTCAATTAATTAAAATAAGAACCCCTCAAATAATGTAAATTACAAAATGTTAGTGCATAGGTATGTCTTTTATGCATGTTTTGTCTTTTATTTAGGAATCACTAATCCTGAAGAATGCTGTTATAGTACAGAGTTGAAATTACAAACATGGTAAGTCTGCAGTTATTTGCACAATGCTAAGACTTATAAAATACATCTGTTTGAAGTTTAGGTGATTTGTATAGAAGTTGGTAAGTTTTAGGACAAGTTAAAGAAAGGAGAAGTAGAAGCAGGCTTTAACCTCAGGAAATGGCTTATATGCAAACTGACTGTACACTGACATGCAATATTAGCTTTTTCTTAAATTTACTTTTAGAACATAGTTCCAAAAGCAGTTTAAAATACATACTTGAGAAGTTACTGGATAAATGGTACAGTTGCTACTTTCACCAAGTCAAAAATATTCTTCCTTTATTTACAAAATCTCTTTAATCCTTCACATTGAAAACAAGTAAAAGAATACAGTAACTATGATAAATTACCACTAAACTGTACTTTTTTGTTTCTCCCACAGGAACTGAAGAATCCTGCTTTTTAACACCAACTCAGAAGCTTGGATTATTGAAGAGCACTCCACAACTGCAGGAAGAAAACCCAAAATGTAGTTTCAAAACTGGGGAAAAAAGAAGAGAATTTCAGTAAAGTTTTCCCTTTTTTCGCTATTTATTCACCGCGAGCCAAGTGTCCAACGTGTGGCTTAACTTTCCATGTTTTCAAGGAAGTCACATTCAACACTCTCTTCAAGCTGTTGCAAGATCTTTATGCCATTACTGCCAACATAGTCCACAGAGAGAGATGCAGAAGTATGTGAATTCTGGGATTCACTCCTGCTTGTTGTAAACGCGCAACAGAGAGTCTTGAAGAAGGGCATAAGCTGGGTGATGCTAGATACAGAGCGGAAGTTCAAAAGAGGAAATTTGTGCTTCTTGGAAATTCCCTCAGTGTTGTTTGTTTCCTGTAAACAAACAAACAGGGATTTACTGAAGGTTTTGCATGAAGAAACAATGTTGTTATGGCTTGTCTGAACCCTGTACTATACACTTTTTTCATACTAAGAGATCCACAACCTACAACGGTATCACAATATAAATGGTAGAGATGGTATACTGAGTTACTTCCGTATTTGGATTCAAGGTTCCATTAAATGAAAGTCTCAGAAGTTCAGAACACTGCAAATTTGAACTAGCCTTCAGAATTAGATATCAAACAACAACAGAATACAGAGATATCTCTGATAAACACTAATGCCCCTATTTCCTTTTCTGGAAGAATTAATATGAAACTTTAATGGTAATTTAAAATGCTATTATGGTAAACTTTTTTGACGAAGCAAGCATGCTCTTTTTTATAAATACTGGTCCTGTCTGAGATAAATTGTTTTCACTGGGTGGTTGTGGGCAGATTTAAGGGAACAACAGGAAAACTGTCTGTTGTTCCCTTGCACTCAAAAGCAATCTGACACCTTCAAGACATATATGTGAAAGCAGGCAGATAATTTCTAAAAGCCTCTAATTTCTAAAAGCCTCATTAATTTTATTAGAATATCTAAAAACCTCTTGCCTAACTTAATATCTTGTCACTTGTTTAGAAAAGTAAGTTAATGGATTAAAAAAAAAAAAAAGATTCAAGTGAAACATTCTTTCTTTACCCCATATCTCATCTTCAGCAGATCCATGATTCTTATAATGTGTGGTTTGCATTCCTGGTGATTTTCTACCAGATGAGAGGTCACAGTAGATGACTCTGTGTCCACCTCTGGGACAAATGCCCATTTGTACCTGAAACAAATGGATTACTTGATAGGAAGACAGGGAATAAAAATCCTTGTTTGGATCATACATAGTTTAGTAGAGCTCTGGTTTGTTTACAGAAAGAGCTGTCATAACTATAATTTTATGCTACTACCAGAGCCAAACTTAATGAACAAGGACGTTACTATCATGTCAGTATTTCAGTGCAGCTGGCTCCAAAATAATCCCGAGTGTGTGCAAAAGGAAAACAAAGAACAGTCTCCATCTTCCTCTTCTCCCAGTTTCTCCAGGTTAGAGAACCTCCTAATGAGGATGGTGAAATCCTCCTACACTGACAAATGCCCCAAATTACATTTGTCTAAGTATCAACATTTGCACTTCTGATGGCAAAATTAAGTCTAGAAGAAAATCAATCTGGAATTACTTTAAAGGATAAGAATGGTAACAACCTGGAGAACAGGTAAGTAATTAGAGGACTTACATTTGAAACAACTGCATCCTGTCAGGTGGAAATGAAAGTGCTGTGTCCAAAAACTTACAAGCTGATAAGTACAAGGAAAGCTCATTCTGCTGTATGTCAGATCCACTGCCATCACCTGAAACTTTCTGTTTGCTTATTTTGCTGTTGCTCCTGTGTTAGTTACAATTAAGAAACATACCATTAAAACATAAAACCACTAAATGTTTTTCATTCAGCAAAAGAGAAATGTACACATTTACACAAATGAGCACTTGCACTTATGCACAAGAAAACCTATTTTTATTCTGCATGAGTACTATGATTAATATAAAAGGCTGTTAGAAGAAAAAGTAATCTAAAATATTTTTTAAAAATGGCAACATGTTAAAATATTCAAATGCTGACTTAGCACCTCTTCTATTTTTGTATGCAACTAATAAGTGGTACTTAAGTTTTTTGAACATATTGCTATTTTAGCTATCCTGTTGTCTCCTCCCTATCCCAGAGAATTAATTAATTAATTAAAAAATTGCAGATAGTGAACAAGCACAATCATTATCAGGTTTCCCAAGTTTTCTATCAGACAAATGGTAATTCTTACTTTGATGGTTCATCTTCCTCAGTTAAATCTTCTTCCAGCTGTAGAAATGTCTGAATCTTTAAAGAAATAAATTATTTATGGGATGCTGAAATGTTCATACAACTCAATCACAAAAAAGATATGCTTCATGTAGTATAAGGAACTTAATACATAAGGACTCTTAATGTACTCTTATGACTTGCTACAAATTAACAAATCATGCAAGAGATTACAGTAGCAACAACAACAAAGTTAATCAACAAGGTATTTCCTAATGACAATGTTAATTCTTTTCCCAAATTATAAGCCTACTGCGAAACTATGAAAACATTTCCTTTTTCAAACAAGGGGTGTATTTGGGAGGAAGAAAAAGGTGAAAAGGGACAAAACACAAACTAATTAGTTTCAAATAACTATTTATTCCTTACCAATTCAGTTACCATAATTGGCCACAATGAGGTTAGATGCTGAGGAGAAATCCTTAACAAAAGAACCCTGAAGAAGAGAAACATCTGTGCAGCAACTATAGAAGTCTGCCCAACACGGAGGTTCTCGGTCAATCGTTCTGAAATAAACATTAAAAAGGTAAAAAACCAACCAACCAAAAAAGAGTAGTATTTTCCTAAACATGTGTTGTTTCAGAAAATAAAAAATGTAGAAGCTGGCAAAACAAAATTTGTGCTTTATCACCGGTTTGGGGTTGAGTCCCTTGCACTCTATTAACAAAACTGTGATTCAGAAAAAGTCCGTAGACATGGTGGTTTTATACTGGGCAAAATTTTGTCAAAACTGACATTTAAGGAGAACAACAACAGTCCAAGAGTGTCTGGAAGATTGCCACAAAATAATCATGTTTCCAGTTATATTTCCAGACCAAAGGCTTTGAAACCTGGATTCCTGTCTCCCTCTTAATGAGATTATTTATTTGTTAGAATTCAGAGATTCACAGCATCGTAAATTTTGTTAAAAACTTTTTAAAAATTGAAGTATGTGTTGGAAAATCGGTGACATTCCTTTCTTACACAATTTATGTATGTGTTACAGCTGAAAAAAAAATAGGTGAAATTAAAAATCTTACCTTGTATTAAGGGAAGATAGAGATGATACTGATCAATCTCTCCACTAAAGACAGCAAAAGCTTGCCGCTTTAACAACATTGCTTTTTGCTCAAAACTTGGGTACAGTTTTAAGGCGCTGCTCTGCATATCTGTAACAGAGATAAGTATTACCTACCCTATAAAGACTTCTTGTGTTTTGGGCTGAAAACAATTCCTATGTTCAGAAATATTTTGAAAAGAAAAACTCTCTTTAGGTCTACTAATTGGAATAATAAATTGGTGTTGATCCAGATCTGCTCACGCTAGCAGAAAAATTATATATGAAAGAAGCACTGCAGCTCCAATGAGGCCATCCAGTATTTTGAACCCCTGTTTCTGCCCTTATGTTCATGAATCTTCCCCTCTTTTCAGTCTCCTAAATCCATAGATCTCAGAGCTTTAAGACTTACTGAGAAAAAAAAGGAGAAAGTTTAAAAATACATATTGTTAAAATAAAGTGCATTATGAATTAATCTTGCACTGTAACCCTTCAAATATTGTTTTAAAAGACCTGAAAAAGAGACTAAAGCTGCTTTTTCTTTTGAAGCTTCATACAAATTTAAGGGGCTCTATCCCACCCCTTCACCCACTTTCTTCTATACTCTCCTCAAGCCTGAATTAGAGGCCAAAGCATGTTGCTCAAAGGTTTGCTGTACTGGTGCATCACATTCCTACACCTCGATGCCAATATACACACACCTGAAAAGTTAGCCAAAGTCTCCTTGCTTTCTAACAGGGAACAGCTGCAAAAGGTCACAGTTCAGTAACTTAAAATTATAGCAAAATGTGAATGCAGGAGTTCAATTAGCATTTCTAGAACAAAAATACTTATGGGGTGTTTTAGATGTGACCAAAATACAGAATTAACTTAGCACAGCTTTTAGCTGTGAATAAAGTTGACAACATACTCAATTATGCAAATACATTGTCTGCATTTTATCGATACTTTAGTATATTAAAAATGTACCCAATAGCTCAAATGCAAATAGATTTCAAATTAATGTAGAAATAAGTTATCAGTAGCTGATACTTACTCATCAAATCTTTAAACATAGTTTTCTCGTGTGTTAGAAGATGATCAATAATGGATCTCCAACTGAATAAGATATAGAAGGAATTAGGTAACCAGAGAAAGCTTTGGTATAGATTCACCTCAAAAAATATTTTGGTCAAACATTTCGTACAAGGAAACAGTTTCCAAATGGTATTCAATATGCAGACTCTTATCTGGTTTAACTCACACTGCATTCTAGGTCCTCCAGCTCTACTGTATGCAGCTCCCTAACCACTAAAGGGAATATCAGCATGAGACAAGTTTATTCTTCTGCAGTATAATGAAAACTTCAGTGCTTATAATGCATTAGTAGAGTTAGTTGTTGAGACCCATTTTTATCATTATTACATTCTGTAAGAAAGTGCTAAACAGAATTTTCTTTCCAATACTAGCCATTCTCCTTTAAAGCCTTTCTTTGCAAATTAAGATAGAATCTTGGAGTGCTGCAATCTCATGTCTTACTGAGTGCATGAAGTGTCCATCTGGAAGAAAGCTGGATCCATATACAACTCGACAACTTCCTTTTTCCACGCTCGCTTGGTATAGGCATATCCACTCAATGAGCTGAGCAACTGAGCACCAGCACGAAAACTCGGAATGTTGTAGGCACTGGGGGAAGAGAACAATAGTGATAAATATATATATTTTTTAAGTGAAGTTTATGTAACCAGAAAATTAACTCTGGGGTTCCCCAGAACTTCTAACCAAATTCTCTCAGTAACAGGCTATGTCAACATTAGCTCATAACTTGGAGCAGCAGCAGAGCAGTAGATCAAAAGAGTTTGTGCAGAAACTCCTCCCATTTCCAGTGTACCTGGTTTGGAGAGATATTTTCAGATTAGATGTATCACAGTACTGCCTGTCTCCACTACAGACGTGGTTCAAAACTTCCTCAAAAGTTTCCAATAAGCTTTGAATTCTTGTCAGCAGCCCCCTTTGGAAGGTACTACACTAGACTTCATCTGTCACCCAGGTAACATGCATCAGTTCTCATGTCATCACCTGTATAAAAATCTCACACATAAGCCTTTTTCTCCTTCTGCTGCCCTATGCACCATGCCACCACAAATCTGGACACCATGCTCTACAAGGCGCAGTAGGAAAGGAGCATGGGGCTCAGGTCGAAACTGGTAGGAGCAAGGTGAAGAGACTGCATGAACTGTTGCTTGTCCTCTGGCACCTCAGTTTCACTGAAGACACAGATGCCAAGCAGCATCCTGCTACAAATCCTTGCTACGGTAACTGCTTTGCCCACAGCTGAAAAAAGGTTTCGGATTGGTGAGGTGGTGCTCAAACTGGCAGGAATGTGACTTTTGGTTGAGAAGGGATGCTGTCAAGGTCCTCTGTTGTGAGGTGGCACCACACCTTCACAGAAGGCTTCAGCAGCCCCTGTGTTTTCAAGGGGGAGGCTATTGCTTTTTTGTGGAGCCCTGCAACCAAGCTCCTGCCAAGCTGGGGAGGACAGGGGCATGAAGACAGTCTTGGAGGTTATAGTCCAACTGCTGAGCAGCACATAAGAGCAACATGAAAATCATCCAGCACATCTTTGGGCCTGATGGAGGCTTCACATTCTTAACTAGTAACCATCTCACTATGGTTATGGCTATACAGCTGAGATGGACTGCTGGCCTTGCCAGGCTGACACTGGAGAATCATCAAGGGACATCTGTAGGCATCTCAGCAACTTCATCAGGACTCTGAGGCTTATGTCTTTTGAACCATCTGTCAGATCAAAGGGGATGGTAGTATAATCCTTTCAAGTTAAAAAAAAAAAAAAAGCCAGCTGACTCCTGGCGTTCAGATCTCCATTTGCATTGCAGAAGTCATTATTTATCCCCTGTACCAGTTCACATCCTGACAGCAGTGCTGTCCATGCCAATTTTAACTGTGCATTTCCACACACAGGGCAGAGATGGAACGAGTGTTTGGCTTGCAGCCGCTGGCTCACAGCAGGCCCAGCACAGCAGGGTGACAACAGCATTCCAGAAACAGTTTCAGTGGTGTCTGTATGCAGTCTTTTCAATATCTTCTGCAAATGGTGAGGGTATCAGATATGTGTGCATGATGGTATATGCCCTGGTCAACAAGAGTGACATACACTCAATAGATCAAGAATCTGACTGACTTGGTTAGGGTTGAAGTAGGTAGAAGACATTGCAGTAGATACAATGAAAAATGCACAAATATAATGAATAGAAAAGAATAGCTTCCCAGAATTTCTCTGCATCATTTTTAATCAATCCCCCTTGAGAGGGAGCATGGAAATGTCTTCCACCCCTGCTGCACCCTGAGGCTTGCTGACTTTACTTGCTCAGTTCCCAGCGACACTCAACCCATCATCCCCTTTAGGCATGCTTGATTACTCTGGTTATATCTTCCCTGACTCTCTACACCTTTTTTTTTTCTCTTTGCTGTATATCAGCTCATGGTTTTGATTGTGACCTAATAACGCTTGAGACAATCTCCCTTCCCTCCCTGACCCCTGCGAGCTGTGGGTGATGCTCTCCCACACCTCAGTATAGATTGTTCTGCTCAGAAAAACGTAGTAGCCAAAAGGTGGCAGCCAGGAGGAGGGGAAGCCTGACACCTGCTACAGCAGGAGCAGCTGCAACTCAGATAAGCAGAACTGGGGGCAAGCAGGGAAGGGAAGAAGAGGGTTGCTTCCTGCCACAAAGGAGGATTTGCCTTCTAAGAGATCTGTGAATAGCACTGGGAGAAACGGGGTGGGGAGGGGATGCCTGAGAAAGGCTGAGGAAGCAGGACCAGCTGATAAGGCCCTGGAAGATAGAAGGAAACCCACACAGAAAGGAAACATTCTCCTCTCCCTCCTCCTGTCCCTGTGGGAAAGGGGTTATACTGTTCAGCTGACAGAGGATATCATCCATCTCTCCCATACCTATGCTTTTGGCTGAAAAAAAATGCAGAGTGTAGGGAGATATTGTACTCTTTCTACTTCATGATGGGTCCTGTGACCTGTCCAGTGTTCTGCGGCCCCATCCCACAGCCTCTTTCCATTACCTAACATACACAGAAAGGGGAGCTTTAAGTTAAGGCCAAAAACCTAGATGGGAGAAACACCTATAGCTAAACAGAAACAGCTGTCACAAAGCCCAAACAACAGATTTCAGTTCCTGGGGGAAATACAGCTCATACCTTACCAGAATGGAAAAAGAGGAGAGGACAAACACAACCATGTATGTTCCCCTGTGGGCCAACAGGGTCCATACAGACACATAATTAACAGAATTCGGCCAACAAGGCCAAACTAGCACAATGCTGGTGGGAATGGAGAGGGCAGGAAAGGGCCTTATAGTCTCCATGCCTCTTACTAGATCTCACCCTTCCAACCTGACTTGCACACATGGATGGGGGCTCTGCTGTCCGCACAGCCATCAGCCATGCAGCAGGCAGAGCTGCTTCTTCCAGCAAGTGCCCAACAACCACCACTGCCAGGGAAGATAGTTCAGTGGTCCTCCTGCTGGGGCTGTCCTTCTCCCATCTCTTCAGAGCCTCCTGCTCCCAGGCTTTTGCCAGTCTGGTATCATGTGAGCCATGTCAGTCATGCTCAGCATCCTGCAGATGCCTTTCCACTACAGCTTCCATCATCTTCCTCTCTCTGCAGCACCATCTTGGCCTCTGGGTGCTCAAAGGTAGCCCCGTGGGGTGCGTACTGCCTCCTGCCCACAGTGGCATGGGAACAAGGAGGAGTGACATCCACTGCAACTCCCTCCTCGCAGGACTCTGTGGAGGAGAGAAGAGCAAACTCATCAGTCCCCGAGTGCCTTTTAGGATACATGATAGTTTCTTGTCTGTGGCCTTCCTCCTCCTAGCTTCTGGTTTTCTTCAAGGAGCCAAGATTAAGGCTTTTGAGCACAGAGAGGACCTCCTGTCAGTGTGTGCTCTCAATGTGCTCCATGCCATGCTCCTGCCTGCCCAGACCAAGGAATAACCTAGGGCTGTGTGCTTGAGGGGACATGCAACAGTATGGGATGTCCCTCTACCTGCAATCAATACTCAGAATCCTCAACACAGACGTTTGCTGGATAAGGTTAGGACATGCCATGGATTCAGAGCTCTGTGAGCAGCAATGACATGTCAGTAGACGTGACAGTGTCCCTTTTACTCCTAAAACCATGGGAGATGCATGGCCCCAGCTGAGTGCCCGCAGCAGGCTGTCTGCCACAACCAGGGACAAGGGCAGTACCATGCTTTGTGCCCTGTGGAGTCGAAGCCTCGCAGGTGAGGCTGCATTACTGATGCCCACTGCCAGTGCCTGGGCAACGGTGGGACAGACAGTGATATTTGTGGCTTATTTGTATGCAAAGCAAATTGAGTGTCACCACAACACTCCATGGCTCCTCAGTTAAGAGACTGCTTTATGCTCTGAATAAACGCTGCCGGCACCAGACCATCAGCCTGCCCTGCCTGGTGGGGAAAAGACCCTGGCAGCATGCTCTTACCGCAGGAGCCTGGAGGGGGCTGCATTATCCCCAGGTGCTGTGCACACAGCTGAGCCCCAGCCTGGCCCGAGGCAGGCCCACGGGCAGAACCCATGGTTTCTGAAACAGGTGACTGATACATGGAAGATTTATATCACATCTCATGGTTCCAGGGCAACTTCTTCTAAAGACAAAGCAACCTTTGCGGTCAAAGCAATGATTCATAGAGCTACGCTACTGGTCTGAACAAAATACCTTAATTTCCACCAAAAATGAAAGCATTAATTAATTCACTCACAAAGTCACCATTAAAATGAACATCTGTACACATACCTGGGTTTTAACCAACAGCTCTCCTGAAGCCAGCTGTGGTGTGGAAAGGAGTCTGTGGATGAAAAGGGTCCACGGATGTGCCCCTGGCCAGATTGTCCTGTAGGGTTCAGGGACAGTATGCACCCCTCTAGATACTACTGCATGGTGATCCTCAGACTTGAGTTGAAATGGGCTGCAGGCTTGGCGGTGAGCAGGTACTCGAAGATTTCTTCCAGCTTTCTGCAGTGGACACATGTCTGCTGTGCTGTTCCTCATCTCTGATTGCTGTTCTGGTCTTCATCCAGACTACCAACAAACTTTTGATCACTTCACAGGAAAGACTCAGCAGTGGCACTGTTTCCTTGTCACCCTTCTTCCCCAACAGGCAGAAAAGGTTGGCAGAATTGGCAGAAATTGAAAAGCAATGATAGTAAAGGACAATAAAAGCAATAGCATTCAGCAGTGGAGAAAGGCAACAGGGCAGATAAAATAGCAAGGGATGACATGTCAGAAGAAACCCAGAAGGATAAGGAAGAAGCAGCAGAAAGACAGGTATCAGTTGCAGTGAACAGCTAAGGGCCCGCAGTAGACAGAAGCAGTAGGGCAGGATAACTTGGCTCACAAGAACAGCTTCAGGATGTCCCAAGTTTGACAGCCTTCTGCTGGCACATCTGGTACGTATGAGCAAGATCTCCTCACAGCAGTGCAGTCAGGAATTAGCGAGCCTTGATGGGTCACTTTTGTATAGCAGCTTCTATTAGTTTCCTCCAAAAGGAATTTAGTTCATGCACTAAAACTGCTTGGCATACCGATCCAGCTTTTCATAAATGGAGACAAATCAAGAGATTCACTTCAAAACTACACTACTGCTCTAATTAAATTGCTAATGTTAACGTAGTCACCAAGTATTATCCTGAATTCTGATCACCCATTGCAGGAAAAAGAATGGTCAGGAAAAACACTCTAAAAGCACAAAACCACAATTTAATGCAGAACATGGCAATGTCTCTAATGCTGCAAACATGTGGTATGGCAGGGTTGACAGACTACTCTTAGATGTCTATGATAAGAAGGGATTTAGCATTATTAGCATAAACTTATTGGAAATGTAAGATAATCCTCCCAAAAGGGAAGTTTTGTATTACCCTACTGCGGAGGACGGGTCATCATTCAAGCTGTAAGATCACCAGAAAACTAAGGCACAGAGAATTTAGAACAGCTGACAGGCTCAGTGACTCTTCAGCTAGCAACTTGGCAAAATAATTGTTACAAAATCCTACCGGCCCAAATACCAATTAGTTATGCTCATTACCTGTGCTCTTCCAGTTGGGAGGCACGTGTGTGTGAACAGCAGGAAGAGGGTGGTGAAACATATTCCAGAGGTTTATTTTAACTAACTGTGCCTCACTCCTTAGGTCTTCCACAGTGAGTGGAGAGAGAAGCTCTTCTGTTGTGTGATTCAGGACAGCAGTGTCTGAGCACAGGAGCTTTACAGGGCTAAGGTTTGTAAAGGAAGTTGCCCTTCCTTGAGGAAAATTTCACTTGTTAATGAGAATAAAATGAGACTTTTTTCCTAGGGCAAAAGATCAACTGTATGGTACAGGAAGGGGAGAACATACTTCTCTGTCCTATACAGTTAGCAACTAAATTAGAAAATTATTTATGTGAGATTTTGTATCTCAGGTCTCCAACTCTTACAATTCCCCTTGGCTATTAAGCACTCCTGAGAAGAAGAAAAAACAAAAGTCTTACAGTGTGGTCAAAAAAATCAGATGTAAGAAAAAGAACATGTGCAGAGAGAGAAGTCACCTGTGATTGCGTAGATAAGGAAACACATAATAAAGCAAACGTGAAATCAATGGCACAGCTTTCTCCTTCTCGTCGCTCCGGTAAACCATGTCCAAAAGAGAAGCAAGAACCTTAAAAATGAAAAGAATGTCTCTTACAACCTTTAGTTGGTATTTCTGACAAAAGGGGAAAGCATGCCATACTTCAGGCTAGAATGTGTGTGCACATGGGATGCCTCAATAAAGATATAAGCTCCCATTTAATCTACCAGACAAACCTATGTATTACTCTGCTCAATAATATCAATAAACAACCATCTCACAGATGAGAGCAACAACTACAAAACTGTTCCTACTTACTTCCGCAAGGAGAGAAAGAGCTTGGACACTGTATATTGAAGGAGCAGAGGCAGAAACCATTGAGGATGGCGCCACTGAGGTATCTAAAAGAGGCAAAATCATTTAGTTTTCCCTTTGGACAAGACATGTTTAAATTTTGCTGTTTGCTAATTTTCTTTCCAAACAGAACTGTTATTTGCATATTGGTATTACAGTGAAATGCTTCTGGGCATGTTGCCACAATGACATACCTCATGCCCCATGCTGTTCTGTCGCATGTATTGCATGCACCTGCAATATGTTTTCCTCTGTATAATACACAACCTGCTTAGGTTGACATTGGAGGATAATGCACACTTTCGGTTTTACATTTTGTCTGTATTACTCCCTTCTTATGCAAACCACACACTATCAAACACCTTGTAATCCTCACTGACTTAAGCAGAAGAGAAAAAGCGGTGGAAAGTCAGACAAAACCACATTACCGTTCACATCTTCAATGCTGAAGTCATCTGGTAAAATCTGAGGCTGAGCTTTCACTTCTAAGTTCCGGCTCAGCCAGCTAGTCTGTTCCAGAGAAGAACCAGCAACAGTCCCTACAGCCTCCAAGATTTTTTGAGTCACCTCCTATAACATAACAAGACAATGTGGCATCAGTTGAAAGCCATCACCACTCATCCAATACACCGAAGTCCTCTTTATATGGAACATGTCAGGAGGATCAGAAGTAGGCGCTTCTATCTCTTAGAAACATAAATACTTCTCTGATTTAACTATCTGTGCTCTCAAGATAACCAACTACTGCTCACTTCAAATAAGAACAGACAAGAGAATGAGAAGGAAAAACTTTAAATTAGCTTATCATAGAGGTTTTAGTCATGATTTCCCATGTAAGCCATTACCGTTAACAGAGTGTCAATTGGGCATCAGTCCTGCCACACTTTACACATAAGCTGTCATCTGTCAAAGACACGATCAGCCAGTCACTCTAAGGAAACCAAACCCCAAGTATCCAAAGCAAAGCAGAAGACACTTGTGAAGAGGCTGTAAGGTGATAACATGGCAAAACTGTCTTTTAATTATTATTATTATAATTTTGCTGGCCAGTCTCTGAAGCAGAAGTGAAGACTTAATTTCTCTGTTGGCACACTAAAGTAACCATAACACCGCCTCACCTCATAGGTAGCAATTACATTGGCTCAGAGCCAAAACCACCCATGTGGGTAGTGCTTAAACTGTTCTGGTGAAATCACAGTCAGCATAGGAAGAGAATCCTGCTCTACTCCACCCCTTCTTTACCCAAAAGGTGAGCTGACAGTAATTTATGTTGCCAAATGCAGCTATGAGCTTCAAGGGTAATTAAGCTACTAATTTTCCTAGATAGCTTTGAGATTTCAATACTTACACACATGATATGAACTCATGACATCACACTTGTGTTATGATTTAAATTCTAAGAAAAATCATAAAATTACCCAAGGAAAACAACTTTGAAAAGTCCATAGTTACCACTGTGATTTCATGCATTTTTGACAAAATTTTGTTAGAGACATTCTGTGCATCACGTCTCTCATATTTGAGTCTCCCATATTTACCAGGCCTAGGCCACAATGTGTGGATGCACATTTACACATTCTAAAAGCACAGGTAAATTCAGATACAAAGTATAGATCAGGCCATCTCCACTTTTACTTAGATGTACAGTGCCATATTTATGAACTAAAAGGTATACATGTATATACCGTACCTGTAAGTCTTTTTGGTCTTTTTTGTTTTCTATAGTAGGTGTCCTAGTCACAAAGTCATTCAGAGTACTGTGGAAAAATGAATTCACTCCAAGTTAGTAATTGGACAGGTCTACTCAATGACTCTATAAACCTTCTTCTTTCTTATGCAGTACCTGAGAAGGAGAAAGTGTCCAGGAGGAGCCAAGTTCAACTGCACAGACTCTTTGAGAAGTCCTAATAAGGACTGGAAGTTCTCCTGCAAGGCTGAGACAGGCAGTCTGCCAAAAAAAAAAAACCCAACCCAAAACACACCCAAGTCTGAAGTTAGAGTTAAGGAAGAAACAAAAAAAACCCCATACATGGGTAACTTAGTGGCCTAAAAGCTTCCACCGAGATCAGTCCTTTAGAACCTGCCCCGTCCTAACTGATCCAACAACATGGTATAAATATCCGGCAGCACAAGCAATGTGCATACAGCAGTAAATGCCAGCAGCACATGCAGTATGCCAGCCAGCACTGTAAGAGTGCTGGGTCTTAAGGGGATGTAAAGGAATAGTTTAGCTAACCACTCCACTGCATGCCAGCTTACTTTATCTCCATAGCTTATCACATACAGTATATTGTACAGTCTCATATAAGGCTTCCATATGAGAAAAGCCAAGTATGTGAAGAAGAGTTTTGATCAAAGGAATATTTCTAATCAGCTGCCTGACCACTGCCTGTCCAGCACAGACTGCAACCATAGCAGTTTATTAATTTAGAACTTCTCTATCCATTCATCTGGCAACACAGAACAGATACAGAGAAAGATCATAAGAAATTATGTAAGTATCTTGCTCATGAGATGCCTGAAGTATGTTGCGCTATTAGTATAAAATAAGGCTTTCAGACTGGCATTATCAACAGATCAATGGAACATAATGTCATAGCCCAGTTATTTTGTGTCTATCTGTTACTTAACAACGAAGTGGCAATAACCATTTCCTACATGAAGATGTTCTGTGACGTTGTGACATGAAGATCAAAGTAAAGCAGAAATAGTGATGCTGGCTGTTATCCTAGAGTCAAACAGAAAATTCTCTTTTATAATGACTGAATTACCTTTGAATGAAAGCATAACTGAACTGCAGCACTGGAATATCTACAAGAGAAGATTTCTGAAAAATAAAAGCAAAACGGCCATTATCTGCCATCAGAAAAAAAAGAAGATCCAAGCTGTTGAACACTTGTGTTCAATGGTTAGCACACCCTTCTTAGAAGCCAATAGGTACTCCTGTACTCAAACAGGTGACCAACTATGACAAAACTATCTATACAGCAGTATGAGGGAATTCTAGTACAGGACTCTTGTCCAGAAGCAGGCACATTACTTTGGAATATCTGCTACGGTTTATTCAGAGCTGTAGGAGCTCCTACAATGGTGTGCATGGTAGCAAAACTGGTTTCCTTGAAAGCCAGTTGGAAGATAGTAGACTCAGTGTGAACTATTTCTAACTGATCAGGTAAGGGGAGAGAGAGAAATGCATCACTGTGTTGTATATCTGCAGCAGCTTTACAAAAATTGTCATCACCTTTGGTACTGGAGGACCTCATACCTTTTCATTACCAGCAACTTCTCTAGCAAAATATTCTGAAGAACTTACTTACATTGTTGGCTCAAAACACAGAAACCCACATTCTAAAAACATAACTTATTCAGGAGCAAAAGAGAATCATGCTCTTTCAAAAAAACCCCAAACTTTCCTTCTAACAATATTTAGAAAACACATTGGAATAGATCCTGAATAGAATATATTAAGAAAATTGAATTATCTTCATGGTTACCTCTTCGCCCTTGATTTGTGATGGTTTCTTGACTACCTCTTTGACTAGGTGTAGTACAGTGTCAATTTTCAATGTGTTAAGCGCACATGTTAAGTCCACAAGAATAAGCTGAGATGCACTAGCCACTGGAAGAATCTGAAAAACCAAACCAAAACAAAAGACACGCCCCTCAGATCACTGTACCAGGCAAAACATGAAGTTGAAAAAACAGCTTTTTTGTGTGATTATTCAAGTATCAATATTTATACAAAGCATAAAGTAGACAAGTTAAATCAAGCATGCAACAATTGTCATACACAGATCTTCTCCTAACACCTTCATGAAATCAGCTTCATCATGCTTAAATGAAAGCAGAAAAGAAAGGTGTTCTACTGAGAATAAATGCTTTGTTCCAGACAATAACTCTAACCTTTCTCTGGAAATGGTGCTGATCCAAGTTTTTTAAAATATAATTGGCAAGTTGCAATCCTAAGATTACAATCCAATATTGAATAAATAATGGCTATTACTATAAGTCTTAAACTGCCACACATCCCTTTTTATTTGATGACTTAATTAGGTTTAATCGTAGTCCTGATGCTTTGTGGAATTACATATAAATAAGAGCATTTCAGATTTTTCAGTGGTTTGACATTGTCATATGTAAAGAATCCCAAAGAATCTATAAACAAGCCCAGAGTTTAGAACTGATCATACACATGTAATTGCCTTTACACTGGAAAAGTAAAGGTGCCTTTCTTTAGTTTCACCTTGATTTTATTTTGATTCCTATGAGGTTTCTTGCTATTCCATACTGCTGCAATTGCTGCCATCAACTGGATTCCAAGTTGTGCTGTCAATGGATTCATGAAGTCCAGTATTTTAGTTCTTAATGTCTACATAGGGGAGAAAAGTAACTGTCAATGCTAAACTTTGAGATAGCCTTTGCCTTGCATAGTCTGTAAAACATTCTTCCTTTTCCCAAGATGTTCAGAAAATACACAACAACAAAATAATCCCTTTATATACTTGGCTGTCAGACTAGTTTTGATAATTTATTTATGAGTTAGTGTATCCTTCTTACAGACGGAAGGCACATTTGTTGGAAAACAGATTGCAAAATAGAAAAAAATAACTTCTTGTGTTACATTCTCTCTTCTCCTACAGATATTTTTCACTACTGTGATTCACCAGTATCCACAGAAGAAGGGAAAAGTCTAGTATTTCTATTTCTTCAGGTACACGTTCTACTGCCTGCGGAAGGTGCAGACAATTCAGGGGCAGTTGGCTCTACAGAAGCTATGTCCTGGTTTAACCAGGATAGGGTTAAGTTTCCCCAGCAGTGGGGGGGAGCTCTAGCTGGGTTATTCAGATACCATGCGGACGTCACATCCTGGCAGGTCACATTTTTTCCTGGCGCGGGAGCGCGGTGCACTCGTGGTTTTGTACATCGTGCTTCCCACTGCTGTATTTGGTAGCTATTTTGCTCTGTTCATTGCTATCACTATTACTGTTATTGTTATTGTTGTTGTTGGTTGTGTTGCTATTGCATTATTGTATTAAACCTTTCCTTATTTCAGTCTTGGGGCTTTGTATTTCACTCCCTTTGTGGGAGAGGGGCAGCGGCCGCGTGGTCTCAGACCCCGGCAGGGGCTAAACCACCACAAGCTATTAACAGAAGCTCACAGAAAAAGCAAAACATTAAACAGATCAGGTAAGGGTGCAGGTGGGCAAAAGAACAGGAAAAAATCTACTTTTGTAGGTAGGTACTGTGCAAGTCTGTAGCTCATGAGAGTTCTTAAATTTTTTGTGGCCCAGTATAATTCTAGGAATGGCAAACTATTCCTATGAACTCTATGTGCAATACACTGCTGAGGAAGGGGATGATAAGGATGAAGAGATACACAGCAGTTTAAAAGAACTCCTACTTTGGTTGCTTTAAAGTAGACTGAAGAAGAGCCTTTAGTCGTTCCAAAGAAGTCTGTTGGTCTTTTTTGAGAGTCTTCCCTCTTTATAATGCTCCAAAGAAGGGACATGGTATTAATAATGCGAGGCAATTCTTCCAAAATGGCATTCCTAGCATTTCTCAGGTTTGCAGGTTCAGCTAAAGATGACTAGAAAAACAAAAAATATGATTATTAAATTACACTATATTATGCACCACAGAGTGACTGCTCTTATTCAGTAATTAGGAGAGTTATAGTCAACTTTTGTAATGAAAACTTTAAAAATAATTCAACCATTCTATTTCTGAAATATATTGCTGCTATGAGAGTCTACTGAATTTGGTGTTCACTATTTTGGCACAGAGAGAATTGATTTGTCTAGGAAATTGTTAGGATAATATCCTCTTCTGATAAATGTTATAGGAATAAAAATTGTAGAGAACACATTAGCATGTTATCAATGCAAAAGAAAATAGAAGACTTTGTTAATGACAGAGCAACTGTAGACAAGCTACACAGGACTAATATTTGCATAGCCAAGATCATCATGAACATTGCTGGAAATTAACCTTCCTGTCTTCAAATAGAGAGATTAAGTTCAATTTCCCTCCATTGCACTTTTAGTTAGTTCACTTCTTCTGGTGTGCTCTGAGGTTTCTCTAAGGTTATCTTCTCGTACAAGCACCACTTCACCACTTATAGTCACCTCTGAATGAAAAAGGGATGCATACTTTGACAAACTGGTGCTGAGGTGTCACCGAAAAGCAGGATAAGAAACTTATCGACACCAATTTGATGCAGATAAGCAGACACTTCATTGACGGCCGGGTGCGCGGGTGAGTGCTCTCACCAACGACGCACACCAAGCTCAAAAATCATACAGATTATATAGGATTCAATCATAGATATTAATTAAATGCTCATACATAAACATAATAATTCCTGGAAATCATTTCCATATTCCCACCTACTTCCGATTCTGCGTACTAGAGTTTAGAAATGTATAGAAATGAGTCTGGGGTATACTGCGAGTAGGTGGTCAATGAGTCAGTGGTCGCGATCTCCCCCTGCCGGAATTACCTTTTACCTAGTTTCACTGTTTCTTGGCAGAGAATTGCAAGTTGTTACAGTTTGTTTTCCCCAGTTCTCATTAATTCTAAATTCTGACATCTCTGGACGTTCCTAACAATGTATTCTAGGTAATAAACTACTCTTTGTTTAGACATTTCTATAGTAACTTCAAACAAAATCATTTTTTTAATCATAAATCTAATTAGCTAAGCAGTACCTAGGTGTATCTAGTAGATGATTACTGACCAATTCTTCGGCCCTGGTATGGGTCTGTACAGAGGAGTTCGTAGTAGCATTGGTTGCTGTGTAATGTGCAAATGCAAATGTAAACATTTGACTCTGCTATAAAAATATTACAATTTCTTAAAATATTTGATTATCATTCTTCATAACTCTTGATTCATATATCTATCTATTGATTTCAATATTTATCAATTTAATCAATTTAGTAGTAAATCAGCAACAGAGGCATCAAGTGAGTGGTAGGCATTAAGCACTTACCTTTTTGGTTTGGTTGGGGTGATCCAGAAGGCAGTAGTGACCAATGGTTGTCAGACCTTCCAAAAGGGTTAGCGGGTAATCAGGTGTAACATTTTCTCTTTTAGAAGTTAAGCTTTGGAGGAAGAAAAAAAGAAAAGAAAAAAAGGTTAACAGGCCAAGTAGTATTTCCTTAATTAAAAATTCCAGTAGAAATCTGTTTCTATTCAGTGGTTAAAAGAACACTGGAACAACCAGACAGGAATATCAAATCAAAGGATTCACAGACTATGCTTGGACAACCCTGTTTCCTTGTCTAGATCTTTTAGAATATTACTCCCCACCAGTCCTTTCACTTACTGCCTGTTCTGAACAGTATCACTGTATTTTTCTTCTCCAGGGTGTCTCTCCCCAATTAGTCCTCCAAAATCCTCAGTTTTTTTCAAAACTGGGAACTTCCTTTTACTTGGATGGCAGGCAGAGGGGAACAGGAAGTATCACAGCTGCTGGTCATTCTTGCAACCGCAGTGAGCCCTGCTGCAACAATACTGCCTCCACCGCACCTGGGCTCAAGGGACAGATGCCTGCATGTGCAGCAAGGTTTGAGGATCAGACTCTGGGAGCCACAGTGCTAAAACAGTAAATTACTATGCACTACACTCTAGTAAGAGGAACTTTAAAAATTTTCAGCACCCTGCAGACTCTTCTTACCTTGCATATGTTTTTGCAGGTGTCTTCACAGCTTCATTTTCATACTGCTTGACAAGCTCATCGAGGTTTTTACATATCTGTACAACAAATGGTGCCACAGTCCAGCCTAAAGACTTCCCAAAATAGGGCAGAGAACATGTGACTAAGCCTACCCAAGTGGGATGCATCCCATAGCCATACTCTGGTTGCAGACCTCTAACCACAGCAGAGACGAATAATCCCTGTGAAGTTATTGGGTGTGGATAGACATATTGCATTGCACCAATAGCCTGCTGGAAATTAAGAGCCTGCTGCCATTCCTTAGAGAGGTCTGGCTGATTCTCCTGCTCCTCATGAGTCTGTCCAAGATGGTGCTCCAAGACAATCAATACCTGCAAGAGCTTCAGCAACTCAATCTGGAGTGGGTGTTCGCTCCATATTTGATCATGCCCAAAATTGATTAGGCTCTCTTCAAAGAGCTCTTCTTCAGGAACATTATTAACTCCATCTGCCATAAGCAGTTCATACCGTTTCTGACTTGTATACATAGATGCAGACAAAGAAAGAAGAACAAACTCCTGAATTTTGCATCTTCCTAGCAAATTGCGTATGAACTCTATGTTCTTATTCTCTGCTGCCTTTGCCATGGTAGCTAGCTGGGTCATCATTCTAATCAGGACTTCCACACTTTTTACCTGAACATCTCTGTTGCCAAGCACATCTCTGTGTGTGACCTTCAAGTAGCATGGATAATATGAACGCAGAAAACTGAGACAGAGGTAAGTGAGCAATTCTATTAGAAGAGAATGGGGACACATGGTTGGGGACTGAGTCTGAAGCTTGCCATAAAAACTCTGCCCTACAAGAGCTTCCTGATGGCGAGCTAAGAGATTGTAAATAAGATTCAAATGTGCTGTGGAGCTGGTATCCATGCTTGTACTAGCTACAGCTTCAATAAATTCTTTAGGGTTTGTTTTAAGCACTGCCTCCAGAACAGAAAAAGCATACAATACCCTCTTAGAATCATAAGGCTGCAAATATAGCAGCATGTGTTTGAACAGAGCCTCAATCATCTCCTGTTTTTCCTTCTGCTGCTTGAGCAACTTAGAATGGGTAATTTCCTGGAGCTCCAAGTCCACCTCTTCATCACTTGACAGAGACTCTGATGCTTGAGTCCTCTCAGAATCAGCACGCACAAGGTTTAGTGCTACGCTGGATTTGGAGCTTTCAGGAAGGAATGCATTGAGACAACTCACATGGTTTGTGGTTTCTTTGCCATCAGTTGCAGCACTGTCATTGTCCTCATTGCTCACTTCTTGCAGCTCCAAAGAAGGAGAAAAAGAGGATGTATTTTCACTGTCATGGCCTGTGCTGGTGTCTGCTGATTCTGTGTGCTCACTATTATCTTGGTCACCATCTGCTTCATGTGATGTTACTGGATTACAAGAGTCATCATTTTCAGACTGTTCTGTTTTTAACTCCAGCTTCTCTGGATCTTTTTCCACTTCTGCCCAAATTGCTTCTCTATCCACAGTAGTAAACTGGCTCAATGGAAGGTTTTCCTCAGAATTGCTCTCAGAGATGCCAGACTCTTTCAAAGAGGTCTTTTTCTTGCAAAGCCAATCATGTATATCTTCTGAAAAAAAAAAATTTAAAAAAGAGCGCATAATCATCTATTTCATACAACATGCTTTATACTGAACAATTCATTGTAAGAAAAAAAAGGTTAAAAAGTTACTCTTCTCTAGTCTACTATTAATTGTAACAAGTGGAGCTAAAAAAAACCTGGGTTAAGGCAAGAATTATCTTTTTTTTAAAGTAGTAGAGCAGTCCTAATCTACTGGAAGCACAAGAGAATAGGATCAAAACATAAAGAACATGCTGTTTCTCTTATGCTATAACTCCTGGGATGTGACAATTTTTTTTTTATGCTTCCTGAGCATAAAATGTTTGTTGAGATCAGGAGGGAAATGAGAAGGATAACAACAGAGGATTTTTTTTTTTTTTTTGAAGAGCTAATATTTTACTTGATCACATGCTGTGGAACAAGGAAGGAATAGATTAGCTCTGTGTTTGTATAGCATCTAATAAACAGGTCCCTTTGGATGCTATAAATGTCTGCCATCTAACTATTTGCCAATCAAGACAGAAAAACAATTATGCAAGCCTACAGCTAACAGTAGTGAGACAGACAGGTGACACGGAAGTTTCTTAACACAAAACTACCAGACACTTCTCCACTGTCTTCCTGCTCTGCTCCAGGAAACAACCTTGGCTACTTGGGCCAAATGGTGCAGAGTGCCTCATATCCATACCACTCCCAGCAACGCCAAACCTGAACAGACTGCCAGCCAGCCTTCGCAGGACTCCACACTTGGAGCGAACCCTGGCTCCATCCCTGTCTCAGTCTTCCTCAGCTGCTCCCCACAAGTCTCTATCACACTTGTCTGTTCCACATTTGACTCACAGATCACATGTGGTTCACAATGGTTCTCATTACAGGTCTTAAAATGGACATCTTGCAGCTGTCAAATTTAGCCTGTCAAGGTAAAGACGCTCCACCACATTCCTAAATTTGGGTGGCTGGAGGTCATCTTCAATTCCAAACAGCTCTCTTTGCTTCTACATCCTAGCTCTGGGATACCTCAAGTTGTGTGCTACAAGGGCTCAGCTCTCCTCTTGAATCAAGACAGATCTTTTTTTGAAAAACACATTTTAGTTTTTAGAATTTAGCAGAATTAGGAATTTTTTAGTGTGGTGTGCCCTAAACAGTAAGATGTTCCTCACAACCTGTCCGATTATTTTAAGATGATGCTGAAGGAATCATTAACAAAAAATATTCTGAATAAAGAAGCCTAGTATGAGGGTGCATGGTGTGCTGGGGCAAGACTGGGTGGAGAGCGTGAGATTTGCCTGTCCATCCTGCCTACTTGAACAGTTCCTGGACTGACATCATCACCAAACTGCTCCTGGATTTCATTTGGTTGCAGACCTAGTTTTGCTCAAGTAGGGATCCTGTGAACAGTGAACACACATGCGGTGTGGATCATCCAGGAATGGCAATGAGAAGCGTGGGACAAGATCCCAGAGCAAAGCAGGGAGCAATCCAAACCAACAATGTAGGTGCAGTCACTGTAATAGAAATTATCACTAAGCCTTCAACTAGCATGACTCTGTTGTAGGCATCACTAGAGGTACCTGGATGAGGAGGAATCTATGGAACTGATACAACTTAGGGTAATAGGATACCATTGCACTTCAGAGACTAACTTCAGTAGGTGTTCAGGAGTATGCAATGCTGTTAGCACTTACAGTTTCAGTCCAAGAACAGTTTTACCTGCTGAATTTTTCTGTTTGATGTAGTGGATGGATGTGCGTTGTGTCTTTGGATGAAGCAACAGCAGCAGGACTGGTTCAAGAATCCTTGCAACATCATTAAGTGAAAGAGCACGGATCAGCCAGCCCTGTGCTGCAGCACCAATTGCACCATCTGAACAATTGAGACTGTCCAGTACCACAAACAGAGACCTGAGTGGAGAAATCAGAATGAAGAAGTACAATTGAAATCCCTAAAAAAGTTAATGCAAACAACAAAATAGCGGCAGGGTGGCACCAGACACAGTGCATGTTTAAGTAAGCACCAGCCAATAGCTCACGTCTGCTAACAATATCTTGATCATGCACATTTTCCCAAGTTGAGGTCAAGTACACATGTGTTTGTAGAAGCAAGGCCATATGTATACTCACACTCTAGAAGAGCAGCATACTTTAAAGTTCTTTCACATATTTATTTAGAAAGACTCTTAATGCTTTTGTCTCATTTTATACAAAGGTTATGATCTCTTAATAGGAAGTAAAACTAGAATAAGGTAATTGGTTTTTTTGCACAAGTAGCTGGTTCTATTTTCTTTGGAAAAATATCTAACCAGCTCCAAGATAAAAAATGTCTGACATGCAGAAATTTGTCTTCAAGCTATTCTTCATATATGAAGCTCTTTCTATTTTTACAGAAACTTCCTTCACAAAGGAAATGCACCATGCACACTGAGTGCTTTGCAAAGGTAATAGTGCGAGAAAGTTGAAGATCTTCCTTTTGCTCATTTTTTTGTTCTCTCTACAGAGAACTTTTTCCCACTTCAAGAAAAAAGAACAGAACAAAGCATGGTATAGTTAAATATATAAATGTAAGTCTAAGCCAGTGGAAATGGAAAATACCTATCAAAGGACCGATTGTGAGAAGTCACTCTGCTGCCTTGGATCTCTCTGGTCAGATGCCACATGACAGAGAATCTGAACAGTGCTTCCAGCCTTGTCCCCTTTGCAAGGAAACAAGACAGATACGTATTTTTTGCAGCATTTGTCTCCAAGTAAATTTTTAGTGATTTTTAAATCTCTAGCAGAACAACAGTTATTGTGTAAATGACTGCTAATCCTTCTCAGGTAGTTTGAGAGCATTTTTCTATTTTGCAATAGACTAAACCAAAATGCCATGTATCCATGCATGCACAACCAAAACTTAACAGCCACAGTGTTTGTAGGAGCAAGGTAAGATGTGCCAATACACCAAAAATGTATTGCAGGGCTCTTGTGTATAAATATTTTAGTCTTGGTTTGGTATTATGGAGGTTTACAAGTTGGATGATGAACAGGAAGACATTGGTATGTTAGGTAGTGTTTATTATTGGGTAATTTTGTTTGAAAGCTTTTAAAAGATTTCCAAACTTCTAAGTTTCAAAATTGCAAGAGCAAAGATATGAAAACAGTACCAAAGACTGAAGGTGGCTGTTTTAAGTTTTATTGTGAAAGGCACTTCTCACAAATATACTGCAAGTTATTAAAGAACTGTTCTGTCATTAAACTAGAAGTGGCTCACTTAAAATACAGCTTACTTATTATGAGATCTAAATAGTAAGGTGGACACAGGGTCAACATTATGTTGACATACACTTACTTACAAAGTAATAAAGTCTTTTGTTGGAATATGAAGTTTACAAAATCAACACAAAGTAAAATGATTTTAGAGTTATTGGTGGAGCTGGGTCAGTTTGGAAATACTGACAACAAGTTTTTAGATACTACATGATTTGGGCTAAAACTAGAAAAGCTCCAGCATTGACTGATAGACCTTGTATCCAGGGACTAAGTTTAGCAGTAGTCCCATGATGAATAAATCCCAGGTTATTGTAAAGGCACAGACAGAGTCTATCAGACTCTTGGAAGCCAGAGGGACCATGGGAGTGGAGATGTGGGGTGGAAGGGAACTGAAGGCACTCTGGGAAGCACTGGAACAACTCTACAGTGATGAAGGGGCTTCAGTGAATACAGGACTTACTTTATCACGATCCAAAAGTGCGTGGCAGATAATGTCTTCACAGATATTTGCTGATGGTGCTAAGCAGTGCAGCCTGTAGAACAGTTCCACACAGGCAATATGATGCTCCCGTGTCTCTTTGTTCAGCTGATTCCAGAGAACACAGGCTACTCTCTAGGGAAAAATAGCAAATAATAACAATAATAATAACAACAACAACAATAATAATAATGATGTAGTGCCATTTCTTCCCTGACTTAAAAGCTTTCCATTGCATATTGCATATTGCATATTGCATAAATTCAATATTACCAAAATGGATTTCCAAATTGTCTTAGTTTAGCAAAGAGCAAGAATTCAGGTCATACACTCAGACCTAAAGGAATGCAACTTCCCTACCCTAGTAGGACACGTAATTGAAATATACGTGCACCAGAAGTTAAGAAAAGCATTTCTGCTTTTATTTTCTGGGTCAGAACTCAACAGATTTTACATGTGTCAGGCACAGCAATTGGAAACACAGTAATTAAGAAGAAGATCTTGTAACCAACCCTCATACCAACACTAATATCAATAAATGGTCAGGAAAAGGAAAGCATCTTTGAAATATACTCAAAACAAAGGGGATGAAATGTTTTCATTATTATTCACCCACTAACATTTTCTCTTATCTGAAAACTTAAAGTGGTATCAAAGTTCTCTATAAGTGTAGCTTTCAAACTAATGATACCAAACCCTTCATGTCAGAAATCAACTATACCTACCCAAGAATTTGGGCACAAAACCAACTAGCAATTTGAAAATAATCTGCCACTTTTGAACATCCTGTTGGGAAGCACACAAAGAAGAATGTGATTGCTTTCAAATGCTTGTGGAAGCAAGAAACAGCAGTGTGTCATTGTAACACAAACATGCTGCCCCCAAACATCCCTTCAAGTAACATTTCCCCATCCTTAGAGGTTCAGTGTAGGTTAGGCAGTAAAAAATAAAAAGGAAATTGACACCTGGTAGAAATCTGTTTTCTCTGAGATGATCTTTAGAACTCCAGGAGCAATGGGAGGCAGGGTGACCATCTGTAGCTTTCCAAAGAAGGGGTTGTGGCCAGATACTTTGTACCGCTTCATTCTGTCTTCTATCACAAGCGCCAGTGACTGGGAATGGTTGATCACCTCCAGCAGCGTGAAGATGGACACGTTCTGAACATAGCAGTCATTCACACAACAGCATATTGTCATTAAGGACTTCAGCCACAGAGGGAAGGTGGCATCACAACCTCCTCAGAAGATAAATGAGAAAAAAAGTTTTGGAATAATCCCAAGGTTATAGCCATATTTTCAAGAATTCTTCAATCAAGCTCACAGGACAAAGAGACAAAAATGACTGCCCAAATCCAACTGTCATGCTATCATCAAGTCCCTTACTTCAGAAGGAACTTGCTTCAAAGCAAGTTACATTCTCTTCCCTGTTTCTCCCAGCAGAAAGCTCTTGCAGGACCTCAGTAACCCAGTAACTAGTGGATTCCTGCTTTCCAGTTTATGTTTATTTATAACTAGTTTTCAAAGCTGCTGTTTTCCAGCTGTCATTATCAAAAACAACAACAGAGGTCTGCTGATCCAAGGATGCTCTTTTGGGTAGCACTGAGGCATATAATTTCAGAAACCATGAAGCACACAAGGAACTGATATGACTAACATCAAGTCAAGCCATCCTTGCCTCTCTTGACTGAACAATCAGATAAACTTTTATTAAGGCTTGACTGGAATTCAGTCTGAAGTTTGAGTTCACATCTCTGGCTTCAAAACCAAATGTTTTAACTGCTTTACTACCCCAACAAAATGACTTTTACTTCTCCGCATCAGATAACTTCTGCATCACAGGCAACCTAGACCTTCATTAACAGAGGTTCTCCTTTCGGCTTTAAACCTTCCTGTATTCTCCAGGGTGTGCAGTTTAAAAGAATTTGAAAATAAACTTCTATAATCCTAGACTGATATTCCAAAGAAACACAATTATAAACACAACCCTTCTAAGTTCAGCTACATTGCTGACCACATGGAATATGTGGAAGTGTCCATGTCAAGCAGACAGCTCACCCATGTAGATGATGGGCATATCATCACTTTGCTAAGGAAGATAGCAGAAATTGGTACTGAAGTGAGGAAAAGAACCCAATTTTCCAGTTTTTCACCTCTACATTCACAAACCTATCTTGTCAATTAGCCTTCAGGCCAATAACTGCTCCTGCTAAAGCTAATGAACTTGAATTCCCAGAACAAACAGGCCCTCCAATTATACAAGATTATTATTGTATGTTAGCTTATATTGAACTCCTTTGAATTCTGAGGGTTATGAAAAGAGCTGGTTTTGCTTCTGTTACGGTTTAGAGCTCCAGTTTTCCATCTACACCCATCTTCCTCTAACACATCCTTTTTTTTTGGGGGGGGGGGGGGGGGTGGGGAGGATGGGGGGTGATGTACACATGGATGTCAGGGGGACAGATTTCCTGAAAATCCTGAACCATGCCACAAGGCTCTACAGGCCAGAAGGTCTTTTCATCCCTTCAACTACAAGTTTTGTAGTGAAAGCTTTCAAAAGAATGTGAATTTGAAAAGTGTGGTAAAAATTGTCCCTCAGCGACAAGACACAGAACACATGCTGATGTGGGTAAAGTCTTTAACTCACATGGAACTTGCCTTCAGCCCTGTCAAAAGGCATTGCTACCAGCCCTGGTCACAGGTCTTGCAAATAGCCAAGATCACACGGCTATTTGCATTCTCAAATGCTCAAGTTGCCCAGTAAAGGAATCTTTTCTTACCAGGGACTTGAAACAGAGAGAGATACAACTGTTCCATTTCCTCCTCTGAAAGATAGACTGGGAATGTGGTACAATCCAACAAAAGGTGACAAGCTGCAGCAAACGCTTCCTTGCAGTCACCTCTAAGGGGTCCCAAGACAAGCATCACTTGTTCTAAGTCCCACTCTTCTTCCTCCTTTTCCTTTTTATTACCAGAGTTGTGGTCAGAAGGAAGAGGATTAGAGCTCTTGTTCTTGAATGGTGACCCTCGAACTGAGAACAAGTCTGAAAGCATTTGTTTAAACTGAGGTACAGTGATTTGCTTTGCATCCCATGGGCTCTTTTTCTTGCTAGCACTTTCAGGTAACCTGTAGCCATTCTCTTTTTTCTCTTTTCCGCTCAGATTCATTGCTGAGATGCTTTCGTTACTTGTTTCTTGAAATTGCACCCCAAAAATGTATTTACTGGAAAACTTGGCAACCAGCTCTTGGATGCAATACAAAGTCTTCTGAATGCTCCCCCCTTTCTTCCAGACATCATCTCTCTCAAGGGTCACAGTTGGCACCCCCAAGTGCTGATAGAGTTCTGGGGAGGAAGCACTTAGACCAATGCCACTGTCTTCTGACTTCAGGGGAGGGAAGGGAGTCTCATCCTCCTCCTGCAGCACAGACTTAGTCTCCAAGGTTATGTCCACATTTTCCTTTTTCGCTGGGCTCTAAAACAGAAATGTTAATGTGGTTAATGTGACATTGTGTAGATAATTTTAAACTATGTAGATCTGTGGCAGGCACAGGGGAACAGCAATGACAGAAAAACCCCCTAGTATTTGCAATTTTCAGATAGAGATTACTTTTACAAAATCATGAGACATAGTTATTTCTAAGCAGACCAATTCAATTGCATTTAAAACCCAACACGTTTGTATAATCCTCACACCTTGACTCATCAAATACCAACAGGTCCATAGCTACAGGTACTTAGCAAATGGAAATGTTTCCTTAAAATCAGTTCACCACTAGAACAGTATTACTTATGCTGGATTATTTCTAGTCAAATGCATGCATTTGTTCTACTGCAAAACTCTGGCAGGCTGTGCTTGTGTGATTGCTTTATGCCATCGATTCCTCATTCCCTGTCATGGTCTCTTGCACACAAATAATACCACATTGTATTAAACTAAAATATTAATTGAAATCCTTGCAGACCTAACCAGCTGTAAAGTGAGGCTTGATTTGGCACCTCAAATCTTTAGCAACTGCATGATCCTGAGTGCCTTTTCAAAACCATTAAGATCCCATTCTTCCCCAGAGGTAGAATTCCCCAGATTCAAAAAAGAGTATAGTCTTGTCACTATGTCACAAATAATTGTGTCACTGTCACAAATAATTCAAACAAGTCAGAACTGAATACTCAGTGAGAATAACAAGGCATCAGGCAGCTCTGGAATGGGCCAAAGAAGATAAGTTTCCAATATCTTTATTGCTAGTTATCATCTAGGTTTAAGGTAGGAGAATTAGCATTTTAAAATAACTTATGTCACTAACAATTTTAAACATCTATGAGGAGTTGAAAAACACCTACCCCATTTCCACTTCCTGTCTCAATGTCCAAATAGGAAGGGGGCATTTGCACTTTGCTAAGCACCTTAAAACAGGTCTTTAAGGCATGAGTGAGTTCTGGTAAACCTAATACTTCCATATTTTCCAGGAGAGACTGCACCATATAACTGAGCATCTGTGGAAGATACTGAGTCTGCACTTCAGAGTAGAGTTCCTAAAATAAATAAGAATTTTTTAAAATAGTTATATTATTATTCAGCTGTCTAGCAACACTGCTCAATGACTGATGAAGTCAATTCACAAATGTTTAAGCTGTACAAACTTGCTTCAGTGCTATTCCTTCTTTCTTCATTCTACATGATGAACACTGAGTCATACCCTAAAAATCTTATGATAGTCAGCCAGCTACTAAGAGACCAAAAATTTCTAGGAAATTATTTACCCAAGAAGAAAAAGGTACACTTTTTCATTCCTTTGATAGAATCACCATATTTCAAAAGGCAAACAATTTTTATTTTGCTAGGCAATAGCAGGGGTAGCCATCCATATATGAGTCAGCACATAAAACTATACTTTGCAGGACATATCGTGCATATGCACATGTATGTCAATTTGTCTGTTTTCTTTTTAGGTAATCACAATATGTATTATTTGACTTTAAGTTTCTTAAGACTTTGAAACAGTTAACTTCAGGTTGCCTTACCAAAGGAATCACATCAAGAAGAAACACCAATAGTGTGCAGAGCTCTGAAATTGTAGGAGGAGTGCTAATATTTTCAAGAGGATATCTCATCTGTGTGGATTTGTTTCTGGATTGAGAGAAACATTATTTTGTAAGCTTTTTTCCTGTCAAAATTCTTGTTACAATAAAAAAGCTTCACGAAAACCAGCACAAAATACTGAACAGTTAGGCTTTCTGAAGCCAAGTAAAATGGGACTTCTAATACAGCAGGATAAAACATTCTGTCAAAACCACCTAAACTGTAGCATGTAGGATGCTAAAGTGCTTCTAAATTTCAGATTGAATCTCTGTACATGATCTTACTACTTAAAGTATAATCTTCTCTCTTACATTTAGAAAGAGATAAAATGATAGAGTTCTTTATTCTTCTTCAACAAACATTTGTTCTTCCAAGGAAGACTTCTTCACCTCCCCTCCCAAGCCCCTTCCTCCTTCAGCTGTCATTTTGAAAGTAATTTCTTTCGTTCTCATGTTGCTAGTTTCCATCTAATTGTTTATCTGTTTGCGTTCTTGAATTATTTTATGATGCAACTTACATATCTGTCTGATTCTAACATATATTATGTCCCTTCTAGAATTTAAATGCTTCAGTAAACTTTATTATCTTACACAGATAGCTCTTAAGCGGTATTTTTAAGAGGAGCACTATTGTTTAACAACATAAACACCTGAAACAATCTTCAAAACATTTGGTCATGTAATCCCAAAGAAAATCCGTGCTTAAGGATGTGATCAACAAATTGACTGTTTTGACAATTTCCGAAGCATTTTTGTTCTCTTTGATTGCACTGTGTGAAAGGGGAAAAAAAGGAAAAAAAAAAAGAAACAGATATCAGTGAAGATTCTGAAAGCATGCACATCACAGTGTTAACTGATGAGTTCTAAAATCCTTTTCTCCCTTTCTCTACAAGCTAAAAGACATTGATTGTTTTGAGTCAAGCATTAAGTCATTCTGGAATAGCTAGAGTTTGAGCATCTTTCTCCCAGATTAAAGAAACTGAGCCTTCAAATTTGAAAATCTAAAAAGGCTAAGAGTTCTCCGACCAGACTGATTCTTGGCCAATATAACTGAATTTAACCAACACCAATCATATCCAGTGTACTTCATTTTCTTCTCTGCCAATCAAAGAGAAATCAAGCATGTGTGGAGAAAAGGGAAAATCGCGTCTTCTATACAGAAGGTCACTTTATTAAAAACCTAACCTTCCTTAAATTGGTTAGATTTTAATAAATTATCTCAATATAAAAGATACAGTTTCAGTTCACAGTTGAAAACTTTTAGTTATACCTTGCAAGAGTGTTGCCACTTTGATTGTAGCTAAGTTTGAGATCAGAACCAAGTGCATCTTTGCAGTGGGAATAAAAGGCTCTAATAACTTCAAGGAATAGATCTCCAACAACCTGTGGACCTGCAATTTGAAGGAAAAAAAGACTCCAGTAGTTGCACCAAAGGCAGCTCAGTTACAGACTCGTATAGACTTAAGTTAGGGGTAGCTAGACTAAAAAAACCACAATCATCCAAGTAGGAAGAAAATGCTTATGTGGCTTTTTAAAATGTCAGATTTTCCAGTTAAAATAAGATTAAATATGTAGTTAAATATTTGTTTGGGTTTTTTTTTTGCTTGTTTGTTTTTTAAAAATCAAGTTAAATACCACCTGTTGTTCATTTTATGTAGTACTTGGAAAGCCATAGCACTGGCTCTACATTTACTTAAGTCACTCCCATAAGGCACCTACACCGCAATAATTTATATATGGGCATAATCATAACCATGGACCTGCAGTTCACATGCCAGAAATAATCACCATGTCTGGATCCATAAGGAAAACAAGCCGTTTCCCAATACACATTTAACATAGTAGCCTTGATTAAATTTTGAGGGACAGAAACTGGAAAAATCTTCAAATTGAAAAGTTCAACTGCCTAAATATATTTTAAAAATGCATAATTTATAAACAGTTTTAAGAAGTAAATGTAAGTTAGATGTGTGCTGACAACTGCACAATAGCACTTTTTTGTTTTAGCTAAAATTGTCTATAGAGGCGGCAAACAAATAATAAGTACAACACCCTAAACATGGAACTGTGTTTAAAAAAGTAGTGTATAAAGCATTTCAATGAATGCTTCTAAAAAGTAGGAAAAAAAAAGTCAAAGTCACTAAAAGTAGCAAAGAAGGTCAAAGATTCTTGTTACATTTTAGATTGCTAACTTTAAAAAAAAAGTTGCATTGCTGAATTCATTTCAAAAGGAAATGAAAATCATATTGGCTTAAGGCTCAAGAAGTTATATTTGGGTGCTGACTGGAACAGAAAGATTAATCTGAATAATGCAGTTCAGCTAAATAACTTATTGTAGTTCAGATTAAGACTGATTGTCAGCCAAATAAAACATACAATAGGGTAGTACCTGTCATCTACTTTCTAAATTAGATTTAATGAAGAAATTTATAATGTAACCACCTTAGTCAACTGTCCCTTCTTCAGCCTTTCTGTCAGGAAATAAAAATGCTTTATATAAGAGGCTTTAATCATGACAGTTTTTTTAAAACCAGCTAAAACCCAGCTAAAACCAGTAGAAGGAAACATTAGCACCACTGTTCTATAAACAGACTAACAACTGCTTCTACTAAGGTAGCATTTATTTGTTAGACAAGCAATATAGAATCCTCAGTTTTCCTGGCAGTGCTTCGATAATTCTTTCACAGGAAATGTGCTTAAAAGGACTCCTGACCCATGAAAGAGGATAAGCTTACCAGAATACAGGAGCCTGCAAAACCAACTGTCACCCAAGTGTTTAGTCTTAGTACATGAGTTTTATTCTAAGTCTGCAGGCTTGCTCAATGGTAACATCACTCTCCTACCCAGGATAGTACCTAGAACAACACTTTGGGAGAGTCAGCCATTAAGACTCTAATAGCTGCTAACAAATACCAGTTAACCAGTCCATAGGCTTCTCATACCTGTCAGATTAACAGAACATAATTTCAAAGATTTATCTGTACATGGTTCTTACAGAATACTATAAAATCCTAAAAATCTGTCAAGTTACTTTGGCTTATTTTTTGATGCAGAAAGGAGAACTTGCTCTTTAAAATAAGGGCTGGCAGGGCCTCACCCTTCTGGTGCTGGCAACTTCATGTATACAACAGAATAAACATATGACAGTCAGGGAAGAGGAGGAAATTATTCACGGCTCAGTCACAAAGTCTCAAACTATAGCTCCCACAGCAGTGTCAGGCCAGCACAGGCTGGAAGTGCCTCTGACAGAGGCACCCCTACCTCCCCACACCCGTAACAGGTTATTTCCAGCTGGACCACCTGCAGGTAAGGGGTACTGCCCACTCTGGCAGCAGTACTACCACAGGCTGGCTGCCTGTAGGACTACAGTGTCTGGAAAAGCAGCATGGTCATGAAAGTCCGATTCAAGTATATAGGAAGGCCTGCAAGCACAGCCAAGCACTGGAAACAAACCCAGGCAAGAGTAGTACCGGTGGTTTTCCAGATAGAAACTGCTTTCTAAGACACAACAAAAAGAGAGCTGACAGTATTTTAGAGAATGAACTCCAAGGAATGAATTGAGCAGAATACTGAGACTAGGGCAGAAGTGGTTCTTTTTAACTGACCCCTCAGATTGCAGTTCTGGGCACGGAAGAGAGTTAACCTCACTGGGATACGTCCATGCTACACAGTGGAGTGCTCTGCAGAAGAGCCAGAGATAACCTGGAGAGAGCGCTTGCTCCAGAGCACTGTTCTGAACCATGTCCAGGGCAAGGAACACAGCCCCCTGCACACTAATACACAACACACACACATTCAGAATTAGGAAGAACTGTATAGGGTGTTGTCTTGAGTCCTACTGTCAAAGGCAATGAACACCAAGTTGTGACAGTTGTTAGCACTCGTAATAGAAGTGACAAGCAACATTACCTATTTCAGGTTTGTCAAGGAGACTGATTAGGATCCGGAAGGGTTTCAAATAAGCTTGATGCTGTTCCTCTGTATCAGACTCTGGGAATTTCTGATGTAAAATTTCAGTCAAACTCTAGTAAAAAGAAAACATCAAAATGTTATACATAAAAGAGAGATTGCCATTTTATTAAGACCTGAAGTGTTTCTAAATTTGATTTTGTTTAGTACTGACTACAACTGAACTTTAATTTTCCATACAGAGTAGACAAAGCAATGACATCTTATCATCATCTGTACTGAAAAGCTGATCTTATTCAGGGAAGCATTTTTAAATAATTCAGCTAGTTCATCAAAGACACTACCCTTTGGTTTCATTAGATTACATTTGTATTGTAAGCACATACAATATTGGGATAAATACAGCACAGCAGGCATTCAGATAGGTGAAAATATAAGCACCAAAAGGATGTTATTTTTAGGGAAAAAAAGCAAAGGACAAACCAAGTGGCACAGTGAACAATTCTAGATGCAGTTTGCACTAACATTGAAAAGGATCATAAATACATCTGTATACAATGAACACCAACCTCAACCAAAAGATCTTTAGAATATTTTCCAAAGAAATAAATAGCATGGTCTTCAGAAGTTGTTGAGTCTGGAGCAAAAGTACCACCTTTAATATCAGAGCCTACAAGATAAACAGAGACATCAGAAGTACAAACACTACAGTACAGAGCACTACACAGATGTCATTTATACAAATATTGAAATTACGCTGCATTTTTAACCTTTGTCATTTCAACACTTTGCTTGAACTTAGCTCACGTACTGCCCAAGGGCAGCCCACATATCACAGTTTGAGGCACCCAGATGTGCTATACTGAACATAAACCAAAACCAAGGCCAGATCCAGACATGGAGTCAGGAAGAGCAGCCTTCATGAAACTACATAGCTGCAGCTCATGCCCTGTCAGTTTTAGCCTCCTCTTATGCTGTTAAAACAAGGCAGATGGGGAGAAATTATAGCTCTCTTATAGCCCCTCCTTGACAATTAAGCCCACATGGGAATTAATAGACTATTACTTCCAGAAGAACAAGGTTAAAATAGCACTCCACTCCTTTCGGTCCACTGAACCACTTCAGAATGAACTGTGGATGGGACCAGAAATAACTCATCAGATACCCTGTGCAATGGACAGTGCAGTGAATTCACCTCTGAAGAGAACTGTTTACCAAATGAATGCTTAATTTTATTAAACAGGTACTTAATAAATGGCAACTAAACAACACTTTATCATCATTCATTAACTGCTGAAAGAGCATATTACATTTTCAAGCACTGATTTTTTTTTTTTTTTCTCTTGGGTATTCATAATATTGAGTATCACTGTATGTTTTACATTACCTAGCAACCATGCGTATAATCTTCTATTGAGTGACATGTCTCTCCTCAACAATGTCTGTGTAGCTGCTGACAGAATATAGACTAAATCAGTCCTGCGCAATAGAATAGTGCTTTCCTTGCAGTCCTAGGATGAAAAACAAAGATACTTTAGCTGTTTATGAACACTGAAACAAGTCAAATTAGTAATGAGGGGTTTTTTTAACTGGTAATATTAATGTTTTGAAAAAAAAAGGCAACAAATCATCAACAACAAAATATTTTGTATATGGAAAATCTCAAGAAAGAGAATCTGGCACAATTGTGATCATTTTCATATTTAAGGTACAGAGCTACATTTAAGCTAAAAATACTAAAGATGACATTATGTTATGCCTTAAGACTTAAAATTACTTGCTACTTTCAAAATACTGACTATACTACTGGGTAAATTAGGAAATGATGGGGAACAGCTCTTGTTTCAAGTAGTATTTTCTTTCCTAGTCTTTAATAGAAGCATCTTCATTTAGCGCAGACAATTCGAAATGCTGAAATCCCATTTGAAAAAGGAGCTTGATATTTTTTCCATATGCAGTTTCTCAGGCCTGAATACTTCCAAACACATTTCAAAATTCACGCAATATTCACTGTGAAAGCACATCTTCATTTGAAGCTCTAAGTAGTCTGAGAAGCAGCAGAGTCTCCTCTACTATTAAAATTGATGGGGGGACAAGAAACTGCAAAATCTGGTCATTGATTTTGAAGGTACAAAATTCAGACATTTGGCAATAACAGAGGTAGCAGCTGGATTTCACAGAAGACACTGTCCTGCACAAAGTGTGCATGTGACAATACCAAAATAGTCCTCTTACCAAAGCTGTATAAAATGGGAAAAAGAAGAGAATCACTTCTAGAGTGTTTCTTTGCACAAGGACATTTGAATCCAATACTGATACACACAAAGACTTTACCTGTAAAAGGAAAAGAAAGCACAATGGTGTTTTACTTCATGATAACATTTAAACTACAATCACTGTTAATAATCACAAGAATGAAAGAAAGCAAACTTGGTTACATGTGAACAATATCTTTTTAAATAAGAGGATAATTATTCAGCCATTTAACTCCTGCCCCCAAAATGACTTAAAAAACTTTTGTGGAATACTGTTAAAAGAATCGTTAATACTTACAAAATACTTGGTTTTGTAACAATACAGAATGTCACAGCGTGACATCACCAGACAGAATGTGAAGGCTCACAAAATGCAGATACTAAAGTACTCTAACTAGCATTACAGTTATTCCATCACTCAAGTGTAACATAAATTACTACCTACTGAAGATTTCCATTTTACTGAAAGATACTAAATTTCAGAATTGTCTTCCAGGACTGCAAGCACTTTGAGAGATCCACATTAAACATTTGTATATACTGTACTATAGAAAAGCTGGTCTTTAACTTTAAATGCAAATTCAGAACAAGTAGAAAAAAGACGTCAGGTTTATCTTCTGATTTGAAACAGAGTCAGTCTTTTAAGACTGCATGCAGTACCAATTACCAAAAACTGCAGAAGCTTCAGAAGATGCATTCTGCAGGCTAACCAAAATCAGTATGGGAGATTCTCTTCTATATTTCAGGTAAGATGCTCCCATGAAGCAACTGTATTAAGCGATTCCATCAGACTCTCTTTCTCTCTCTCCAAAATATTTTTAAGAGCGTGTCAGAGACGGCACAATCTGCTAGTATGCAGGAATACAGAGAAGGCACAATCTGCTAGTATGCAGGAATCATGGTAGATAAGACTGCTCTACGAGGAGTGTGATGAACTTACTGTGAGCTTATAATCAATGCCAAGCATGTACTTCTGCTGTTTTCCAGACAGCTCTCTGTTGATATGGCTGACAACAAAAAGAGAAGCAGGCAGCCTGATGGATGGGCTGACCAGGACGCTGCCCCAGAGTGCTCCATAGAACATTTCTTGGCCCATCAATAAGGAGAGCTTCACAAGCAGAGCATCTGTTCTGTATAGAGATATATTTGGTATGAGAAAATAGATTTTTTGCTAGTTCAGTTATACCATAAAAAGGCAATTATACATAGAATTAGTATTGTAGTTGACATTATTTATATAATTTCCTCATCTTTGTATTATCAGTATTGCCCTTTTCATGTGAAGATGGCTAGCATCTGATTGTATGAAAACAATCAAACAACATTCAATCCTTTGTCATTGTGCACATTCACTGAAACAAAGTGTCTGTGCATACTTTGGAAACTTCTCCAGTGAAGATATGGATATATAATTGGAAATAATTTAAGTTGATGCTAGACTCTGAAAGTCAATGTTATCAGTCTGGAAGCTGGAAGATATCCTACATATTTGTATTTACAAATCAATGGGCTCAATTTGTAAGTCATTCAATGAAAAAGCCCATAAAATAAAATGGCACACTGTCAGTTATTGCACACAGGACTGGTACCCTGAAATTAGTTTAAAAGCAATTACACTGGAGGTACTATGACTGAAGGCACGTTCTCTGCTTTGGCAATTCTGTCAGTACTCCGGTATTTTACTATAATGTAGGAATTAAGAGTTTACATGAGGAATGTAAAAGTGAGAAAAGAAGTCGTCCAGCATAGAAGAGGGACACCTCCCCTCCCCCAGTCTGCTGTTCTTTTCCATTTCTTTGTAAAGTAGCCCTCAAACCGTTTTTCTTTTCCATTTTGCGTGTGTGTGTGTGAAAACTCATGCATACGTGTGTGTTTAAGAAGGAAATAGTTTCTAGGGTGAAGCA
This sequence comes from Strix aluco, assembly GCF_031877795.1. Lineage (NCBI taxonomy): Eukaryota > Metazoa > Chordata > Aves > Strigiformes > Strigidae > Strix > Strix aluco. The sequence continues at coordinate 36,003,403 of NC_133932.1, read as the reverse complement.
CAATCTGATCTAGTACTTCTGCCACTTTCAGGAACAGCAGGGGATGTATTAGTGTTAGTCCTCAATATTGAAATTCTGAAAACATTCAGTGGACAGTGTCTCATGAAGCTGAATTTAAAATTAATCTGATCTAACACATCTTCCAACAAGATATCTTGGTCTGTATTTCTTGCACCAGAATCATTACGATGAGTAAACTAAAGAGAGTCTTTCTCATGTAATTTTTTAATTTCATGAAATAGCATTCAATTAATTTTAGCATAAGTCTTTCACAGTGAAATATATGGTCAGTTCCTGTCTGTGATCCTGTTTGTTCAAGGCAAAGAGGAAAACAATGTCATCAAGAACAGGGAAAAAAGGTGTAAAACCAGAAGCCAAATCTTGGAAGTTATTCTGCTGTTCCCATTAACTCACTACTTCAAATTTAGTCAGTTTCAAAATAAGTTCAGTCTCCCTAAAAAGTCTTCAGATAGACATGAGATTTAGTTCCAAGGGATCTCCTTTCTCCCCCAAGTCCCCAGCACGTAGTACTATAGGAAAAAGAAAACTAAACACCATCACTTCTAAGCCTGCCTGACAAAAAGTACACACTAAAATTCATGTTTCTACAGCAGATGTATAAGAGGTTAATACTTGTCCACAGACCTGATGTTCTGGAATTGGCAACTGAATGCTACTCACCAAGTTGGGAATGCAGGCAATCTACTCTTAGCTGCTCCAGCAATTGATATGAGGCTTCAATTTAATACTTGTTTTTTAAAAGAGGCATTAGACGTAGAAGTATTTTGCTAATCAACTGCAATCTATGCAGCCTAGCATATCTCACTCTCTTTTTTTTTTTTTTTTTCTTTTTCTCCAAGTGTACACGCAGCTATCTAAGAGTTAAAAAGGGCAGAGAGAACAGCTAACTCATCCAGACTGGTAACACAGAAGGAAGTACATTACCAATGCAATGTTTAGTGACTCTTTAAGCAAAGAAACCTACATTTGGATGAAACCTACAGTGGTTGAGTTCTTATAAGATCTTACAAAACAGTTCTGGTAACTGAAGTAAAAACACTACACAAATGGGTGCTGAGCTGCTCTTCTCAGCACACTTCCTGATTCTGACTTTATCATACTGAATGTCATTGCCATTACTGCCAGGGGCACCCAAGAGTGAGAGATACCTTTTTCCACAATAGATTTTATATGAGTTGGCTCTTGCTCATGTTTTCAAAACCTGAGGGTAAATATCTTGTATAGAAAGACTGGACAGAATTCAGCTGCTCTCTCTTGTTACAATATTTAAAGAGAATTTATTGACAAAGCAGTGGTTTGGGGAGTCAGGTTAATGATTTAGGAATTCAGAGGAACTTTAAGAAAGAGTTTTTATTCCCTTCTCTCAGTACATCTATTTTTAACCCTCCTTTTCCTCTTCTCTCCTCTTCTCCTCCTGAGACGAAAACAGAAGGGGAAAGGATTTTTCTACTTTAGCACTATTTGTTGTATCTTTCAGGGACTTACCATTCTTCCACCCTCAGCAGTTCTTTTATCAAGCCTTCTATATAGAGACCTGACAGAAATTTCTTGAGAACTCCCTAGGAAAGCAAAATACTGTATATTGCTTTTAAATTAATATTAGTTCTCACCTGTCATAAATTTCTGATCCTTCTTCCAATCCAGGCAGCAGTCCAATTACGAAGGCTTGAAGACCAGGCAGGAGGGACTTTTGGAGAGGAAGAAAGTATTTCTCATACAAACCAAGGAGAACAGGCCTCACTGACATTGCAGCATTTGCCAGAAGAGGAAACAAACCAGAGCTTTTTTTAAAAAAAGAAGGAAAAAAAAAAGATAAGAAAAAAAAATTAGTTAATTACAATAGACTGTGAAATGCATGCACCTTTAAAGAAAAGTTTACCTGTATAAGAATAAATCCTTGGCAAGCCATTTTGTCCCAATAATTTTAAAGATTATTTCATAGGTTTCTAGTGCCTTTAAATGCACTCCACTAGGTAGTGCTGGATGCAAACACTGAGATAATCTTTTACTGATGATCAGCCGTCTTGGCAATAGAGAATACTTCAGGTTACTCTGAAGAGCCTGTGGGAGAAAGGAGATGAGAATAAATAGCTATAATGTAAAAGATGATGTATATGATGACAGCATGTCAAAGGTTTCCTACTAGCACACTGAGAAGAACTAACTGCATGGAGTTTTCTCTCATAAATGCATTTTGTGACACTGAAACAGCAGAATTCTGCAACTGAATTTTCATATGGAATCAGCCATGAACAATCTAGAAAAGTGTGGTCCTACTTTGCTTAGAGGCTGGAAATAGAACTCAAAAGGACAGGACAGGGACAGGGTACCCTTACCCTATCTCCAGTGGAAGTAGGGAAGTGACAAGAGCAGTGTCTCAGCTTTTAAGGATAGTGAATAAAGTAAGAATTAAATAACTATCTTTCTTCAAAAATTTTCATTTCACCTATAGCTGAAATATAAACAAAACCCCTTTCAACCAAAGCAGGCATGATTAAATGGGACAATAACATCTTAGAAGTTACTTGTAATTCTGTGTGGCTACATTCAGTAAGCTTTATTAACTATACGCACTGTATTGATGCATAAGTAAAAGATCTTCAGGACAGAAAACAGTTAACTAAGTATTGCAGACAGGCCAGGCCTCTGGAAAAAACAAACTGTAGCACATTTCTTTAGAAAGATTACTCTTGTCCTTGAACCATGCATGCATTTCATCAGGGTAATTAAGTATGTCTCTCCAATTCAGAGACAATTAAAAAAAGCAGTTGCAAGTAAATGGCACTTTAGCCTTTAATCACTCTCTGGTAAGGCAAACAGATGTTTTCACTGCAGATTGACATTTGGGATGTTTTCAGGATTAGGCAAATTCTTGACTCTCCCAAAGATTATGTCATGGTCTTATCCTACATAATTGTTTTAAATTTGAGGTTCTTCTGTCCTGCCTGAAAAAAGGTTTTGAAAAAGCAGCAGACAAATGAACTAACCTTTCCTTGCTCATTTTCAAGAAAAAAACCCAAAACAGTTCCACAATGATCACGGCATTCACTTCAATGCTGAATACTCTTGTCAGCAGTAAAAGGAAGAGACAAAACCCATCATCTTCGAAAGGAATGTACATCTTACCATTTAAGAATGCAGTTGGTGGGCATGAGAAGCTAGAATCTGTGAGACTACTATTGCATTATTTCTCCCATTTGCTACCCTGCCTAAACTGAGAGACCAGCTGTTAGTAAAGAGCTTCTAGTAAATAAAATTTACTCAAGAAGAAAAAGGCTGAGAGTTTGTAACAACAGTAAATAGAAAGGTCACACCATTCTTAAATACACACAGTACAGATGCCACTTAGAGACAATTCATTTCCTTCCTTCCCTCCCCCACCATGAGCATGAGATCTGCATTTTGATAGCTACTAAAAACAGAATCCAAGAACACAGCAATATTTCACACATGAAACTAAATCAGGTTATATTTGTGGAGTTATCTTTTATATTTGAGACATCTAGTCATATATTACATGAGTAGTATCATTTTAATATTAACAATTGAAATCTTTAATACACATCATAACTTTGAAGACTGCTTGAAAGCTGGACTTTGAAACACTCTGTTTATATTGGTTGATATCTATTTGCCCACACCCTCTCTCTATATGACAGAAGGCAATTATAAAAAAATAAGTCAGTGATAAATATTTTTCCCCTCAATTTTAAGATTGAAAAAATACCATCTTAATATTCTATCAGTTAAAATCTAGGTATCAACTAGGTAGAAAATGAAAACATTCACTGTTTATTACACAGAGAATCTGATCCATTACAGAAATAATGCCATCTCATAAAAAAAGTCTTGTTTGGCTTATTTAATTTCCTAAGGATGTAAAGTAATCTCCACCAGCAAATAAGAACTCCCCTTCCCCAAACATCAGAGATAGCTAAGCAAAACATTTAGTCAGGAGAGGAAAAAACACTCCAGTCATCTTAGGAGTTGACTAGTGGATATTCAGGGATAACTCATTGTTAAGTATCTCTTCTGGGTAACTCTGAAATCTTCGTATGTCCAAATTCCAGCAGGTGAGACTAACTTGAAACAAGACTACATTCATATACATGTGCCAACTATACTGCTTCACCTAAAGAATCTGAAGACATCTCTGTGCAGGAAGCAAGATTTGAAGACATTTATTATGGTCCTCATACACAAGCTGAGAAGACTTTCTGCCCATCACATCAGAACAATTTGGAGACGAAACTCCCTTCTCAAAAGCATGTAGTCTATTTTTCTGACTTGGGTTGAAGAAATACACAGTTGGACACAATTTGTCTCAAGAGTGGGTGTTCCTGGTTAACAGTTGTCTCTGATCTTCCAGCAAATGAAAGAGATTTTAAATCACACTGCAATATATTAGAAGACTGTGGTTGCATCAAGAGCCAATCCAGCAGAGGTGGGCTGGCTGCTACTTCAGAAACCTTCAGATTCTTAATAGCTTCCCCAGAATTGCAGGGTTCAAAGAACTTTAAAAGAGTTGAAAGACTTTCATTGCTGATGGATCTAAAACTGTTCACTGAAATAAGTGACATGATAATATACATATTTCCAAATGCTAATTAGTTTCTGTGAGCCAACAGACAAAGCTTAGAAGCTTGATTTTTAAATACCCTGAGCTCCCACAACTGAAAAAAAAAATCAGTTGTCTGTGAGATCTTGGACTGCTCAAAAGCCATTATAATTTCAGCTGTTACAGGTAGTTAAATGTTGTGGTAGTAAGCATGGTATCACTGGCACTGTATGCAGATGAAGATCCCATCCCAAACCATTGCTTCCACATTCAGAATCCAACACTAATGACTGCAAGTGGACAACTCCACTCACAGGTTTTGACATCTATTAATTACTCATTCTTTTGATTTTTGTGAGCTTAATTTGACTGCCTTCAGTTACATATGGGCTGAAGTCCACCCATGATCTACTCTTCCCCTTTGTCTCCAACTGCTCTCCACATGAGCAGTTATGGTGGCAGAAGTGTTAAATATCACTGGAACTCCTAGCAAGGGGTTGGCTTGAGAAGCCTGAACTGCCAGCAAGCACTCCACGCTTAATACGTCATCCCAGGGTTTGGTTTTCACAGATCAGTGAGAAATCAACAATCCCAGAAAACCACAAAGTATTTGACCTAACACTGGCTTTTAAAATAGAGACTTTAATCAGTAAGTCAGGAAGAAATGAGACATGCAAGCTAATGACTTGTGTCCACGTGCACATCCAGTTTTCAGCTTTTTACAGGTTATTCTTCTTTATGGCTGACTAAAGAACACATTATACACACTTAACATTTTATAATGCATAAGCATGCTCAGAGTTTCTTTGAATGTGGACTACAAAGGGTAGAAAGGGAAGACTATCTATTCTTTGCAGCAGTGTGTACATGTGCCTTAAAACAAAACACAGACACACACACAGAGGAATATTCGCATTTCCACAGCTACAGGTTTAAGTCATTCTGCACTGCTTTATAGCACCACTAGAGTTTGCTTAGACATAAAAAACCCCAAGCAAATCAAGTAAATATTTTTATTTACACAACTAGAATTTCAGAAAAATGCAGAGTGTACATCAATTTGTAAGATTATCTTCAACTAGGAAATACTATAACTCTTGTTTTAGACCACAGTGGTTGGGAGGAGAGAGGAAGGAGAGCCTGTGATTCCATTTTCCACTGATTCATTTTCCAAGTAAGTAAAAAAAATTCTAAAGAGAGCTCCAGCTTCCATAAAAATAGCATCATGAAGTTCAAAGATAGTTGTGAGGAAACTGTAAACTAGGAGCTGGAGTTATATTAAAAAAGGGGGGGGGGGAAAGATGTATAAAATATCCCTAGTCCTGCACATTGTATTTGTGCATTGGGTGTGGTGAAGTTCCACGAAGCAATTAGGAAGCAAAGACACAAGGCTTGCCTTCAACAGAAGGCAAGTGGTGCTTGTGTTTGTAATTCAGCCAACAGTTATAAAGCTGTGGCAGTCAGAGTTCTGCTACGAAGCAACTGGTGTAAATGGCTATGGCTCATTAAATCATGTCAGAAGAATCCTTCTCTTCTCTCCCCTCAAGAACAGACATATTGTAACATTATGTGTTACTACTGAAGCAAACAATAGTTGTGCAGCTGCAATGATTTTTGTGCTCTTTCTCCTTCCCCTCTAAACAGATCAAGTGTTTGGTTGAGATCTTATTCACCTTCAAGTTTTTGAAGCAGGAAAAGCCCACAGAAACAAAAAGTAACATATTTATTTTCTACTGAAAGTCAAATTAAAAGAAATACTTTGAAATTGCAGACTAAAGACTAAAAACTAGTATTGTAAGAATTTATAATCTGTGCATTTACACACTTGTGTTATGTCCAAGGATAAAAAGCAGTTTGAAAGTGCTCTTTTAGAGCAAACATTGCTATAATTACTGAGCAGTTCAACCATGTTGTAAGCATAAAATAAATCCCTCCTAGAACAACTGGTTTTCCAAAGGTTATGTGCTGGTTTTGGCTGAGATAGTTAATTTTCTTCGTAGTAGCCAGTATGAGGCTGTGTTTTGGATTTGTGCTGAAAATACTTGATAATACAGGGGCATTTTAGCTACTACTGTACTTACACAGAGTCAAGGCCTTTTCTGCACCTCACCCCACCCCACCAGCGAGGAGGCTGGAGGTGCACAAGAAGTTGTGAGGGGACACAGCCAGGACAGCTGACCCCAACTGACCAAAGGGATATCCCATATTATATGGTGTCATGCTCAGCATATAAAGCTGGGGGAAGGAGGAGGAAGGGGGGGAATGATTGGAGTGATGGCATTTGTCTTCTCAAGTCACTGTTACACATGACAGAGCCCTGCTTTCCTGGAGATGGCTGAGCACCTGCCTGCCAATGGGAAGTGGTGAATTAGTTCCTTGTTTTGCTTTGCCTGTGTGTGCAGCTTTTGCTTTACTGTCTATCTCAACCCACAAGTTTTCTCACTTTTACCCTTCCGATTTTCTCCTGTATCCCATGGGGCGGGGGGAGTAGGAGAGCAGCTGTGTGGTGCTTGGTTGCTGGTTAGGGTTAAACCACAACAGTTATATTTTGTTTTCATGTTGAATAATAACTATAAATTAACATCTTGCTCTGAAAAGGGACACTGCCTGCCAGCCAGGCTCAGTGACAACAGTCACTGATAAAGCTTCTGTGCAAGTTCCATACCACTGATATCCAAATAACGTTGAAAAATTGTTGATGGAGGTATTTCTGCCAATATGCATGGCAAAATCCCGACCATCATTCTTGTCAAACAGATGCAGGTTGGGTTTTTTTTGGTAGGTTGGCTGGGTTTTTTTGTTTGGGTTTGTTGTTGTTGTTTGTTAATATATCTGAATTAAATGAACAAACAGGGGAGTTTAAATATTCACTTGCCAAAAACCCAGTCAGATTTTGTGTTCTTCTGTGAGTCAGTAGGTTTCAGAGACTTTTTTGAAAACGTCCTTTCATAGTTTCCTTACAAAATCAGGCTGTGGAATCTAGCATTTACTACTGCTCAGTTCTTCATTTTGCAAACTGTGTCACTCATCTGATGTTTGCCTGCACCCAGAGTTAAAATTTCTAGAAAATATATGCCTATAATCTGGATTAAAAACGGTAATGCAAACTATGCACTTGGATTTTCCTAATTTCATAATATTTTTAGCCTGCTTGAAGTTCCCCCTACATGAATACTTTCATATATATTTTATATAATATACGTATCTGTTTATACTCTGAAAAGACACTGACAAGCATTTTGGATATGAAAATGATGTTAAAAGCACCTGTTTCACTGACAAACCCGCATATGCTGAACCATCACCTATTTCTAGGTTTAAAAAGACAACACTCCTCCCATCCAGCATTTTTTTCTATCAAAGTATTGAAGTGATTTCGCAGAGTTGTATTCTTTTAAAACATTGGAACAAGCTGGAAAAATCTGCAATAGCACAAGCACATTTTAGCACCAAGACAATTGAAAAGGATTACTGTATTCTGGATGCAGCAATCTGTACCGAACATCTGAAAACCTTAATCACAAAACAGTGCTTTCCAAACAGTGAATATATGCAGATTTGCAAAACAATAAAAGCATGGTTCAAAGCTGTATCTATGAACAGTACTGAGGAGAGAACAATCCTGTTTCTTGAAGCATGGAGCAGCCTATGCTGCAACTACTAAACGACTGGTTATAGTAACTAGCGCTTGAACAGAAGCAAAGCACAGAGAGAGAGAGAGAGAGAGAGAGAGAGATTTAGAAGTGGAATATGAGAAAGTTTCAGGACAAATCTGAAGCCCCTCTTTAAAATGTCTGTATTTACTGCCTGTTTAATTCACCTGTTTGCATCTGTCCGTTTATATTCTTCTATAAGTATTTATAAACATTACTTTCCACTGTTTTTCTTTCACCGTGATGATGCATAACACCCACACTATACAAATTAAAACCCAAAAATCTTTCCCTTACAAACTCAGTGTACATCATAAGTTAGCAAATTCTGCCAACTCTAGCTTTTGTTAGAAAATGTAGTTTCTCTCCATGCTCACACCTGGTACCTGCAGTTCTGTTCACTGCATGGGAGATTCACCTTGCCTAACCTTAGAAGCCTAGGTCAGCTAAAAACCATGGGCAAAACTGTAGTAAATCGCCTCAGGCTCCCTACAAAACCAGTGAGGAACACAGGCAATTTTAGGACAGCATTCATCTGACCTACTTTAAATAGCATGAGATGAGTCACAACAACAACAAAAAATAAACCCCCTTATTGCACTCCCTGCCTAAAAGTGAGTCGAGGTGAAGCTGTCCACACCAAAGTCATCTGAAGTTAGATGAGGCGCATCTCCCTTAAGCGCCAAAAAATAATCTTTCTGGATCTACAAACTGACCCGTTTGGCTGACCGTTCAGATTAGTCAACTGGTTTCTCTGTTGCTTCCCTGGTTCTACAAGTCACTGTGAAACATCAGAACCAGGGAAGCAACAGAGAAACTGTTAAAAACAACCTTCAGTTTAACCTTGGTAGCTAAGAAGTAATGGAAAGAAGTAGCAGAGCTGTCTTTTCACAAGGAGTAACAGCAGTAAGAGTTCCAAGATCACTTGTTTCAGCGAAGGTCAAAGGGATCTGGATCAGCTCTGTCCATTTTTTTCCCCTGTCTTTAAGCAGGAAGAGCCTGTGCTGCTTCCTTCCCCCAGACCTTGTATTGAAAGGGTAAATGCCACCGAGCTTCTGTAAGAAGTGCATGTGTGTGCGTTAACTTGGGGGACTTAATAGTGCAAAGTACTGCTGAAGACTGCCTACAGGAGAAAAAGCCCCAGAAAATATTACACCTATATAAGCAAGAACACCCACAATTAAAGTCAACAATACAAAGATCCTTAAGAAACATATGTTTAAGAGAGATCTTCCATGCTACTCCAGAAGCATGAGAAGTACTTCCAAAACTCCTTGATTTACTCATCCTCTTCTGTCTCTCCCCTTCTCAGCATTTTTATGTTTGCTTACTAGACATCACCGCACAATGATTACTGACACTCTGAATTACTGAATAAAACCATGTGCAGTGTTTAAAAACATTATTATCATTGAGATACTGTTGATCTCCTCCCTCCTGCCCATTCTCTTCCTGCTCATTCATTCACTCTCAGAACTGACTGGAGAAGAAATTACGCTCTTATGTTAGAAACACCTCCCTCCAACACTAACAGAACTCAACAACAATATTTATGTTTTAGGAGGTAAGAGACCAAGTAATCATAGGAGTTAAGAGAATAGATATTGACATGTTATTTCACAATCTTCATTTTGGCGGCACATTCCCCTGACATATCATCCTTATTTTCATGTAACAGATAGAAGCAGATGAGCACTGGGGATAATTTGCTCTACCCATTCTTAAGCTCCTAAAACGAGTAAGTCCATAAACTACCACAGCGGATGAACTGATGCAACAGCTAAAAGCTTCTTTGTTTGGTTTCTACTATGCTGCCACACATTCTGGCAATTCTGTACCTGAATAAGGGTTTCAGATAGGTGTTAATCAGTTTAATGTGTTAATCTAGGTCAAGACAAAAGATCAAAGCCTACCTCTTGTCACAGGTAGGAAATCTCTCACTAATTATTTCTTACTTTCCCTTTTGAGAGAAGGATTCTGAAGGCCTCTAGCTCTCCTTATTGACTCAACAGGAATCAGGATAAACAGTGAAGGCAGAAATGTGTAACTCCTATCGCCAGAGCAATATCCATCTTTTGTCCTCTGAAGAGGAAAGAACATGGCTGCCCTTAAAAAAACCCTCAATTTGGCAAACATCCCAATTTTCAAGAAGGGTAAGAAGGAAGACCCTGGTAATTACAGGCCTGTCAGTCTCACCTCAGTGTCTGGTAAAATTATGGATGAAGTTATTCTGGAAGTTACTGAAAAACACTTGAGAGAATGCAGTCATTGGTCATAGCCAGCACAGGTTCACAAGGGGAAAGTCCTGCATAACCAACTTAATTTCCTTTTATGACAAGGTCACCTATCTCGTTGACCAAAGGAAACCAGTAGATGTGGGGTTTTTTGACTTTAGCAAAGCTTTTGATATTGTCTCTCACAGCATCCTTGTGGATAAACTGTCCAGCACACAGCTAGACAAATCCATAATACGCTGGGTGAGCAACTGGCTAACAGGTTGGGCTCAAAGGGTTATAGCAAATGGAGTTACATGAGGCTGGTGGCCAGTCACCAGTGGGGTTCCTCACTGCTCAATTTTAGGGCCAGCGCTCTTTAATGCTTTTATAAATGATCTGGATGCAGGAATCAAAAGTACGTTAAGTAAGTTTGCCAACGATACCAAACTAGGAGAAGCTGTGGACTCCCTCAAGGGTAGAGAGAAGTTACAGAGAGATCTGGATAGACTAGAGAGCTGAGCAGCTGCCAACCATATGAAATTTAACAAGAGCAAGTACCAGATTCTCCACCTGGGACGGGGTAATCCTGGTTACACATACAAACTAGGGGACGAGAGGCTGAAGGGCAGCCCCACAGAAAGAGATCTGGGGGTTTGGGTTAATGGCAAGTTGAGTATGAGTCAATAGTGTGCCCTGGCAGCCAAAAGCATCAACTGTATCCTGGGGTGCACCAAGCAGAGCGTAGCCAGCAGGCCAAGGGAGGCGATTGTCCCACTCTACACCACACTGGTGCAGCCCCACCTCAAGCACTGTGTGCAGTTTTGGGCACCTCAATGCAAGAAGGACATCAAGAGTGTGTCCAGAGGAGAGTGACCAAGGTGATGAAAGGCCTCAAGGGCAAGACTTCCAAGGAGCAGCTGAGGTCACTTGGTTTGTTCAGCTTGGAGAAGAGAAGGCTGATGGGGGACCTCATTGTAGTCTACAACTTCCTCAAGGGGGGCAGCGGAGAAGGAGGTGCTGATCTCTTCTCTCTGGTGACCAGTAATAGAACATGAGGAAATGAAATGAAGTTGCATCAAGGACATTAGGAAAAGGTTCTTTTCTGACAGGGTGGTCGGTCACTGCAATGCTCCCCAGGGAAGTGGTCACAGCATCAAGCCTGTCAGAGTTCAAGGAGTGTCTGGATGATGCTCTTAGTCATACGGTTTAGTTTAGGTAGTCCTGCAAGGAGCAGGGAATTGGACTTGATGACCCTTATAGGTCCCTTCCAACTTGAGATACTCTGTGATTCTATAGATTCTCTTCCCCTTTGACAACTTCATAGAATTGAGGCTTAGCAACAACAATAAAGGCATGTGAGGTATCTATCGGGTAACAACAGATGTTTCCTTATGAATTCTGCAGGAGTTGCCTCCTCCCACCCCTATTTCCTTAATGACTGTAACTACTCTTGACCCACGCACACTCGCAAAGAGCTTTATGTTAAAAGAGACCAAGTGGGACACAAACAATGTACACCCTGTTTCTTGTGCAGGAGGAGAGGACACACTTCCTAGGTGTTTTCCTGTAAAAGTCTTCTTCTTTCTTCCTATATGCAGCCATATTTTCCATTGTCATACAAAAGACACCACCAGCAGCAAATCAATTATTTCCCCAAATACAAGGGAAGGGCATGGTCAAGTAAATGTGATCTTTAAATATAAACTCAGAATATACACTAAAACTTGTGACGTCTTGTTCTATATAAACTTTTTTATCTGCTCTAGAGTGAGTAACCAGCATCCTGAGTGTTTCTTTGATGCAAAACCAAAATTGACTCAGCTGCATAAACAAATACCATTTGAAGGTAACCTCTGTTGGTTTTACCAAAATTTCTCATATTTATATAAAAGATACTGACTTAGTTGCTTCCATTAACACTCCTTTAGAAACTAGTATTTTTGAGTGAATTTTCAATGTTGTTAAATACTGTAACTTACAGAAAAGTTAATAATACAAAGATAATAAACAAATGAAAAAAATATTCCTGTGACACTGTACCTTATTGAGTTTGCCAAGGGAAGATATAAGATCTGCCCATTCACTTGATGACTCGAAGTTTCTCAAAGCTTTCTCAATTGCTGAAGAATAATTTCTGTATCTGTAATCGCCAAGTAACTCCTGCTCTTCTGGATCCATCTTCGGTTCTCATAGCAAGGTGAAATTTCCTGGTAAACTAAAACATGCACACAGTTACAAAAGATAACCTGCATTTAAATTCTGGCAAACCTAAAGTACTGTAAAATACCAATAAATATGTAGAAGCACTGACAGATCACAATAAACAGGTTATCTGATCAAGTTTCAACACAAAGTTAAAAATAATTTAACAGGCATGACTCCAACTCCCCACTGCCTATTTTAGAAGTTTTGCAATCACATTTTCCTGTTTATGAAAGATGTTTTTTCCTTCCACAATAAGAAAGGAAAGGAATATAAAGTCTCATAAACAGTTGAAGTGCTGACAAGGAGTTAGGAAGAAGTAAATAGTTTTCATAACTTATCACCTGTGCAGTGTTTCAAAAGGTTACCTGTAGCCATGGAATGTGAAACATTTCATATCAAAATTCAGCTTTCCAGAGGAATCCCATTAAAGGGCCTCTCAGACCACGCCAGAAGGAGCCCTCAGAACTCTGCATCTCAACTTGTCAGCAGCAGACGTGGAAGTACAAGACTAAGCTGCTGTGCCAAAGCGTCAAGGCACACATTCAGATATTCCTTTATTTCACCAAAAAGTATCCATCTATTTTTACTGAGGAAAAATAAGCTATTCAGACCTGATTTTCTCATATTCTGTAACACATTTAGATTAAAAAAGCAAAACACACCTGTTCTAGAAAAACAGGAAACTGGCATGGCTGGATTTTATGTACTGAAAAATCATACCTTCACTCCTATGCTGGCTATGACACTAGTTCTCCTGTTAGCTAATATATAAGTATTATTCTAGAGAGATGCTTAGATTTAGGAATACCAGGTTTAGGTTAATCCATACTATACCACTGATACAGAAAAGAAAGCATAGTCCTGTAACAAAACATTATAAAATGTTTCTAAAAGACATCTGCTTTCATTTTCCTACTGTTAGGACACAAAAATAATTCTAAGTAGTATTCTATATTCTTTTAAAGCAGCTAATCTCTCACAGCACTTTGAAAAAAATAACCAGCTGGGCAACCGTGTATTGTCCATTAACTTCAATAAGCAACAATAACTACATCAAGATTTTGGTAGCAAACTCTCAGAAACAGAAAAATGCTGGAAGCACCCACAAAAGATAAAGGATTTTAAAGGCAGGTTTAAGCCACTTTGGCACTCCCTGATAGTAGGATTCAGCCATTGCAGATACAACCACTCCATCCAACCTAGATCCACCTCTATGGAGAAAAAAAAAAAAAGTATTCTCACACAGTGTCATCAGGTCCATGGTTGGTTCGTTTGTTTGTTTTGCTACAGTAAATGTTTGATTTTCTGTTGCCACCAGAATGTATGCAGTGCTTCTCACAGCAGACAGAGTAAAAAAATCCCCACTGCCTTGCCGGGCATAACATTAATCGGAGACACAACTACCCTTGCTCCAACAAAGATTTTTAAAAATAAAAAACGTCAACACTCCTACAAAACCTATCAAAGTGGCAAACTTGCAGTGTACTGTCAGCAAAAATTACAAGTAATCTGATACAAACACTGCTTCAAAACAAGCAGAGCAAGAAATTTTCCCTCATCTCACATAAGTACCTTAATCACTGGACTACTGGACTGTATTCATACTCCCTAGAACAAAGCACAAGCTAGGAAGTATCCTAGCAGCTCTCTGCCAAGCCAAGAGTGCTGCCGCTTCCATAAATAAGAGATTTGTCTGGATCATTTAGAACAGGGCAGCAGTTTTGCTGACAGAACACATCAAATTTCTTCATTTGCAAATGCAATATACCCGCATGAATCCACTTAGAGAAGAGGAATCAATCAAATTACCAACAGCACTTAGAGATGTTCTAAATATTCTATGAAAATCATGTCTTAAAGCATTCTCATAGCATTAAAACCTGGTCTATTTAAGTAAAATCTGATTAGCTTCCAAAAGTAAAACAGAACGTACTACTCAAGGAAAAAAAAACAACCTAATAAAACTTCAGCTGGGGGAAAAATCGTCTTATTCAGTTCTTAAGACACTTTCTTTGGACTTTGCTGTGAAAAGACAGGTGAATAGTGTATTCCCCCCCCAGAAAAGCAGCGATGGACTTAATGATTTAGTTTGCATTGATGTTCACGTACCTACGCTGTTAGATGTCAGCAAGGTTTGAAAAAAACCCAATAATCTAAATATGGCCAATAGAGCATGTTTGTGCTTATACAAAATGCAGGAAGATTAAAAAAGTCAAATCAGAAGCCACTTGCCGGTGACCTTCAGGCACATCTTCCAAATGCCGGGTCACGAACTTCCTTAGTCAGTGGAGACGTTCACGGTTACTCGTCCACTTTCAGCATCGCCTTAAGACAGGGCAACGAGGCGGGCGCTGCGCCGCCGACCCCAGGGGACGAGGCGCTGCCTCCCCGAGCTGCGGGGCCTCCGCGGGCAGCCCGCGCCCCGCCGCCGGCTGCTGGCCGCTCCAGAGCCCGGCTGCGGCTCCGCAGGCCGGCGGGGGGGGGGGTCGCAGCCCCGCGCCAGGCCCGGCGGCGGCGGGACCGGGGCCCCGCTCAGGGCCCGCCCTGCGGGGACGGGCGCCCCCGGACACCCCCCTCCGCGGCGAGGCTCCGCCGCGGCTGCCCCCCAGCCTCACCTGCCGGGCAGCGGCCGCGCCGGCTGCGGCAGCGGCGGTGACGGGGCGGGCTCCCCCCCGGCCGGGCCGCCAACGGCCCCCGCCGCGAAACGGCCCCCGGCGGGTCACCCCTCCATGCCCGCGCGTCTCCCCCCACCCCACGCACCCCCCGGCCGCGGCGGCACTCTCCTCCCCGCCACCCCCGTACCTGGGAAGGGCCCCGCAGACCTCCTGGGCCGGCGGCGGCGACGTGTCCCAGCCCGGCGCGGGACGGAACGGGAGGGGGGGCGGCACCCCGCAGTCTCTATGGCAACCGGAGGGAGAGGGAAAAAAAAATTAAAATAAAAAACCACAACCCTCCCGCTCCGCGACGGCCGCACCGCAGTCGGCAGCTGGGGCGATACCACTGAATACAGCGCGGGGGGGGCGGATGCCCGCAGACCGGCGCAGGAGGGCTCCGGGTGTCCCCGTCCAGCGGCGGCCGCTCTCCTCTTTACCCGCTGCCGAGCCGCGGCAGGAGGCTGCCGGCGCCGGTGAGCGCGACGGCCCGGGGAGGGTCACCGCTGCGCCCCCCCCCCCCTCCGCGGGGACATGGTACACCCCGGCGGCCGGGCCCGGGCGCCGAGCGCCCCCTGGCGGCGCGGGTCGGGCGGCTCCGCGCTCCCCCCGCCGCGCCCCGCAGCCGTTCCCCGCCCGGCAGCCCGGCGGGGAGGCGGCGCCCGGCCGGCGGGTCGCGCCCGGGCCGCTCCCTTCGCTTGGTGCCGCAGCTTCGGCTGGTCTGGAAACAAGGCGGCGGCTGCGCGGAGCCGCAACCCCGCGTGTCGCGTGTGTCCCGTCCCCGTCCCCCCTCTCCAAACGCTGGGGCGTCGCCCCGCCGGCCGCGGGTGGGCGCGTCCCTGCGCGGAGCTGGGCAGTGAGGGCTGTTACCTGCTCCTGCAGGCAGAGCAAGTTCCAGCGCCTCCCTTCGCCAAGGCCAGTAAAGGCACGTTTAACAGTTTTGCTTCTGTTCCAGCTGGTTTTAGACACGAAGCGCTTTTGACGAATTTTGTAGACACAGCTTTCGCGGGGGTTCAGTTGTCGCGCTTATAGTAGGCTCAAGTTCAATATAAGAAGCCCTCTGCTCTTTACAAAAGGCTTGAAAGAAAGTTAATGTGCTAGATTTTTAGTACTCTTAACAGAAAAAAAAAAAAAAAGGAACTAGCAAAATACCCAAGGAAAGTAAAATGCATGATCATGCCAGACAAGGGTTTATACACTGTGAAGACATATTATTTAACCTCAACTTTTTATCCTTTTTTTTTTTTTTTAACATGCAGGCAGAACGTAATCCTAATATTCAAATTAGCCAAAAAAAATCTAGGAAAATCCACCTGTTCAGTTATTCAAGATGAGAGCATCGAAACTGTTAAAGATTTTGATGGATACTGTTTCAGCAATGATCTGCAGCAAGTTTTATGTTAATATAATCTTTCACTTTCTTGAGACCACCTGCCCTTCCCTTTCCTTGCTAGATTTTAGCAGTATAATTTGGTATGTTGTTCTTCTAGCAAATAAAAGCTATGGTTACTGGCAGCTAATGAGACTGCTTTATGGAAGCACGTGCTGGAAGGACGGAAGGCAGGAAGGCTTCCACACATGCTTTCTCTCCCCAGTTGTACACATCTCCAAAATCTGGACCAGGTACCAAAAAAGCACTGCTGGCCAACTGCAGCATGCGTTACCTCACTATAAAATCTGAGCAGTTGTTCACAAGCTTTCATACAGCCCACGTGGCTCTTGCACATTCCATCCATTTGGGAAAGTCAGCATCTGCCCACAGTGCCGAGGTCAGCGTGAATGCCTGAAAGGCTGGGTAACCTCAGAGAAATGTGTAACAGATGTGGGAAATTAGTATGACAAAATATTAAAACATTTTGCAGTGATTTACAGCGTTATTACAGATCTGTCATAATTTTGAAAGTCAAATCTTCAGAAATGGGGTGGTATTAGAGCACACAGTGAATCAGGTTCTAAATTTAGATGGGGCTGTTCCCTAATACAGTAAATACAGATTTAATCATTTGAAATAACATTTTTTCCTTAGGTATACATGGCTGTAGGTATATATTCAGTACCACGGGTATCAGCATAGCTTATCTTTCTAAACTGCAATGCCATCAATTTAAGTTTCAATTTCTAAATTTTACAGTTTTGTAACTTTCAAATGTAGCGTAGCTTAGTTATTGGAAATGAAGGTCAGTTCTTCTGAATACATGCCCGACAGAGCAAAGAACTCGTATCTTTGATGATGTCTTTAACACAAGACATTTATGTCCTAAAATATAGCACGTTACTTAAGATATATTTAAATTAGTTTCTGAGGGTTTGCTGTCTTTGTAGAAGTTCTTTTTCTTGCAAATTTGTGTTCCTTGACTGCACCAGTTGCATGTGGGTGCCCAACTATAGTCGTTTCATTCCGATTTCCACCTAACTTTTGAACCCACTTGCCATTTCTACCACTAGACAGAGCTCCTCCAGCGTTTCAAAGAACCAGGCAGTCAGGTGGAGGAGAGAGATGCTCCTGGGCTCCCACTGTGCCAGGTCAGGTGCTGGCAGGCACCAGAGCATCTCCCGATGGAGAGGCCACGGAAGTGCTCAGTCTGCGAAGAAGCTTTGATCAGAACATGCTCCAAACCCAACCAACCTCCAGACCAATCCCTTTCCTCTGCTCTGGTGCTTACAAATCTGCTGGTTATCATTTAAAAAGGAACTCTGAAGGCTGTTTTTTCTATCAGAGGTTATGCTAATTCAAAGCATGCCTATCATACTAACTATTCAGGATTCTTTTCAGGAAAGGCCATAAATCAGTTTGTTATGTGCACCATGGCAGCACTGCCCATGCTAAATCCTGGCCCTCGGGATGGGATCAAGTAATAGATTTACTGAAGTAATCACTTCTGGAGGCAGCCAAGCTGCACTTCAATCTAATGAATGTTCACATTAGCTTCCACATGATGTTGACATAAATCTGTTTGGTTTGTACTGGAAAAGTCTACTCCAATCATATATCACTTGTCAGATTTTATTTTTTTTAATTATTTTTTAGAAATATCCCTTGTAATTTAAAATACAAAATTTCTACCATGAAACTATATAGCATTTCTAATTTACTGAGGGAAGTTTAACAAGTTGCTTGCTTTCAGAATTTATCTCCCTAGTAGAGTCTAAAACAATACATTCACAAATAAAACACCACCAGAGCCACTACTGCCATATGTCCTCTAAATACTGTGTAACTTCAATCAAACAAAACAGACAATGCCCAACAGATCAGGGTGCCCGAGTACGTGGGTACATACCTGAAGAGAATGTAGGATTTTAAGAGTGCTGAGTAACCACAACGCTGTATCAGTGAGCAGGGTCCAAAGACAAGACAACAATCCAAACTGGGACATGTGAAGCTGGGTATTGTCCATTCAGATACAAGTGCTATGAACAGCTAACCTTGTGAAGAGATCTATAGACGATGAAAACTGGCCTCCAAGACCAGAACTTTGTCCAGATGACAGTTTCCTTCACTGTCAGCTCCGAAATGAAGTCTTTGCAGAACAAAAATGAATGCTGAAGAATTTCCATTGTAAAATATCATTGCTCTTCCTTCTCTTTTTTCATTATTTGAGATTAAAAAGCTAAACACATTCCTATACTAACATGAGACAGGAGTTTGAATTATATTCTGCATTTAAGTGTTTTAAGTAATACTGAGTGGCATATATAACCTAAATTTTCTTGACACATCTTTAGGCTGAGAGGAACACCCCAGCATTCAAAGTCAGGACATTGCCTACATGTTGGGTTATACTGCTGTAAGAGATGGGTTCAGTTAAAATTATCTATGGACATAAATGAATTCTCAAGAGTTCTTGTCATCTTCATTATTTATATAGGAAAACACTTAAATGGAAAATATAAGGAAACAACATGTTAAGTTATGTCTATTCTCTTCATCTTTTTAGGTAAACTGACCTCAAACTCTCTAGGCATGCCTGTGGTGCAGTTTTGAAAACCAAATGCACTGCACTACACAGCACTGGAACCATCATGGATACAACAGTCTGGCCCACACTATAGTTATCAGCGTTGCAGGGGATCCAGATAGAAATGACCTGGTTGTAATCGCCTTCAAAAAGGTTTAGAGCAGACCGGTCTCCTTACCCATACCTTCAGATCACTGGATTTCCAAAGCAAAGCTCTGCCTAACAGCTGGCCTGCTACAGCCTTTGAAAGTGATTGTTAACCAGCACACTGGGATGTCTGTAGCTTCTCCTTCAGAAAGTCCCAGAGGCCCTGCACATTGTTTATACCCAGCTGAGGCAGCAGCAGGTACAGCTCCTACTCCCAGAGTTTTGCCACTGCTGCCTGACTGTGTCCTGCATAAGCTACAGCATCCCCAAGAACCTGCCTCCACTGAGCTCTCACAATTGTGAATCCAATTTCTTTATTGTCCCATGTCACCAGAGCTACTGCATTGGCAGGTATTTTTTTTTGCCTAATAAATTCCAAAGTAAAAGTGGTAGTGACACACTGTAAAAAGAAAAACTGTAAATCACACGTGAAAGTTTTATACAGTAGAACAGATCATTATTATTTCATCCCTTTCCTAACCCTTAAACTTTACACAATAACCACTCAGCAAGCATGCCAGAAGCTGAAAGCAACAAAATACTTCACATACAGCGGACATGGGAGATAAGCAGGGAGGTAACTTTAAAAAAAAAAAAAAACATAAAAAGGAAATTTGTTTGAACAATGCAAGCCCTGTCCAAAGATCCAGCCTGCCGCACACACTGTACAGCCTGTCCTCTGATTCTGCTCTCAGCGAACAGCCCTGCCCTAGCAGTCTGCCCCAGGCAGTCCCAGCTCTCTTCCTGGGACACAGTCCTCCCACCAGTGTCACTGGGGCATGTGCTTCTCCTGCACAAGCTTCTTCCCGGCCCTGACTGGTCCTGTGAACAGCCAGTGCTTTCTGCCTCCTGTTTCCACCTCCTGCAGCTGAGGTTGTATCCATCCACGCAGCTGATTCTTCTTCCTCAAGTACCACACCACAGCTGCAAAGCCTGTGAAAAGATCTGTCCTCTGTTCTTCTGGTATGAACAGAAAGAAGAAACTGTCTGTATTATAATCAATTTCACCACGAGAAATGACATTTCTGATGATGACTACTTAGCCATCATCTTCCACTTTGCTTCCTTACCCTGCAACGTGGTAAGGAGGTTTAACAAAGCTTGATACAAGACTTTGAAATACATCTTTTGTAAAACTTTCAAACTTATAATTTGTTTGGCTTGAATGTAAAAAAAACCCCAGATCCTCAGTTAGATATTTAAGAATGAGCTTTATGGAGCAAAGGGGATACTTAGAAACTAATCTGTATTTAACAATGGATACTATCCAGCTACAGTAAAGAGAGCTAGGACTTTGCACAAACCATAGGAAAGCTGGGTCAAGGTTTGTTTGGAAAGTTTGTGCGTGCCAACTGGAAGGGCACGCAACTTTTGAAACTTAATGACTCAAGCAGCATTTTGCATATGAAGAACTAGGTACAATTCTCCACTGTTGGATTACATGCCTTAAAATTGTATGCAAATTATTACTAAATTGGAATGGCCATGTTTTATTTTGCTGAGATACCATTAGCACAACTAGAAGAGCATACACAAACCATGGTTCTTTGCTGCACATCAGAACAATAGTCAAGTTACTGTATTAACTGGATGGCTTTTAGAGCTATCATACCATAGGCAGTCTGTCGGTAGTACACAAAATGCATTAAAAACTTTATACAGGTATTTTGTAACTGATCTGTTGCCCTTAAACTAAAGGCCTCAGATCTTTTTCTTCACTGAGAATAGATTAACATGAGAACTTTTGGGCCAGCACTCATCCTGCTCTTCAGTGAGCTCTGGGGCATAACTCATTTGGCAATACTTGCATCTTCTAAAAACAATAGCTACTGTATCCTTAAAAGACCAACAAATAATCACAGCTTTGCTCTGTGCTGATAAGTGATTACCAAAATCACATGTATTATTTATGTCCAACGTCTTTTGATGCAAGGCTTTCCTGAACACAAACCGTACCAGGGGAGCCAATGTCAAATCCAGTCACCTAAGCCCCTTTGGCACCGTCTTGCTAACTCCTGATTAAGAATTAACACGTCTGTTGACAATTTGTCATTACTAATGACAGGTTTATAGTCAATTGTTTCCAGCTCCTTCAGCCTCTCCCAGCACAATGAAGAGGGCCGCAGCCTCCCCCTGCAGAGCACACCCTGCCCTCCACAGAAGACTGAGCAGGGCCCCTGAGCCCCCACCACTGCTTCTGTGCTGGCTGGCATGACCTGCTGGTGGTGAAGAGCTGCAGGGTTAGAGCCTGGGGGTGACCAAACCCCACCCCGGCACTCCAGCCCCCTGCAGCCAGCTGCCCCAGAGCCTGGGGCTGCCTCTGCTGCCACCCAGCTCCACCTCTACAGCTTGAAATGCCCTGGCAACCGTTTAAGATCAGACATTCGAAATGCAATAAACATTTAAAATGTGTAAACAAATTTGGTGTTCTCCATGTCACTGCTTCCTCTTTTTGCTCAGATGACCTGTTTTGGATACCATGATAATTATGTATTTCAGTTCTATCCTGTAATAGTACGTAACACAGTTCATTTTCTCTATGACATGGAGAGCACTTAATCCAGGTTTTTAATAGGGAAACTTCTGTCTGTGCAATAAATGAACTGGAAGTCCTGAGGAATAGTTTGCTGTATCAGTTTTGTAGTTTATTTTCTCTTTATATAGTCCAAACTTCAAACATTCCAGTTACAAACTTAGATGCAGAAAATGAAAGTGTATTTTTAAAAATTATAATTTTTTCGTATCAGAATAAACCCATTGGATGAATACAAATCAGTAATGATTATTGACATACATGTGAATATAAGCCAACTGATTAAGTTCTATTGATGGTATGTCACTGCTAATTTTATTTTCACCTAACTCCATTTTGTACTGATAATAAGGAATCTCTATGCAGCAGTGATTTGGTTCTGGTCTTACTAGCCTCCCCCCCAAACTGGTCAGACTGTGAAACTCAGAACAACCCCCTTCCCCTTTAAGAAACGGTGCACAACCTCAGGATGCAATTATGATCCCTAGAAAGATCTATTGTGCTGAGAAAGCATAAGGCATCTGCTTCCTTATCCCAACTCCATGTCAGAGATCTGTCTCAGGGGAGTGGGAGAAGGGCTGGCAATGATTTAATTAAGAGTAAATTCAGGTAAACAAGGTCAGGCACCTATACATTAGGGCACCACCAAATTAGCCTGTGACATCTGGGTTAGAACACCCACAAATCAGATTCTGGGCTACACAGTCAATGCTGTGAGCAGGCTAGTGGAGACTGTTAAGAAGTGTACTCTAGTGTAGACTTAATCCTAGAGGAGTACCATAACTGTAACCCTTATTGTAATGACAAAGGACCCTGCTGCTGCTGTGGACAGGATGAGACTGCTCTGGCTAAACGCCCTACCAGGGCACAGGCTAATCCACAGTCAGATTACCGCTTGCACGGGTCCACATACATAAGCTCACCAGGTTCGAACAGTTTTGTTACTAAGAAACTGGCCATGAGGACCATCAGCATCAGAAGGCAAAAGGGCCAAATAAACTGGGGTCTCAGCCCCTTCATCTGGTGATTTAGTGGCTTTAGGACCTGCCATGTCTGTTCTTACCCATCCGGGACAGCAGGCATTGAGGAGGATGTGGTCACCTTTTCTTTTCTCATTTAACATCCGGGCTTGAATCCTGGACAAGACCGTGACACCAATTTTGGATACCCCATAGGCAGTATTTGGCCAGCCTTCTTTCTCATGCACACTTTTCTTGGTATCTTCCACAAATTTAGTCATGAGTTCCACTAACTCATCCTCGGTGATAGTGTCACTGCGAAACTTTTCCTGTAGTTCTCGGCTGCAGCCTCCCAGTGCTGAGCTACTTACCATACTAGAGACATTCACCACTCTGCCTGGTGAAGGAAAATAAAGACCGATTACTTTTACACAACTTAAACAAGCCCAGACACCAAAGTGGGCTTGCTCTACAGTTATCCACTACTTAGATGAATGCCTGTAAAATATTTTGTGTAGGCTATTTTGCAGAGTTTCTGGAAGATCACAGTTAACTTAATGTCAAGTGTTTCCAGTGACTTCTATTACAGAGGGTAATTTAAGGTGTGAACCTGCAAAAGCTCTCTATCAAACTTCAGGTATGCTTCCAGGAAATAGCCTGTTACAATCTGTAGGCATATTCATAGTAGTAAGTAGTTTTCTCAGTAATGGCAGCCAGACTCTACTCTCAAAGTTCTGGTGGAAAACATTCTCACTTCTGCAACAGCTAAAGCACCGTGAGAATGTACCTTAAAAGCCAGAATAATACAGAATTCAACAAAAGCCATCTAGTTCTCAACGCACTGATACCATCAGCTTGTTTACAGAATACCTGAAGACTTACAAATCCCAGCATACAAAACTGCAGTAAACAATTTATCTCCCACCACTTCAGTACCAAGGAACAAGTCAGCTGAATAAGTAATTCACTCATTTTCTCCAAAATAATGTTATACTGTTTCCCTCTTTCTTGCTAGTTCACAACCATTCAGGCAATGAACTAGAGCAGTGGTTCTCAACCTGTGGTCCACAGACCCCTGGGGTGGGCTGCGATGTCATCACAGGGGGTCCGCGAAGACTTAAAGCAGGAGTGGAAGAGTGTTGATGCTATTATTTCAAATTTATATGGAATCATTGCAATAAAGATATTATAATCCATAAATGTGTGCATTTACAGATTAATTTATTTCCCCTTCTCTCTAAATTTGAAGACCCTTTATGAGAAAATTGAAATAAATATCTGATGCAGTCTAGTGCTTTAAATCTTGAATTAAGTCTTGGTGGTCCACAGCCACAAAAGTTATTTAAAGGGGATCCGTGGTGAAGGAAAGGTTGAGAACCCCTGAACTAGGGAATCAACATAAGACTTTAGATCTTAAAAGCCACAAAAATTGATCTGTTAATGACTTTAATAAAACACACTTGTCCTTCACCCTCAGTACAAGAGGACTAGATTCCAATTTTGGCACTGTTTACTCTCTCCCTTATTTGCCCCCAAAATTCATTTACTCTGTCCTTTTCTTCCTCCCTAGGGACTAACAGTTCCCAACTTCTCTCTCATCTACTTGACTACTTTTCTCTTAAAACCCTAGATGTATTTAAATGTTAGTATAGACTACATTTCATTTATAGCAGCAAGCTTTATTCAAATATCCATGAAAACTTCTAGTGATCACAAGTCTTGAAAAGAATTGTATTTAAAAAACCCCTTAGATTTGGTGTGGGTATTAAATCCAAATACCCTCCTTTCAAATCATCCATGATATGTCAGTAGCATTCCAGGGCACTTTCAGTGCTTCAGGTTTTGAGAACAGGCACATTCTGCACAGGACAGTCATCCAAGGCGTACAGATTATTTGCATGTTGCTAACACCTCTTTATTATCAATGTATCTATTTTCTTTGACCCTTGTCCATTCTATTTACCCTTTTCTGGTAAAGTGTTTTCTTCCAGCTCCTCCTAACATCACCAAATCACAGTAACTTAATGTACATCTTCAAGTGCTATTTTTAACTATTATCACTAGACACTTGCAAATACACCAAAGGCTGTGATCCATCTAGAGACAGACGAACAGCCTATTGAGGTTTCTTCAGCAGTAACAAGAACAGGTATGTCACATCAAACTCCACTGAAACACTGTTTTTAGGTACTTCCTTATCCTAGTTGTATCATCAAAACATCCTTTCTGAAGCAAGAACAATTTATGTAGGCAGATACCATGGACAGAATGTGGGTAAATTTTCTAAGTCTTCTTGAGGGCACCATGAGAATACCACTTTAATCCGTAATAGAAGAATGTGACCAGCTTGAAAGTAGATTTAAATATACACAGCAGAGACATTTTGAGGGTCAAGAGAGGCCATCTGTTCTCTTACCTACAGTACAGCAAGGTACACACCTCTTGCTATGGGACATCTGAGGCTGGACAGGATTTTCCCATTTAATGAGGATCAAAATTCATATGAAAGTATTTCTCTACTTGTTGTGTCACACTCACCATAAGGCTTCACAAGAGGCAACAATTCTGTGCAAACATTCCTTGTTCCAAAAAAGTTTGTCTTCAGTGTAACCTCTGCTTGGACTGCAAATGGAGTTGTGTCATGAACTTTTCATAAGAGGTGGTAGTGAGGGAGGGAAAAATAAATAAAAAAATATCAGAATAGTACTACTGTTTTAAAGGAAGTTACCAAACTACCAAAACCCAAAAGTTTATCTTACTTATTTTTTCCTTTTATAACTAGCAAACAGGCATATGATCAATCAAAATATATAAGAAAAAAACCCAACATCATTAAGACTCACATTCTTATTAATGAAAAGACTTATCTCTACAATATTACATTAATAATGCGCTAATTATGTTTTCTATATGTTTATGTTTTCTGCTTCTACATCCTGACTCTTATGTTGTCCTGTCTTGGGTTCTTAGCTAGGGCTTGAAATCAGAGCAGTGCTGAACTGCAACAAACACTGTAAAAGTTTCTATAAAGAATGCAGGGATAAGATTTGGTGCAGTCTGAAAAAAAGCAAAACAAAAAACCCCAATTGACCCCAAAACTGATAGATACTTGTGTCATAAATCACCCCTGAACTGACAGATCTGTGCTAACACAAGGAAAAGAGGGGGAATTAGCAGCTAGGAAAGGGAGCTGATGTAGGTAAGCATAAGCAGACCATGGAACTGCACTGTAAAGGTATGATTTCTTTAGACAGAATTGACAGCTTGCCACCACCAAAAGTGGGGTAGGATGTGCCATCAGCTGACAATTTGGCTCAGCAATAAGCCATATGTTATGCATCCTCCACTTTGAGGGGGAAGTAAGAGTTTAAGTAACAGCATTCCTCCTCTTCTGCTACAGGCTCTCCCTCTGCAGTGATGAAGGCCACCTACACAGGTTAGGCAAGTCTTCACTTGTTTCCATAGCCCAGAACTATGTCAGCTCAAAAGAGAAGCAGTAACAGGTCATTTAGTATTTAATGTAGTTGTGTTTTTATTGAAAAACACAGCTTTAGTGACTCACTCATTTATACTCTCAAGCAATGGGCACCGATGACATCAAGTTTTGCAAATCGCTTGCATTTAAATCTGAGACATCAAGCCAGATCATGACCTATTGCAAGAGTTACGACAGTGGGAGAAGAAACTGAAAACCTACACAACTCCAAACTCCCGCTTCCACACACACCTTGCAAGAGAGAAGCTTCCCTACACCCCAAAGCCCGTTCATTTGTCTAACAAGATCTATTACTTGTAACATCTGATATATACATGTTCCCTTGATTTAACAAGCATTACTAGAAGAAATGTTTTCACAGAAGCTCATCTAGAAGGCAACCCACAGGTACATAATAATTTCAAACATGAACAGTTTTTGGTGGACTAAGGACTTTGCTGGACTCTCTGTAGTGCAGCACAAAACCAGAACAATAAATTTAACGGCAAATCTAATCTTTGACAGAGAGCCATAACACATAATACTACAATAAAGAAAGGAAAGCATAAATTCAAGGAGGGTAGCAGAAACCTGGCGAGGCAAGAAGCAAAGTTGGGTGGAAATGCCAATCTCAGAAGCAAGAATTAAAATCCAAAATATGAGATAAACATCATAGCAAGTTCTTACACAGGTGTTAAACCCTCTAGCCTCTGCATTAGATACTTGTACAACAGTTACAGCTGGCTTCTTTACCACATTTCTTAATTGTGTTACCTATTGCTGACTATAAGTTGTCCGCTTGAAAAAAATCTAAGCTAAACATCTGGAAGCAACTTCTGAATAGAAAAATCTATGATGTAGTAAAGGAAGTAACAGAAACTCCACTGCTCATGCTACTTCAGCTGTTTATTTGTTCAGTGGTTTCACCATAATAAATCCAAGATCTCTCACAGATGACCTCTAGCAAATCTTGCTGCAATTTGAGGAGTTTTTATTTCACCTGCTCAGGTACCCACCTTGAGGGAGGCTACAGCTGCTGCACAGTCAGCCACAGGAAACACACACTGCACTTCAGCTGCTGTAGTTGCAGCCCAGTCTTGCTCAAACTCACTGTCACTAGTAGGTTGAGCTAAGGCCCTGATTATGAATTGAAGAAATACTGGTCTGAGCACCTGCAGGCTTTATCATTTATAAGTGTGGACAGAGATACAACCTTTTAACTGTCACTGCAAGGTTTTAACACCTATCTTGAGCACATCCTGAAGCTCAGACAATTATATTAAGAGTTGCCTCCTATTAAGCTGTTCTTGAACACAAGCAATTTTCCTGCAAAGTACCATGCAAAAGATACAGTGATTTGATTTCAGAACACTGTTGCTGCACTACCACTTCACGAGAAGCTTCATCGTCAGCAGCAGGTGAAGTTTGATTCATACTACCTGACAGGCCTCCTTAACTCATGCTGTGAACAGAGGAGTCAGCACAACACTGTGCTTGAACAGCTACATATCCTAACTGGAGATCAGGCACAGAGATTAAAAGAAAACTCCACAAAACCAACAACCCAGAAAATATGAGAAGAACAAGTTTGTATGGCAGGGAAATGAACTAGTAGTCATGCTTGTGATTTGCTCTATCTGGAGCTAACATGATTCTCAACTTGTTTTTATAAACACTACAATGAAAATGCACTTTCTACCTTACAACTGCTGTGTCTTCCTCTCTTCCCCACCTTCCTTCCCACTTGAAGATGAAAGGGTTAAATTCTTGCTCAGCAGAGCAGGATTTAGGTTAACTGTTCTATAGGTAACTGAAGGGCCTGAGAGGGTTTAAAGGTAAGTAAAGATGACAAAATCACCCAGGGCCAAAGGTTCTTTTTCATCAGCTGAAATCCTTGAGCAGGTAATGCATAGAACAATGTATGAGGCTTGCAGAAAAGAGAAAGCAAATCCCCAAGGAACATGGCT
Organism: Strix aluco; assembly: GCF_031877795.1. Classification (NCBI taxonomy): domain Eukaryota; kingdom Metazoa; phylum Chordata; class Aves; order Strigiformes; family Strigidae; genus Strix; species Strix aluco. The sequence goes on along the minus strand of NC_133932.1, from coordinate 35,975,059 downwards.
GATCTTCACACAGATGATGATCTCCCATGGGCCGGGTGAAACTCAGGGGCACTGAGGCAGTAAACCCAACTCTGCCCACGTGCACTGTGTGCCTAAAATATTTTCATGCTCTCTATGTGATGCAAATACAATACTCCAGGGAAGCATCTTTACATGCACACTTAGCTCAACCAGATGCCATTTCACATTGCCCTCTTGTCATGTTTAAGAGGGTAGACAGCTTGCCCAGCCAAAGAAGCAGCATGTCATTGGCACATAAGTCCCCTACAAGAAGCTCTAAAATCCCTGATTTTATCCTCCTCCACACAGCTTTGTAGCACATAGGACTATGCCAGACAGTCTGCTTCCTACCTTTGAAAGCAATCCCTGCGTTGTTAACCAGCACGTTCAGCCCTCCATATTTCTCCTTTAGGAAGTCACGGAGAGCTCTGATGCTCTGCAGATCATCGATATCCAACTGATGGAAGAGTATGTGCAGCCCTTCCTCCTGGAGCTTTGCCACTGCTTCCCGGCCACGGCTGGGGTCTCGGGCTGTCAGGTACACGTCCCCTGGGAACTGCTTGCACAGAGCCCGCACAATTGCAAAACCAATCCCTTTGTTGGACCCGGTCACCACAGCCACCTGCACGTTGGACATTGTCCTCTCTGAATGTATGCTAAAGTGACAGTAACTGCAAACACCAAATGAGAGAATTTCACACTCAGATGGACAAAGACAGCTATCTGAAAATGAATTAAAGTGTTTTTTCTTTAAAATCCTATTTAGAATTTACTCTGAATTATGTAAACTACATGAAAGTGCACACTAACTGTAACTTAATAAAGTAGCATTAAGTATTTGCAGAGAAATACATGTTTGGTGTTAATGTTTTGAAGAAAGTCCAAACAGCGATTGGGGTAAAAAAACCACAAAACCAAAAGAAAGCTAGTCAATGACTAATCTCTTTAGTACTAAATTAACTTTTGATGGGATTAAGCTCTTCTGCACAAACACTTTACAGGAATACCACTTTCTTCTTCTGAGGATATTCAACTGGTTCAGTTCAAGCACTGATGCAGTCAAAGTTGGAAAAACTCAGGCTCAAAAAAAGGGGAGGAGCAGCTTGATCGTCAAGTGTCAGGCAGGAGAACCAATTCTAGCGTTTTTAGAGGAAAACAGCAGACCATAGATTGACCACAATGCTTCTTCTGTTTAACACACCAGTCAGCTCTAGACAAAAAACCTGCTTGCTGTTTTTTTTCGCAAACATAGCATATTTAAAGGTGTACTTCCCCCATAAAAGCAAATTTAACTGCCACTACCCTTCCAAATTAGTTTGTAACCACGAGCAGGCATCTAGCGAGGATGAAATCCTACCAAGCTCCCAAAGGCCTGCCCAGCTACTGACCGACTTCACCAGGGCCAGGAGCCGAGGCGCCACCCCGCTGCAACCCGGCACACGTTACTACCACCTCCCCAGAGCCGGTTCTTCTCTTTAACGGGGACGTGAAGCAAACGACGAAGCCCGACGCCTCAGGGGACACCCCACTCCCCGCGGGACCATCCCGGCCGTGACGCGCCCCTCGCCACAGGGCAGGCCCGGCAGGGCAGCCGGCGCTCCCTCACCCACCCACTTCCAGCACGACGAACCTTTCCCGCTCGCTCCCCAGCGCTGCGCGGCGATGAGAGGACGAGCCGCCACCGGCCGCAGGCGATCACGCACAGTAGAGGGGCGGGAGACGCAAACGCTCCTAAAATGGCGGCGGGGGAGCCCCGCCTCCCGTGGCGCGCAGGGGCGGTGCGGACCGGCGGCGGGCGGTGTGGCGGTCCCTGCGGCGGTCCGTGCGGCTCCTCCCGCCCCTCCGGCAGGTGGGCTGGCGGCGGGTTGGACGGCCGTGTCCGCCTTTGCCCTCTCCCGCGATTTCAGCCCGGGAGGGACTCGGGAGCCGGAGCCGCTGCCCAGGGGGAGATGGGGTTGGTCTTGACCGCCTGAAGATGCGAGGGGGCCCAGGCGGTCCGAAGCCGTGTTCGCTTCGCTCGGGCGAGCCGGGGTTTTGTTTGTCAGGCCGGAAGCGGGGAGCGGCCTAGTTTATGTCGAGCTGAAGAGGGAGGTGATGTGAAAACAGCCTCCCCGGCCCGTGGGGGCAGGGAGCTTGTGAGCCTCCTGGCCAGCACCCTCAGGCAGCTGAGGGCGGGGCGTTCCTCGGCTGGAGGTGCCGGTGTGCCGGGCTTCCTTGGCGCGCCCCCATTTCGGGCAAAGCCCGCGCTTCTGAGGTTCAGTTGAAGGCGGTATGGGCGAGGGGAAGTGAGATACACGTTTCAACGACAGATTGAAGTAGAAGGACTAATAAGGTTGATGCAGTTTATCTCTCATGCACGGTGGGGGGTTGAGCTGAGGTGTAGCGTCACGGTGTGGTATGGGGCTGGGGTTTTTGGTGGTGTTGGTGTGGGGTAAGGTTGTTTTCTGCTGGTATATGTGATCAGAGAGCTCCATTCTGCTCTTGTTATTGGAAGAAATAAACTGCAGAGGCTGTTCATGCCAGTTAATTTTCTGTAATTGTAATACATTTGCCGTTTGAAAACTTCTAGTTCTGTGCATGTAAACACCAGTGTCTCATTTTCTTTAGAGGATTATGGCTATACCTTGGCCAAGATGATATTTGCAGATCAAGGCTTCCTGTCTTCCCTCATCCCTATCACCCACCCTCGTTTAGGGGTTTGCTTGTACTACATTTTCTAAACTTTAAAGAGGCAGCTTGTTAAACAGGCTCTGATTTCTCTTGCTGAGATAAAATAAACATGCAGTATTTGAAAGTGACTTTAAATATTTTTAAGTAACTTTTTTTCTTTTTTAAATTCAGGTTGTCTAAATAAGACAAAATCTTTTACTTAATATGAAGAAAAGCAGAGGTCGGACAGGTCGAAAGAGAAGAAGAAAACATTTCCAGAGTTTTATGGATGGAGGTACTATCCCTGGAAGTATTGCTCGATAATAAAATAACCAATTGTTTGTCAAGATGTCATTTTATTGTGTATATTTGTCAAACACCTTTGTGCTTTGACAATAGCATTCATAAATGTTAGCTTTTTCTATGCAAATATTCTAGCTTTACTTTACAGTCCCAAGCAGAGCATGGTGAACTATTGTAAACTCTCTTTTCTGGCTAATGGGAATCACTATGTTATTCTTAAATTCCTTGACCCGTGAATATGCTGAATAACTTCTGCATTTCTGAGAGCTCCTGGTGCCCAGAGGCCCAGAATTTAGTGAGCTAGTTCAAGGGGAGCCTTTCTTGCTATTCTATTATGCTATACTAAAATGTCCAAAACACAGTTTTTTCTGACTATACAGTAAAATTTTTCAATTTCCTTTCTTTTCCAACAGAGTGTTATTTTATAGCATTAATCCCCTATTTTTTATTTTTAGTAAACTGCAGTCACAAGCTGGAATACATTAAACTTAAGAAGTGGCTGAAAGACAGAGGATTTGAAGACAATAATTTAAGGCCAGCAGAGTTCAGGGGTAATGTTTTAATTATTGGTGGTACAAATTTCCGATTCTTCTAAGAATGTTGATTCCTGCTTTCATTTTGAATCACACGGCTGACATCAGAAAAAAAGCCAGTTACTGTTAGTCTTTTAAAGACTTGTGGCAAATGCACGTGAATGTAATTTAACATAAACAAGTAGATATGGCGGCCTGAAGTAGTGTAAACAGTTTCTTATGTAAAAATGATCTCATGTAAAACTCTTGTATAAGAATACTCTGGTGTGCTGCAAAATATGCACACCTATGCTGAATTCCTTGTAGAAATCGAGATTTTAAGTGTTAGTAGCACAGTTTTAAAGAAGAAAGTAATAGCTCTATAAGTGTTCCTAGTATTGGAACCTAACCTTGTTAGCATTTCTTCATCTTTTTTTCCCTGTGCAAGTTCAGTAGCTCTAGTGATACAGATAAGTAAAAGTTTTTAGAGCTGCGATTCACTTACTTAGTACTCTTTACAGTAAAGGTTTATACTTGTATTTTTTCTCTTTAAGTAGATTATGTTTCAAAAACTTTTGCAGTATTAGAGAGTAGAGAGAATAGGATGAATCAGGAAAATATTGTGAATAGAAATTGTAAAGTTTAGTTAAAACTCTGAAACCAAGGAGAGCAGCCAGTGTTGAAAGATGTGTTTAAAGAAAAAACTGGGAAAAAGAAGTTGAGTAATTGCTAGAACTGGACAGCAAGTATTACAGGGGATACGGGGGAAGGGCTTTCACAGGGTCCTGAAAAATAAAAAGAGAATCAGAGAACAAAGAAATGAGGTATATATCTGGAAAAATCCATAATTGGCTTTTGTGATTTATAAGAGATAATGTATGTTCTTTTAGCACTTTTCCTTGCTAGCCTGTTGATTTATTGCAGCTTATCATAATCTCCTGTATTTTACATATACACAAGTATTTAAGCATCCTCTTTGTTCCTACTTCAGATACAGGAAGAGGACTGATGACGACAAAAACTCTTCAGGTTAGTAATGTTGATTCTAATGCAAGAACTCCTCAGGTTCTTTTGTGATATAATGACTTTTGCAACAAGCAAAGCTCAAAATTCCAGACAAAGTCTTCACAGTCCCTGTTGTGAATGTAATTGCTGCTCTAATACCAGAATTTTCAGTGTTGGCATATTTGTAAGATGATATCCTATGAACCCTGAGGGCTTGTTGGATGAAGGCATTCTGGTACTCATTTATAGAGATTTAGTATGTAGTCTCGTGTTTCAGTTTAAGGCAATTAGTGGCTAACTGAAGCCAGAAGGAGCATGCCCCTTTCCTCCTGTTTGCCTTCTCCCTCAGCCACTGGCTCCCACAGCTTCCTTTGCACTGGTTATAGCAGTCTTCCCCATTCGTGTGGCAAGTTGCATCGGGAAGCTAAACTAACAGAAAACTCTCTTCAAAAAAATTATTAGCTTTGATAGCTTTGCTGCTTGAAATCTCCTGCCTTGGTCAGACCAGTACTGGTACAAAGGGAGGAATGGCATATCAATGTGGGGGGTGGAGGAAAGGGATGGGGCTTTTTAAGCAGCATTTGGCTTTCGATTATCTTAGCCATAATGTGAAACCACAGCTTCAACCTCACTTTGGTGGCCACCTTCTTTGTTGGTAGACCAGCTAATAGAAACATAATTTCTCAGATACTTCCAGCAGAAAAGGGGAATAATAGAAAAAATACCTTGCCCTTCAGGTATTGGCACAGAAAGACTGAACTCTGACTGAAAAGTGCCTCTCAGAAAATAGCCTTGTTGGAGAAGTTTCCTAACTGGTATGAGAATAGTATATCAAATAATGGGGAATCAGACCCAGAACCTTTTGTAAAATAGAGTAGAACAAGAGGTAGGAAGGAGGTGCAGTGGAGAACTCATGTGTAGAGAACAGTGTACGTTCTCATGCTGGTTCAGGGTTAGAGCCAGCAGTTGGAAGACAGAGGCTCAGGTTATCTACAGTGCTGGGAGTCTGCAGTAAGTGAAATGAGAGGTAGACTCAACTGGGCTTGAGCAGGGTAGGAAAACTCATGAGAGGAGTCGGAAGGGGAGAGTATTGACTTGATTCATGTCCTCTCCCTACAGGCATGGACACATATGGCTCAAGCCAGGCACAAAAGCTAATTTACACACAGAGCAGCTTGGCAAACAAGGTCAGGGTAGACATGACCTAAAATATCCCTACCCCATACTGCTATGATGATAGAAATTCAGCTATTTGTGAGATCTAATCTGAAATATATCTCAGTACAAAGTGTGTAGCCAGGCACCAAACTTTCCATGAACAGCTAACTTCCTGCAGATCACAGTTCCCAATGACTGCAATCGTATTCATTCCCTAGACTGTGACTGTCTTAAAACCATGCAAGTTTCCATCAAGTTCAACATCACATCTGTTTGCTTCCTGACATTAGTGTTCTCTGGGGAATGTCTCTCTGTTCAGAAATTGTGTAGTAGATGAGTCATTTACACTTGACCTTTACTATTCTTTGTGTGTGATTGTTTTTTTTTCCTCCCTCAAAGGCAGGGGATCTGATTATTTCGTTGCCTGAGAAATGCTTACTCACCACGGGCACTGTCCTTAGTAGCTACTTGGGAGAATACATTATGAAGTGAGTGAAAAGTGACACTTTATGGGCATGTTGGCATTTACTGTGGGTTGCTTGTTAGATTAATCATCTGAAGTGGTGGTAGGGCTTTAAACTGTTAAACAACCCCAACTTGTATGAGTATTTCTTGTGGACTTTGATGCATGTGGAATGCTCAGATAAGTAAGGTTTGGATGCAGTGCATCCTCTTAGCTAAGCAGAGTTGGAAGGATGGTACAGGCTTGAACTTGACCTGTGTCTAGAGTCAGCTTGGACCTAAATGCGAGTTATGAATGGTTTCTTGGGAATTTGTGAGTATGCTTCAAAAAACAACCCAAGAGGTGAGCCTGTTGTTACCACAAACCAGCTTTTATAGCCCCTTTGAAATCATCAAAAGGACTTGGAGATGAACTACAAAGAAGTTTATAATAGAAGCTATTTATAACATTTAAAAGAACTAGAAGAGAGATAAAATACTGCTACATCCATTTCCTATCTCACCTCTGTGTGTCTGCTGTGTTGATATTTTTATTTTATTTTCTAATAGATGGAAGCCTCCTGTATCTCCTTTGATAGCATTGTGCACATTTTTAATAGCAGAGAAGCATGCTGGTGAGAAATCTCTGTGGAAGCCATATCTTGATGTTTTACCCAAGACATACACTTGCCCCGTTTGTTTGGAACACGATGTAGTAAGCTTTCTTCCTGAACCTTTAAGAAAGAAGTCTCAGGAGCAGAGAACGACGGTCCATGAGTTGTACATGTCTTCCAAGGCTTTTTTCTCTTCCCTGCAACCTGTGTTTGCTGAGAACACAGGAACTATTTTTAACTACAGTGCTCTAGAGTGGGCTTGGTGCACTATTAATACCAGGACAATATACATGAAACATTCACAGAGGGAATGTTTTTCTCTTGAGCCAGATGTTTATGCGTTGGCACCATATTTAGATCTGCTAAACCACAGTCCAAATGTTCAGGTAAGAAACTAAGAATAGATCAGTGAATTTCTTTATTTGTGGAAGCACTATCTCAATACGGTATGCATTTATGTGATGGATTAGGAGTGTCTGGAAGTCAGTGAGAGATCCCATAGTGGGAAAAATGTCTATTGAGGACACGTGCAGGCCAAGTACTCACAGTTCATATATATCCTGGAGCTTGTTATTCAGCCCAAGGCAGCTGAGTAAAGATGATTTAAATGTTTCAGTTTATGTAGCAAAGCAAAGTTACAAGGAGGGCCCACAATGGCTGGGTGAGATTTGTATCCAGGGTAGCTATTTACAAGTGCCACTTGTATATATAAACATACTTTGCTCTCCCGAAAGGCTCAGCTCCCTGTGTTACTTCACCTCTGGCTGAAACTTCTGAGCAGCCTTAGGAAAGTGTGTAGAGCAGTTCGCCAAGACAGAACTGGGACAGAACAAAAGCAGCCAACTCTGCATGAAGCCATCTTTATTTGCAGATTTGGGACCTCTGTAATAAGTCTACACACTGGGTGGCACATCCTGTGGACTAAGGTTTTGATGTTTGTTCTTCATACTAATGGGTTGCCTTTTCAGACATCTGTAACACTATCTGTTTTCTTCCAGTGTTAAAGAAGTGCTCAATACTGTTGGATTTTAATGTTCAAGGTCTGATTCCTTTTTCACCCTGTCTTCCTGTCAAGAGTAAAATTTTTTTCATTTTTAACTTCTTGAAGGTAAAAGCAGCATTTAATGAACAGACAAGAAGATATGAAATTCGGACAAATTCACAGTGCAGAAAATATGAAGAAGTATTTATCTGCTATGGGCCTCATGATAATCAGCGACTGCTACTAGAATATGGATTTGTTGCCATGGATAACCCTCACAGCAGTGTTTATGTCTCATCAGGTTGGATTTGTAGATTGTCTTGACATTGAAAGGCACAATAGTAGAGAACAGAACATCTGAGTATGTTAATGTCAGTAAAAGGGATAACTAAAGGATGCTGAAGAAGTTCACACACGTGCATATACATATATGCCCAATGCACAGCATGCAAAATGCATACTAAAGCATTATAATTTTTTTCTTTAGTACCATCAAAACATTTGTATGTATTTCCAAGAAGTGGAATAGGGTTTGATACAACTTTGAATTGCATAGAATTTAAGGTTTAAATTTGGCAGTGTTCTTCGGTAACTTTTCCTTTTGTAAAATTTGGATTCTTTTAGCAGCATATATGTAGACATTCCAACTGGATGTCTTAGATTGTACCATTGTCTTCAGGCTTGCAGTCCTGATCCCCACAAACTGACGTTGCCAAGAGTGGTTCGTGACTTCAATTTGAGTCAGAATTTCCATTATAAGGATACAATCCTAGAGATTACTGATAGCTTTTGAGAAGTAGATGCATTTCTGATTACATTAAAGTTCACCAAAATATGGCAGGATTTATCTTTCTCCTGTAGCTACTTGAAAAGTTGGTTGAAATGTCATTTTGGAATTGAGGATTGTAGTTTCTTCTACATACCATTTATTTAAATATCTAAAATGTGTTTTTATGCAGATACTCTCCTCAAATATTTTCCACCACTGGACAAGCAGAGGAATGCAAAACTTTCCATTCTAAAGGATCATGATTTCTTACAGTAGGTATATGGAGTTTTTTGTTTCCCTGTGAGCTTTTTTTTCAGTTTTTCTGAGAGTCAGATTTTGCTTCTAGTATCAAAACCAGCATAAAGTAATTATTTGTTTTTTTAACAAACCGATTTGCTTGCTGTTTGCTCTGGTTCCAAAGAGCAGATCTTTCCTTGTTGACACTTGTCAGGAAGCTATCACGCTGTAAAAGGCCACCTATACTTTCTGCATCTCATCACTTCTGACTTTTTAGAAACCTGACCTTTGGATGGGATGGACCATCGTGGAGACTCCTCACAGCCCTCAAGTTGTTAAGTCTCAGAGCAGATGAATTGTAAGTTTCAGTCCTCTGAATATTTAGACAGTGTGCATGTGCTGTTTTCCTTTATTTGCTCTTTGCTGGCTGTGTGTGAGATACTGGAATAATTATTTTGGATCTCCTGTGTCTATCTCATTGAGTCCACTTGAGAAGTGAAAAGAAGAAAGGCAGAGAACACCATATAATGCAAAGTCGTTGCCTATTTGCTGCTTTGGTCTTTTGCTTTCTTGTATTAAACACTAGACACACCCCACTGTTTTCCCTTTCTATTTCAAGAACCAGATATTACTTTAAGATTCAGACTCCAGACCTTTTTCCTGTTGGTTTGATGGGACTTTAAATGCTATTGACCTTTGTTGATTTCTTTGAAGCATGTGTTCCACAGGCTGCTTCTGAAATTCTAGGGCCAAGTAAGTTGCTGAAATTCATCTTCAGTGACTGTCAACACAGGTTTGATCATTTGTTCCAAATGGCAAATCTACCTCAAACAGCATTAATAGAAAATGGTTACCTGGGCTTTGCTTGTAATAGTAAATTAAAAAAAAAAAAGTTTTCTCTTCTTCAAAGCTGTTTATGCTTTGAAGATTCATTGCCGAGTGGAATAAGTTGATTATAAGAACTAAAAATAAATCCCCATGATACAGGTTTCAAGCCCAGGTGAGGTGACGTTTAGCAGAAGCCATGCTAGTAAGTTCAGAGTGAACTTTTACTCCTCACTGGTGCTGCTGAAGTTGGTGGCAGCATGGCAGAGCAATAAAGAGCAGAAGCATTGGTCTAAGCGTGGCCTGTGTCTTTGGCTGAAAGGGTAGGGGTGCAGGTCTGGAGCTCCAGACCATTAAATCTCTCTTCTCTTTTGCTTGCCTTATCAGTCTCATGTCTGAATGCCCTGTGCCTTTTTCACGTACGCTAACCTTACTTGCCTTACACCACCGATGTTATTCTTAGCGTAACCATATGTTTATCATTCAGCTGGGCAATACAGCAAATGATTGTGTGTTGTTCAAACGTTTTGGTTCTAGTACTTGCTGGAGGAGAACGCTTCTTGGAGATGTAATTTCAGCCAGAAATGAACAGCAGACTTTGAATATAACAGCAAAAATATGCCATTTTTTAATAGAGGAGACACAGCATGTCCTTCTCCAGGTAATTTGACTGAAAGAACAAGGTGGCCCAGATTCCTTTCTCTCCTAGCATAAATGTACAGCAGTGTAATTTTCTGGGGTGAGAACAGAGTGATGGAGGGAATTGACTACACTGGGGTGGTGTAGAATTTTTTTCAAGGGTGACTGACAGCACTGAATTGCTCAGCAGGATTTGTGACTGCAGCAAAGAAAGGAACCATGTTACAGAGCTTATATGAAGCTCTGTAAACAAGTGAGAAGTATTTAACCTTTCTCTACCTACAGTACCAATGTGTTTGTTGAGGTTACCTCTTAAAAGAAAATGCAGATTTGTATGAGGTGGGTGCATAAGATGTTGCAGACCTGCCATGAGTGCCTTGTTGCAGAAAGAACAAGGCACTTGACTGTGTGTGTTCATTAAAGCCAGTCAAGTCAAATGAACTACCCATGTCAGCCAGTTGCCTGTGAGGGAGGTCTGTGCTCTTAGAAAAACAAACTCTCCTTTCTTTCTGAATTTTGGCAAGCAAATGTGTGCTTAATGTCAAGTTGAATAGCTATCATGGAAAAGGGTTATTAAACCCACGCTTTTGCAAAGGAAACACATATATGCACAGAGTATGAGGTGAATCTGGTCTTGAGCAACATCTTGCATATAATATAGACTTAGGAGCCTGATATCAGGTAAACATTTCCCTACCCTTCCTCTCCTTGTTTTTGGTCTCCTTCCTATCCACATGATGATTTTTTTCCTTTTTTTCCCTCCCCCCCCCCTTTTTTTTTTTTCTTTTACAATTACAGTTTCTCTTGTGGAAGATTAAAATAAATAGTATTTTGACATAGTTCATGGAATCCCTACCACAGATAAGCTTTGCACAAATTTTATGTTCACGTCCTATATTAAATAATCTAAATTTTGAGTAATTTCATCCTGCTTGTGTACACTTCAGATTTCCCAGTTGAAAAGGAACAAAGAGAACCTCAAAAAACACCTGGCTTTGGTAGAAGCACTACGCTTGGAAGATTTGAGGATACTACAAAAATCAGCTGAGATTGTTTGCAACTTGAATATTGCAACAACTTGACGTATCTGGAGCTGTGATAGCTGTGGCGGATTGGAGCTCTTTTGTCATGGATGTGCCTTGCTCAACTGTTTTAGTGGACCTGACAGCAAAGAATAATATAAAAAGTCATCAGAATATGCCTTGTTTTATTTATGGGGTCACCCAGGACCCAGAGTCTTATTTTGGTCTTTGCTGACCTTCTTCAGTAATACAGAAGGTTAGCCCAAATGGTGGGGGGAGCACAGGTGACTTTCATCACATCTCACTGAAACCACGGCTGCTGTGAGCAAAACAGCTTCTGGGGTAATTTGAGCAGCGCCAGGACTGTGGGCTCCAGCAGTCCTAGACTTTACAGCTACCTGTGTGGCTAAAGTGTGAATTGTAGGGTCAAGCAGATACTCCTCAGCATGTATTTGAACTCTGGCACTTGGTGGAGAGGAAGAGGACAGAACTGCTTGTATTTGCCCTGTATCGATCCTTTACTTTTTCCCTGAGATCTGTACATGTCTCCAAGTTTTAGCAGTTCATGTAATGCCTGTTCATTGTTGGAGTAATAAATGCGGACTAGAGCACAGATCAGCCCTGTTGTGACCAACTCCAAATCATTCCCTTCGCAGTTTCAGCCCAAGTGTTTCTTGAATGTAAGGAAGTGTGAATTTCCCTCCTTTACTCTCAAAGCTCCCTTCAGACACACTAGTTTGTGTTCTGACTCCTCCTGGTGGGAATGAGAGCTGTAAGGATATATCACTTTGAACTCTGTTTCTTGTTTGGAAGACTACCCAGGCAGTTAATTGTGTTTCCATTCAGTTCGGGTGATTACATTGAGAAATGTTCCTATCCTGTCTACAGGGGGATAGTCTCATGAGCAGCCTTTCAGTATTAGTTCTACTTAAGTTCAGAGCTTGAGCTCTCTCTGTTGTTTAGAGAAGAGAGAGACTTCTTCAAAGGGCATTTCAGGGCAGGACCCTTACTTAAGCTCTACAAACTTAATTGTGATTATGTTGTGATTATTTTCCATTCTGTAGGGAATCACATTTCATAGAATTTTTCATTACTATTTTTAGCATTTTTTAAGAACTGTATTTTTAAAAAGTTTATTTTTGTAAACATATTGCTTCATGTTCTACAAGACTTCTCTTTGAAATAAATGAAAATGTATACAGCAGTAAAGGCATTCTAGCTAATACTATAATTTAAGGAAAAAATGCAACAAGTGAAAACCGTGAAGTATTCAAGCTCAAATGCACTTTCAGACTTTCTTTGGTACCTTGTGAACAAGAATGTTATTGTGTAAACTGGCTTGGATTTGAGGATTCCAGGGTTTTTTCCTGCTTTCTTTTTTTTTTTTTCTGCCTCAGTCTATTTGGGACAGGAAGTGTCTTGATACCTGGAGCTCTGAGAAGGGCTCTTCCTTACACAGAAGGGTATGTTGGTTTATGTTCAAAAGACTGGGGGAGCTGAGAAATGTATCTGTTGTTACACAGTTTCCAAAAACAAAAATTCTTGGTTTCGAGGTGCCATCTTCATAACCTCTTCCGAGGATTAGGAGATTCTGAAAATAAGTTTTTTTTCTGCCTTGTTTACCCTAATGCACTGAGACTTTTGTACTCTTGGGCTTTCTGTATTATTCACGTGGAGATGCTGACGGTGTGTTGTTACTCTACATTTCAGAGCAGAGGGCAGGGTGAATGGGGTGGGAGAGGAGCAAGTGCCTTCTGGAGCTAGAAGCACATTTATTACAACCTTTATGCCAACTTACTTTCATATTTGCCTAAACTGTGGTTTTAACCCTTGCAAGTCACTTGGCACCATATTTTATACTCTACTCAGTTCCATTATGAAGTACCTCCTGGGATGAGATGACTGTCTGGATTTGGGAATGCAATCTCATCTCACCAAGGGCAATTCTCATCAGCTCACGTAAGGGTCCTTCTGTACCGCTGAATCTGGCTACAGCAGAGATAAGCGGGGCTGAGCCCCTGACCCTGCGGCTGTAGCCCATTCATTTTGATCAGGTCTGCAAAAAGGTCTACAGAAGTCATGGGTGACATGAAGAGGGTGGCTGGTGACTGAGCATTCATTCACAGTGCAAGAAGGAAGGGCTTTGAAAGGAAACTTGAATAAGTCAGGCTTGAAACTAACAGAAAATGGTAACGAATCTATTGATGTTACTAAGGAATATGGATACAAAAGTTGACATGGGTGCAGAGCACATACACAGGGAAGACAGAGCTGTCAGCAGTTCCCAGCCAGCCAAACAACTTTGGTCTTACGTAGTCCCTCGATCTCAAAATACTTGAAGGTTGAGAGGGTATTGATGGCAAGTACTGTATACATTCGCCCTGTGCTTGCTCTTTCAGGGTGTTGGTGGACACTGTGGGAAACTGTACTGGGCTAGAGGGATTCTTGCTTTGAACATGTCCTGCAATTTTGACGATTACAGTTGAACTGTTTGACCTCTTTCTTTTAATAAAAACTTTTTCATTCTCTAAGCACAGATGTGTTTCTCATGTTATAATTTTATAATGAGATGGTACCAGAGTTAAAGAAGATAAGGATGGTTTTGTTTGTTTGGGGGTTTTTTGGTGTTTGTTTATTTGTTTTTTCTGGAGATGGCTATTTTAAAAACAACTTCTGTACGATGTGTCTTGCAAAGATGGATACTAGGTTGACAGAAGTTTATTTGCTTCAGTATTGCACTATGGACTACACATTTATACCAGGTGGTTTGAATATGGGCTCTCCTTCTGTAACTCCTACACACCCTCCAGAGAGTGTAGGAAGGGGATCTGGCAGGGCAGGAGAGTAGGCAGTATGAATTGCTTGTCTGTCTCTTGCATGTAAGCACAGCAGTAAGCCCCTAGCTTTACCTTAAGCACTGTAGCAAGTGTTCTAAATAGAGCCATGTGTCTAATGTCAGAGACAAAATCCTGCCTGAATAAACTATGGAATTGGAACTAGTGCTTTTGTGGCACACATCAATAGCAACAGATTTTTAACAGGAATAAAACAGTGTAATACAGGTCATGATTTACCATTTATATATCTATATATATGCCTAGTCAGCAAAAGCTTAAGTTCTTTTTTGAATCAAACCTAAACTATGTGCAAGATCGGGCATCCTAAGCTGGGCTGAGAGCTTGGGTAAGAAGAAGTAACTGCTCTGTGAGTGCTCTCCAGCTGTCTTACAGAACACTAAATCAAGTTTTCAAAGAGTGAAGATGCTGACTTTCAGCCTCTGCTTTAGAGTCCCTTTGAGCTACAAACATCTTAATCACTTTGCTTTAGTGACGTGCTGTTAACATTTGCTCTGTCTCTGTTACTCTAAGAAGAGATTTAGCTGAGATCTTAGTGTGGAAAGACTGCATTTCCCTCTTCGTATAAATTTCCTTTCAGATTGTATCTGCAAATCTCAGCAACAGTAGCAATAAACCCCAGCTTTTTACTGTTAGCAATGCAAACCTTATATAGATCATGGCAGTGAGCTAGGTTCTCTTCCAGCTTGTGCAGTATTACTCAAAGAGAGCTAAAGTAGGACTGCATTCTGTGACTGCAGTGAAGACACTGGCTTTGGGTAGGTGTAATGAGGGAAGCTTTATTTCTTGTGATAACAGTGTGAGACACAAATAGCACAGCTTGATTTTTTTTTTTCTTCTTTGAGAGGAGGGAGTTGATTCAGTGCAGTCTGAAGTCACTGAGAAATGGTAAACATGAAACATCATGACAGTATCTTTCCTGTGTCAATTTATGTAAATACAACATGTATTTTCTTTGATCTTCTACAGAGAGTGGCTTCTAGTTTACACTTTTCTTCAGCTGTAATGTGTGGAGATCATCCATCATTGCTAAGTGCCTTTAGACCTGTCTGTTTCAGGACAAGATAAGGGAGTATCAACTCTCATACCCTAATAATTAAAGCTTTTAGGTACACTATGAAAACATTTCAAAGATGACATTCCCAAAGAAAGAGCTTTTAAAAGTGATGTCTGCCAGGGTATGTAGCCCCTCCCCACCTAGAAGGTAAAGAATACCCCTTTAAAAGTGTCACACTTCAGCATAATTTGAAGTGTTTGTTTGCACTCAGCACATCTATGACTACAGTGATGAAGATAATGAACTGTAGGACAGGGAAATTGTCCCAACAGAACTTTATGGGTTTGTTTATACAGTAAATATGAACTAAAGTTGTTAAAAGGTTTACAAATTTTCCCTCAATTTGGACCAGCAGTTGGATCTGAACCATGTGAAATTCAGGGGTTATATTGTTTCAGTATAAAAGCAGGGAAATCACAGTTCAGTGGCTGAATTCAACTAGAAGAACTTGATTTTATCCTTATCTAACAAAGCTTAAGGTGGCATCAGTCTGCTGCAGGTTGGAGTGGAAGCAAAAAAATACATTTTCTGAATAAACAATGGAATGTTTTAGTGGATATCTATAATTGAATGTTTTGGTGGATATCTATAATTCTAGAGTTAAGTTTTAGGAAGCACTACAATGAGTTACATTCAGTGGAAAAGCAAAGATACTTAATTAACCCCAAACTAAGTTGTGTAAACCTAGCCTAAAATTAATGCAATCTCTGTGTTGTCCACTAGATGATGCAACTGTACTACAGAGAAATAAGAAATTACAGTATATCCACATGCAATTATAATCCTTTTTACTGTGTTATATTTTTAGTAGTAAAAAGAGTTGTCTTCAATGATACACCATGGTTGGTATTAGATAAATAGTTAAAAATGTAGTTTTCTTTCTGCTGGTTTCAAGTGAAACTTGAAGCTTCATAATCTTTAATCTTTTCTCAGTTTTACTGTATTTTAGCTTTGTTGGAGTTGCTCCTCTCTCAGACTGAATCGTATCATTCTTCCCTGAAACTATTACCCACGACATAACTAATAGTTCAAATCATCTTTGTTACGTTAACTTGACCCTAATGGTTTAGCTAGTGGGGTTTCAGTGGAGAACTGTCTGCTTGTGTGTTTTTTCTTCAGAGATTAGGGGCCAGATTCATCTTTTGCACAAATCTCTTTCAACAACGTCCTTTGCTGTGGCTGATTGAACTGTGATTGAAACATTTCCTCTGTGCAGGGAGATTTCGTGCACTCTCCCTTGTGTCAATTCTCCAGTGTCTAATAGTAATAAGTGGATTGGCCCTTTCCTTCACTGGGGGTTTCTTCACTGCCCATTTTCGTGACTTGTGTCTGCTCATTACTTTTGATATGTGTTTGTTGCCTTGCTCGGTTTCCCAGGGGTTTCCAAAACAGACAGTGTGTATCTACTTGGCATGTCCTGGGAACCCCTTCAGATTGTCCCAGTTGCCCTATAGCTAAAAAGGGGAGGAATGGAGGGATCTGCTTTTTGCAAAGCTACTGTTTTCTCCTGAAGCCCTCTCTCCTTTCTTAACTCTTTACCCCTGCCTCCACTACTGGACCATACTGCGACATGCCAGTCTTGAGGACACTGAAGCGAATTGGGCTCTAGTACCAGGTATTTGCAGTGCACTTTTAACGTAAGAAAGTTTTTCCTCTTTACATACATGTGTACTTGTTCCAAGTCTGGCAAGGCCAGCTGTGTCCAGTGCTTTAACCTCTCTGCTAGGATGCCAGAGTTGGGCTAAAGAAATTGTTAGATGAGGACTGTATCCCTTGCAGATACATCCAACAAACACTGGATGTGCTATTTTAGTAGCTCCCTCCTGCTGGGGCTGCTCTGGAAGGAGCTGGCAGTGACAGTTTGGCTCTTTTGACCCTTGGCAGGCAATGATGACTATGGAGAGGACAGAGGGACATTCTCAGCATGAGGTTGGTGCCATGCCTGTCTGTACCACCCTGCCTGGGCCTCCAGAGCCGGTATCTCTATCCATAAGAAGCCAGCCCTCTTTGCAGCAAGAAAGTGCCAGTGAATTTGTGTATCCTTCCCACGAAATGGACTTTGCGTGGACAGAGATTCCTGGTTGTGGGTGGGCTGGCCTGCAGAGGATGTTGGCGAGAGATCAGAAGGGACCATGCCATCTTGAGCTGACTCATGCTTCTCTAAACTGTTTCTGATGAGTACTTAGATGCTGGGCTAGCCAGTCCCTGTCTTAGGAGTGGGAAAACACTTTGTAGGTCATGGGAGACTCCTAAAGGCCTGCTAGAAGTGCAGTGTGGGCTGGGCTGAGGAGATGGAAGGGGAAGGGTGGGCTAGGACAGGAGGGGCAGATTGGTACCAGTGAAGAGGGGATGTTTTGTACACTAATAAAGAGCACACACACCTCTTCAGCTTTTCTCTGCCTGTAAGTTTGTGTAGATAACTGGACAGTCCTGCTGCTCTGTCAGAAATGGTGTGGTGGCCAGGGTGGCCATTTCTGTGCAGAGTGGGAAGGAGAGGGGAAGGTGAAAGGGATAAATATATAGTCTTTGCAGTAACCCTGAGAAAATTTTAGTGTCAGGCAAGTATGTATGTGTGTGTCTGTGTGTGCCATGCTGTGTCTAGCCAGTGCTACCCTAGCTTCCTGAGAGCAGGGCTGTTTGGTTTACTTGGATGTGTAACTCTGGTTTGGCATTTTTCTGCAGTATCACAACAGGGGCCCTAGGCTGAAGGACAGAGGAGAAAGAACGCTGTCTGGGCCAGAGCTGCAGTGCCAGAGGAAGCCTTTTGGTTGTGCTGGTCCATCCTGGTGTCTTGCTGCTCCATGCTGTTGTGCACAGATGGAGATAGGTGTGGATCCCTCAGTGTTGCCAGGTGGGAAATCTCTCATGTCAGGCTTCTGGTATGGCAGTGTAGTCAGCCTCTCTGTCACGGAGAGACATGTAATGCCTCCCACAGTCACTCACTGGTGGGTTTGCCCTGATGTATGGAATAGGAGTTGGAGGATATGAGCTGCTCTGGCGGGGATGCCCTTGGGTGTGGAGCTGCCTAGTGAGGTAGGGAAAGTGTAATGGAGGAAATAGAAAGCAATGAGCAGTCCCCAGATTTCCTCTGGCATTTCAAATGGGGTGCTCTCATGGTCACCCCTTTGAATGTACTCCAAGGCTAAGACAATGTGAATGGTCAGAGAACTGGGCTTTAAGCATACAGCCAACAGCATTCACAAAGACAGCATAGGTGTGGCATTTGAGACTGCTCTTTTATGTCACATTTGATAGAAATTGGATAATGTGTTCAGAAAATACGTGAAAGTGGAAGCAGAGAGTAGCATATTGAGATATACAGATACTTGTTTCTTATCCATCCAGGCTAAAATCCCAATAGAAAGTCAGATCTTTTGAACCCAACCTTAAGCTTAACTATGTTGGAGACAATGGTAACGATGGGTCCTTGTACTCCTCAAAAAAAGTCCCTGCCTATGGGAATGACCATTCCCTTTTTAGATACAGGTAGAGAACCACATATGCTTGGCACAGGCCCCGAGGTGCACAGCAGATCAGTGTGGTCTGAACCTCAGGAGACTCGACATTGTCTCTGTCCCTGACTGCTTCCAGCAAAAACTGTGAAAAATCAGTTCCTCCCATGTCTATTTTATGCTGATTTAATTCCACTTGGCTTGAATGGAGTTAGACCTTGCCTTTGATACCTGGCCTCAGGGCTTCATTAGGCATAGTTGTGGTCCAAAGCTTGCTGGCAGAAATCAGTTTATGTAGGTTCAAGGTTTTCCTTTTTTTTTTTTTTTCTCCCCCAAGAAAAGAACAAAATGCACTGCAATTACAGGGAAGTTACTACAGCCTGATAGGAGGATCAGATAGTATGACTCCTCTTCCAACCTACTCTGGAAGCACCAGGGTGTAGGCTGAACTCTTGCACTTGGAGAAAGCTGAGTGTGTGTGTGTGTGAGCTCAAATTCCCCTCTGTGCAGTGTGGCTGGACAGAGTAAGAGGTGGCCAGGTATGGTACTGCTCAGTCTGTCAGCAGACATATACTCCAGCATTGGCTCCCTTGAAGTGCATTACACTTGAGTCATGACTGGGATAACATCCTGCAGTGTGGGTGGAAGTCTCACAGTCACCGGGTTTGCACCACTTCAATCTGCTCTTGAGGTAGCTCTTAATCTCCTCCATTGCAAGCACAGAGGCAAAGCCATAGAGGAACAGCACTTGGCACAGCTCAGGTGCCATGATTAGGCTGCCACATGCCTGAGATTTTACTGAAAGGAGTGTTGTTCGGGTGGAAAAAACAGTATTTGGTTCTTAACTCTGGGACTTTCAGAAGGCAGAGAGCTCCTTTGGCACAGTTTAAGTGGAGTGTGCCTGAACAACCACCTCTATGCAGTTGAGCAGCGCAAGAAAGGCTTTTTATGTAGAATGAGACCTGCACATGCTGGTCTTAATGTATATGTGCCAGGCAATCAGTCTGCCCCTGTGCACAGTCTGATACATGTCACCTGTACATGCTTGGGCCACCTGGGCCTTATAAATAAAGCCACATGTGCACAATAAAGCCACAACATTCATGCTTGTGGGGCTTGTTGGCGAGTGAGTCCCTCGTTTATGCCTCCCTGAGAATAATCAGGGAGCCTGAGGCAGGAGTCCTTTCCTGAAGTCTGAAGGAATATCCCTGCTGAAGTTTTGAGCTGTGACATCAAAAGTAGGTGGAAACTCATGCCACAGCATTGATTATTTTTATTAACATATTTTTCAAAATTCTTGGGAGAATCACCTGATGAGGAAAAAACACTCCCCCTCACCTTAAAAAAAAGAGAAGCAGCACTGGGAAAACAATGGGTTAAGCATTCCTAATTTCAAAACAAAATATTTTTGTTAAAGAAAACCTGCAGAGAATTGTGAAACAAAGAAACCCCAGACCATTGCAAAATGAAACAACACAAAAAATGTTCTTAATGTACCTACATTTTCTGGAGTTTCCCCCCCTGCTTTCCTCATTGGTTCAAGATGAAAGTAAGATTTGAATCTAAGTCAATAATAAGATGCAACTGTTAAATGTCAAATAGGAAGGAAAAAGTGAGCATTACTTGGATAATTCAGAAAACAGCTGCTGCAGTTATGCAGCGTTGTACTAGTTAGAAAACGATGCTACTCCCCTTGGTATGAAGAGGCAAATTTGTGGTGGCTTGGTATCCTGGGGGCAACAGGCAATATGGTTGTGATGCTGTGTAAGCCCAGGCCAGGCAAAGATTGGGGTGGGGGTACCTCTGAGGCTTTGAGCTTTGGGGTCTCTGTTCCACGCTTACTCCCTCCTAAACTCCTGCATCTGGTGGGGTGTAGAGTTAGAGACGGTGCAGCGAGCAGATATCATGATACAAGGACATGAGACAAATACTCTTGACAGTCTTAGGTAGTAAATGTAGAGCTAAATGGGCCACAATCCTGTGTTTAAAAGGAGAAAAGCTCAAAAGAGGACTAACAGTTATTTAAATAATTCTTTAAACACCTCTTCCAGTCATATATCTTGAGCTATTTTTACTTGTCTCGAAGCTCTCCATGACAAATATTTAAAAAAATACGGTATATGCTGGTTGTTACTGGTTGCAGGTTGCAACTTATATGTAAATCAAGTGCCGCTGACAGAAAGCTCCACTGTAAGCCCTGTTTGCACTCCGACCACTTCAATATTAGAGAATCATTCTCTCCATTAGTGCACTTATATTATGAAGAATGATGTGGAACAGAGGTACTAGCAACTCCTCTTGTTTATAGCTAGAAAATATCTGACTACTTAAAAGAACATGAAAATGAGTTTTGTCTTCCTTTCCTATTACTGTCAAACAAACTTCACCTCCGCGCTCAACATCACATGGAATTTGTCACTGGCAGGAAGCGTAAACCTTACCTTGTGAATATATAACTTACAGTCACTTCAGAGGGAGAAAAAAAAAATCCTTTCATCATGTTCAGTATTCTTCACTGTTTTATTTCACTTAAAACATCACTCACTACCAAATGGTATTTGTCAGTAGTAATTGGCAAATGCTGGAGGCGGTTTTCAGGGCTGTCTGAATGGAAAATCTCAAAGCAGTTGTCTGCACTGAAAGAAAATATTACATTTGATCTTTTTATGATTCTTGCAGACATGATGTATGTCTGCATTCCTTAGCTTGAAGAATTCTTGGTGTTTGGGTTTCTTTTCCTTTAAATGACAGGAAGTAACACTTCACTCTTATTTTGCAGTATTGTCTGAGAATTAACCACAACATAATGGTAATGTACATTTTTTTATGCTTTACAGAGATTCGTTTTTATTAGCCATTTATTGCGGTTTTGCTTGTTGGCGAGATTCAGATCCTCTTAATGATAACTGTAGCTATGGCATTTCATCTGCGTTTGTATTTAGATGTGTATTTCTTCCGATGTCTTCTTTCTAAATAATGTCTCCCTCACAGATTGCCTTTCAATAAATCAGCCTTCCCCTAATGTACAAATATATTATTGCTCTTGTCACCTCTGCCCCTGTGCTTTTTGGTCATCAAGACAGGATAGATAGCATGTTACACTAACACCGTGGTTCAAGTCTGCAGAGCTGGGATGTTCCTAGTGCCAAGTAAAGCCCAATACCAGGGAGTGGAGGAAAGAGTAGCAGGTGAATAGTAACTCTCAGAGCCCTTGACAGCCTCAAACACTGCTTAAAAATGCCACTGCTGAGCTACTCAGCATCTTGAAACCTAATGGCATGTAAAGTGTAACTGATTCCCATCTTTTAATAATTTAACTTTGGTTTTATATATAACAAAATGCTGGTTGAGAGGTTCTTTTACCTCCAGTGTTGGTGATGGCTAATTCTGCAGCTTACTAACAGACTGGTAGCACAGATAAGGGATGAAAAATGTCCCTCTGTCCCAGAGGTCAGCATGTTATTACTGGCTGCAGACCTACCGCCTTGAGTCTAGAAAACTCACTAATGCCCTGGCCCAGTGATTTGCAAGCGTCTGAAATCCCCAGGTGATGCCTGAGCTCCCTCAGCCCTGGTGCAAAGCCCTGAGGACAGAAGTTCTCTGCAGTAAATGAGACCTCTTCCAGCCACCTGACACACGGCAATGACTTGGTGTTCTCAACGAAAAAGGAAAAAAGACTCAAGTGAGCATGTGGCTTTCCGTGGGATGCTGCTCCAGTGGAGGATGGCTGCCTGGCTCCTTTCTGCCACTGCCAGCCTGTTGAGGGAAACCCCTCTGTGCCCTGGCATGCCGTGGGGATGACTTCTTCCTTCTGCGACAAGGCAGAAAGAAGGGCTGGCCTCTGCCTTCAAGGTCTGCATGACAGGCAAAGCTCTTCTGCCATCTCCTGCTGGCTGCTGGACCAGAGAAAATTAACACTGCTTGGGGGTCTTTCTAGAAAAGCCAAAATTGCTGAAAACTTCTTCAGAGAGCACCTTTACTGTCCCCTAAGGGCCTGACATCTGCCTCTCCCTTCCATCATAAGGCTGGTCTGAAAATGCCAAGATTACATGAAAAAAAAGTCTGCTGATTTTTGGTAGTGTTTTACTTGCCTTCTGGTTTCCAGCTGTACTAAACTCAAATGTTCTTTACAATAATCATAAGCAAAGCATGATTCTTCCATGCAAGCTAGAAGCTTGATTCCACAAACGGAGGCTTTGAGCTCTGAAACAGAGTCTGTGGGCAGCTCCGAGGTGTTGCATCTTGGTTATGTCACCAGAAACGTATGAAATACTAAAATCCTGGCTATCTCCTGCAAGAAAACTGTGCTGTGGTGCTTTGTTTGCTACAGTTAAAACAAAATGCGGTCATTCATATAGATGATGCTCTGAGAAACAGTGCTCATAGTGAGATGGGGGTGTGTGTACAATATATACACAAACACATATGCATATACATACAATTTCCTTTTAAATGTCAACACACCCTTCAAAACTTAGTGTAAACCCATGGGAGTGAAATGACAGCTCATTTGCAAACAATGCTGTATTTGTTTTATTTTGTACCAGAAATGAATTAAGTTATTTTCCCTCCATGAAGGGTTGTGGATTTTGCACTGAGTCATTGTGGGTCTGTTGGCCAGAGGAGTTCAGATAAGGCTTGTGTGTTTGCAACCAGAGACTTTGTAAGCTAAATTAGATGTTTTGGGCCTGATAGGGACCCCTCTTGGGGTGCCTGTGGGGTATGCAGGGGGCTGCAAGTGGGCAGAGTCAGCTCACAAGTTGGAATTGGGGAGCGAAGGCACTAACTGGGTCATGGCTGTTCCTTAAAGTGCTAGAAAGGCTGCTGGGGGCTCAGGGGGGGTGGGGGGGTGCCACCTTCCAACCACATTGCCTCTGCCCACACCCCTCCAGGTACCAGCGCCCTGGGGTGCTGCCACCCTGCTCCCCCCGCGCTGCAGCCCGAAGCCTGGCACACAGAGAGCCCGGCTGCCTCCAACCCAGCGGGGCCATTCCCCCTGTGTGGGGAGCACTGGGCTGCTGAGAATAGCGGATGCAGACCCATAGGAAATGAGGGTTGTTAATTTTGCTGCCTACGGAATAACTTGGTTTTAGTGCAGTGTTTTCTTTCTCTTGTTTGGCTGTGATGGGAGATCACTCTCTCCTGTGTGCAGGGATGGGCTCCCGCTCTTCTTGGGCAGAATTCAATAAGAAATACCAATTTTTTCTGTAGCCTGTGACTTGAACTATTCAGCCACATCTGCTGTGGCTCTGATGATTGTCACTTTCCCACAGTTCCCAAATTAATGCCACATCAGAGATTCCTAAGCCAATAGCACAATTAGTTAACAAAACTCTGCAAGATCATGAGCAAAATTAAAGACAAGCTGTGACAGTCTTCTATCCTCAAAAGTTTTGTGGGCCTTGTTTAATTATTATCCTCAGGCAGTTACTGTTGTCTTCTTGTAAATCTTGTGTGAGAGTACTCAGGAATGTTTTGCTTTATTTTTGTCACCAATCAGCAGAACAATAAATGCATAGAAAACCCTTCATCTTTCTCCCCTCTGTTGACACATGGAGCTGAGGACTCGGTGATGTGTGTGAAAAATGATGAGTCTTTTACAAAAAAGTGCCAGTCAAATGTTTTCACTAGGAGAGAGTGTGATGCCAGACCCACCAGAATAGCTCTGCCTTATGTCACTTAAGTTCTTACTTCATGTGCAGCGTGTTCAGGGTTGCGTGGTCAGTGAAAAGATGTGAGGAACCACAGAGACCTATGGAGACGTTAGAGCATTGTTCAGATGTAGAAGGGTGCAGCAGCGATGAATCCAAATAAGGGCTCTGGGTCTAAAACCTGAAGATTTTGGGGTGTTTCAAGTCAGTCTAGATTCACTAGTCTGGGTCCATTTCTAGGTGATGACTTGGGAACAGCCTTGTGCCAATGAACCTGGCAGTGCTGAAAGGTGCACCCTAGTGTGTCAGATATGCGAGGAAGGAAGGAAGGAAGGAAGGAAGGAAGGAAGGAAGGAAGGAAGGAAGGAAGGAAGGAAGGAAGGAAGGAAGGAAGGAAGGAAGGAAGGAAGGAAGGAAGGAAGGAAGGAAGGAAGGAAGGAAGGAAGGAAGGAAAAGAAAGAGAGAAAGGGAAAGAAAAACAGAGAGAGAGAAAGGAGAGAGCAAAAGAGACAAGGAAAGAAAGAGAGAGAGAAAGAATCATGGAATCATCTAGGTTGGAAAAGACCTTGAAGATCATCCAGTCCAACCATTAACCTAACACTGACCATTCTCAACTACACCATATCCCTCGGCGCTATGTCAACGTGACTCTTAAACACCTCCAGCGATGGGGACTCCACCGCTGCCCTGGGCAGCCCATTCCAATGCCTGACTACCTGTTCTGTAAAGAAATGCTTCCTAATATCCAGCCTAAACTTTCCCTGGTGCAACTTGAGGCCATTACCTCTTGTCCTATCGCTTGTTACTTCGTTAAAGAGACTCATCCCCATCTCTCTGCAACCTCCTTTCAGGTAGTTGTAGAGGGTGATGAGGTCTCCCCTCAGCCTCCTCTTCTCCAGACTGAACAACCCCAGTTCCCTCAGCCGCTCCTCGTATGACATGTGCTCCAGACCCTTCACCAGCTTCGTTGCCCTTCTTTGAGAAAAAGAAGAAAGAGAGAAGGAAGAGGAAGAGGGAAAGAGAGAAAGGAAAGGAAAGGAAAGGAAAGGAAAGGAAAGGAAAGGAAAGGAAAGGAAAGGAAAGGAAAGGAAAGGAAAGGAAAGGAAAGGAAAGGAAAGGAAAGGAAAGGAAAGGAAAGGAAAGGAAAGGAAAGGAAAGGAAAGGAAAGGAAAGGAAAGGAAAGGAAAGGAAAGGAAAGGAAAGGAAAGGAGAAGAAAATAGAGAACGAATCACTATGCTGAAAACATGGGCAGCACAGGAACACAACCTGGTTCTCCATACTGAGAAATATACAGATGTGACTGCAAGGCAAATAGGAAAGAGAAGAGTGAATGCAATAATCACAAGGGTTTCAGAAGCATTAGTCTTAGATTTCACACAAGTGATCACTTCTGAGTATGTGATGTACTTTTTCACAGCAGAAGCATTCTGCAGAAATGATGGGCTGCTTTTGTGTAGGGCAATATCAAAGTTTGCTATGTAGCTTTCCCCAGCTGCCAGCTGATTTGGTATGTTTTTAAACAGCCTTTTAAATAAAACCGGTAACCTGGGCTCTGATTATTTGATTCAATATATTTGAGAGTACATTGAACTTCCAACCAAGATCAAGACTTCTTTGATTTGAGGCAATCATTAGAATTTGTTTTTTCTTTAAGTCAGTTGCTCTAATTTGTACATAATGTTTTAGAGCTTAGAAGTTCTACAACTACATATTTTTACTTGCTTTAATAATTCTTAATATGCTTTAATAGCTAAAATATAGTTTTTTATCATTAAGTATGTGGAATTTTAAGATTATTTTAGGGTCCGCTTCCAAATGTTCATCTCCCTAGCACGATGCATACAACAGAACTCAGATTGAAATATTTTATTGATTGAATTCGTCTTTATGCCCCTCTCAGACAGTATATGTCCATGCTCTGCAGTATAATTTCTGTGTTCAAGAGCCATGAGATCTGCACAAAGCCATCAGGAACAGAAAAAATGGAGGTAGGGAGTGCTTCCTCCTTTCCTAGAACAGTTTGTTTATGGTCAGAATGAGCAAAAAGCATTTATATCTGCCAAATGTGCATTGTTTCTGACCTTTTAAGGTTAAATAAATGAATCAGAGTCTTTCTTGCTGAATTCATGCCAACTAGAACTAGCTGGCAGTTCAAACTATTTGGGGTTAAATTCAGTTCTATGCAAAATAGCTGTTCTTCCACTTACTAACACAAGCTATTTGGATAGGAGATAAGAGATGTGCAGGCCATATTTTGGCCCTTTCTTCAGGAATAGATTCACTCCACTGCACATTTGTTTTTTGGTTGAGACACTTTGAAGTCAATGGGATATTTAAATTTGGGATTTGACTGCCTTCAGGATACTGGCGTCACTTTGTGACTGTTGAGTTGTGCTGTGTGAAAATATGGGCTCAGTGCTTAGCAGCAGTCAAAAAGTCAAATAGGCTATTAGAGATTACTGGGAAAGGGACAGGGAATGAATGGAGCATTTTTTGCCATCTGGATAACTCACGAGTGTACCTCCTCTTAGATAGGAATAATATAGCATAGTATAGTATGGTATGATACAATATAATGCAATATAATATAAATAATATAACACACCCTTCTTTAGTTATCACTTCTTGACTACAGCAAAACTAGCAAAGGTAGAGAGAAGAGCAGAGACTGAAATGATCCCTGCAGAAAGTAAGTTTAAACATCCCAATTTTCATAAGTTTGGGAAAACAGACAAATGGGATAGGAAAGGGTTATGATAGGAGACTATAAAATCCTGAATAACATGGGGAAGGCAGATAGGGAAAGATTAAATATTCTTTCTCAAAACAGAAGCAGTAGGGGGTGCCTAGTGGGATTATAAAGCAAAAAACAAAAGGGAAAAGTTTTTCACAGTAGTGCGTAATTGGTTTGAGCTTATTGCCGCAAGATGTCCTGGAGGCCAAAAGGAGAAATCATTTCCAAAAGGGCTGGGACAAGGACAGAGCTGATGGTCTGAATGCAAACTGGAACAAGACCATCATGCTTGTTCTCTGTCTTATGCTTTTCCCTTGAGCATCTGTCCTGGCTGCTGTCAGAGTGACATTGGGAGAAATTATCCTAGTTCCCATACAGAATTGCTGTTTATTTCTGTGTTTTCATATTCAGAAACTGCCAGATGGTAACCTCACCAATGTATGTTTTGCTACTCACTCTTCCCTAGTTCTATAACCATGAAAGGTGCGTTATATACCCGTAAGCCACCAACTGGACACAGGAGGTGATTTCTACTTCCTGAATGGATAATTTGTGTGCTAAACTCTTATCCAAAGCAGCTGAAAATGTGAGCATGCCGTTATATTTATCAGTAATGCATCTCACAATAGAGCTAGTTCATCACAGCTAATTTCTGAAAGATGCCCGTGGAGTTGGACTAGCATAGTGCTGGAGGAGCATGCTGTTTGAGACCAGTAAAATAGCTTGTTTCTGATTGTGCAGAGTATTAACTTGAGAGAGAACTCTGACTAACAAACCAAATTATTCATGACAATGAAAGGAAATGATAATATAGCTTCCCAGAATGATGAACTAATACTGTGGTAGTGCAATAAATTTGAGAAAGTTGAAACAAAAGGAGGAATTGGCACTGATCTGCAGTTGTTTCCAAAGGACCAAAAATGCAGTGCAGAGCCCACACTTTAGCAGGTGATAGGGTTGCAGTTTGGAAACTTGTGGTGTCTACTCTTTTATCTAGACAAGTGTGTTTATTAAAATGTACAAGTCTCCTGTGTCTGCTCTAAGTTGTCTAACTGTGACTTAAGAACAGACTTAAGAATTGCTCAAGATTTTTATTATTTAAGTCTTAAGAAGCCTTTCTCTCTTTGGCAAGTCCTTTCTGGGTTAAAAATTTTATTTAGTCAGGATAAGCTTTCAAGTGAAAAGCGCTGACACTCTAACAATGTCCTACTCCTTCTTAAACTGCACGCAATTTAAATCCTATAATGTTTAAAAGAGAAATATGACCTGCTTAGTAGATTTCAGCAGAATTTCAGGACCTTAGGATCATGAAAGTCCATCTCAAAACAAAATGGTGGTTTATTTCTGCCTTATAGTTCTCCTCCAGATGTATTGAGAACTAAATGCAAGTTTTTAAAAATTGTATTAGTAACCTTGGCTCAGTGTGTCTCTTACTCAAATGTTTATGTCTTAATTTAAAATTATTTAAAATAGTAAGTGCCAATGAATAGTTGGTTTAAGATTCTTGGTGTGTATGGCTTGGATTTGGTGCTCCATCACTTAGCTGCAGACAAGCATATTTTTAAGAAGCTCTTGTAAGGCTTGCAGGAAATATATATGAGATTTAAATGTCAGGTCTCAAGGGAGCTGAGAGCTATGCGCAATTGTTTTTAGGTTTAGACTTGTGTGATTCTACCAATGACGTGAATGATGTTTTTTGTCTTTTTCTGCTCTTTCCAGGATGCCTTTGCAATGAGATCCTTCTCTGAAATAAGATTCTCCTGTTTGTGTAGTCCATGCATTATTTCAGGAAGAAATCAAATGAACAGTTACGGAAATGTAAATCTGGGGTGCTAGTGACAAGGAGGATAGGGTGCCCCTGTAAAACAGGGAACAAGAATGAGAAAAACTGACTTCTATGTCTACCACTATGTGCAATTTACCTGTCTTTTGTCTGGTTACTTGCCTGTGAGAACTGGAGAAAAAACAGTAAAGGATCCTCTGGATGCTATTTTGGCTGTAGGGAGAACAGACCCTCACTCTCTGGCCCCAGCAATCTCTGCATGAGATTCACTCACAGTCGTTCATATTTGTTGTTCATTTTGGGGAGGAATAAAAGCACTTGCAACACCTGTTCTGGTGTAGTGATTACTCTGCTGAGTATTCAGCAGTGAGGTATGAATCACAACATTACACATTGCTGTTTGCTTTCGTAAAATATACATGATGCAAGAGGGGTCACATCAGATATTTGCTTATCTTTCAGCTTGTTTGAAGACCAAACCACAGCCATGTTGGGATAACACAACTGAGGTTAGATAGTGCCAGTAGCATGCTGTTAACTCCTCTCCCAGCTTACCACGAAAACCTCAGAGCTGATACACTTTTGCAATGTGTACAGACGAGCAGAGTAATTAAAAAAGGTAGCTTACTGTAACGTCACAGTTGGCTCTCACTGAGCAGTGTAAGGGAACTGCAAGCCTGTGCAGGGAGACAGCGAGAGGTGTAACTCCAGTGCCTTTCCTAGAATGGTCACACTCCAAGGGGGACACATCAGCTTGGAAAAGCACAACAGCTGGGGTTTCCAAAGGTGTGTGAGGTGTGCCCAAAGGAAATCAACGTGTGTCAAGTACCTGATTGCCCTAGGCACCTTTGAGAGTCCAAAGAAAAGCTGACATCACAGCTCATTCTTCCAACGTATGTATGGAGCCAAAGATACGTCTTAAAGACAAGAATTTTACAGCTTTTTCAGTATAATAATGTTTTTTTATTATACTTCTGACTGATTTATAGAGGGTTGTATCGAGGAAACAAGACATGGGATATGTGTTGTGAACGCTCCTGCAAACATACCTGAGCTGGTGCAGCGCTGGCTCCAGTGCTGACAGGAGTGCGGGGAAGCAGCCTGCAGCACTGCTCTGATTGGAGATATTAACGATCTCATAGATTCACAGATGATTAGAGCTCCATCCTGCTTAACCATCCAGTTAATCAGAACTGGATTTAGTGATCTGACAGTTATCTTGGTTATGCCTACAACAAGGCATAGACAGATCTTCTGACTGCACTATCAATGCACTTACCGTAAGTTGTGCTGGCACAAGCTGCTGCATTTTGGCCAGCCCTGCCTTGGGCCTCATGCTGCCTTGTGTAACCTGCGCAGGGTTAAAGTCTACCAGATGAGGATGGCTGCATTTCATTCCTGTGTTGCACACACCTAGAGGTCTGCATGAATCACATGTAGGATTTGGTCACTCTCTAGATTCACCTGGCAGCTGAGCACCGCTCAGTCTGCAGTGTTAGTCCACAGTGCAGTTATGTGTTGCAGCTGGATGCTAACATAGCAAATTTCTGGATGAAACTTTATAACTCAGTGGAACAAATGCCATTTTACTGTGTCCTGACTTTGAACCACTAAATGGTGAGAGACAGACCCCTGACCAGTAATAGAGTTACAGTGCAGTTTTTTTTTGTCTTAGCTCTGCTTACACAGAGGATATTTCGAACCTGCTAGTCTCCTGAGCCTCTTATGCCACATGCAGAATGCAACAGCAACGTGACAGATACCTGCCACAGGCCCTAAGATGTGTATGGTGTGGATCTTAATCAGGTTTTTTAGCATCTGCAAGGGTTCTGTAGCCCATTTCTACAGAGCCCATTCTTTCTGTGAAGAGAAGACGCTGTGCTTTTCAGGGTGTCATTAGGAGTAGCATTGACCGTGGGACCCTAAAATGTGAACTTCTTCATTCTGAGCTAACAGAAAAAAATCCTAACTCTTGAAATAGTAGCAGCCAGTCATGTGGCCCACCCACTGTTTAATGCCACTGGAGCACCACACTGAACATGTGCGTCTGGATGAGAAAAAGCCACTCTGGCAAGCGCGCCTCTTCCCGTGTTGAGGTTTCCATCTGTTTTCACTCGTTCTGAAGGGATGTGGGCAACACGCCTCTTGAATATTTGAGGATAACTGCACACTTCCGCTCTGAAGAGCAAACAACTCCTTGATGATAAGATCTTTGACGACATATTGCGGTTTTCTGCAATGAAGGATTGCTCGTGTCCTGTGCTATCAGGCGCTGCACATGGAAGAGCTGGTGCCCTGGCTGATAACAGGCTCACTGGATATGGCATGCCAATGCAACAGTGGCAAGCTGTACATCCCAGTGCTGAGGAACATGGCAGCAGGTGTCAGGGAAGACAATCAGGACCAAGAGTGAGTTTATACGCTGAGATACTAGCTGCATTTTGGCAACAGTGTTATTCATTTAAAAGGGCAGTGCACTTTTTTTTTTTTTTTGGTATTGTAATGTTAAATTTACCACAGCACTTTCCAAAACAAACACACCCTCCCTTTTGCGTCATATGAATTTTCTGTACCTGCTGCAATATAAAACATGATAAAGAATTAGCTCAAACAGATCGTGGGGAAAATAAGTGGCAGGGTTAAGTAGGATAGCTGCTGCTGTTTTGCTGAAGTTTTCTTTGGGCTGGATGTACTACTGTAGCCAGATTTTCAGAATTTTACTCACTTTGAACGTTAGACTCCTACCCCACAAATAATTCTGGAGTCTGTGAAATCATAGAATCATAGAATCACAGAATGGTTTGGGTTGGAAAGGAAATTAAAGATCACCTAGTTCTAACCCCCCTGCCATGGGCAGAGGTAACCTTCCTCTGGACCAGGTTGTTCAAGGTCCTGTCCAACCTGGACTTGAACATGTCCAGGGAGGGGGCAGCCACAGCTTCTCTGGACAACCTGTTCCAGTGTGTCACCACCCACACAGTGAAGAATTTCTTCCTAATATCTAATCTAAATCTACCCTCTTTCAGTTTAAAACCATTACCCCTTGTCCTATCACTACATGCCTTTGTAAAAAGTCCCTCTCCAGCTTTCTTGTAGGTGCCCTTTAAGTAGTGGAGGGTCACTATAAGGTCTCCCCAGAGCCTTCTCTTCTCCAGGCTGAACAACCCCAACTCTCTCAGCCTGTCCTCACAGGAGAGGTGCTCCAGCCCCCTGGTCATCTTCATGGCCCTCCTCTGAATTTGTTCCAACAGGTCTGTGTCCTTCTTATACTGGAGGCCCCAGAGCTGGACGCAGCACTGCAGGTGGGGTCTCATGAGAGCAGAGTAGAGGGGGAGAATCCCCTCCCTCAGCCTGCTGGTCACGCTTCTTTTGATGCAGCCCAGGATATGGTTGGCTTTCTGGGCTGTGAGCACACATTGCTGGGTCATGGTGAGCTTCTCATCAGCCAACACCCCAAAGCCCTTCTCCTCAGGGTTGCCTTCAATCCATTCTCCTCCCAGCCTGTATTTGTGCTTGGGATTGCCCTGATCCATGTGCAGGACCTTGTACTTGGCCTTATTTAACTTCATGAGGTTTGCACAGGCCCATCTCTCAAGCCTGTCAAGGTCTGCCTGGACGGCATCCCTATGATCTTCTACATCTTCTCCTAGGATAATCTCACTTGTAAACACAATGTTAATCTTCATGCTGCTGAGTCAGAGGTATACTTCTCTAATCGAGGTCATCACCTTCTGTCCAAACAAAAATCTTGTTGCCCCTTGGCAATCTCCTTATGGGTGTCTAACTGTCAGCTCAACAACAGCATGACTGCAAATGTACAACAACATCATCTTGCCTGTCATTCAGTTTATAATCTGCATATTGATATGGGGCCAATTTCTTGTCCAATTGAAACAACAGCAAAATCCTCCCCCAAATAAAAACCAAAAAGCCCCAGAAATATTCAGGAACAACTTCAGTACCTTACCCTGGCTTTAATAGTTCTTTGTCTATTAACTGCAAGCTAGATTACACACAGGATGAGATGTCTATATCTGCCGAGCCACCTCATTATTGCTCCTTTGTCTTGCTGCTTACAAATAATTGCATTTGTTTCCTTGTGCTTCTTGCCTGCATATCTATTGTTTTGTACTTCAGCTGTAAACCTGTAGGAGCATGGGAGTATTCTGTGTGCTAAGGTTGTACAGTACTGAGAATGTTTGGGTCTTAGTCCAAGAGGAAGGCTTGAGAGCACTTAAAAACCAAAAACCACGCAAAGTCCATAAAAAGCACTGTGGAGTATAGTCTATTAAAGAACAGTACAGGGTCAGAGCCGGGTCATTTTTAACTTGCTGATTTTTTCCAAGTGTGTAAAAAAATGGCCTTGTGTCCTTAATTCAGTTCTCATTCATGCAAAAAGTTACTACATAGATTGAAGGACTGGGTCTTCTGTGTGGACACAGTGCTGCTATGAAGCACTCTGAGGTTTCTTGGCATTGCTGGCACAGGCTGTGTCTGAAAATGTTTAACCGCTTCAATCTACAGTGCTTAATATGTCTCTGAAATTTATCTGGAAAACTGTTTTAAAAAATAATCTTTCAGGTTGGTTTTCAACCTAGGGCATTTTTCCTCTGTTCCAAGGCACAGCTGCAAGAAAAGGGCCACTTAATGCTTTTGCTGATGCTTGTAGTTTGCAAGAGATCCACTCGGCAAGATATCGCTACCATTTCATTATTCAGAAGGCAGACAGCAAAGGCAATCTTCTTTACAAAGCAGGTGACCATGTCAACAAATGTATGTACAACATCACAACTCAGACCTCAGCCACACTCTGGACAGCCAAAACTGTTGTGATAGGCATCAACCTTTGAATCCTATATGATTTATAGTAAACTGGGCTTGGATATTGACTGGTCAATATGTGCCCTTGCTCTGGGCCATCACTGAGCTTCTTTATGTGCCTGGTACCTCTCCTGGGCAGTGTGTCTCTGTTATCTAGCTACTGAGTTGCTCAAGTATGTAGTTTTAGGCTTTCCAAACATCTTTTATTAAGATGCTTTCTATGTCTGAGGCAGGTCAGACATTGCATTTGTATCCTCCTGAGTTCAAGTGACAAGGAATAGTTAGCCTTATTAAAAAATTTCTTGATGCATTCACTGTTGAAAATCAGAAGAGATAGAGACACAAGAGAAATAATGAACCCCCTGAATGCAATTCTGCAAATTCTCCTCTGATAACCATAATGGTTTAATCTGAGTCTCTTTCTGCATGGCTGCCTTGCTCTCTCCCTTGTCCTGTCTTAGCAGGGTACAGTCCTGTTTCTTGGCAGCAGTGACTGCTGTCTCCATCCATGTGCTTTGCACAATTTCCAGGCTTCTTTTCTCCTTCACTCTTATGCTTGCATTAAAAGATGTTTCAGGTCACTGTGGATTAAAAACTTGGCTCCTCTGCTGGACTGAAGCCTCCAGCATTGCTTGACTCCTCTGCCACCCTTTCCTGGTCTTAAGTTAGGTGTTACCTCCCTGTTATGAAATGTATGCTGTAACATCACACTGAAGGTGACTTTTTAAAAGAGGCTGTTATGGCTTTCTGTAATAAGGGTGGCACCCATAATCCGTCACAATCATTTTCTTAATTCTTAATGTGGGAATAGCATAACCACATTGTCTTATCAGAGAGTCAACCTCAAGGCCACAGGAAGATGTGGTCACAGAAAACTTACTGGAGGCTTGATGTTGCTGTTTGGACCATTTCTCATGTTCATTTGACATTTAGGAAAACATCCCTTAAACCACAGTCTGCTGCTGTGGATTTCAAAATGCAGCTTCTGCTTGGGCACATAAAAGAGTTCAAAGGAAGGGAGTCTCCTCTTGTGGTTGGTGTACACGATCTCTTTCTGGAAGCTCTGGGGTTTAGGTGGAGGAAGAAACCAGTCAGGTTTATTTTCACTGTTGAGAATGAGTTGTGGTAGCTCAGCAACAAAAGCTGGAAACACCAAAGATAGGAGGGCTGCCCGCCCACTTTGTAAACTCAGCACAGGTGGCTGAAAATAATACCTGTGCAAATATCACCAGTCACTTCTGAAACTTTCATTGTAAGAACATTTGCTGTAGGTGGTTCACACATCTATTGGTGTTTGCTTGGCAAACAACCCGCGTTGGAACAAAAGAAAAGGGCTTCCAAAGAACAATTATGCATTAATTAACCTTATAGATAATGTTATCGGCGTTACTTTTTCTGCCATTATGAACTGTAATGCTGTTCTCCATTTTAATTTTAACATTGACACTGCTTCAGTAACTTCAGTGTTTAAAGGTGGTGAATTTTTTGGCCTGCAGGTTTTGGAAACCTCTTAATAGCTTTCCCTTGTCCCCAAGACTGCATTTTGCAAGGGAGGAAGAGTCCAGTTGATCAGGTAGCAAACTGTGCAGTGTTTGTTCAGCTCTCTGATTCTCCACCATGGATGTGGGCAACCTTTTAATATTTGTGGGTCTCAGTTTTCCTCTATAAAACTGGAAAATTCCATTGTCCTATCTTCTGAGGACTATAGAATTATCCATAGAAAGATATATATATTGTGGATTGATATTTCTCCCTGTAGGTAAGTTTTATTCAAATGGGGAATTCACATTTTTGCAAGCTCCATTTTAAATAAAGATTCATTAACATTAAGTGAAGCAATCTACAGGGTGGTCTGGGGGAAGCTTTCTGTAACTGAAGAATCTGGCCTTCAGAGTCACCATTGATAGGGTGGGTGTTTGGAGAAGGAATTATCAATTGCATTTTTCCATAAAGAAAGGTGCCACAGCCTATTTTTTAGGTTGTTGCATCTTTCCCTGTTCAAGTTCAGCCTTGAGTTATCAGGTCTGGAGTTTAAGTGAGGGCCTGTCTGACATATTAATTAGCTCAGAATATTTAATTAACGTTTTCAGGAAGAAAACTGTTTGCTGCTTGATTTTGAGGAGCCCACAACAATTTCTTTTAGCCTTCATAGTACAGCACAAAAGACTCTTGACCCCTGAATAAGGCTATGGCTACTTTAGGACATGGAAAGAATAGGGAGATAATTTGAAATATGTCATTTAATTAGTTTTGGTAAAGATATGGCAGATGCTTCAGAACATTTAAAAACAATATACATTTCCTTATACTGCCCTTCAAGGTACTGCATTTTTGGGCCTGCCTGAAGTGACAAAGATCCCTGTAGGATCAAACCTCCCAGTCTCCCTCCCTCTTTGCCTCCTATACCAGAGGAAAGGTGTTGTCCGTGTTTGAGTGCCTGTGGCTGTACCCAGGCTCTGAAGAGGCAGGTGTCTTCCTCCTCCTGTGCCCATGGCTGCAGCCCTCCAGCCCCCCCCCCCCCCCCCCCCCATCACACCAGGGTTGTGTCTGCCCCTCTCTTGACTACTGCATCCAGCAAGATTAAGAAAGGACACAGCCAAGGCTCCCTGGTGCCCAGGTTGTAAAGTAATGAAAATGCGAACCTTTCCCTCCTGCTCTGACTAGTGCTGCATAGCGATATTCTCACAAGATGGTGTTTTGCCTTTAAAATAACTTCGTTACTCATCTGCCAAATAGCCAGAGCTTCATGCTCACAGATGTGAAAAGCAAGGTTTTTTTCGTAGGAGAAATACAGCTCCTCTGGGGATAATTCCATCTCCATTGGCTGAAGCACTGCCTGTGCCAGTGTTTAGAGATGCCCTCACTCCCTTTTTTAGATGAAGAAAAACTGCCTCCTCAGGCCCCTTCCCCCAAGGCTGAAAGCACTTGGGACCACAGGGCTCATCTTCTCTAACTGATAAATATTTTAAGGTTTGAGCTTCCTTTCAAAAACACATTCACAGAAGAAAAGGTAGAGCTCCAAACACAGTGAATCTCATTTCTGCTGCAAGCTTCCTGCTTTGCTCTGGTGCTTGGTGCTCTGGGATGAGTGAGAGCCCAAAATGGTGGGCATGGCCCGTGACGCTGGTCAGCAGCTTCAGCCTGTAGACAGTCCTGTGCCCTCAGCATGGGTCATGTCAGCACAGTGGAGAACACAGGGGCTCCAACGCATCGGTCTGTACTTGCACAGGTACGATGCTGGCAGCAGCAACAGCCCCCAGAACTTTAGTATCTCCATGAGGTTCTAGGAAGCTGTTGACCACCATTACACTCATTAGTGGAATAAAACCCCAACAACACAACAAGAAACAGTTCTAGCTCCACAGAATTGTGATTTTTAAAAATGTAATTGTTAAAAAGACACTGGGTAGTTTTAATTTATTGGTTAATTAGAGGTCAGATGTTTGCACTTTGCATTGATATTTGTCTTGATTGGTAAAGCCCTAGAACATAAGAGTTTATCTTTCTCTTTAAGCATATGTCTCCGTGACTACTGGAAATGCTCACTCTGGTAAACCTCATCCATAAAAGAAACCTTCTAGGAGTCCTCAGGAGGGGAGTAGTGTGAATTTTGAGACAATTGCTAGTGGATGTTCCCTTTTCTTTGGAGGCCAAATGTATATGGACTTTGTTGCACCATCAGCTTTTCCTAGAAAATCATATGCTAATAATGATGAAGTAACTTTTTCAGTGGAAATCATTACCTGACCTCACCGTTATGTTTTTCTAATGTTTTTGCTCTTGTTGTCTGATCCACAGCAGCCACCTGCGCGAAGAGGACTGTGTTTGCTATGGTCAACCCAAAGGCATCACAGCAAACCTGGGTCCAGCGCCACACATTGCTTCAGCAGTGGAAATTGGACCTCAGCTCTGCAGACCCCGTGTGTCCTTCCTTCCCGAGGCCCTCCCTACAAAGCTGCCTTCCTTTGGCTGTAGGTGGGGTTTGTGCCACTGCATTGTTCCCAAAGTCCCAAGACCTATTTACCCAGCTGGTGTCAGTTCAGAGCGCTGTTTGGATTGCTCTGTAGAAAGATTTGCCTGAAAGGTTTGCATATTCCAAGAAACCACAATGATTAAGTACACATGAAAGAAAGCATTATGATGAATAATCAGGACATAATCAATGATACCCTTTTTGCATTATAAATGATGACGCTTATACTTAACAGCTTTTAGGCAGAGTGTGGGTGTGACAGTTTGAAAAACAGCGTATAGCATGACATGAGACCTGTCAACTCTTAAATGAAGTAATTAATAACCTGCTAAGCATGCAGATTTTAAATGTCAGTTATTTTTTTGAAATATCTCAAGAGTAAAAAATTATTTGCAATTTATCATTTGTGTTAGTAAAAACTCAGAATAAGAATACACAAGTGCAATGAAAAATAACACTAACTGTTATGACAAAAACACTTTATACTTTTACCACTAAAAAAGTAAAATCAAACCTCCCTCTGAGATTCCTCTCAGTCAACATCCTTTTCAGTGTATCACTTTAGAGATAGACAGCTTCATTTCTGTATATAAGGACTGGTTATATTTTAGGACATTGTCCTCAAGGCCAGAACCAGCTGCTTAAAATGGAGGATCAAAAGAAAACCATGGATTAATTTATTCTGCCAAATGTCTGGTTCTAATTCTGAAATATCTGAATTAGTGTAACCCTTCTTCCAGGGCTTGACTGGTATCAAAAAAAGGACAGGTTTAAATTTTAAAGGAATTTTGCGAGGCATCAGTTTTCAGGT
This sequence comes from Strix aluco, assembly GCF_031877795.1. Lineage (NCBI taxonomy): Eukaryota > Metazoa > Chordata > Aves > Strigiformes > Strigidae > Strix > Strix aluco. The sequence goes on along the minus strand of NC_133932.1, from coordinate 35,936,765 downwards.
GTTTGTCAAGTCTTGTAGGGAACCAAGGCACAGATCTACCAATGTCTCCTTGCTCTGCTCCAGGCTGCACCTTGTTCTGCTATCTGTGGCTCACTAGCCATTGCAGCTCTGTAATATTTTTTTTGGCAATAATGCATACAAGATGCAAATAGGACAAATTTCTTCTCCACAGAAGACCTCTAGGTATCTTCTACTTCATGGATTAAACAGGGATTTAGCAAAACTCCACATTATGGGATATGGTGCTTGTACCCAGTGCTGGAAGCTGATGGTGTGGGAACTACTGACCCCAGACATGCTCAGGGGCAGTTTGTCAACTCAAACTTTCATCTGTTGATACAATCCACTTTCTGGTGTGTGTCCCCTTCTAACAGAAATCCCTCTGAACATAAATCAAATGTCTCTAAAGCCTGTCTCCTGGTCCCCTTTCTCCACCAGACATTAACAAAGTCTTCCTCCTTTTCAGATGTTTTTCCCTTCTGCCATGCCTTGAAGATTGCTATGGGGGATGTTGGATAGATGGTGGGAAGCTGTGGGTGTCACCTCAGCCTCTACACTTACATTTGGCCTAAAATACCATGTAAACCATTTTCCAGAATTTATTAGCATTAGCTGTCTCAAGTCTGGCTGTTTACAACATGCCTATTCTTATGAGACAATTCTCTACAAACCTCATTGCCCATTTTGTTTGAGTCCTTGTTCAGGTGGTTGTTCTGGTTGTATCACTTAATAATAATGGATGCTGCATCTGGTGTATGCATGTCCCTTTCCTGGGAAGCCTGTACAATAAGGAGATCTCAGAGCCTCAACATTGCATAAACAGTGCCTGGGTAGGTGTAATACAAAGTCCTCATCCAATGCTGATTTACTCTGCCTGGGGATATGACTATTGACCTTGAATGAATTAATCCATTCCCGAAAATAGTCACTCCTTAGACCTTGGTTCACTGAGCATTACTGTCCTTCTTTCTTTCTCTTTTTTTTTTTTTTTTTTTTTTTAATGCATATATTCTCCTTCATATCTTTCAGCTTTATTTGTTTAATCTTTTCTTGCCTTTCTCCAATCTTCCATAATATTTGGGTCCTCATTATTCAGCCTATCCTTACCCATAGATTCTCAATGCTTTTTTTGCTTTTTCCTTTTCTGCCTGTCATCTTTCTCCTTTCTTTAAGCTCATTCTTAGTTTTCCCTCACATCCCGATAGCAGTGTGGACTTTGGCATCTTTAGTGTCTTTCTGCTTTGGTAGCCAGACCTCTTGCTGCTGTACATCCCCCTGCAGAGGGTACCGGGGCTGTGTGTCTCTGCCAGTGTGTGGACACTCATGGTGCCCGCCTTGCCAACACCATTAGAAAGGGAGCAGGGGGAGCTGCAAGATTGCAGCACCTGTGAAGGGAGTGAGGATATGGGGGGACCTGGAGAGTTTGAAATGACCCATGAGAGCACATGGTGGGACCAAGTGCAGATCCCTGGTGGGAGGGCAGCACTGGTGAGCTGAGGGAAATGAACATCATGCTGATAATATCAGATGCACCAGGAAAGCTGGATGATTTCCTTGCACAGGGGAACACATATGAACTCTTCCAGGGTTTGTGCACAGCTGTTTTCCCTTAGTGGTAGCCCAGAAAATTGCACACTGAGCAATGTGCGTGACCCGTGCTTGCAGGCCAGTGGTGTCCCAGTGTGTCTGCAGGGCACTGTCTCCTCCTGGGTGCTTTGAAGAGAGGCTGTGAGGCTGAGGTGTCCAAGGGCAGTCACGGGGATACCTGATCTCCCCACAAACTCATGGGGCCACCTCTGCGGGTTGGCATGGGCTGCCCACAGGCAGAGGGGAACCAGAGAAGGTCCCCTTGGTCTGTGCTGATGTCAGAGCAAAGGGTGTGGGTAGTCCCCCAGAAGAGGAGATAGAAGTGGTGTCTTGAAGTATGAGGACCAGGCTGGGATCAGATCATCTTTCTGCCATGACGTCGAAGCACTGTTCTTGGTTGCTGCGCTGCTCACATTGGTGACTGTAGCCAGTACCTTCTGTGTCTGAATGTATGGCTAAACTCTGATCTTGCACCCCCCCAAAAAAAGAAAGAAAAAAGCTATATAACAAGTGAACTGTAACTGTTCCTGTAAATTAAGAAGGCTTTTGATGGCTGAAATAAACACATGGGATACTTCCAAACTGGGGTTAATGTATCAGTGGCAGCATATACAGAGACTTTCATTGTCTCCCTCAAACAACACTATGCATTTATGTTTTGGTACAGTAAATCTTACCTATTATATAATTTTGAATCCTGAATGTTTAAAATAAACAAGTCACAGAAAAGGTACACTTTAATCCTTCTAATGACAGCTGGAATACAGAGTGAAGCTCAAGAGATCACAATTTAACAAAGACCATTTCCTAAGTGCTATCTTAAGATTGTGTTTACCCTATGCATGCATGATGAAATCTCATTTAGATGCTTTAATAAATAAAAGGAAAGAAAGAAACATGCTGATATGGTGTTTGGAACACTTTGTGCCAGGATTTGTAATCACTGAAAACTAACTTTAATACTGGTTTAAAAATCAAAATGTCCAATTTTGTGTAGATGTCTGTCTTGTAATGTTCATGCGACCAATAATAGCAGCTTTGTCAACTCATTGTAATAAGATTTCCATAAAGGTTAGCACCCACATCTTGCAAGGCTAGATGGATATTTTCTTCTCAGGGAAGAAGAAAGGATGTAGATGTGCTTCTTTGGTCTTCTTCCATAAGTACTGTCTGGGGGGGGCAGTGCTGCCCTGATCCATCAGAACAGTGTGCTGATGGGGTGCCTCTGACTTCCAGCTTTTATATTACCAGCATGGCAGTTAGTTTATTAGTTTGAGTCATACTGAAGAAAAAGACATCCGTAGTAAAATAAAACACAAAAAATATGAAAGCAGTGGTGTCATAGCAAAGATATGATTTGATAAATATATTTCAGGGGGTTGGTGTTGGCTGCTCATTGTGGAAATATATGAATCTTTAACTATGTCAGTGCATAATATTAATGCGGTCTAAATTCCTGTCATCTACAGACTGATCCAGAGCTCCACTGAGATGAATAAGGGCCTTCCTACGAATTTCATCAGGCCTTGTATCAGAATCCATATATCTGCACACAAATGGGTGGGTGTGTGCCTTACACAGCAGAGAGCAAAACTAATTTCTTTGGGTGTTGGAAGACAGGTTATATCATATAGTGTGTGAGCCAGAAGGCTGTCAGCTCCAGCTAGTGCATTATGACCAGCTCCTCAAGTTCATAACTCTACATATTAGTAAGTATTGTCTTTTATCTAGTTAGTATGAGCGCTGGAGAGCCTTATCAGGCTAATAAAATAACGTTAAGCTGGTGGATACATCTAACCTAACTTTTTCTTTTTTTTTTAATACCTTTTATTGTTACTTCATCTGTTACTTTTACTTCAGTTTATATATCCTCTTGCAACTGCAATTTGAAAAATAATCTTCCAAAGGAGCATACCATGTAGTTTAAAATAAAAACAGTTTTCTCCTATAATGCCAGTGGAGTAATTTTACTTCAAATGCTTTTCACTGCACTGCATATTCAGATAAACTCACTTTATGCAGCATAACTTGCACCTCTTAAGTTAGATCCAAGCTTCCCACTGATTTCAGCCATGTACAGTCATGAAAGACTAGATTGTTGTCTTACTGCTTTGAGTGGGCTTTGATTGAAGCCCAGAATCACTCTCCTTTCCCCCTTTTCAGATGCATGATCCGTTCTCCAGTGTCTTGTAAATAATACAGTTTATCTACTATAATGCAAGATTAAGTAGACTTCAGGCCTTCCTTTAGATGACTATGGTAGCACTCATTAATTAACATCTGGGAAAGTCAGGGTACTTCTTTCCAAAGCTCCTAAGTTTCTGGTGTCAGTATGTGCAGTTATTGGCATGAGTGTCTGCACTGATATTAATATGACACTGCTCTCATCAAGAGGCAGTGTTTGAGTCTTCATCTTATTTAGTACTTTCCAAAATCACAACCTTGAGCTCTTGGTTGAACACAGTTGTGTTGTGTTTCTTTGCCCTCTATTCAACATAAATATCTATGGCTTTTCTCAACTATCCAGGTTCACATTTGTTTTCCCATGTTAAACCATAGACAAGTCAAGAGTAAAGTTCTCTTCATGATCCTGGTTCTCTCCAGGGCTGACAGGGTCATGCTCATTGGGATATATATTTCATATTTCCTTAGAAAGTGTAGGAGCCAAGCATCGAGATCTGAGTGAAAATCCCATGTGCTTGCTTGAAAGATTGAGTTCAATGGAACTTCATTATTTTTTTCTTGCTCAGTGCTTGCAAATTGAAAAACAACAGCAAGTCCTTCTGGGAATTGGAGAATTCAGTGGGAATTCTGTACTGTGCTATGCTGTGCTAGCCTAGACTAGCTTAATACTTCCCCACATATTTTTCCATGTATTTAATTGCAGAGCTATGTTGTTTTGACTCATTCTGGTCTCTTTTGCAGAGTGCTGCTCTGTGGCAAAGATTAGTCTCTGTACTGACCAAAGAATCCTGTACTGGTTTCTGCGTCCAGCCTGATCTCTAAGCAACAGGTTGAACTGGAAGCTTCCAAGGTCCTTCTAACCTGAGTTATTCTAGGAGGTTCTCTTTTTTTTACCCCAGCAGTATTGCAGCAGAACATACTTAACAGCATAATTAGCTGTAAAATATGGCCACATTAACAACTAAATCTTGATCCTGTTGTAGACTAAAAGGACTTAGCAGCAGTCTAGGCTGTCTCATAATTGTTCCAAAAACAGCTGAACTTTGAGGAAGAACCAGTGATTTTTGCACAATGGATTCCCCTTGCTCTTTGGTGAGGAAAGAATGAAATGAAATATATCTTTCATTGCAAACCTTGTCAATGACATGTCAAACTGTAACCACAGTGGTATAATAACTGGAACATCATGGGCTGAGTCTCTGCTGAGCTCATTTAGAGCCTATTTAGAGCCTGTCAGTCCCCAATGACAGTACCAAGAGGATCCGAGGGAGACTAGCTTTCTAACTTTGTCACCTAGCTGAGGTCTAACTCTTTGCTACAATGCCCAGAGCAATGTTTTCTGAAAAACAATGCTCTGGAGCAGCTCCCAAATGTTGGTGAGAATATCCTTTATCCCCTATTTGGACTCAAGCATTTGGGAAGTAGTTTGGGCCCCACCAGGTGTTTTCCATTAGAAACTGAGGCTTGAATCAATGTCTTATGTCTTTGGATCAAGCAAGAGTAGCATCTTTGCAACAGATTCAAGACTTTTCTGACAGTGCTTGCCTTAAAAACTCACTCTCTCAACTTTTTCTCTGCACCATGCTGCCACAGCTCCTGTGTTTGGTGCTTCCTTTCTGTCTTCTTTGTCAGCTTTTCTGATTTTTTCTGCTATTGCTTCCTTGAAATTCCTAGCAAAAGAGCAGAAGAAAAACCAGCTCCGTTGATCAGTAGCCTAACCTCTCCTTTTTCTGTATTGAAACCAAATGCCTTTAAGCCAGATGGTTTCTACTCAGGACTAGCTCTATGCCAATGCTTTGATCAACAGTGGGTGCTCTCACTCTTCCAGTTGCCTGATTCCATAAAAGAGCTTAATAGCTTCTTTACATACCTTTGCATCAAACCTGGGCATTAATTACTCTTATCACTGATTTAATCTATAACACCATTTTTTGGCATGTCATGGATTTAAAATGGAGTACATTTTCTCTTGCACTAATTGCTTTCTAATGTACAAACTGTTGGTGAGCCATTTCGTATCAATATTTCATACACACCAAATTCTGAGTCTGTTTTTGCAGACATACCAGGGCTGTGGTTGTCTGCGCTGCTGTCAGCATAAAAGTTGTTGTGTAAAGTGCACCTCTTGCACCACCAACACTGTCTAGAGAAGGCTGTGCAGTACAGCTCTGCTGTGCAAAGGGAAATATAGTCACCTGAGGGGCTTTGACAGAAAGTCAGTACTCCAGGAAAAAGCATACTTCTATGTTCTTGCCCTCTAGCTTGCACAGTTTTGTTGTCCTAGTAGGAAACAAATATTCTCCAGAGGGCTGCTGAGATGACGCGACAGCACACTGGCTGGCATGGAGGTGGGGTGGGAGCTCTGTCCAGAGCAACGGGAGTGACTATTCATGCAAATTGATTTTGATTTCCAGACTGGATGTGAACGGGTTTTAATGCCCAGGCTGGTGATGCCATGGAGTGCATTTTGGACCCCACACTTCAAAGTGTGTTGGTTGAAATACTTTCTTCTGCTGTTTAGGTGAACTACAAATTAGATGTGTGACGAGTGTTGGTTAAAAATAGAGACTATCGCAACAGCATTACAGCAGTGGATTTTCTAGAATGACTTAGTTTGCCAACACAATACTGTTTTGCATCTGCTGTGAGCAGCAGTAACCCAAGTGTGGAAAACAACGCAACACCCTTGAAAAACCCAATGAGGCCTCTTTCTTCTGAAGATGACAGTTGAGTCTATTTTTTTATGATGTCTTTTAAGGCTGCTAAATTGTTGTCTAATCCTTACCTCAGGGCTAAAAGCCTTTCAAGAGAACAAACACATGTAATATCAAAAAGGAAAGGTCTGTGCTGCACACTCTCCAAAGCAGCTTGTGTGCAGATAACTCCTCAGAGGTTGCATTCAGATGAGCAAATGTGACAGAATGCATTCAGTAATAACAATATCCTCAATCAAAGGCATCAGCTGCACTCATATGCACTAAGCCTGACTTCTGAAGCCTTTGAAAGAACAAAAATTGGCACATGTGGATACTGCACGGCATTTGCAAGGAGGTTTGTGAATATCCTCACGATATCAGAAAAGCATCTGTCTGGGAGAATTTGACATGTTTCACCTTCCTGCCCCCCAGAATTACAATAATTAACTCATTTTTTTCTTTTCCATGTGGCTGGATTATACCATTTTGTGGCAGATGTATTATTTAAAAAGGTAGATTAACAGAGCCACTTTTTCTCAATATATATAGTAATAGTTAGATTCATAGATCTCAGATACTTCTTTTACCTGATTTTTTTTTTTTTTTTTTTTTTTTTGGAGCCTGCTTTTTATAGTGAACTACTCAGCAGAATCTTTCCACTCTCCAAAACTGGAGTTTCATCTGTTCTGGCAGACTAGTCAGCCTTTGGTTTTGAGTAATTTCTGGGCAAAATCACAACAGAAATGCCATATTTAGAAATTTCTGGAAACTGAGGGAGCTTGGATCCCTCATCAGATGTGCAAAGATGTGCAGAAGGAACCTCTAGGGCTCACTTTCGAGGCTGGACATCAAGGGTGTAAAATCAGCTGGGATATCCAAGCAGAAAGTGTACATGAAAGGACCTATAGAGCTGTGAAAAGGCACTGGAGACAATGGGGACAGCTCCTGGTGCATCAAGTGTGCCATCAAAGCCCTGTGGTCCCACACAATGACTCCCCCAGATCTCCATTGAGGGCCCTCCACCCATAGCTGTGGAGGATGGCCCCGTGTAGGGTTGGTGGACACTTTTGCAAGTGTTTTGAGTTGATCAGAGGCTCCGCTGCTGTCAAAAGGACAGCAGTCCTGTGTTGCCCACACCAAAGGCTGCTCCTTGCGAAGCACATGCAGGTCCACGATGATCTGTGAGATGGGATTCCTGCTGTGATATGAGGGACTGGGTGTGCAGAAGGTGACCTGGTCTCTCAATCAGGGATTGTGAGGAGAAATGTGGGTTGTCCCTCCAGGATCAGATGAACAGACTCCAAACCTGAAGTTGTACCTGATTTGACCAAGCATGGTGTGTGTTTGGACTCCTGCATCCACTTACTTCCTCTTAGTGATGGGTTCCTGGTTCAGGCACTCTTGACTGTGGATGCAGTTTTGCTTTCTGATATATCTCACAGCATTCACAGGAGAGTTGCTGTCTTGGTGAGCATTTTTCCAGCAAAATTATTTATGAGAACATGTTTTCAAAAGGTCGTAGGAAACTAATTTAAAAAGTCAAATGAATTTGAATGGAAATTTTCTATTTCATTCACTCAGAATTTAAAAGATCAATAACTATTTAATGAGTTGCCCCATATGTCTGGGAAGGAAAACTTACCCATGAAATAGGTGATAATTAGATTACACATTTCTCTTTTGAAACACATATAGCACACATCATTTGGGAAAATCTGCACTTCACCCATGGTGGATGGAGGGTAATGTGAGTCTTTGAAACAGACCCTAAATACTTTCCCTGACTGTCTGTTGCCAAGACAGTGCCTGAGTTTAAGGATATCCAGTGCTCTGGCATAAGGTGTCTTTGACCTCAACTCATCTACACAACACTGACAAAGTGACCTGAGACCACTTTCCAATTAATTTTTCTCCCAGGCTGTCATTTTTTACACCCAGATAAAGAAAAAGATGACACAAATGAACAAGATGTATTTCTAGCAACAAAGCTGTGGAGAAGTCCACGTAGCAGAAACTATTTTGGATAGCAATGAATGGGTTGCTTAGTTCTTGGGGGGGATCTTCCCTGTGGCTGACCAGGCCATTTTAGATGGTTTTGGAAGCTTGGGGCTGGACTGCAGGTGACCGATGGATGGGAGGAAGGCTAGACAGAAAATCTCTCCTGTACCCCACTGGGGTAGCAATCTTTTGATGTCAGGTTTGTTACTACCAAGTGGTTTGGTTATACTTTCTGCAGAACAATAAAAAATACCACGGTCAAAACATTTTGGGCTCCTTTTGTCAGCTTTCTGCAGCTACACGATTTGTGTGGCCTATTGTCAAGCTTATCTGAAGAGGGGGGGAATCAGAAAATTTCTTTTAAAACAGTACTTTCCTTTCTCTCCTTTGGCTTGTCTTTCAGGGAAGAGTGTGAAATGGCCCGTACTGCTGGCCCATCCTCTGCTGTTTTTATCTGCTTTCCCTGCCATTACTGGGATGCCGGGTTTTGTTGGGTGCAGACCTGCATGGTTTGGGTCATTAGACATTTGTTCTTGCCCAATGATATTGGGGCCACTTGAGCTTTTAATGCTGTTAGTGTAACCCTGTGTAACTCCGGTGTGTATTTGCCATGCAGGCAAGTAGGTCCCACATGGGTGATGGACAGAAAGGTGGCTCTGCCCCTTCTGACTGACGATTTGAGAGTCATTCGTATCATTCCTCTCCTAAATAAAAGTAAAACTCTTCCAAAGTAGGCTCCTACTGGGAGCCGTGCCGTGTTTATACTGTGGAGAAATCAGCTTGTCTTCTAGATTCTTTGCACAGAAACATGACTGAGAAATGAATTATGCAGGACAGAAGCATGATAAACTCACCAAAGGCCAGTAAAAGAAAACCTGAGTGGAGCATTACCCACACTAGGAAACTGCTTTGCTCAGCATGTTTGAATCGAGCCCCCATTTCTAATTTTTTCATACCAAAAAAGCAAAAAACTCCCAAGACCCTCTTTGTCTGCCTGTGCCTGTCCACCTTTTTGAGTAACTCGACTCCATATGTTCTTCCTGCCCCACATTTTGGGATTGATTTGACAGAAAAAAAAGGCAGGGAAAAGCCAGCAGAGAAGCTGTGCTCATTTAATTGCAGTTTCTAAGCACAGGTAAGAAGCAGTTGTCCCTGGGGGTAATTGCACCTGACATGGAGGCTTGGGAAGAGGCTTAGAAATTTGTATCACCCAGAAGAAGCTTTGGCTTTGTGGAGCAAAGCTGTGTCAGGGGCCTTTTATGTATCTCAGGGGCTGAACTGTATTTGTGGTCAGACCTCCAACATCCAGGAGTGCAAAGGGGCAACCAAGCTGGGAGGGAAGGATTTGCACATGCTGGGAGGAGATATTCCCAGTCTGACTCCCTGTGGCTTCCCCCTGTGATTTTAGTTCAGTCTGTCCCAGAGGAATTGCTGCTTGTGTTCGGGTTCCTTCTGGGAGACCCATTCTTGGAAGGTTATTGTCATCTGAAAACCACTAATTCATCCAGAACAAGGCACTGTTATTCTGAGCTAAGAGTTGTATACTTGGGGTGGTATCCAAGAAGGCCTATTTTGCTTTAAATTTGCATCCTATATTAGTTGGGATTAATTTTTTACAGTTGACAAGCTCTTAGGTTAGTGGATGTGTAACAAATTCAGAATTAAGCCCCAGAGATTTATAGCTGAAATTGCTGACGTACACAGTCACAAATTTGCCACTTTTGTCTTCTTGCTGGTAATTTGTTTACCCAAGGAATTGCACATTTTTCCCCATGGGTCTCTGATAAAGTTAATATGGGAAACAGCTGGTCAGTGGAACTGGTTAAAAAAAGCAGAAGAAAGTTTTCTGCCTTCGTTTACCTTTTCCATCAAATAAAAGCAATATCTAAAAAGTAAAATAAAAAAAAAAAAAAAGAAAAAAAGGAGTTCTGCTGCTTACATATAACTCCAGCACCCATACACTCAGTCAGGGTAGCCACCATCTGTTAAACATATTGCTTAAAACATCTCATTGCCTATGTTTTAATAGGTTATATATTAAATTCTGAACCTCTAAATAAAGATACAGCATAGTTCTCAGTCCATATCATGGAGATCTCAGTGGGTCTACACCAGCACTGCTGATTAAAAGCAGGGTATGATATGCAGATTTTTTATTAATACAGCAACAATTTCCAGTAATTTCACATTCCTTTTTTGACCTATTCAGTTGTGTGGGATTTGAGAAACTTTTTCTTTTAGGGAAAGAGAATTTAAATCTAGTGCTTTTTATGCAGGAATGAATTGATTTTTGGCTAGAGCAAAACTTTGATGAAGCAAGAGCATAAAATCAGCCTTAGCCTACCCTCAGCCTCAGACCTAACATGTGTTTGTGTAGATCTCATTCCTAATATTTTCCTGCATTAGCCGGATCTGGTCACTAGATGTTGCTACGTATCTATGTTAGTCGTCGTTTTGGCTTATTTAACTATAAGGCTTTATAGGCGTAAGAAGAGAACATTGCTATCTGTAACAACTTAAAGAGTTATTTCACTCAGTTTATAAATGTTATCAATAAAAAAATCCCCCACTTTCCTCATTTCATGATAAAGCTGTGTCCTTCTGTATTAATGGACTCTACTGAGCAAAGCAGATTTCCCCATCGCCCCAAACTTGAATTTAACTTTTAACGCTTCAGATGTTTTGGGAAATGTTATTTTCCCTGTAGAAGCAAGGATTTAGGCAAACAACTTTGATGCTTAGGACCTTAGTGCAGCCCATGAGGAACAATGGGCATGACCTTACTCTGGCTCTGCAATGTGACCAGGGGACCTCTTGCCTTCCCCCCAGGCTGCTGGAGAGTCATTTATTCCTCATGAGACCTTTCTCCTCAGTGGCTTCCCAAGTAAAACATGTTTAATATTCCCAGTATGTGACTGCTTCCCAGTACTGCTGGATAAAAGCACTTAAATATATATAAACTAGATGTACTGAACAGTCTCTGTAATTCCCGATTGTTACTGTTTCAGAAAAGGGATTTTGCAAGAATATCAGAGTTGTTTGTGTATCAGGAGGATTTGGGGCTAATGTGTTATGGTCACATAAGGAAGATGAGCTGGCTGTCATCTTTCATCTGACTAGTCCTTAGGAAAGGCAAAGGGATGGTCACTGTTCTCTGCCTTGAAGACACCAGACACCTGTGGTGCTAATATTCAGCTGCTCCCTAAACAAATGTGCTTCTTAAATCTTAGTCAAAGCTTGAAAGCTTAGTCAAAGTTTAAGCAAAGCTTAGTCTCTCAATTGGTAACTCCCATACCATTGGACTTATGCATAACAAACTTTTTTTTTTTTTAACTGCTGAGACATGCCCTTTTCTTGAAATATTTCCTGTATCAACAGTTTGTATACAAATGACATGTCTTGAAATGAGTGGAGTACTTCAGTGAATAATAATTAATCAATGGATCTGTGCAAAAGTAATTTTTTTTTCACCCAAAATGCTGAATTCTTAACTTTAAATTTAATTTTGAATTTGAGATGAAGACATTACAATTTCAGGAAAAATTACAGAACAATTTTTAAAAATTAGGAAATGTGGAATAGAGCACTTATGTAAGTAATTTTGGATTAAATATAGAAACAAAGACTTACCAGTTAAAATGCCCACATGCTTTGTTTAAATGTACTTGAATGTTTTGTGTCAAAAACAGTGATATTTTTCATAATGTGTATATTCACTGTGGGTAGAAATCCTCCAGCCAAACTTTGGCTGTCTTAAGGTTCAGATCTTAATCTAAGCCAGCAGTTCAGCCTCCCTGGCTCTAGCAAATGTGATTCATCCCATCCTAGGAGAGGTGACTAAGATCAGGAGGATGAATTCACCTGGGCACATGCCTGTCTCTGTTGACTATAGAGGAAGCTCAAATGGCTGGCTCACTAAATGTCTAACTTCTGGAAGGCTGAAATTAGTTGAAGTGAGGCTGAGTCTTTCTATAAAAAAAATGTCAAATCATGGCAGTTAGTGCTTTTCTTTCATTCTTACATGTTCTCATGTTGAAAATATTGAAACAAAAGGTTTTGCTCTTTTTCAATTAGTATATTTCCTAAACCAAGAAATACCTGAGTGGTCATTTACTCTCAGGGGTCAGGGAAAGGATAGAAGAAAAAGAATAAACATTTCTGCCCAGGGCAAACTGTGATAGGCAGCAAGGAATTTTGAAAAAAGTGGAAAAGAGAAGAACTCAGAAACCTTGAGAATAAGCAGAAAATACCCAGAATAAATCTGAAAACTTCGAATGAAATGCACTTTTTCAATTAAATTCTGTCTGATGAAAACCAGATTCTCTATTTTTCTAAAAACCAGCTATCATCAGAAAGAGCTTGCTGAATTGGGATGTCTGAATCTTTTAATTTATCACTGTTCTTTACCTTAGAAATACCATTTGTCTCTTCTCTCCTGCACTAGAAAGATAATTTATTTGAATCAGTCTGAAAGGCAAGAAAAATCTGAAACCATGTTCTTTTATTTATTTATTTATTTTAAAGTCTGTGATGTATAGAAGTGCTAAAGACCAGGAGACTAGAAAAAAGTATGTATTATAGAGCTGGTAATCTCAGCATCCGTAGGACTGGTAACCCCAGCATTTAAACACCAGTATGATTCTCTTCACAGGATTTGGTAATACGCACTCACATTGCTCTCCTTTTCTAAGGGGACTGTAAGTAAATGTGCTTTGCATCCCTCCTGGGAATCTCAGGCTCTCTCTTGTAATTGAGTCTGAGACCATATTCAGCAAAAGATCCCCTAAAAAATAAGTACTTTACTTTGGGATTTAATCTGGAGGTAACTGTTTCTCTTCCATTGCTGGGAGAAAGGGAAGCAATATTGACTGGCAATTGCTTTTAGCCTGTAATCTGTGGGCTTCTGGTCTTTATTTAAGAGGTCTGCTAAAGGTAACAGAATCCATCAAGCACAAACAACTGAAAAACATTTGCCTATCACGTTTGTATGCTAGTGAGCAAAGTAAGGAAACATTATCTCTCCTATTTCATTTTCCCCCAAGCCAATAAAGAGCCTATAAAGGCAGGGTTTATTATGTATTTTGTATAGTTCTTATATACATTAGTCAACAGTAGGGTGCGTGATGTTTTGCAAAGATAATGTTGCTCTTTTTATTTTACAGGTGAAGTGACTGAAGCACAGAGGTGTACTATGACTTACCAAGCAATGCAAAAGTCATTTTGCATCTCAAGTATGCGTAATTGCCTCTGTTCAAGGATAGTTTTGGTTCAAAACAGGCAAAACTGGCTAACCTGAGCTCCCCTGCTGGTTTTTGGTGCCCAGAGTACCTTGCCAAGGAGGAGGTGGGGAGGCAGCATAAGCACAGGGGTTAGTCCCAGATGGAAGCCTGGCCCAGGATCATTCTGGCTGCTGGACCACGGGGTGCTGTGGTGCAGGTGGATGGGGCACCACAGGGAGCCAACCCGCTCCTTCCCACCGTAATGCCAGCAGGTTTCTGGTTTCTCCTCTGCCCAGGCTCCCCACACACTTGGTCACTCCTCCAGGTGCTCCCTCTCAGGCTTTGCCTGACCCTTTCCAAGACAGATGGGAGGATGGGGGATTCAAGGGGACACTCCAGGGAAATGTCACAATTTTCCACTTTGCTTTCTCTGCCTGTCCTGACGCTTGGCTGCCCAGTGACTGTCCCTTGCCTGCATTTCCAGACCTCAAATTTCCCTGCCTCTGAGCATGGGGAGGAAGAGCTCAGCAGTTTGGGTAGATGGTGCTGCTGGGAGGCCTGTGCAGTCACCGGTACCTGCTTGTAAAGGCTCACCATTTCCTACAATACAGCTGACAGGTTTTCTGCTCTACCCTTCAAGGGTATGCTTCTCAAAATTTCTGACCATAATACTTTTTCCTTGACCTGATGACTTGTTGATGCACACATCTTTGCAAAGCCGCCTTTCTGCAATAAGTATGCTGTGTGAATCTATGTGCATGTGATATTTATACTGCTCTTTTTTTTTTTTTTCAATTCAAAGAAGGAGAAGGAAAAAAGAAAACTTCCATTTGTAACTAAATTTTGCATGTATGGAGAGAAGTCTACAGATTCAAATGTGTTAAGTATCCACACAGTTAACAACATGTCACTTCGTGAGAGAATTTTCATAATTAATGAACTGGTTCAATTTGCTCTGCCGCTTGACTTTGATTAATACATTTTTGAGTGTTCCCACTGGGACTCTGTCCAGTTTGTTTAGTAAGCTCTTATGTCTATATCCAGTTCATGTGTATGGATCAAAGTGTTGGCACCAAATACTGGCAATATTAGGCTATGGTACAGCCATTCTGACTCCACTTAAAAAGAAGATAGCAATATATCTTAAATCAAGCTCTTTGTGACTTATTAAAAAAAAAAAAAAGGAAAGAAATTTCACACTGTATTGTGTGGAAATGCTGTGATTTAAAAGTTCATCTCACGCAAGCTTTTCCAATTAAAGAGGTATTTATCAATCCAGACAGTAATTGTGCAGACCCAAGCTGGCATTTTGTTCAATATTAAGCACTGAGCTGCAAAACTTCCATAATTAACAAACCTAATAAACGTTAGCCTTCTTTGCCCAGCTGCTGCGATGGCATTGCACACCTACCTCACACTTAAAGCTTTTCCCCCACCTCTGAATCCTCCATACAGCACAAGGTTGTGCACCAAGTTTTAAAAAGGGGTTGAACCCCGAACTGATTCAAGGCATCACAGTGCGCATTGCCCGGGGCGGGGTCTGCAGCAGTGGTGCAGGGGGCTGCCTGCAGGGGTGTCCCAAAGGGGGTGGTGGAAGGAGGTGGCTGCCCCCGAGTGCTCCCATGGCCCTGTCCAGGGTTGCCCCTTCCCTCTGCGGCTGTCCCCTGGCCACTGCTGGGCAGTCTCCAGCCAGCTGGGGCCAAGGCACTCTCATTTCATGAGACCATGTCTGTCTGAACAGGATGGTCTGACTAAGGAGAAGGAACTCATGGCTTTGGGGCATTAATTTACTTCTAGCTTGGTCAGGTTACAAATAACCTGTTTCTGTTTGGAGCAACATTTAGCACTAGTATGATCCCAACAGGGTGCAAAGGGGTCACAAGTTGCAGGTGTGAAAGTTTCTTTTTTAGCGAAAGCTCCAGTGTTCACCAGGAAGAAATCACTTCTTTTAGTTTTTGTCTTAAAGGAGATGATTGCTAAATATCATTTGCCTCACAAATGTCATGGGGCATATTCTGTGCTTGGTGTAGGTGTACAAATATTGCTGTGCCTGATTAGCATTAATGTGTATGTTAGGGAAAGGAGAGGTTTTGCCATGTAGTGCAGATGGCCATTGCCAGTCTGTATGTTAGCTCAGGACTACCCTAGCCTTATTCTGAAGGCTGACATGTAGTGCTGAAGTACTTCTCTGGCTCTGTTTCCCGGGGTAAATGTTGTCCCCAGAGAGCTGGAGGCATGAAGAGGATCAATGATGGTGTCAGAAAGCCCCCAGAGAAATCCTTTGTAGTAAGAAAATATGAGAAGGCTCAAACCAAGTTTTCAGTGAATGCTATGTATATATATCCACATCGGCTCAGGGCTCCCAGCTCTGTGCCCTTGGCTCACGGCACTGTGCTTCCAAATGATGGCAGTTGGAGAAGCATATCTTAAGCCTATAGGGTTTAAATTAATTAGAGAAATTCCCCTGAGCTCAATCTCCACTTTCCCTGGGGGTGACGGGGACCAGGCAGTTAATCACCAGCAGTAACAAATTGTCATGCCTGCTGCCCTGGTTTTGTTCAGATGTTATAAGGCTGAATGATATTGGATAATGAACAATGGGAGACAAGCTGATGGAAACACAGAAAACACTGGCAGATTTAAGTGCACATTGTTTAGCTACTAGTAGGAGAACAGCCTCAGAAAAAATGTATTCTTTTCAACTTTTCCCATGGGGTTCCTGCTCCCATAATACTCCAGGGGGTTTTATAGCTGTTTATTCCCGCTCTGTGAGGATGCCAAAGCAGTGTTTGTATCTAGCAGCTCCATCGGCAGCATTTGTCTTACAATTTATGTCTTGTCATTTAAGCGCTTGCAAGCACATTTTGGCCCAGCAAAAAGAATGCATGCAACATGCTGCACATAGCAAATAAACTCCGCAAATATCTTGCAAGGATGCATCCTTGTACATTTGGTGCTTTTAGTCATGTGGTTATTTTCATTACATATTGTTACAGGTGACTTGTCAGCAAATTACTAGTTGCTTAATGACCATTTTCCTCTACCCTATACTGAAAAAACTGTAAAACCAAACCACTCATTAAACTAAGCACTCTGTCTAGCACTGTATCCACACAGATTTGTCTACCAGTAGCTTACACATTTGAAGGACTCCCTCCACTTTAAACCCTTGTCTGTAAGCACTTATTCTTCTGAAAGAACTGGAGAAAGTCTGATAACTAAGAGTGAGATATAGCTCCCTATTTTCAAAATAGTGTACAATATAAAGAAGCCTATTTAGCCTGTGCTGATTTTTTAAACCTCCTTATATATGGAGTATATATGAGTACTGAAACAGAGTGCACAAAAAGTGCTTTCTCTTTTTCAGTTTATTTAATTTATGTGTTTAGCAGATGTTTTTCAGTGGTTCATTTTAATCTTTGCACTGACTATTGATCAGCCAGTTGGTTTCTCTTCTATGTCTACCTTTCAGTAGTAATGATACAGGATCTTTAAAAAATGAGAAAAAGAAAACTGAGAAAAATATAGTGCTGACAGGAAGACTCAGAATCAGGTGTGAGAGGCAAAAGAAGTTAAAACTATGACTTCTTTCTCACTAATTGGCTAGATTTGAAATGGATAGTCTGCCTTTAGCAAATCATCTCAATAGTGCAGCATTGCTAACGACTGGCAGCTGATCCAGCACCAGAGCCAGAGCTGCTAATTTGGGCTGCCATTTCTCGGTTGTTACTTTTCTTCTCCAGCTACTGCAGAATAACATATCACAACATTGTTTGGTCTGGTTGCAGTGGAAACTATACTTTGGGAAGGATGTTACCTTTTTGTTTATCAGTATTTCCTCTCCCCAGCAGATTTTTTCAGTGTTTTGGCCAATGACAACCCAATTTGGCAGTGGAGATGTTTCAATGGGGACAGTTAACTCCTTGCCCTTATGCTTTAGCTCATTAGAAAACCATAAGTAAACCCAAAGATTGCTTTGCTGCTGTTGAGTATGTAGGAACTATTGCTTACCTGATGACCTTTGGGATACATATGTGGCCCCTGGGGGGAACAGGGGCTGTGAGGAGCCCAATTTAGGGGCTGTACCATGTGTTCTCCATGAGGTCCACGTTAAGTGCATGAAAATTTGATGGTTCCACATTCCAGGTCTTGTCTTGCTGTAAATCTGTTATGGTTGCTTTACTTGGATTCTTTTGTGGCATTTACCACAAATCCTACACCCTTTACATCCCCTCACTCCAGGCACACCAAAGGCCCAGCTCTGCTCACAGCATGGTCAGTGGCCAGCCCCCTTCCCAATGTGGACTGGTGTTGGATCTGTCTTGGTCAAGTTTTGTTCTGTATTTTTTACACCAGGATACATTCACATCTGACTTTTGTCCTTCCGAGAATTAAAATGTTGAGAGAAGCTTCTAGTCGGGAAAATGGTTTACCTTCCAAAAAAATCTGATGTTGGTTTCAGTGTTATTGTCACCTTTATTTAGGCTCCTGTTCCAACAGAAAACATGAGGGGTCAGAGGAGATAAGGTTTTAAAAGGGGGAAATACCACGATATTTAAGAGAAGAGGAAAATTGGCATCATTGACTGGAAAAGCCAATGAAGACCTGGAAAGAAAATTAACAAGGCTGCTGTCTCTTCTGATACAAGAAGCAGGGAGGGACGAGGGGAGCACAAATTAAACTAGCAGATGTAGGTTTTATAGTCAACAAAAACATCCCAGTGCAGTGTGGGGTGAAGCTGTAGGTCTCACTGTCGCAAAGCAGGAATTTGCTGTGTTCAAAAAGACAAATGGGATGCACAGGCAGCACCTCCATCCCAGCCCCAAGATGAGATCCTTCTCACCCATAGAAAGAAACACTTGCTGGATGTGTTAAAAAGGGGTTCTTCCTTGTCTGAGGCAGGAGGATTTAAAATTCTTTGTGCATCTCTGCATTTGGGCCCCAGCTGTGAAGCATCCTAACTAATTTGGATGATTGATCTTTTTTTTGTAATTAATTCAAGTGTTTATGTAGTGTCATTGCTTACATCATAATATGATATTACTGTAATGCTTACGCACCTTTGTTATGAACCCCAGTGGATTTGGCAGTGTGAAAACAGAGGAAAAAAGATAGTTCTTGCCCCCAGAAGCACAGTTTCCAGTTCAATCTAGTAATCTTACTGCTTCAGGGAAAGCACTGTGTTAACTTAGAAAATGCTGTGCTAACTTTTCTGGACAGAGAAGCATGTGCGGAAAAAGTAATACTTGATCAAAACAGGATCTGTCACTGTCATCTGCTAATGAAACACTGTAATTGTCATTCTGTGTTTCCAAGAATAAAGGAGAAGGACCGGTGCTATTTCCCTCCTTCTTACAGAACACAAAGGTCAGTGACATGCAGAAAATGGCATTTCATTAACTAGACATTTGTATTATAAACATTATTTCCAGACAAGCAGGAAAGTCCCCCAAATCTGAGTCACTGGTGTTTGAATAGATGTTTTGTAAGGCCAAGTGCAGACCTTTATAAATAAAGCATTGATGAAATAAACAGTCACTTTGTATCAAAACCGGAAAGTTTTCTATATACACATGCAGTTTTCATAAAACAGTGCCATGATTTAGAAGCTTTTTAAAAAAGATGTGTAATCCTATCAGGAGATTTATTCTGTCTAACCGGCATCTTAACTGGTTGCTAGACTAAGATGAGTATTTTTTACTGAGCATGTGTCTGCCTCGGCTCATACTTGTGCCCAATTTATAACTTCTTAATTTTCCTTCCTCTTGATCTTAGTTATGATCATGACCCTTAAACGATAATTTTGAGCTACTGCAATGATTCAACATGTGTCTGCCGTATGAGAAGAAAAGTAGCTGAATATCAGGTCTTTAAAATCTGAAACCAGTATTTGCTGCTTGGAAAGTCACACTGGCCTGTGCCCTCTGACTCCAGGCAAGTTATTTCCCATGCAAGGCTTCCCTGAAGACACTTTTTATTGAACACTAGGATAACATGACTCAAAAGCACCGCAGGTGCAAACAGGGGACTCTCAGATGTATGTTCTACCCCACCAGGGTAAGTAGGGCACAGGACTGGGCAGATCTAGCTGCCGTTACAACCTGCTCAGCAGCTGGCCTGCTGAAGTACCTTAGGTTGGGCTCCTTCAGCAGCTCTGCTTGGCTTCCTGCTCCTTCATCTCTCTTGCTCTTGCTGTGAATTCAAGCAGAACCTCTGCCCATGCATTTGTGCAGCACCTGGTGCCTTACTGCTGAAGGTGTGCTTGAGTGAGGCTTACTCCAAAGAATAAAAAGCGAAAAAGGATTGGAAAAGTTTCTCTTGCTTCATTTTTTACAGTGTCTTTGTTTTCCCTTGTGCCTATACCCTGATGAAATTGGGCTGATTGTCTGCTGCCTTGCACAGTACTCTCTGGTTATGGAAAAGGAGCACCAGGAAAGCTATAGTGTAAAGAGGATTTTGTTGTGGACAGATGGGCTGTAGCAGTAGTAGTAGTAGGGATTTCTGCCTTCTCCTGCAAGATGTATTAGTGAAAATTTCTTAATATTTCGTTGAGAGTAGGTGAATGCTTCCCCTACTGAAATCACTAGGACTCACTCATGAGTCCAATGCTGCTCTCATTTGAGACCTGAGAAAAGGATCAGAGGGAGGAGCAGCAGCACTGGGAATGAAAGATATTTGCAACTGCAAAACAGCTGACAGTAGCAGATGAAAATGTGTGAAGAGGTAAAAGAACATTAGGTTATAAAAGCTGGATTTAATGTTGGAGAGCTTAAAGTAAGCTGCATTTCACCAT
The DNA here is from genome assembly GCF_031877795.1 of Strix aluco. Lineage (NCBI taxonomy): Eukaryota > Metazoa > Chordata > Aves > Strigiformes > Strigidae > Strix > Strix aluco. The sequence continues at coordinate 35,916,288 of NC_133932.1, read as the reverse complement.
TATGATTTCTTCCCTTTCATTTATGTACCCAGGAGAGTAGATGACAGAGGTATTGCAAGAACAATTAGTATCTCTGGTAGATCAAATAGGAAGAGTAATTCCTGCAGGGAAACCAAGAGTAGTATGTGCACATATGATTCCTGTATTGGGACTTTAAATGTCAAGGGTTTGCCTACCCACCTGCCAGAGCATCAGGAGGTTTGGGGGAAGCATCCTGAAAACAAGCAAGTTCTGTTTTCTCTGTCACAGGAGAGTGTCTCTTCTTTCCTGTTGTTTACTTCTTTAATTAATCTTTAATGATAGCAGATGTTTTGCTTTTGTATATAAAGCTAAAGCATGTAAAAAGTTATTGGAGTCATGCAGAGATATAAACAGATCCTTGCCTGTCAATCTACCTATCTTTCTTTCTTACATGTTTATACTATTTAGGAACAAAACAAATAACACCAGGCCCACAAGTGACTGCTAAAAAGACTTTTTCCCAACACTGCTAATGGGAAAGTTTGCTATGGGATGTGGTAACAACCCAAATAATAACAAACAAGAATAGCCTATTTGCATGGATTTCATTTGCTTGCCTTTTTCTTGATTGGGTAATTTGGGGCTGAGATTTTAGGCACAACTTCAATCAGCTAAGAATAAATATAAAAACTCCTATCCAGAGGGCATGAGCAATTAAAGACAACTGTGGGAAATGTCATTTGCAGAAGAACATTTCCTTTCTTTATAAAGTGTGCTGGAGATGTGAAAGGGCACCGTGAGAAAAGACAAAAGAGTCATGACTAGAGACTCAGGATACGTGCTTCCTCCTCCAGGTGAATAGCCTCTCTGGGCTTCCCAGGGCTCGCTCCTTGTTTTCCTTGGTACTCTTGGGTGCTGGCCCTCATCATGATGCATCTTGGCTGTGTCAGCAGAAACCCAGAAGCAAAGAGGCTGGTGAAGATAGTCTTCAGCTACCTTTACAGCTTTCTAGCTTGTAAATACCTGGCAGGAGCTTGAACATTGCAAGGGTCTGCATTTCAGGGCATTTCCCCCATATCACAAAGCAGTTTTGACAAGATGATGCCCTATCCATCTGCCTTTCTTCCCAAGAGGAGAGGGCATTGATAATGTCACATCCCTCCCTCCCTAAGTGGGGAGACTTGTCCTTGCTGCTGGGGACAGGGCACCCACTGCTGGGCCCTGCAACAGCTCCTCTTGCAGGGGTCTGTCTCCTTTCCTGAAGGCAGAAGATGTAGACGTGGCCTGGGCACATGCCAACTATTCCTCGTGCCTCTTCTGAGCCTTTGGGAAGCCTTTACTCCCCTCTGCTTTTACCTCAAGATCTGTCATGCATACTACATGTTAGGGAAGAGATTCAGTTTATTCTGAGGTGCTGAGAGATGAAGGAGATTTGCAAAACACTGTGTGGTCAAAAGAGGAACAAAGCCAAAGACACTCCAAACATCCAAAGGGAGGCAGCCTGGAGAGGGAAAAACAGGAATGTGGAAATCCTGTCTGCAGCTCCCTGAAACAGCAGCTGGCTGAAGGGGAGAGCTGATGTAGGTGTTAACCAAATGTACTCTCGTTCAAAGAATGAGGCAAAAAGTGGATGTCAGAAAGCTGTGGAGCCCATGAGGCTGATGTCCCATTGTGGAGAGTGGTGTCTGGCACACGAGAATCCTGCAGTTTTGCAGTGCTGTGGTTCCAGGATGCAGCTCTATTCACTGGGATGGTTGGCAGGCTTCTGTGCTGTTTTGATAGGACTGGCAAAATAACACATCTCTGCTGATCTCACTAGACATGCACACCTGTCCAGGGTGCCTTGCTGCCCACAGATGAGTTATTGCACATCTCTGCTCAACTCAAATCCTGAGAGTGCTACGTTTCATTCCTTACCTTGCAACATTTGCACACCACATGAGTGGATGAACATATGATTTTAAGGAATTAACGTTTATTTCAGAGTGGCCTAATGCTGTGTTTTAAAGACTTTTGATGGATGTAAGCAGGTGAGCTTTCATAACATGTCTAGAAAGAAAGAAGCTGAGTTAACTAGCACATTGTGAAAAGGGATCAATGATGGCAACCTTGTGATCACCCACAAGAGTGTAGATAAGCTGTGAATTGCTATGGAGTGAGAAAAATCATCCATCTCATATGAAATAAACCTCTGCGTTCCTTGATGGAAAGACCACAAATACCTCCTATCTGTGCTAGGCACTAGCTGTTCAGCTTGACTGCTTTGCCATGAACATCCACAACATACATGCCTGGTACATGCTTTGCTGGCATCAGCCTCAGCCCTGCAGCAGGGGATCGGATGGTGCCCAGACCTTCTCTTGCTCCTCATGTCTGCTCATGTCTTGCCTCAGGGATGTTTACTTGGATTACCACTTTCTAAAATGAGCACTGGGAAACAATCCCCCTGATATTTATGCACTCTTTATGCTTTCTGGTGGGATGGAGCTTTTGGAGCTACTGCTGTGATATGAGATGGTACCCACATTCTATAATAACAAGAAGGTAGCTAAAGCTGGACCCTCTTAGCTCTGCTGTGTAGACTGCTCAGCACAGGGGCTGTTTCAGGCAGCAGGAACCCTCTTTGTCACAGAGTGAAAGAAGTGATTCACTTGTACTCTACTGCAAATTGTTTTAGAGGAAAGGCTGGGCTGTATGGAAAAGACTAGCTTTGTATGAAGACCGAGGCTAAATGCAGATCTTCCACTAAAGTCAGCTCACTCCACTGTTGTAATTCTATGAATGAAGTTGTCCTGGGAATTAAGTTACCCTTTGAATATACGTAAGGAAACATGGCTTGAGAACCTTCTTACGATATTGAAGTGAAAAGAATTGCTTTGCTATTGAAAGTATTGCTTCAGGAAGAAGAGAACAATGTCTCCTTGAGTAAAGAATATGTCCTCCAGGTAGGTCTGTCTTGTCATTAGATTAGCTCGTTGGAATGGCATTTCTCTCTGAACTTGGATTCCTCCTAGTGTTGCAAGGGGAGAAGTTTTATTCCTCTGTGAGATAAAATTAATTCTTTCCATCACAAGTGTTTTTATTTGTTTGGAGAAAAAGGTCTTTGGAAAGGTTTAAGGCAAAACAGTGACATATCACCCATGATATGGGCTGAAATTGTGTGCTCAGTATGGAGAAACTGGTTTGTACAGAATAAAGCCATGGTATGTTCCTCCATAGACTTCATAACTTCAGACTAAACCTAAACTTGTTTTGAAAGCTTCTGCCACTTTGTCTTCCACTTTCTTCTCTCTCTGAATCCTGCCTGTGAGTTGAAACCTATGCCATGCTGAAGGAAAGGGGGATGTCACAGCACCTCTGGGACATCTTCAGGGAAAAGTCTCACAGGAGAAAGTGTGTCTATGAGATCTTCAGCCTTCCTTTCATTCACATAAGAAACTAGGGTAGCTGCAGTAAAACTTTGAGCTTTTCCCACATTACTGTTTCCCCTATTTAAAAAAGAATAGCTGAAAAAGAACTCTCTGAGCTGAACCCAGGCAACATGGATGTTGTGCTGGTGGTGCCTTCCTTGCAGAGGAAAGGAGCTGATGAACAGTTTGCAGTTTCCTTTGGTCAAAATGACTTACCTCTGTTAACGTAGGAGTGTTCTTGATTTTCTGATTCATTGCTTCTACGCATGAGGTAGAAACTTTGTAGGAGGTTTCAAAGATGAACACTAAGTCAAATTTAATGCTTCTGCCTTTATCTTCAGGGCACTCACTGACCTGAACAAAGGTTTTCCAAGTGTTTGCTTAAACCTCCAAGAGGCAAACAGCTATGAAGTTCTTTGTGAAGATGGAGACTTTTGCCATAAATTGTGATTTATGTTTTTTGGGGGGCCTGGTCTGAGACTTCAGGACAAACCCCCGCAAGGACTGAGAATGATCCTGGGGTTTGCTATGTTTAGTTCCAATTATCTCTAATTGCCTTCCCTAACTTAAATCTAAGGTTTGTTGATATTAAGAGCAATTTAACCCCAATAAATCATTGTAGTAGGTGTACAGCTTTTCTGTGTAGAGATAATAAGAGCAAGAACAAGCTATACATGTCAGATGTTAGACATGACACAAAATGCTCTATGTGTTCTACTACCTTGGTTGCAAAGGTAGATACAAACACTTATATAGAATAAAGCCAAATATGCACACTACAGGATGAAAGGTACTGGACTTTAGGTAAGCATTTTCTATTAAATGAAAGTATTAAAATGACAATAAATATGAATTTTCAAGTTAGTATTTAGAAACATGGGAAAAGATTAAGGTGTTCTGCATTTAATATTAACCTGAGGCTGCAAAAGGTATTCTGATTTGATTAGCTAAACTTATAATGCCTGTGTAATGAGGAATTATTGCTTTAGTTCTATTTTCTGTCTTTCTTTCTCAAGGACGGCTCCTGTAACCGTGCTGTCTACCCATACTGATTTTGGTTAAACCACAGTACTGGTTTAAAACTGGATGAATTTCACCTAAATTCATGAAGGAAGTTAGCATCTCCAACAGATGATGTTCTGTGGGTATTTGTGAAAAATTAAGGTTGGGTGGAGGAGAGAGATCTGCATTAATACCCCACTGAGAAGACAGACACAGCACAAACTCTACTGCTTTGTTTGGATTACCAGATACCCACTCAGCACAGTTAAGGCTATGGCCCCTGCCATGTTGCTGTCAACCAGCAATTATATCCTAGGGAGAGCAGATGAATCTAATGTTTGCTGGCATGGAGGGAAGTTACAGGTGTGGCAAAAGGAGTAAAGTCAAGGAAAAAAGTGAATGCAATGAGAAATTGTGGGAAGGTATAGGGATGGAGGGCACACACCTATAAGAAAACATGTTTTATTAGTTCCTCTGCTCAAAACATGGCTTGTAAAATTAAATGGTAAGGCTACAAACCTTGCATCTGAGATGTTCAAAGGACCCTAAAGGAACTGAGTATCATAAACTCATCGAAATTCATTGAATTTGTGAACTTTCCAGTCAACAAAAGTGTTGTTGGGCTAGCATTGAAGGAGCTTGCTGAAGACATTACTACAGATGATTCTTTGGGTAGCATTTTAGAAGATGACTTCTCAAACTTGGTGAAGTAAAAAAAAAATCAGAAGGTGAAAACTCTGAGGGATTAAATAAGATTAAATAAAACATGATTCAGGTCCCATTAAACCATCAGAAAGACTCCCAGTATTTCCCTAGAAGATGGCTAACCTGGACAGGCAAAACAATTTATAGCAGCTCTTCTGCAATTTTTTTGCAACGTTACTGATTCTAGTCATGTGTGCTCTGCTGATCATTATGAGCCACTTTAAAAAGGAGAGGAGAGGAATCTCTGCTACCTTCCTATGGATTATGGTGGATCACGGCCACTTCCACTTGCATGCATGACAGCAGCCCACTCAGGAGTTGGTCTTGCACTGTCACTCTGACTGTCCCAGACTGCTTCTTCTACAGCTTTAGTTGTGAGACTAGAGGGAGACAATTGTTTTTTCATTTTCTTATTCCTCCAATTGCCTGTAAATGAGGGACCATGAAAGGAAAGTGGAATGCAATAGTGATATTTTGCTATTACCAGTAAAAGCAAGACAATAGAGAATCAGGCCTTGCAATATCCTGATATGAATAACTATGAGAGAAGTAAAAAAAAAAAAAAAAGTTATTGAGCCAGAATTTCAGGATGTGCAAATCATGAAAGCTTTGTTGTAGTCAACAGATCTTCATTCTTTTCAACTCCTTTCAAGTGATTTATATAGCAGAAAAACAGACACAGCGGCACGCAGAACTTTCTGGCCTATCTCTGAAATATTTAACTTGCCCTAGAGTTGTCTGAAACCAGAGATATCAAGAGCTGCCAGGTCTGGAATTTGGATTATGTTAAATCCTGTATTGTTCCCCTTGCAGGGTGGTGTGTTTGCTACATGCTTCTATTTCTTTTACACACCAACAAACTGTAAATCAGCCTGCACAGGAATGGTGAGTTTAGCTGTAGCCCTAAATCGGAAAAATTGTTTCTGCTCAAGCAGTTGCATTCACTTCCAAAAACCTGTGCATCTTTGCCTCTGTCCATGCCTCCAATCTGATTTACCACGCCTCCCCTTGTGCCTGCCAGACTGCCAGCACCAAGTGGTGTGACGGCACCAACATGTCCCTCTCTGCTCCTTCTGCCTGGCTGTCATCTATGAGGTTTTCCATAAAACTCCCATATGTTCCTATGGCTCCTTACATTCTCCATGTTCAAATCCATCCCAGAGGTCTACTACTGCTCCTGTTAGCGATTCACTGCTCATTTTTTTCTCTCTTGTTTCTCTGGTTGTTTTGATGTCTGTGAGGTAATCTACATTGGCGAAAGGGTCACTGGAGAAACATAGAAAACATATATCTGCTTCTTAAGGGCAGAGCATAAAGTGAAATACTGAAGATGAAAAATCATCTAGAAAAATACATTCTGGAAAATAAAGTTCAGATTCTCAAACTGATTTTGTGCTGACGTTTCTCCAGAGAAAACTGCTGTTAGAAACTTGGCCCACTTGCATGTAATTTTATGATCTACTGATGTTTATCATCTGCTAATACTGTAATTCTGAGACTTATTATCCACTACTCAGTGTTATTTGTTTGGTTAAGGTAAAGAGAAGTCAGGATCCCATGAAGTGAGAGTTAGTATGATTTGATGGAAAGACTCCTGGTGTCCCTGGTACATGGATTTTCTACTTGGATATGAAATGAAAAAAAGAGGACTGTTTGTAAAACGGGTCAGCAGTATTCCTTACACAATGCAATGCTGGTGTTAACATATCTCACAGGCTATGTTTCTGAATTTCCCTGAGGTAATGCTGATAGGAAATTTCTGTTAAAAAACTAGAGGCTTCTCTGTATTTATCAAGGTGCTATTTAATCCAAGTTATTAACTTCCAAAGGCTAAAAACTTTCCAAAACCATCAGAATGAGCTTGATTTCTTTTCCTCTCTCTTCTTTTCTTTTCTCCATTGGGCATTGAAATTAATTAGGTTTCAGTGACCAGCACAGACAGAAGTAATCTTTTATCACAAAACATTATTTATTAATTCAACAGTTACTTTAACGTGTCTCAGAAATCTATATAATCTATATAATTCATATAATCTATATAATTCATAAGTAATGCTATGACAGTTTTTATTCTCTTTTAAAAAAAAATACAAAGATTGAAAAACATTTTAAAGTTGTTATGCTGGTCTTTTCCCTGGAAAATAAAATATTTTGAAGAAAGTCTAATATAACAGTATTGAGGATGGCCGTTTTCCTCTGTAATAGAAAAAATACAGTTTCTAGCACTGCTAACTCCTTGTATCTGTATCTTAACATTCATTTGATGTGTATTATAAGTTAGAGACTGCAATTAAAGAATCATCTATCACAGAATCATCTACGTTGGAAAAGACCTTGAAGATCATCTAGTCCAACCATAAATTAGATGGTCTTGGCCCTAGTCGCATGATATAAGTTTAGAAAACACTGAGTTTTCATATTCCTAATAAAATCCTAGATATGTTTATTAGTGTGTGCACTTAAAGTATAGAACACCTGAAAATGGTTTGTCATTTTACAAAACCAGGCTATATGATCAGTGGGAAGAATAACCTATTTATGTTTTATAGTCTTAAAACTGTGGTTTTGTTACCAGATATTTTTATATGTTGATTGAACTGAGGTTTTGTTCTGAAAAATAATTGTTACTACTTCATAACATTCCCGGGTTTATGCAAGCAGTAATTTCATACTGAAGGGGATCAGCAAAAGTGTTTTCATATGATATTTCTTGGGGTGTACCACAATTTTCTTAAAGTTAATATGTAAAGACAGAGAAACAGTTGTACTGTATCTGTCCCTGGGGCCCAATGTTCTAAAAAGAGAGAGAGAGAGAGATTTCATGGTAAAGTTACCATGTGAAATTCCCACCCCCGTACACGTTAAGCTTTCCAGTCATTTGGGCAATATGGGGAAGCCTGAGATACAAAGCCCGTGAAAAAAAATTAATGTGTAGTATTTAGAATTGCCTTTACAAAAACTATTAATTTTGACAATGTCAGTGTTGCAGGCATGGTGGGAGAAGGAGGAAGAAAGTGGTCTTCCAGTATTTTCACCCATCAGTGTTTTTCCTCCAAAATTGTTGCCATGTGTGGGAGAATAATGGTAGAGATACATTCATATCTTGAAGAAATAGGTGCACACATTAGTGATGTGATCCGTGACATCTTAAGAATTGCTTTTAGTCATAAGTAACCTTTAAAAATGAAATCTAGCAATTGATTTAGAACAATGCTCTTCATTGCTTGAAAAGTATTTGAGTAGATTCCCTCTTGTTTCTGCAAATTCAAGTTTTCCAGTGCAGTTTGGGTCAGAACACATTGATCTACCTTTTTAGTGTTAAATTAATTGTTAACTAAGATACTGATAAAACAGCTAACTGCCTTCCTAGCAAACTAGAGGTTCTACATCATCAGATTTGGAATAAGGCTGACTAAGCTGGTAGAGGGAAATTATTTACATCAGTAAAAAGGTGGGAAATTATGGGATATAATGTGAAAATATGGGCAAAATAGGAGTTTGAGTTGAAATAATTTACCTTGAAAGGGAATAAACATGTGGAATAACTTAGCAGAGAAAATAATTTCACAAGTGTAAATGAGTTTAAGGGGTTGCCTTGATTTGTTTCTGAAACAAAGTAAAAGTTAAAAAGCATAGCAATAGACTAAGGAAGCTGACTTAAGATATTCAGAGCATGGCTTCTCATCCTTGTGCCAGCCTGGGCACAACTGGCTTGTGTTTTTAACCATATGTGTACAGTACACATTCACCTTATGCAAAATGATGAATCTTTGCAGAATACTACTGGCTTAATTATTCAGTGAACAAATGTTATCTAAATTGTGTGACTGGTTAGCTAAGCTAGGTTGTCATATCACTCTAAGGCTGTGAAATCAATGGTCCAGCTTTCAGAAATTAATTCTCTTGCCAATTGAAATGAATTATATTTTGATAAATGAGCCTCCATTTATTATTACATACATCTGAAAGATGCTTTCTGTAAACTTTCAGGTGAGCAAACTGGGAAGTTCATGAAAATCAAACAACTACTACCTGTATCAATATCAGTTTGAATGTGCAAATAATGTTAAAAAATACTTTTCCCTCTTAAAAGCTTGACCCAAAATGTTTTGATATGTTTGATTTTCTCTCCAGATCAACAGATGTGTTTCCCGTTGGCTTCAAGAGGCTTTGGGTAGGGCCTTTGCATGCTCAGTTTTCATTTCCTAGATTGTGTAAAGGGTTTGGTGAAATGTGGTCCTTCTCCCTTCCTGGTTTGCGGTAGTGCTGATGATCAGAAAGTGAAGCCTTCCCTGATACTGTTCAGCCTTTGACACCTTTTCCCACAGCATTCTCCCGACGAAACTGACTACTCGCGGCTTGGATGGGCACACGCTTCGCTGGGTAAAAAACTGACTGGATGGCCGGGCCCAAAGAGTTGTGGTGAACGGAGTTAAATCCAGTTGGCGGCCGGTCACGAGTGGTGTCCCCCAGGGCTTGTTTTTGGGACCTCTCCTGTTTGACATCTTTATTGATGATCTAGATGAGGGGATCGAGTGCACCCTCAGTAAGTTTGCAGATGACCCCAGGTTGGGTGGGAGTGTTGATCTGCTTGAGGGTAGGGAGGCTCTGCAGAGGGATTTGGACAGGCTGGAGCGATGGGCTAAGGCCAACTGTAGGAGTTTCAATAAGGCCAAATGCCGGGTGCTGCACTTCAGCCACAACAACCCCCAGCAGCGCTACAGGCTTGGGGAGGAGTGGCTGGAGAGCTGCCAGTCAGAGAGAGACCTGGGGGTGTTGATTGACAGCCAGCTGAACATGAGCCAGCAGTGTGCTCAGGTGGCCAAGAAGGCCAATGGCATCCTGGCTTGTATCAGAAATAGCGTGGCCAGCAGGGACAGGGAAGTGATCTTGCCCCTGTACTCGGCACTGGTGAGGCCGCACCTCGATGACTGTGTTCAGTTTTGGGCCCCTCACTACAAAAAGGACATTGAATTACTCAAGCGTGTCCAGAGAAGGGCAACGAAGCTGGTGAAGGGTCTGGAGCACATGTCGTACGAGGACCGGCTGAGGGAACTGGGGTTGTTCAGTCTAGAGAAGAGGAGGCTGAGGGGAGACCTCATCGCCCTCTACAGCTACCTGAAAGGAGGTTGCAGAGAGCTGGGGATGAGTCTCTTTAACCAAGTGACAAGTGACAGGACAAGAGGTAATGGCCTCAAGTTGCACCAGGGAAGGTTTAGACTAGATATTAGGAAACATTTCTTTACAGAATGGGTAGTTAGGCGTTGGAATGGGCTGCCCAGGGAGGTGGTGGAGTCCTCATCCCTGGAGGTGTTTAAGAGTAAAGTTGACTTAGCGCTTAGGGATATGGTGTAGTTGGGAACTGTCAGTGTCAGGTCAATGGTTGGACTGGATGATCTTCAAGGTCTTTTCCAACCTAGACGATTCTGTGATTCTGTGATCCTACTCCCTGCCTGTGACCCTTTTATACAGGACAGTACAGAGAAAGCACTTGTGGATGATGTTCTACCACTTCAACAAAACTCATGTAAAGGACAGGGCATGCTTAACTTTGCTAAATCTGGTCAGTAATACACCATTGCAGACAGGACAAGCTGAGTTGTCAAACTGAACTCACTGCCTCCTTTTGGTCTTTAAATTGAGCTGTTAATTTTACTGGTCAGAATCAAATTTGTTGTGCAAATTAGGGAAGTGTCTCATAACCAGCAAACTATGGTTTTTCTACATTAAATTGTAGTCAAGTAAGAATTTTATACACCATATCACCTACAACTCTCTAGTAAAATATATTGTACTGTAATGATCTGTGTACTGTGAATTGTAGATAAATATATAAATGTGGATACGTGTGATATATGTTAAAACCAGACCTTGTTTTTGGAAGAATTTCTGAAAAGCTAAATTGCACAGAGCAAACTTATAGTGGTGCTTCTTGTCACCCTTTTCACATACAATAAAGGAGTGTATGCCCTTTGCCAGGTGGGTTGCTACTTCTTTGCTTTTACGTTGTTGAAAAAAGATTCTCTGAACTTTATTCACTTGGTTAATGTTGGAAATGAAAAAGATAAAAGTTGTCTTTACGAGTGAAACTGATGCATTACAGATGACTGGCACTTCAGGTGGCAGGCTACTTGATTTATTCTGAGGTTTGCTGTGTGACCTTACTGATGTTGCCTCAGTGGGAAGCACTTTGCCAAATCTCTTGATATTAAATCTGTTGGAACTGCTATGTTCATGTCTGGGAGCAACAGTGAGAGCCCGAAACTGTACTTCTTGCTATCTGGGGAAGAGCAAGAAATGCCAGGTCCCCAGTGGGCAGAATTGTGTGTCTTGGACCTTGGCAACAGATGGGCAAAGGTTATTGGCAGAGATTATTTTGTCAGATCCGAGTTCATCATTGACAATGTCCTGTTCTGGGTATTAGACGATGAATAAACATCGAAGCAGGATATAAAAAGGACAGTCCCTTCCCTATGGGAGTTGATGCAATACCCAGAAGTAGAACAAAAGTCAAAGCAACAAAGATATTTATAAATAGGAAAATGCCAGCTTCCCAAGTGGTCTATCACCAAATTTAAGCATCTTTAGAAATGAACCATGTCTATTCATTTAAGACCACTGAATAATACTTTGTCTTCTGCATAGCTCTGTTTCTTTAGAAGATACTTTACCTCCCAACCATCTGTTGCTGGAGTGTAGAAGGACAGGATGATTCCGTTCTAAAGATTATTGTGATAAATTGACTGGAATCCTTCAGGCTTTCCAATGTTTTACTTTCCCTCCCCAAGAAAAAATTATTTAAATGCAGATAACGGTCACTTTCTTTTCTTTTTTTGCCAGTCATAATGCAGCACCCTATGTTCTTCTCTTGTGCGCAAACAGCCAAAATCTCAGTATTTCTATTATTGCAGTATCATTAGAGTTTGTTGTCTTTAGGGCTCATGCAGTGTGCTCTATGGTACATAAAATGCAAAGAAGACTGTGCCTCTCTATAAAACTGTTACGTAGATCTCATAATCCCATGAGATTTTTGAAAGAATTCAGCTTCCATTCAAACATACGAATAAGGTTCAGGTTTGCGGAACTGCTCTGATCCCAACAGCACTTATGAAAACATTCAGTTGAAGCTTTTCTTCTCCCAGAAGAGTTCCTCACACCACACTTTAATATTACCCATCAGTAGAGTCCTGGCCTCTTATTTTATTGCCTAAGTAAAAGTTGAACGTTTTTGTAATCTGGCTCATACTCTACCTAGTGAGAGTTGCTTTCCTCCACTCAGATGGTTTTGGATATCACTTTTTGTAATACCTTTTTCCACAGCTTTCTGTCAGAGAAAGGCATCTTTTGAGGCCACCCATGTGTAGAAGGAGGTGGATCATGTTGCACAGAGGAGGTTTTTTCAGGCTTTCTTCCCAGCCACTTGCCATGAGCATTTGTACATGTCACTTCTGGGCTGCCTGGATATTGATGGGGAGGACTGAAAGGCTCAGAAGCAGAGGACACTCCATTTAACCACTTACAGCTTTGGAAGAGGGTACATGAGGGTACATTAAGTCTGCTACTAGCTGTCCTCCATAGAATTGGCTTTTCCTTCGCTCCTTTGTCACACACACCTTGCCTGCCTGGTGAAGTAGGAAACACTTGGCTCTGAATGTCTTGTGTGTGGTGCCTCTGTCGAGCCCAGAGTTTGTCAGACTTGTAATTCCCACTAACTTCCCTACTCCAGACTTTCAGATTTCAAATAATTTTTTTAAGTCCTGAAACGGAAAGAGAGACTCACCAAAGACAATGGGAAGATCTTTTGGTTTCACTGAGTCCAGGATTTTTGCCAAATATCAAAACTGGGAGGGTGTTAAAAAAGGTGTCTGGTGTGAACAGGAAAAATATGGAGGTGAGTCTGAAGCTGTAAACTCCAGCTGTAAGTCATGTTTGAATTTTGAAGATGATGAATGACCTTTCAATTTTTAATTTAAGAATATCAGTTACTGTTCTCCTAGGAGGTACATTCTAAACCACTTTTAGTCGTTCTTGGGCTGCAGCTTTTAATTTCTTTACTTTGGCAATGCAAAAGCATCTTAAAATTGGTAAGAATGGCTATGACAGATTGCTTGTTCCTGTCTCGCTCTGACTAAGTCAGAGCTTGGGCAGAGCCTGCTCCTGGCTATCAGTGCAGATGTGAGGGCAAGGAGATATATGATGTGTGTCAGAAATGTAGCCTGAATACTCCACACTGTGGCTCTCCTCTGTTTTCCATGGCTCAGTGAAGAAGATAAGTTATTAGACCTGGAAGCAGAAGTGGAAGTTCCTGCAAGACAGCTAGTGGCGTGGAGCAGCCCTTCGTGTCACCCGAGCAGAGCCCGGAGCTGGGTCAGATGTGACTCAGGGATGTTATTCCCACAGGTGCACAGCTTAACTCAGTCACAAACATCAGGGCATGGAGTCACCAGCCAAGTCATTCCCACCCTGGGTACACTGGTGCCAACAACTACAAGGCATCACCTGACAGTTTATTTTCTTACATTTCTCTTTGGGAGTGTGGCTCAGGCCAGTTTGTTTGGTAAATGCTGTTTTCTTTTTCTTTGTATATTGATAGGATATACTTAAAAAGGGAGCATGGTATGCTAATTAATTTTGATGGTGTATACAGCGAGTGAGTTGGAATGAGGTAGCTGGACAGCCTTTTTAAAGTTTTCTTGATGGTATAGGCCATTTCATGTTCAGACAATAATGCTATGTTTCCTCAGCCTGACACAGTTCCAGCTGGCTGGAAGCTCCTTGGCTATAGCACAAGTTACCACACGCAACATGGCTTTTACTCGTTTCACTTAAGTGTGAAGGATAGTACCTGACAAATATTAATACAAAACAGAGAACGAATGAATGTCTGCCTTTATTCCTCTCTGCTTGTCTGCACTTCCTTGCTGCTTACAGTAGAATGTTTTGCTCACAGTGATACTGATGTAAAGGAAAGGTAACTCACGGGACACCACCACAGGCATCACTTTATTTCCTGTTTGGGTTGGTGAAATGATACAAAACACATTTTTTTCCTTTATTTTTGAGATAAGTGAGGAAAAAAATCCAGTTTATAAATATACAAAAAGCTTGTTAATATATATACCCCTCTACTTTAGAACGTTTATTGCAAATAGCTGACATTGTGTTGCTGAACTTAAACACTGACATAGTTGCACTATTTTCCATGCAGTTATAACATGGAAGTAGACAAATAGCACTTATATTACCATCCTTATTCAGTGAATTCTCTCCTATGCTCCTCATATATGATTTAGTTAGTCACGTTATTCTTGTGAAACACAGGTGGTTCACCTGAGTAAAAAAAAAAAAAAAACAACCCAAAAAAAGAGAAGAGAATCAAACCCTAGTTCCTGAGTTTACAATCTGTTTTTATGTGCACAGCAGGAAATATTTTCCAAAAATCCTGGGTATTTCTAAATATCTGACTTCTCAGAGGAATAAAAATGCAATCAAAGTATTTCCTTTCAAAGCTGCATCACTTTATGATTAGTCAAGGGTTTTTTGTAACATGAATTTCCTTTTCAGAAATGTTTTCTATTACATCTGTTTATTATTTTTTTCTAGCAATCCAATTAAATTCCTCTTTCATCAGGATGGAAAAGTTGGAGCTACTCATTTAAAAAAAATATATATCTCATGGTATGCATGGCTACTATAGCAAATGTTTAAATATTTCCTGGGTTATCTTTAGCCCTGTCTGTGCTAAAATAGATGAGGATTTGACCTGAGCAATTATGACTATCCTTTTTAAAATGTTCTTTTGTTCTTTTTCCTTCAAATATAAAAGCTTTAGTATGATACATACAGTGTCACAGATTTTATTAGCCTAAAAGATACCCAGCACATCTGAATGTACAATTTGGAACATCTCATGATTTAAGGTCCTTGTCATTTTCCCTCATCTTATTCATTTTACTGTATGTGCATGTGCCGGTACACTTTCTCCAACACATTTTAAATACAAACCTTTTAAATAGAAGTTATTGCCCCATTCACACAATTCAGAAATTTTCCAGTGTTTATGGAATGGTTTTGTCCAGATTAAAGGACAGAAATTTACTTTCTTTTACTTTAATTCATTATAGTTACTTTAACATGTAAAGAGTCTTTCAATCTTCCTGCTTCTTTTTCCAATCACTCCTGACAATCAATTTAAATCTTACTGTAATATGAATATTCTGGGCCAGACTGAGGACCGGCACCCCCAGTAGATGTCCCTTGCTCTTTGCCATGGCACAGCCTCCCACAACTGCTGCTTCCTTGTCGCTCCATTCACCCCACATGAGAGTTTTCTGGTGAGTCTCACTTTTAGCATCACTCATTCACTGCCCTCCCTCAAGACCACCATGCTCCGGCAGGGACGGCCACATGAGAACGTGCCCCGAAGTGCAGCTTTTTTCCCAGTAGAAGAACCATTGCTAAGGGGATCTTTTTCGGGTGGGAGGTGGAGGCTGGTGGATATACCATCCAAACACTGATGTCTGAGGCATATTGTCCTTCCACATAGCAAATGAAGCAATGATACCAAGATATAGTGAGTTTGGGTTTGCTTCATGGTAGGTTATTGCACAGGCAGCCAGTATCTGACCTTTCTTTCAAGACATACTGGCAAAAGAATAGTTTTTTCTCCCTAGTTTGGTCTTATAAAACAGAGGCCAGGCAACCATGGGTCTGTGGCTTATCATGTACAGTAAATGAAAAGTATCAATGGGAAATGAGAAGAAATCCTTGAAAGCAGAAGTACTCAGTATTTTTGCCCTTGGCTAGGAACAAGGTGGCAGTATGGACCCCAAAACAAGTATTCAGCATATTGACCTCCTTTGGGAAGCTCCTCAGTCACAGAACAAAAGAGCTAGAGCATGCTCTTGGAGCACACTGTGAGCTGCCACAGAGAAAGCAAGTTTCTAAAGACATCTACCTCTGGGGGCACTGGAGGGGCTGGAGATGTGCAGCCATGCATGGCAAAGCCTGGCCTGATGGAGCTGATGGTGCAAAGCCACAGAGAACCATGGCCACCACAGCTGGCTGGCAGCAGCAGAGGGGACCCTGAGTGCCTCCATGGACCCCGCAGGTTCCTGCTGCACCGCTGCTCTGTGGTGCATCTGCTGGCCTCCCCACTTCTCCTGGCATTGGCATGCTGACTTTGGCATTTTGCATTCCTGTTTGAAAGGAAAGGCTCACCCACTAGCTGTCTCCCCCAAAACGCTTTCGCATGGCACGTCCCTCACCACCTCTTCCCACGTGGCTTTGATCCCACCCGGCAGGCGTGCTCGTGGCAGGGCTGTGACTGCTGAGGAGGGCTGAGTGCGTATCTTTGGCTAAGGGGCTGGGAAGCCTGATGCGCAGATGGTCCCAGATTTATTTGAACTGGCTTTAGCTGCTGGTGTCACTGGGTGAGAGTGCTGAGGGCTGGCAGCAGCACCGAGGAGTGCTGGGTGGGTTGCAGCCCTGCCAAAGGAGGAGCTGGTGCTACTGGGAACGGCAGCTGCTCTGGGACAGAAGAGAAAATTGTAGGCGGCAGAGGAGGACTGTCAGGGCTCTTGGAAATTCAGGACACTTGAGGAGAAAAAAAAAAGAAAATTCAGTAAATTTAGTAAACCTTTCCCCTTGTAAATGTGTTGCTACTGTTGGCAAAACATATGAGTTGCAACATTTTTGTTGCTTCTGCTAAGACATGAGCTGTGTGCACTCTTCTGAGAACACCTTAAAATAAAGGCTGACTTTGGCAATAACAACATACTTGTAAACAAAGAGGTTTACTTTTGAGAACTGTTAGCCCTAACTGGAAGCATTTGAACAGAGCCCCTGAGGCTATTTTCCTTTTTGTTATATACAGAATAAAGATTCACAAGCAGGTCAAAATGCTTTTTGCTTTTTGAATTAGAGTGTTTCTTATTAACTAGGTGTAGCTAAAATCACTGTCCTGCAATACAGTGCCACTTTCCAGCAGGGATCTTTGACAGGATGTGTATATATTGCTAAAGTGCACACTGAGCAACAGGGACCTGCTCCAGAGCTGGCTTAAATGACAGTGTAAATTAGGTACACAAGACAGCAGAAACAGGTTTGTGTACAAGATGCAATTTGTCTGACATGTTGGTAGAAGGAGATGGTTGTAGCAAGAGGTGGTAGAGATTTTCCACCTCCTTGGATGACTTGATTTGAGAAGCAGTGGATGCCTTTATATTTTATATTAGTACATATTTTCTCGCATAACAGCACTGCTGAGTACTGAAACCCTAAGCAGTGAACCTCAGCCTATTGGCAAAATGTCATGGCTACTGCTGGACCGCGTTCTCATGTCTTACGCAAAGTCATGGGAAAGAAGATGAAAAAAACCACTTTCTAGGCTAGGTTGCCAGCAGACCCAAAGACAAAAGCCAGCTTTAACTCCAGGCCAAATGCTTGGGAGTGACTATCTGAAACTTTGTGAGATAGACACCACTGGTTTAGAGTCTTTAAGCTGCACATCCCAAGTAAACCACAACAAAAGCTTAAAGAGGAAAGGTCAGACCTGTGAAGTGCTATTTGTTTTCACTGAAACTTCATCTCCCACTTATCCCCAGCCTAACCAGCAGCGGAATCAATTACCACTTGTCAGACTGAAACTTGACCCCAGAAATGAAAGAAGGACATGACCTCTGGGGGGAAAAGAAACCACGAATGAACCACTTTCTCCAGCAACGAAGGGTTAACAGGCCTGATCCTCTTCTTTCCCCCTTTAAGAAAAGATCAATACTGCTGTTCTCTACATTTACTCTTCCTTTCATCAGGATGGCCAGTAGGACAGTGAGGTTATTGAGATTAGGTTTCATAAATTACTCCATTTAATAATTGAAGACAAAGAGGTTCCATACATTTTAATAGCATTTAGTGTAACTGTTCAAATTTGTAGGATTCATAATAGATCAATTTCAGCTGCCATTACCACTTGAGGTAATGGTACTTTCACTTACCAAGCTTCTGTTAAGTATAAGATCAGCTTGTCAAAAAGTGGTCAGGTTTAAGGCAATATCCCCCACCCTCCCATTTCACACAAGCCTAGAGTGGCATTCCCAAAGGAGTGTCTACGACACACTGGAAACATCGCTGTTAGTTTACCTCTCCTTCAGTCTCTGTGGCAGCTGAGAAGTCTGTCATTTCAGTGTATAAAATGAGGTAAGAGCATTACTTCCAACATCCTGGACCAGCCTGGACTATCCCTCAGTTACAGCATCAGAAGTGACTCTAGGCAGGAGAGGAAGAGTACTTTCTTATGTTTCCATTTCTGAATGCAAGAAAATACAAACCATACACAGAGCTGAAAAAAACCTCTCTTACTGGGAAGTGGAAGGGGCCCTTTTGAGCAGTGGAAGTTAGGTAGCATGTGGTCAACAGCACAAGCTAACACTAGTCTCACAGGATTAAAGACACTACTTTTTTTTCAAGCATACCGCTTCCCACCCCACATCAAAACCACCTTTTCTATTTGAGCACTCTGCCATTTGGGTTTTGATAGCATCTACACTGCATACGAAACGATCTAATTTCAGCTATGTTCCTGTGTCTTGACTTTGCAAATATCCTCCTGGGAGATGCCTATGGACATCAGCTCTGTGCATTTGTTGCATATTGGTGTTAGCCTTTAATCTATCTGTACACTTTGCTACACTATATTTTCTTTGAGTTAAGCTATTTCTGCCGCAGAGGATTCACATTTTTGTGTGGTCAGCTTTATTCCCACAGCCCTGTCTCCTTCCAAAGGTGCTCAGGGCTTCTCATCACACTCTCTGGTAATTTTCCCTAGGAAAGAGTTACCTACACAGACATTACTAACCTCCCTACAGAAGATAAGAAGCAAATATTGCACTTGTGGTATGTGTTGGGTGCTGAACACAGCCCACAGAACAGTCTGAAGAAAGAGGGTCTCCCAAAGGGGGTGTTGAATGCACACAAACACACACTGTATTTTTTAAGGGCTGCTGCCAGGACCCTGCTGACGCATCAAGCATAGAGAACGACTTGGCATCAGCCATTTCTCAAGCAATTTCTCCTCCTGTGTGTTATAGAAAATGTTGCAAATTTGCATATTTATTTTTATGCTTCTATATGTAAACAAAGGGAACTTCAATTTTTTGTGCTTTGGTATTTCATTATCTATTTTTTTCCTATAATGGTCAGCCAGGGAAAGTACTTTTCCAAATTTCTTTTGCCCTGCATTCCCCCAAATAGAGCAGTTTTCCTTGATGCCTCTGCCTCAGGAAAGAAGAAATTTCTTAAGGACATTAATTGTGGAAACATCATCGAATCAAAACAAGTAAATAGAAATGAATTCTTTTCTCCCCTTCCCACTCCCTTCTCCCATTCACTGAAAAGCAAACAAACCAGGCTGTATTTTGAAGGAGGCAGGAAATGAAGGCAAGGAGGAACAATTCAGAAAATAAAAGACATTTTATTGAGCTTCACAGAAAAATGTCTTCTGTGGTCCTGATTTTGCAATCTAGTGCTAAACTGGTGATAAGATGATTTAGAAAAGGCTTTGTGCACAGTGCTATGGAGGGGAACCTCTCTGGTTCCCTATTAAGGCAACAGACTGTGCCAAACATGAGCAAGCAGTTGTGACGAGGTGGCCCATGGGGTCTCTGCACTCTAGCTGAAGAATATGTGGGATGTGATCTGGCACAGATCAAGACAGGAAGGAGAAAACCCATGAAATGTGTGAAACAGGAGATGTGAGCATCTTCCCTTCTTGTGGCCTTCATCTTTCTAGTCTGCATTTGTGAGAGAGGTCATGTGTCCCAGCAGCCTTAACCCTGGCTATGATTTCTTGAAGAGAATGGTTTAACCCCACAACCTGGAATTTCTTGTGGACTCACGGAGAAGAGCTACATATAGTGTAATTAATCAAGCACAGCAAAAAAAGGATTGCTTTCCACCTGAACCTGGCACGACTTCTAATTAAAATCATGAGTGCAAAGTCACTTTGGAGGGATTGAAATGCTTAATATTTGTCAGCTACTCCCTGCTAAACATATTAATTTACAAAATATGTCCGTAAATGGATCTGTGAGAGGAGAGTCTATGAAATGTAAAAATAAAGCTTTTGGGGGGAAATATTTTAGAACTTTTGGACCTTAAAAAACAGCAAATGCTTTTCAAAGGAAATGTCTGAAAATTCTACAAAAACATGTTTTTCTAAATAGCTGAGATTTTTGGCATAAAAAAATAAAGACACAAGAAAAGTCTCAGACTTAATACCAACTTGGCTGGACAGTTCATTTTGTGATGGATGGATGCTTCAACAGGGATCTTTAGGCACCGAATTTACCTCCTCCAAGGCTCCTCCTGTACCCAGGGTTGGATGTATTCCTCTCCTTTTTTAGGTCTCCAGAGTCTCAACTCAACTCCCTCTTGCTCTTTGCTCAAATTCACAAGGTGAAGCCCCTTCCAAGCTTCTGTCAACCCTTTCTTCCCTGTCAAAAGGTCAAGTCCCTCAGCTGGCATGGGTACCTCTCCATTGCCCAGTGGTTCAGATGGAGAAAGCTGTGGAGAGGCCATATCTGGGGCACTCTGCACTTTTCCCCACTCTCACATCTGCTTTTGGCCCATGGATGGCTCCTGGGCTGCCTGCCGGCTGGATCTGGGATGTTGGCAATGGGATGCTGATGTGACCTTGCCTGGAGCCTGTCCTCAGAATGCCCTCACCAGGGTACTTCAGATAGAGAAAAAAAATGATGGGGGAGTTACTGCCATTCACACAACTGTTCCTTTTCCCTGGACACTATCACCACTTCTCAGCAGGACCAAGAGGCAGACCATCACTTTCCACTTTCTATCCAGCTCTCATGTTGTTTCAGCAGTACCTCTTCCTTAGTTTTTCCCCTGCACGCTCCAGATACCAGACTTATCATCTGTCCAAAGCTGTTGCTTTGGTTTATGAAATATTTGAAACTAATCAGGATTTTTCTTAAAGCTATCCATTGCTTGCAGATTTCTTGTCCAATAATATGTTCCTAGCTTGCAGGTTGCTCAAAAACAATCTCATGAAAATAGGAGTTGGACCCGATGATCCTTATGGGTCCGTTTCAACTGAAGATATTCTATGAGTCTATCGGGGCATCTACCCTAGAATCTAGTGTGCTTTCTTTTCAGGTTAGAGCTTATTGGTATCTCGCTCTTCATTGACCAAGCAAGACTGGATCATGTTCATCTCCCATAGGGATTTGAAATTTTCTCTAAAAAAAGTTCTGTGCTATTCTTTCTGAGTTGTGTTTGGGAAATATTTGCCTGTCTATGAAGATCCCTGCTAGAATATTTATCGGTAGTGAATCCAAAACCTGCGTGAGCAGAACTGGAGTACAGACTTCATACTCGTGAAGGTTTCTTTTGCCAGCATTTGTCCTGTTCTACTTTTGTCTTGTCACATGTCCGGGTCATCAAGTGACTGCCCAGTCATGATTACTAATCTTGATTTATTTCATCTCAGGCAGATGGAGGCACAGGGACTGCAGTTTAGGAAAGCTCTTAAGCATGTGGTTTTCTCTGTCCCTGTTGCAAAATAAGACCAATTTCCTGAGCAGGATGTAGGGAATGGTGAAGCTGCTTGCAGATCTCCTTGTTGCCTACAAAAGAGGAAGAACTTCTGCCATCCTCTGCAGATGTTCTTATGCCTGAGTTGAGCTTAGATCTGACATTTGGACGGGGAACAGACGATGCAAAAGGATCAATGTGATTTTTGTTAGGTTATCTTTTGCTCTGTGCTTTGTTGCCACTCAAGTTTGCTAAAGAGAGATAACTCAGCTCATCAGCCACTGTCTTTCCATGTCCTCATTAGATTATGCTCGGGGCAGACCAATCCCTGTTGCCGAGGCCAAGTCAAGTGGATTGGTTGTGTTCATGCTGCTGAAGGCTGCCCACCCTTTGACAGCAGCTTTGGCTTTGAGAGAGCTT
The DNA here is from genome assembly GCF_031877795.1 of Strix aluco. NCBI lineage: Eukaryota > Metazoa > Chordata > Aves > Strigiformes > Strigidae > Strix > Strix aluco. Next base: position 35,894,242 of record NC_133932.1, on the reverse strand, counting down.
GCTTGGGTGGTTCAAAAGAGAGCCAGAGAATGAGGTAATATTTAGGTAGTGTGGGCTAGCCTAGCCCTGGTGCTCCAGCTCCCTCATGGGCTCTCTCTTGCTCTGTGGCGTAGACACGTGTGAGCCCTTTGCTAGGGAGAGCCTCTGGACAATGTTGCATGCCTAGGATTAGGCTCTGGCTTTCTTTAAAACAGTGTTTTGGGACTTGAGGGAGTGACAGCAATATGCATTGCATGAATAGCTGTGTAGCAAAGTCAATAACGATCAGCTAATTCATGGTGATATGAACAACCTGTATGTGTGGGCAGTTATTTTCCTTTTATTTGGTGCAGCGTTCTAGCTGAGAAAGGATTGCCACCAATATTCAGCACGCAAAAGTAGTGACCATGAGATGTAAACTGTTCCAAAGTGTAATTTTGTAATCCTGATCAGAAACAGGAAAGATTTTAATTTTCCTGGAAATTAGTATTTTACAAATGTGGTGAAGAGTCTTTACATCTGCAGAACTACAAATTTTCCAGGGGTGCATGATGAGTCATGAGTTTGAGAGCAAGTTCCTCCTGTACTCATGAGAATTAACTTTGTGAAAATAATCTTGGCTACCTGTGGATTCAGCCTGTGTTATAACTGTTGTGGAATGACAGTAAATGAAATGAATTTGTATTGCTTGTCTTCAAGGTGCATGTGGAACTCGTATGGCAAGAGGCTGTTCTCAGGCTGGAGGTGTTAGGTTTGGCTCTGCAGCTCGTATGTGGCAAACTGCCAGTTTCATGAGGTCCTGGTTGGAAGGGCAAAAGGTATCCCCCTGCTTAGTCCTGTTCAGAGACTGTTTATTTGATTTGGCTGGGAAATATTCAACTACATAAGCTGAGTGAAGCACAATCCCTCAGTGCCTTAATGTCTATTGTTGAATTCAAGTGGTTGGAGAGAGCCAGCTGACCATAGTGGTGATGGTTTTTGTTGTGTTTTCTTATTATCAGATGTATATTTATAGACAAATACCAGTTATAGAAGTAATAGAGAATATATTTTAGAGGATAAACAGTAGTTCTACTAGAAGTTAATTCATACAACTAATGTTAAAAGTTTGAATTGAAATTATGTCTGACTAAAACCTCACAGGAGGGATGATTTTAAATTAGACTTCACCTTTCATCTTCCATCACAATTTAAATTTCCACACTGATTATTGTAATCAATTCACATGCATTGCTTTCTTCCTCTGAAACCGTGTAGTTCTTCAGTATAAAAGATGGGACGATATGATGGAGATGACATAGTAACCTTTTGATCCCTACTATGAATTAGATAACAGGTTTTGTTCATGGCTTCACATATTATGCAGATGACTGAGCTGTGAAACTGGAGGGGTTGATTCTCAAAATATGAGTGACAGTTTTATTTGAAAAGTGTGTTTTTTCCCCTTTGATATAGGCATTGTGCTTGTGGGTTAAAATATAGGCTTATTAGTAGGAAGCTACTAAAGTGACTGGGTAGGATTTGGGTAGGTAGGATTTAAACCTCTTGCGGGGGTCTACAATGTAGATGTGCATACATTAGTAACTCCCATGAGGGTCTCTTTGTAGTCAGTGAGGAGAAATGAGCCTTGTCAGGGTGCTATTCCTCTTGTTCTAACACTGATGCCTAAAATAGATGAATTGTAAGGTAAGATGAACTGTGCCTTAAAAATGTAGAATTCTACTGAGTGTAAAGGGAGTCTGGACATGAGCCTCAATGAATGCCACCCCTGCTGTCTGTTACTGTGCAAGCCTAAGTCATTAGTGGGGAGCATTTACATCATTGTCAAAATGCCTGCTACACCATAGTAGCAAAGGAATGTGCCTAATAGCCTCTCTGCATGGCATTATTTCTGGAAATACTGTCTAGGAAATAATGATACTATCACACTTGCACTTTGGTACAGCTTAATATTTATGTCCTATTTTTACCATATAAATGAATTAATCCTTGCAGCTTCCTGCTTTTACCTTCCCTTTAGAGATGGTGAAACTGGAGCAGAGGCACATCAGAAACCAGAGACGCTGAGCTTCCTCAGATTTCAAGAGAAAGGATGTCCCAGAGTGACTCAATCAGTGTTTGGAATGCTCCAGCATCATTTCTGGCAATCTGTCTGTGGTAATACTTGGGATGATACAAAATGCACCCTTCTCCATTTGGAAGAGAAGAAGGTGATGAAACCACATCCTCAAGCTTAAACTAGAAGAACATATATTTGTGCGTATTATCTCATTTCCTCTGTGCAATTTTTGAGGCTATGCATGGAGGTCATTGCCTAGTCAGCAAGCACTAATTTCACCCTTGAAGGCATGGCTGTTCCTGAAATTTGTTTGTCCTAAGAGAGACCATGAATTCCTACCACCTTCTACTCCAGTCCCCTGGGAATATCCATCACCTTACAAGAACAAACATAGTAAGAACATTTTTGATGGTAGCTGGATTTCTGAAGGCTATTTCCATGTGTCAGGACCTTGCTGAAAATTGATGAGTTGTGTCTGGCTGTATTGAAATTCTTCAAAAGAGAATGTATCACTGCCTACAAGGATCTTGAGTATGGGTTTTAATCCTTGAACAGTCTCAATTTATACTTTGTTTGATAATAAAAGAGTGGTAAGAAGTCCATTTGATAGCTATATACCTAGATAGACTTACTATCAACTATAGTATGGCTTAGATTTTTTTCCCCTGAAGAATGTAGACAAGCAATAGAAATGGAGCATTGAGTTGTATGGGGTTTTTGGTCAAAGTCATATTTGAAATAAATGCTGAATTAAATCCACTAAAACTATGTGTACATCCATGTCACATGATTACAAGGGTTTCAGAGAAAAAGTCCCTAATTTCATTTTTGATGATGAAACTGTAACTTTCATTCTGAAATAATTTTTCACTTCAGAGCTTTCCTAGGGTTAATTTAAAAGAGGCAAAATACCAAATGCAACTAAACCCTCCTAAAACAAAATGCATTTGATTATTCTGATTTTCTTTTTCAGCAAGAAAGTGATGTTTAAACAGTTTCAGGGAAAACTTAATCATGAGGTTCTTGTTTCTTTCTTTTGGCTTTACAGGTTGCTTCTGAGTTAAAAGTCAATTATTTATACAGCTCTTATCATTGCCATTTTATGGATGGGGAAATGAAAGAGAGAAGAAATGACTTGTCTTAATCACATGGGAAGTCTGCAGCCCTTCTGGGTAGGGAGCCTTGAATCCCATGTCCCAGTGTAGCAGTTCAAAGCTTCAACCACAAAATAAACAAACCAGTCAAGTTCTTTTTATAGCTGGAAACCATCGCTGACATATGTTGAAAGACCTGCATGGAGTCTCACACTTCAAGTATATAAAAGTGATACCTCTTCTCAGCCAGATGGCAGTCTCTTGCCCTGAGTTAGAAATATCAATTTTAATGTGAAATGTGTGTTTTATGTAGTATGTTCATGATCAGGACCTTGGATCACTCAAATCTAAGGATTCCTTTGGCCGCTGGGCTGAACCAAGGGGTGGTGCTCTCCTGCCATGCAGGCTCATTACTGTAGCAAGAAGCATATCCCAGCACTATTAACATGGGTGCTGCCCAAAAACTTCAGCTGATCCATGATAACAGGAGGTGGTGGTAGTGTCTGACAACCTGGGTCTTCTTCTAGGTCTGTGATGGGAACAGAACCCATGCAGGCTCTGAGTGTCTGCAGCACATAACATCACCTTGTCAGGAAGTGACATCAGGGCTGAATGACAGGGCGTCAATCCTATGCATTATTTAGTGCGCGATATTGTTGTGGGGAGGGACTGCACACTGAAGAAGATATTTTCTGAAGGAAAATAAAGGAAGGCAGAACAGCTGATTAGTTACTATTATCAGACACTAATGGGTGTCGTGTTGATAAGATGGTAACCAGATAGCGTGTAGAAAGGGTTTTAGTGCTAAGTACTCCACTGCCTTTGTGTGATGCCTCATTACTGCACTTGGATCCCCTCCTTTATAAATTTTTAATGACCTCACCATTTTTCATGTAACTCTCACTCCTTGCTTTGCTCTCCTTTTCATCCTGTCCAGGACCCGAGCTGAAGTGGAAACATATTGTATGATTAGGCATAGAGACTCCAGCTTATTTTCTTGCAGCACACACTACTCTTAAGAAGATGGGAAAGAGAAAAAATTTCCAAAAGTCATCTTCAAATGTTCATTACATTATACTGACACTAAAGGAGTTTTATTAAGTCTGTTCTGTGGTGGTTAACAATTTCTTCCTAAAGGTATGGGATAGATACAGCACAATTATGGGGTAACATAGTTGCAAAGAGGACCCCAAAGTCTTATTCCCCGAAATGGAGGATGTGAGGCACATACTCTTCTGCCCTTCCTCTGGTGCTGGGGATACTTTACAGGGAGCAGAGTGTAACCTGAGGGTGGCCTGCAGGAGGAAGCAGATGGAGGGAGGAGAGGCAAAGGTAGGTCAGTCTCCTTCTGGCCATGGGGGCAAGACTCAGAGAGGTAATGAGAACCAAGGGTGCAAATCACAGCACCTTTGGTCTTGCTCTAGTCCAAGACAAGGGCTGAATTAGCCCAATATGCTAGATGGGAGAGGGAGTTTACACCATTTCCTCATTGCCCTGTGACAACACCAATTCTGGGGAAGAGACAAAATTCCTTACTTGGATGACCCACAGTTAGTGTCTCCTAAAAACAGAGGTGCAGATAGATATTTTACATATTTTCAGAGGATGGTGGTTAGACAAATGTGTGCTAATTAGTCAGAGGAACAGCAATCAGTGCCAAGTAGTAAGAGTCAGTAAACTCTCTTGGCTGGGGTAAACTCTATATGGTCCTATTTACCTCCAGTGACACAGTGGATGAGGACCCAGATCTTTGTCATGGGAAGAGGGAAAGAGTGGCTGAAAAAATACCTTGAGTCTTTCAGATGAAGTGTTGTGCTTTTGGTTTTGATTATAAACTAGGAGATCTTCGAGAGAGCCTCCTTTGGACCCTCCATCTGACAGCAGCTGGAGAAAAACCCCTTGGCTTTTGGCTGGTTTTGGCTATGTTCCTGCAATGCCACATGGAAGTCCTTAGCCCAAGGGTCAGGCTTGGCAAACTCAGCCTCGAGTCATGAAACCTGCAGCTGGGCACAGAGCGGCTTCTCCCTAGTGTTTCTCGAGTGAGTAAGACCTGTCTGGAATTTCTGAAAGAGTTTCTACTATCTTAGGTTTGCATCATCTGCTGAGGCAGGAGTATTTCTTGTGGTATTACCATTTTCCATGGATCCATCATCAACATCTTCAGTTCCTCTATAGATAATGCATGTCTCAGAATGAAGTTCCTCAGAGCTGCTACCCAGGCTTTCCTTTTTGAAATAGTCTTTTCTGAAAGATGAGACATACTGTCTCACATCTTATTTTTTTTTCTCTGAAAACGTCTGAGTCACACTTGTGTGAGTAACTGTATGAATGACAAGGAACAAATGACATGTCTGGTACAAGTGAACTCACTGTCCCAGCTTGCTAGACAAATGTTTATACATTCAAATAAACATCACATTCAGCTCCTTGGCTGATCCACATGTGACACCTGACATACTGTTTGATTATGTCATGGTGATGCTGATGATGACATGGGGAGAGCGAAGCTGTAGAGCAAAACCAGGCAGCAGAACCCATGGTCTGTGGCAAGGTGTCGTGCACTCGAGGAATCTGACTGCTGGGAGCAGGAGAAGTAAAAAAATGATGTTTGTGGGGTAAAATTTGGGTCCAGAGGCCTAGCTCCTGTATTTGAACAGTCTGTGAACATGTGCCTTTTTTTTCACAGCACCTCTCTTCTCTATAAAACCTTTCTAATAACAGCCTTTGGAGAGTTTTGGAGACAAAACCTCCTATTTTTGTCCTGCAGAGAAGTGGAAAATGATCTAGTTTTCTACTTTGAAATAGTTATCAACAACACAGTCCCTACCTACCCTTGTTCTAAAAAACTGGGAAAGGATCACAGAATCACAGAATCATCTAGGTTGGAAAAGACCTTGAAGATCATCCAGTCCAACCATCAACCCAACATTGACAGTTCCCAACTACACCATATCCCTAAGTGCTATGTCAACCCTACTCTTAAACACCTCCAGGATCTGTGCAAACCCAGAGGCTTCTCTTACCTGAGAAAGCTAACAGAACTGTGATAGATTTTTAGAATGTGTGTTCTTGCATTCTCCTCCCTCCATTTTGTGTGATAAGTTTTTTTATATCAGAAGAATATCAAAGACTAAATATTAAGTATCACTTGATCTTAATTTTCTGATTTGTTGTATTAAAAATCATAAGGATATTTTCAGATTTACAAACACTTTAAATTCTCTGATCATTGAAGGAGCTGAAAATGGTGGGACCTCTTGAATACTGAAATTAATTGTTTGTGAAAGTAACATTACACCTTTCCCTCTCTCTTCCCATTCTTTTTCTTCTACTAGTCAGCAGCTTCAGCTAAATCCTCCTCAGTTATTCCTGTTGAGCAGAGATTTTAGTACAGAAGTTAATCTGCTTGCTTTACCAATTTCAATGAACAATTTAGCAGTACTGTTTCAAAGCTGACCAGCAATATTCTTAGAGTCACATTGTTGTCAGAGGCCAGATTCAATTTGAGGGTTGTCCAGGAATTTGCAGCTTTCAGTTACTTTTAAAATTCTAAGTAAATTGGTCATTGATGTCAGAGCTGGAAGTGAAATTCTAGGAAATCAAATCTTATGAATATTTAAAACCTACAAAAAATTATGGAAAAATAAAATACTCACTAAAACGGAACATCCAGATGTCTACACTGATAAACCTGCAATGCCAAATACAGAGAGGAACGAGTCCTTCATAAAATACTCTTGACCTTAAAGATCTGATGTGAGTCTCCAAGATTTTCTAGATCAGTGACAGAACAGTATTAAACCATGGAAAAATGTGTACTCCCACCAATGTCCTCATCCAGTCTAGGGAAGCTATAGATCTGCCTGGCCAGCTGAAGTGAACTTTGTTTTATTTCCAACACAGGATTTTTCCCCCTTTGTCTGACACTTGGGTGTCCTCAGAAGCAGGATGGGCATTCACATGCCAAGGCCATCAGTGTGCCCCAGTGCTCAAATATAAAACAGCTGGACAGGACTCTGGGGAGCCCTATAAAAGAGGTGAAGAATCCTTCTCCAAAGACATGGAGTGGCTCCAGGGAGACTCCTTTTCTAATTCTTCTGCTTCTCACTGCCAAAGAGCATCTTGCTGGCTACTTTAATCTGCAAGATCTATCTTACTTTAACCGTATTGAGAAGGACTGATGTTTTGGGGTTGTGCTGTGCTATATTAAAATCCATATTTCAAACAATAAATGCTTTCCATTTATCCAGGCTAGTTTCTTTTCTATTGAGCCAAACTTTCAGGCAGTTAGCTAAACCTTTCAGTAATACGAAGCACCTTTTTCATCTTGTGCCAACACTATAATGCCTCCAATAATTTATGTTTAATTTTTAATACAGTTATCTATCATGAGTAATTATGTGGGCTGCTCACAATATTCCATTTTCTGTTATGTGGTTTTTCTGAAGATCGTGGACTTAAAAAAATACCACAGTACTACTACTTTTCTGCTGAATTTCCTCTAAAAAAGAAATATTGAGGCATACTTGAAGACACTGTATGTCAGACCCCAAGAAGTTCTTTGCTCTGTCTTTAGATCTACTGATACTAGTGTGAGAAACAGTGTAAGCTGCTGTGATTTATGCACTGCACAGCTAGAAAAAGGTCTGAGGAGAGTTCTTCACATTCACGGAGATATTTTGCTGGTGTTTGTATGAAGGGTTCAGGTGTTGGGGACAAAGTTTTCCTGCTGACACATGCTGTTGGCGGTGCATGTCAGTATTGGAAGAGGCTTTCGCTGTCATCTCCAATGGCTAATGAAAAGCTAGGTCTACCCCCACTTTCCCCCACTTTCCACTTAAACTTTCTCCTCTGAGCTCATAAAAGTGTAGACAGCCACACCTGATGGTTGTGCAGCCCTGACGCTGGGGAGGGTCCTGCTGCAATGCCACTGCAGTTGCCTGGCTGTGCCATCTGCACAGGGAGCTGTCTTAAAACTGCAGGCACTCTTCTGTAGCATCACTTCCTGCTCTGCAGGGAGAACTGAAAGGGTATGATGCTCTCCAATGGCAAAATGGAAAATATCTGCTCATGGCCCAGAGCTGTTTACACCAGCAACAGCCACAAAGCATTTGCCTGTCTTGAGTGACAGCTTGTTTCACACGTACAATAGGAGCAGCTGGTTTTGTTAATCTATATTTGGAAATAAACATTGATATGAGTACCAGATCTGTCTGAGGGACCGGAAGCTAAACTCCTAGGGGCCATATAAGTTTTCTGTCCAAATCTACGTTTTGAGATGTTTGTGTTATTTCTCTCAGGCTCAGGAGTGCTCTGTATGAGCACTGCTCTTTTGGGAGGGAACAAATGGTTCTTTTCTTTTTTTCCTGGCCAGACCACAACTTGTCCTGACATGCTCCTTCTCTGGAAATTGAGACTGGGATGTATATGGGACTGCTAACGGAAATCTATACCAAGGAGGCCATTTGAGCGCTGGATACTTGTCAGAGCCATTTCCACACCCTGTGTTGGTGATAAGGCCTTGGGACAACAGCACTCCTCTGGAATGGCAGTGCTTCATGAGTGAGTGATGCACTAAATTCACACAGGTCATCAAAGCTTACAACTGCCTGTGTTCAGAAAAAACATGTTAAAATAAATTTTTCCTCATAGCAGACATACCTAAGTTACTGGTTCTTATAGAAGTACCTGAATGTAGTATATTTCACCATAGACATCATTTATTCCTGTGGAGAACATGTGGGTGAAACTAAACGACTATTTCATTAGAGAACTTGCACAGTCGATAAGGGACAGAAACACCTTCCAAGAAAATATTTTCTGCATACAGTTGCTTCAGTCCTGGTCCCCAGAGAAGACCTAGCAATACCTTCAAAAGACAGAAACTTGGAAACTAAAACTAATACTCTAAGATGCTACACCTCATGGGTTCAGTACAGTTGTTGGTGCAGTTCCCCTGACATGCCACCCTGTCGTCTGTTGGTGTGAGGTCAGTAGCTTTCCTGCCAAGTTGTGGCACTGAGGTTATACTCAGAGCTGTTGCTCATTACATTGGTCTCTGAGTCTTTATCTGAACTAAAGGAGATCTTGTATGTCCACTAGTTTATAATTTTTTAAAAAAATTATTTGGCCTAACGGAAGCTATTACTTGCTCTTATGAATGTTGTATCATGGGTAGCTGCAACTACAACATTGCTGTTAAAGGCAAAAAGGCTGCAGGCTTGGCCTTGTCAAAGTCCAAGGTAAAGCTTACCTTGATGTCAGCATCATAAGATTTCACCCAGATAGCAATACAGTTTATTTTGGTAGCAGTTCAATATTTACTCATCATATCAGATGTTTCACCATGCATATAGGTAGCATTGAATAATAGAAGATGTGCAGGTAAATCTAAGGCTGTAATTCAATCACGGACCTTTGTTGATGTCTTAAACTGAGATTCAAACAGTTTAAGTAGTTTATGACCAGCGATAGAACTCCCTTGATTGAATTACTGCATAGGCATTCAATTGCATAAATGTATTGTTATTTATATGGTGTGCTAAAGCCTGATTTTAAAGTTAACTGTGGCAGGCTGTAACTAATGGAGAAAGAGCAGTATGGCATTACAGTGCCCCTTAAGCCTGGAAAATGAATGATGTGCACTGTGTTCTGTGCTTATGCAAAAATAATTATTGTAGTACTGTAGGGAATTAATTCCGTCATATTCATGAAAGGAAGGAGAACTCGAGGGTGTTAGTCAGAAATAGTCCCTGGCCCCTATACCAGAGGGTAAGACCTGAGCAATTTCCATTATTGTTAGGGACCTGTCTAAAGACTGGATCCATAAATTTTAAAAACTCTCTTAGATTTAAAGGAAAAGAGATAAAACAGTGTGAGAATAAGTACAATAGATGAGAATGTTATCAATACAATGAGGGTATAATACTGTGCAAAGGACAAAGGGGTTTTACAGAGGCCTCTCCAGCTCTTAGCACTTCTGTGCATAGGGGAGGCATGGAGCTGTGAGCACTGATCCCCATGAAAGCGCTTACACCCACAGGTGGGAGCTGTTTGTTGGCTGCAGCCCAGCTCTGCTCTCTTGCATCCTCCCAGGGGCTGCAGGTTTTGCTCCCCTCTTTTGCTGGAGAACTGGATAGCTTTACCAGCAGCTTTCTAGGGAAGAGACCAGAGAGCATGCACATTCAAATCAACCCTTTTCAGAGATGGTCAAATCTGCTCAATAGCAGTGCAAGCTGTCTGTATCATGGGCTGTCATGGCAAATTGGAGCTGACAGCTAGAAACTGCTCACATAGATTTCCTATTGCTCCTTTTAACCAGCCTGTATTAAATTGCACCGAAAGGGCTGACAGCCTTAAAATCCATGCCATTATATCACATTAAGGGCTGCAAAAATCTGCCTGCTTTCACAAATTTCAAAGTCAATTGATATATAAGCCCAGTAGACATTCTAGAGCCTAGAGACACAGTACAACCAGGACACGTATGTGCGTGTTCATTCTGCATCCAGGCCCATCTGCAGTTCTCAAGTATTGCCCCGTATCAACATTCCTCAAAATCCTATACATAAAGGAAATTCTTTTAATATAGAAAAAATAACTATAGACATCAATATTTCCTCCAGGAAGCCTTCTGGCAGGACATGGTTTTTGAAAGCACTATTATAACTTATCTTGGACTCATTAATTACAAGAATAGCCTGTATACATATGAGCACACTCCTGAAGGAAAAGGGTGCTGTCTGTCTCAGTAGAGAGTGAAGATGAATACTTGCATGTCAGGCAGAGTAAGGATTCAGTCCTGCGTATAACTTTTAACACACAACTTCTGCAAAATTTTTCCTCTAACACATCTCCATCACCTCAGCAAAAATACTGAGCACAGTAGATAGTATTTCATAATCAGCTCAACACAGAAATGTTCATGCCAACATGCAGGTCACAAAATCATCTTTTTTCATAAAGCTTAGGACACATTGCTATTCTTGTTCCCTGGTTAATTGTGGTGGTGGGACTGGAGAGGGATGAATTATAACACTGCTTCCTTGCTTTTTATATCAAGCATGTTTCTCTTTCTATCCTGACTGTTATAAAGTCAGCAGACTGTCACTTTTTAGGGAATATCAACAGAAGATCATTTTCTTTTGGATCTCTAACTAGCCTCTCTTCAGATTCAAGTGAATATAAATAATATATATCAAGGACTGGTAGATAAGCTACGTCTCTCACACATAGACCTTTGGAAACTAATCAAACTTCCTTCCTGAAGGGGAATTTATCAGAAGCCAGACAACCCTTAATTTGACACTCAGGAGAAAAAAAGCAGTTAAAAGCACTTAAACCATATTCTTATTGTCTTCCTTCATCAACATATAAGAAAGAAAATTATTCATGTCATTCATGTCACATATTACAAAATCCCTTACACAATCAAAACTCAACTTATGTAAAAAATGTTGCACACAAAAAGCAGTTAATTTTGACACTGTGTATATTATGGTTTCATTAGTTCCTCTGGTTGCTGGACTTGGGAGCAGTCTGCTCCAAAACCTGAGGAGAGCATCAGGACTTCCACAGGTCACCCCAGTCTGTAGCAATGGCAGCCTGACCTTGGCACTACTTGAAAGGCAAGCTAAGATTGGGAGGGCCACTTCACTAGCCTTCAAAACTCTGTGGCCTAATAAAGTAGACAGGCCCTCTGCAGAGGAAAATAAACAATTAACAGACCTGGCTATGTCCTCCGCTGTGCTAGAGGGATTACATCATGACTTATACACACAAACACACACATTATTTAAAGCTGTAGTCTAGATTCATATTTTCTATCAGAATCTAATTTTGGTCCAACTGGTCTAATTGGTCCAACTATTTATTTATTTTTAAAATACTGGTTTGGGATAGTAATAAGATGTGATTTTACTAACTGCATAGCTTTCATGGATTTCATTTATTATCACAATCAAATATGTCTCTTAGAGTCTCTTTCTGATTCTGAAATGTGTGTTTGGGTGTGACCTTTAAGGGCGTTGTTGACTTCTTTGATCTGATGCTATGTTAAGGGCTAATGCTGATTTTATTGGGGTGTGATAATTTCCACTGTGTGGTTCAATAACAGTAACAATGAAAAATCAGGTCAGTTGATTTTAATATTGCTAAAAAAAGATTCTTGCACTAAAGAGGGTCTGCCGTGGCTTTTCTTCAGATCATTAAAAGGGGAATGTCTCAAAAGCAGCCTGGGAGGTCATTTGTGACTCAGAGTCCTGCACCAGCAAATGCATTGGTTGTCCCTCACCCATGAGAGCCATCACTCTATCCAGGCTAAAGTGCCAGAGATTTAAGAGCGTTTCCATTCAGAAGGCCAAAATTCTTTGGCGCCCTCTCTTTACACACCCCACAAGGCATTTGAAATCACAGTGTCTGATTTTATGCACCAAGTCATGTAAACATATTCACTATTTATATCACTAGCAACTGCAACAAAGATTTAATCCTCAAGTTTCCAGGGAGGGAAGGGCCATGTATGTCTCAACTCCAGCTCTGCCACCTTCAGTAGGACTTCTCCAAATAGATGACGGGTTGATGCCGAGAAAGTGGTTCATCCTTGATTGAACACTGTCCACAAAGCTTGGACAAATTTGTGTACAGCTGGTTCTTTCTACATTAGGATTAATGGGGCATAAACAAGCCCATGGCTAACAATGAGGTTGTTTCAATCAGCCATGACAGTAAAAAGCCCTGTAGGAAACACGGTTATCAGACACCTATTATAGAAATGTGAGGAACTGCTAAACAAACTGACAAGTCTTAATGAAATAAAACTTCTCTGTACTGCTTTCTGCATTTTTCCAGTCTGAGTGCAGCATCTTTCAACAATAGAATGAAATATGTTCCAATGTAATTTCACCTTAAATGTTACATTCCTTTTTTTTTTTTTTTTTTTTTTTTTCTGTTGGGAGCTACCTATTCTATTGCTTCTGACAGTGTCCATCAAACAGATTCGAACTTTCTGCTGGAATGCCTAAGTTACTGAAAATATTACAGCTCACAGGATGCATAACTCTGCAATAATTGTGCTGCTTTCTTTTCTTTCTGCATAAACTAATTCAAAATCTCAGATAATTTTGAAGTAGTAAATACATGATGATCAAGCAGATTTTGCAGAAGTAAAACAAAGATACTGAAGTTATAGTGATGAACAAAACTTCCAGGCTCTAAACAAACTTGGAAGAGAATCATTAAATCAATGCTGGTTTTAATTTTATTTTTCTTACCAAAGGAAAAAAAAAAAAGGGTCATGAATTCTTATCAAGCTTCCTTAAAAGACAGCTTGGCATTGGCTCTGACTTCTTAAAATTAAAATTATATTGATTTTTCCATTTTATTAAATAAATGTTCCTCCCTGAGCTTGCTTTAGGAAAAGAAAAATGTTTTCAGTGCAATTTTCTCTTCAGCCATTGCCTGGACTTTGACTGTGGAATGCACATCTACATCCAAATTAAGAGACAAAGGGATTACCCAGAATAGTGCTTGTTCCAAGCCCCTGGTGGCACAGTGCAAGTTTCGCCCTCTCAGACAAACAAACAAAATGTAAGTTCTCTCAGGTTACCCTGCATGATACTTCATTTAAAAAATGTCCATGAATGTTTATGTTGTTTAGGAAAGCAAATGCATTGTAAAAGACCATCTTGTCCCCTCATCCCCTTGCCTGCATGCCTCACTGTGAACAGTTCAAAACACTTCTTTCTCTTGTAACTTATTAAACATGAACCACGCTAGTGCTAGTACTGTGTACAGTCTGCCTCCTGCTTCCGAATTTTTTTTATACATGCACTGCTAAAAATGGTAGTTATATGAAAGTGGGACTTCCATGCTGTTGAATCCTTCTGTATTAAAACTCGTAACTTCTAAACAGGCAAAGATGTGAATTATATACATTAGAGCTGGTTGGCTTCTTTTGGATCTTCGTAGCTTAGGAAGACTAAAAAAACCTTTTCTAAATCTGTCAGCTATTAAAAGTGTCCCTTGACCTTACGGGCGAAGACACATTTTTGAAGTGAAAGGACCAACCCAGGCTGTCCTTGTGCTTTATACTTAGGATGAAGAACAAGTAACTGCTGAGGTGAAATATGCAACAGAGTCTGGTGCAAGATCCCTTATATCCCTCCTTGCTCTTATGGCCAGTTTTCCTGTAAGATAAGGGAAGAGCTCCAGACAGGTCAGTATTGAATAAGATGGTCTCCAAAGGAGCTATTAGTACTTTCTGTACTGATATATGTGATTGAAAATGAATAATTTGGTAAGACAGCTATTGTATTATTTGCATAAAGGATTTTAAGACACAATTTAAACCCCAGAGAGATGCCAAAATCCCTTCCTTTGTTTGAAAAGCCAGTTAAGACTGTTAAGCAACATAACGTTCTTACCCCATCGCATAATTTACAAAACTCAGGCACTCAAGAGCAAGGAAATGAATAATTTAGAAGATCATTAATCTTACACTACCCACATGATAAACACAATTATCAATCTTATCAACTATGGAGAAGTGAACATTTCATCACAAAACAAGGACCATCGCTCTGACTCTAGCTACAAAATATTTCATCAAGAAACACCAAACCAAAAACATAGAATAAAACTGTCCTGAAATACAACAGTCAGCTATGAACACATTAGTGACACAGACTGATAGGGCCACATGCAAGTCTGATTTCAGTAAGACTCAATCTTGCATTCCAGTTTTTCTTGGTTTTCCACATCTATTCTACCTTTAGACTTTTTTTTTTCTTATTGAGTTCCTGTGTCAGTTGATAAATACAGTTACTAGATAACATTTGTAAAGAAAAGTATTATAATACCAAACTAAGGATAAAGCAATAGAGAAACACTCCATATGTAAGAGCCAAGCCTGTTTTTTTTGTGGTGCAATAGCTAATTCCTTGAATCAGACTTAATAGTGGATGAGTTACTGAACTTACTGAAATCAAAAGGGGCAGGATCTTGCTCAGTAAGCCTCAAAATGGAAACAAGCTTGAATTCTGGCCATGGTGAAGCTGACCTCCAAAAGCCTGGCGGATGAAGTCTCCATGCCAACTGTTATTGCCAGAGTGCAGAGGACATGTTGGGATTTAATAAGTTACAGCTATAGCCTGCTGGTTATGTTGGGAGTGGGATACGGCTGAAGAGCATTGCTGTAACACCATCCGCTGAAACAAGCTCTTGCCAAGCTTCCCGGGTGGCTCATATGGGTAGGTAGGTGGTGGGTAATCAGTTGCAGATGGCACTATTTGAACTGTCTGAGCTTTTTACATTACCTACTGGCCAATATAAAATGAGCAATGTCCTCATCTGTTCATTTCCTTACTTTTAAATGCCTGGTTTTTGCAGATGACATGAGAGGTAAGTATTTTTTTGCTGTTACATATCAGCTTTAACTAGCTTTTGAATCAAAGCTGTATTTATTTTTTCTGTACTGGTGTGATGGCATTCAGAGATAACAGAAGGTTAGAAAGTGCTCTCTCAAACTATGTTGCCTTGTCATAGATCTGAGATGAATTTTTGGTAGAAGCAAAATAATACCACAAGATCTAATTCTAACCACATTTTAGAAGGGAAATATAATTCTGGTTTTTGAAAGAATAATAACGCTTCTCCAGATTAATTCTTCTTCAGTGGAATTACATAAGAAAACACCTTCTCTCTGACAATTTTACAGGAAATACCAGGAAACTGAGCATTCTTTACCTTATGGCTATTCCATAAAAACATGCTCTCCTACATTATTTTATTTAGAAGCAGTAAAAAATAGCTTTTCTTGTGTTACAGTGTTTTCAGCAAAAATCCTGAGAATATCCTTCCCAGACTTACCAACCATGTGGATACTCCAAATTACACTTAATTTTCTGTGTTTGTTGCTTACATGAAGCAGTCCCGTAAAGCTTTTATAAACATGTTTCTGGGATTATTTGCAGGGCAAGGGAAATGTGATGTTCCTGGCTGTGTATCTTTTTCACCTGGGTTCACAAGTTCACAAATACATTTCAGGAGCCCAATGTCCTTTCCTCCATTGCTAAATGAAGATTCTTCCTGAAGACTTTCTGCCCTAGAACCTACAAAGAAAGTTGTGAACCCCTGCTCTGCATTACCCAACTAACATCCCAAATTATGGAAGCTGCCAAGACTATTGTCACTTTCTCTTTCCAGAACTGCCTTTCTTTTTTCTCCAACTGTTTTCCTTTCCCACTGACATTTCACTTCTTATCAGATTCTTCTCTTCTCTTCTCTTCTCTTCTCTTCTCTTCTCTTCTCTTCTCTTCTCTTCTCTTCTCTTCTCTTCTCTTCTCTTCTCTTCTCTTCTCTTCTCTTCTCTTCTCTTCTCTTCTCTTCTCTTCTCTTCTCTTCTCTTCTCTTCTCTTCTCTTCTCTTCCCCTCCCCTCCCCTCCCCTCCCCTCCCCTCCCCTCCCCTCCCTTCCCTTCCCTTCCCTTCCCTTCCCTTCCCTTCCCTTCCCTTCCCTTCCCTTCCCTTCCCTTCCCTTCCCTTCCCTTCCCTTCCCTTCCCTTCCCTTCCCTTCCCTTCCCTTCCCTTCCCTTCCCTTCCCTTCCCTTCCCTTCCCTTCCCTTCCCTTCCCTTCCCTTCCCTTCCCTTCCCTTCTCTTTCTCCCTGAACTGTAAGACATTTATTTTGCCCAGAGAAAGATTACTAATGCTCTACGGTTGCTGGTCCTTGACTAATGATCTTGTTTCAAGGGTTTTGATGGAAGTCAAAGATCACAATATCTCACGTCTAAGAACCTACCTTATTTGTACTTGTTTTCAGTTACAAACATGGTCTCCCACTATGCTCTGAAGAGATCCTATGCAAACTACATTGGATCTGCATGGGAGCCAGTAACGATTAGTAAAATCCAACCCCACTGGGATCTTGAAGTTTTGCTGGAGATGTGAATCTGTCCCTTTGCTTGTACTGAGCTGCAGAGGGACATAGCTAAGGGCAGGATCTTAAGAAGATCACCTGGCCTTTGCTGTATGCTTGTGCAAATTAAGCAAAACCACTTGGAGGGAGGTGAGCTTGGAGCAGGGTACTTCTTCTATCTCCAGTCAGCAGGGCAGGCTCTGGCAGCCAAGCCCTGTCCCACCACCCCAGCCAGGAGAAGGGCAGCTGGGGGTCACTGGGGGCAGCCCCAGCCCAGGGCATCAGACACCTCCCTGGAGACGGGTGTGGTTTGACGCTGTGCCAGGACATGGGCCCGTGGGTGGACAACAGTTAAGCTGCAACAAAGAAACTCCTGACTGGAGATCAGGAAAACAGTTTTCATCATGAGGGTGGTTGGATGCTGGCAGGGGGGTTCAGGAAGGCTGTGAAATCCCCTTGCTTGGCAGTATTCAAAGCACAGGTGAAACAAGACTGTTAGCAATCTCATCTAAGTTCAAAGCTGGCCATGCTATGGGTAAAGGTGTTGGGCCAGATGACTTCCAAGAGGTCATTCCCAATCAAACTGTTCAATGATTCAAAGTCACACTGCTACAAGCATGGAGGGAGTCAAAGACCAGAAGTAGATACCTGCTGGTTTTGGGTGGTTTCCTGAAGACAGTGCAGATATAAAGATGTCGCAGCAGATCTATTTGAAAATGACTGTTTGAACCCCCCTTCTCCCCAATATTCCTGAGACTCTTCTCTTCCCATTGTTCTCCAAGAAGGGTGCAGAGGGGGCAGCTGCAGACATGTGCAGGGGAGGGGGAGGTTCTTACTCATTCAAGCAAATGAGTTTTGGTTGGGCCAGAATTCCTCTCCGACTCCTAGCAGAAGGCTCTGCCTTGGAAAGCCTGCTTGATCCTCCTCTGACAGCCAAGATGGTATGAGGACTTGTAATGTTCATGCTGCAAGGCCATTAGCAATTCTTGTACCTCAGGTGACTTACTAATATCTTATTTGACAAGTCAGATTTAAATGCATGTTGAAAAATGACTTTATACTGTCGGAGCTTGTTAGGTTTTATGCACAAAACAAAATCATTATTCAGAGATTTGGAACTGCTTTGCTAAAGTGGGCATCTATTGAATATCTCCAATGCAATTCTTCCTTCTAATATGGTAATTCGTTATCTGTATTTAATTATCTGCAAGGTGAAAGGTTGCTGGGCAGTGTTGTTTAGCAATAGCCCAATGGAAATTTTTAAGTACTTTCACTCTGGGCTGACTGTCTTTACAGATCAATCTTACTGCTAATGACAACCAATACTTTCAGATGTGATTACAGACTAGCTCCATCTTTTCATGAGCCGAGACTCTTTGGAATCATATGTATTGATCTTTTTAATAGAAGTCAAGAAAAATGAAATTACCGTGGCTTCTTTTTGCAAAACTATGATAAATGGGAACTTGGAAAGTTACAGAAGATTTTTTTTCTGTTGTGGATTATTTTAATCACTAAAAATGATGGTCTTTTTAATAATGTTTGTCTTTCCATTATGCACATTTGCAGCAAAGCCAAAACTTATTTTTGTATTACTTTATATAACCACATTTAAGCAAAGACATGTCAGAATTGCCTGCTGGTATATTTAGGTAACTATTAAGCCGACTCTAGGCTAAAGGAGAAAGCTGCTTTTAGATGCCAAGAGATTTTATTTTCTTGGCATCTATGAGTTTAATCCAATTTTTAGAACAGTGTTTTGGGATGTCTACAATCAAGTATTCATTTGTTTCTTATATAGAGCTTACCCTTCATTACAGGTAATATTGTGACAAGAGACTTTACCCATGTGCATTTTCTTTCTTCACAGACATCTCATACTGGCTTTCACTTGCTCAGTTTTCAATGGAAATATATGTCACATGTCTCTGTCTTTTGCTTCATTCCCTTCTTCATGTTTATAAACCTCTAGTATTTTACAAAGAAATGTGCCTATTGAACCTTTCCCCTGAGGCCTAGAGGACAGTGTTTTGATTTTATATTATGCTACAAACATATGTGCACCCCACTAAGAATAGTATTTGCTAGTTTGACTTCTCATTCTTGTGCTGATAGAATAGAAGTAAAAATGTATTAGATTCCATGTTAATTGTAGCTATTCCTCTTGGATAAATTTCATTGCAAAGTTAGTGGGTAAGATAAATCTTAGTGACACAATGGCAGAAGAAAAGATATGGATGAATCAGAGGAGTGGTGGAAGATATATACTGGTGTCTCTCACTGGTATTAATGGGGACTGGAAGATACATCCATGACCTACAGATCTTTAAAATCAGAGGCACTGGCAAACTCTCCTCAGATTGAAAGGCAGTGTGATGTTTTCTTATTGCCTGATTGATCCTCAATTCTCTTCAATTTTCTACGTTGTAAATCCTTGCTCTTTTCAGACTTATTTCCACCAGGCAATTTCCTTTTTTTCTAATCACACCTCCATAATTTTTTAACTTCCCCTTCACTTTTCATTATGCCTCTTGTCACAGCACTCTTCCACACCCAAACATTTGGTTTTATTGCTGTACTTGTAACTCTCAATATTTTTCAGTCAGATTACTTTCTGAATCTGTATCTTGCTGGTTTTAGAGGTCCAGATTTAACACCTTTTGTGCATATTTTCAACCTCAGAAGTCTGGAGTTTTTTAAGTCATCATACACAAAATTAATGTTTAGTTCAGGAAGTTCCTAAACTGTACATGACTGGGAGTGTACACCAAGGGTACTGTATGTCTGCCTTGTTTTGTTTGTCCTTGTTTCATAACCTTCTGCTGCTGGCCACTGTTGGAGGAAGGTTACTGAGTTTGATGGTTTGGATAGTTGCAGTGTGAAGGTCCTCCACTGACATCTCTATCCCACAGATTTTTGCTCTAGCTGTTCTTGCTGTGCTTACCTTTCTTTGAATATTCCGTTCACAGGACTTATTACACTTGCAATGTTGAAAAAACCCTCAAAACCTCACCGATTACAATTATATACTATACGTTTTTGTGATAGACTAGATCTTTTTAAAGTAAGCTTTTATATTTCATATAGTCTGGGGTCTGTCTGTATTGCAGATGGACTAAGCCCGGTGATAAAAACATTTTGTGACATGCTGCACTCAGCTGAAGACAATCCAGTACTTAAATGAGAAGTCTGAGTCAAAAAAAAAAAAAGAAAAAAGCAATTATATAATAATTGCTCTAGGTATACCTTAGTATTTTCATTAAAAATAGTGAATGATGTTTCAGCATGTCTTGCAACCATTCTCAGTCAAAAACAACCAGGGTTTTTTGTGGCTGTCTTAGACTTTTACAGAATTGTGTCTGACTGATTTTACCTAGGAAAGCTGTCCCTTTGTTATTTAATGAAGATGCAAAATTAACCACATTGGGAAGAAGACTGTAGAATTACATCGTAATATATTTATTTCAGTTTCTCTGGAAAATTCAAGTTATTCTGCCAGTACAGTTTTAGTCATGAAAAAAACATTTATTTGGGAAAATAACATCTCTGACTGACTAAAGATGACTTGTTTTTAATACTAGAAGCTAATGTGTTGGCATGTTGAAATAGAGAACACTAAAGTTGCCATCTGAAAGATGATTAACATTGTTGATGTAATTTTGTGAAACACTGGCTTTGTGAAAGATTTTTTTGCCAGTGGATGCCATGTAGTGTATACATAGACAGCATAAACGTTCTTCCATCCTGTTTATACGAGTTTTCAGCTCATTTGTTTAGATTAAACCCTTTTTTTAACAAGCATGGTAAGGCACATGTACTGAAATTTGTTGTAGCATGTCCAAAGCAGTCTGGATTAAATAACTCAACCATTCAGTTTAGCCCATCTAACACTTATGCACATAAGTGAATCTACTTATATGAATATATTCTTTAAGCTCAAAGATTCAACTACTCTTGTATTACTGGATCCCCTGAGGAGTCTCCTTATTTACTTGAATAATCCCAATAATATCTATCTGGGTACCTGTATCACTTGTATGTCAAAGGAAGGAGGACCTTGCTGTTGCTTTGTGCGTTTGAACTCTCTTCTTCTTTAATGTAAACCTCTAACAGATGAACCTGAAACAAAGGTTAGCTGTACAAATAGAGTTTTACATGTAGAATAGCTTGCAGGATCTGGCAGGATGTAATTTTATTTTTTTCTTTAGTGTGGCTGAGTTTCTCATCTGGGCAAGAAGGGAAGACTGGTGTACTGAGGTAGAAGGACAAACCTAAAATTAAATAGGGTGATATAAGCTAGAGACAGTTTTTCATCATGTTTTTTTCTCAACTCATCTCAGTTCCTTTTTTTTTTTTAAGGGACTCTTTATATTTTTTTTTCAGTCTACCCTCTTACATAATAAATGCACAAGTTTTTTTGCTAGAGTGAGTAAGAACAGGGAATACACCACTTTTCTAGTTGTTGAGAAACTTAAATCTTTTGCACAGTTCAGAGGGAAAATTCATCAGTTTTGGCTGTCTTGAGCTTTATTCTCATTCTTTAGAACCATTGCTCTTTGGTATGTGTAACACCTGGGTTGTGTGACAGCTAGTCACTATTCCATTTCTATAAAGACTTTGCATGCTATTATGGAGTCTGACAGATCATTACCAAAGCTTATAACACACTCCAGAAACACACAGTATTATTTCTAAAAAGTCAGCGTTTCCTTACAATTATCATGTACTGGCAGCAAAATTCATTTGAATGACAGAGAAAAATAGTTTATCTATGTATGTATGTATGTATGTATGTATGTATGTATGTATCTATCTATCTATCTATCTATCTATCTATCTATCTTTCTATCTAAGGTAGTGCTGCTTGGTAAATTTTGTCAATTTTAATTTTTACCAAATTATAATAAGACCTTATTTTCTAACTTTGGAAAGACAGATTAATTTGGAAAAGAAGATGGAAAATACATAGTAATCTGTGAATTAGGAATGTGAAGGAGGGAAGAAAGAGAAAGAAAGCATTTGGCAGAAAACAGAAGATAGACATGGCTGGGCTTATCATGTCAGCATCAACAGATTGGTCAGATCTCTGTGTCCTACTAGAGTGAAGAAATAAACTGGTTTCCTCTGGGCATCTTGAGTGCTGCTGAAGCTTTGCAATAGATTATATCAAAGAAGAGTAGTCAGCTCTCAGTGAGGCTTCTAGTTCATTAGGGATGATCTCTTTCTTCAACTTAAGTGTTAAAAATGACTGAAAAGTTGGGCTGGGTTTACAGTGTTCAGGACTAGAGTTTTGGTTATCTTGGAAAGATCTGTAATATTCTGAAGTGACAATGAAACAGTTAAATCTGTACTGGGTATCCCCAGAAGAATAAGTCAAACATCAGTTATTTAAAATTGGAAAATATTTGAGCTGGTAAAGAATTTTTTCCATTCAACTATTTTTTATGGAAAACTTTTTTTCTGATGAAACAATTTTTTTTAATGAAAAGTCTTTAATGGAAATCAGCTGTCTGCTTTTTTTTTTTTTTTTTTTTAAATCTCAGCTTTTTGTTGAAAAAAGAAATTATAAAGAAGACAATAAAATAATATTTCAACAAAGATCCCCATATTTGGAACATAGAGATGGCTACTGATTGGTTGATTATTCTATTGCCTAATAAGTCAAATTATGACAAATAAAAAAGCTGGTGTTGTCCAAAAGGGTGCTTGATCCTGTGCATATCTAAGCGTAAGTGGTCAGAAGAGTGGTGAAACAGCTCTCTCTGGTGAGGGTTCCAACCCCACTTCCACAGAAATAAATGAAAATACTGGTTTTGACTACTGTAGGAAGAGAACTGGGACCCAGGATCTAGGGCTTGTATGAATATGCTGTGTGCTGAGGAAATTAATATTAGAAGACTGGCTGCAGCTGATGGCCAACAAAGGGAAATTGATGTCTGCAGATGGAAGTATGACAGTTGGCAACAGACTCTTAACAGAAATCGTTTTCCCTCTGGAATTTGATAACTCTTAATTCTTCATATACTTGGCTTCCGCCAATGAACACAGTACTTTTCACTGATAAGAAACTCATATTGTTAAACTCCACATGAACTCAAAAAATATCAAGGTATAAATGCTTACCGGCAAATATGAACAGCAAATGTCAGAGAAAATTTAATAATTGAGCTTAATAAAATAAGTTTGTTTTTGGAATCTTGCTTTATATATTTCTGAAAGAACAATCACTCTTACGAAACTAAGTCAAGAATGAAATGTAGTATATGGCTAATTGGGAAAGGATCAATGGATTTAGCAAAGCCATAGGAGTCCTTCTAAAGAAACAGTAGTTTAAAGCAGTGTTGATTTAACAGTGTGCTCTGTTTATCTGCCCTTCTGCCTTATAAGGGACTGAATATCTAATACAGTGGCATGGTACAGGTTGTCCTTGACAGGAGGTATGGTTGGTAAACCAATCTCTCATGTGAGGCCCTGAGCAAGGCAAGATGGTGATCTGAAACGAATGCTGACAAAGCCTTTGTATCACTGTAGTCTACCATGAGATATTTCATCTACACAACTGAGTGTCCATTTGTTATGTTAGAAATGGTTTGTAGTATTAGAATACATGAATAATATTATTTTTGTGTACCTTTATCTATCAGTCTATCTAAATGAATCTATGATGATTCAATTAATTCCAGCCTACCCTCACTTCCCATGAAGGAGCAAAGGACAGAGAAATGTCAGCAGCTCCAGTTTCCCCCTCCACAGCCAGACACATTCTGGTGAGCACAGCCCACAAGTCCAAGGTGAGAAGGTGAAGTGAGGAAAGAAGGAAAAAGGAAGGCAAGTATCACACAACTGGAGTAGAGAAAACAGGGAATTGACATGGGATACAACATAAGTCAAAGGTATTGAATTATGCAGGTTGAAATAGAGAGAGAATGAGCGAGAAGGGACAGAAACCTTGGAGAGGTAAGTACAGGAGAAAATGTTTGTGTATGGGACTGGCAAAGAAGGCAATGGAGATAAGAGCAAGTATAAAGGCAGCCTTAACTGGAGACCATCTGCTTGTCAAATTCAGAGGTCCTGCTGCAAATTATGGAGGTGTTCCTGAAAGATGTCTCCAGCGTTTCCTAGCATGGAAAGCAATAGGTAAACATTGGGCTGCTACACCCCTTTAATTAGAGTAAGGCTCAACAACCTGCAACAAAACATGCTTGGACATGCTAGTGAACCAGCTCCAGCTTCCTGATAAGGGCTGCTTCATCCGTTCTGTGCCAAGGCTGTGGATGATCCTGTCTTCGTGTTGGTCCCACAGAAGGTCCAACACAAACTTTAAGCCAGTGAAGATGAAACTCGAATCACATCACATCACATTACCGCATCACATCAATTGCATATCACTTATCACATCACACCCTGCCTTTCCTAGCCCACCCATCATATGCTCTGAGAAATGTCTCACGTCTCTCCTGGTTTTGTACTCATGGTGAACTAAGAGCTTTCCTTCTTAGTCGGAACTTTGTTATTCCAGTTACTTTAAAGATGTCTTGTGCTGTTTACACGGCATGCACAATTCACTAATACTTCAATATAAGAAAACGCCCACTCTGTTCTCACTTGTCCTGGACTGGGGTCAAACAGCACATTGCAACTTTTTTTACTACTCCTCTTCTCCTGTTGATGAGTCAGTTTGGCAGTCTCTTTTTTTCTAGCAATACATTGATGAAACAGGTGGCAAATATCAAGAAAGTGTCTGAAAAATGTGATCCAAATTAAATCTTCTTTCCTGTAACATCTCACAGTATCTGTTCACTATAAAATTTAATCAGATGATCGAGATGGCAAACTTTGCATTTGACATGATTTTTCTTTGTATTTTCCTTCTAATTATTTCCATATGCCTCTTATCTGAACAAAGTATTTTTCATCTGTTTCTTTGACCTGAATAATTCTACAGTATTCTTGAATAAGGCTGAGACAGCTTTAGCCAAAATGTTTGTGACAATACAGTGCAGGGGAGCACTTCATTAGCTGTGAAATGAGAATGCTGGGGAGAAGCTAGAACTAGTTTTGGGGTAGCTGGCCACATTTTCTCTCTGTGAACATGAAATCCAAGAAAATAGGATATGCTTGATTTCAGAACCCCTTCAGTATGCCCTGGTGTGTTATTCCTGAATGCTGCACAGTTTTTACTGTTCTCTTTTTCTCTGGTGAGGATCTACTCACAGAATTTCTGAATAGTAGCAAATTTTGCATGTTCTACACAACAAGAATAGGTTACCACTGTCAACTTTCTTATAGTTGCTTCAGTCTTCTGCAGGGTCATAACATCTGCTATGCATTTATAGAATTCCTACTAATATATTAAAAAGAGTGGATTTATTATGTGAGTGCCGAATTGTGGAGATTTTTCCACGTGCTGAAATTGGTCAGTAGGTTATCCTGAAAAAGCTAAATATAGCTGTTTCTATATTTTTACATATAACGACATGCTCAGTGCTGCTATTTTAGTCACTCGGCCCAAACCAGACTGCACAGCAAACAATGGAAAAAACCCCTTTGTTTGCAGGACTGGGCCTCAAGGCTCATTGTAGTCACAGTGAAACCATGTACAAGGAAATTTATTCTTGTGCATGTTTCCAGAACAAGAATACAAGTTGGTAGGAAAGGTTTCAAGGAAACGTCCGAGGCTTAAAATAAAAAAAAATTTTTAGAGAGAATTGACAGACTTCAAGAAAGCATTTATAATGAGAAATGTTACTGAGGTCCAGGCTAGACTCTCAGGTCAGACCTAAAGCTGAGCACGTCAGAGCTGCCTGATGATTCAGGATCTCATTTGAAGTGAATGATATGCCTTTTCTTTCAAGCCCTGTTAATGCATTTTGTATGAAGTACCTTGCTGTTTCCCAGGGCAGGAGCAGAAGCTCTCTCTGCAGCAATGTGTGAGGACCAATTGTGATTCAGGTGAATGAGGAGCAAGCAACTGAACTCCCATTCCCCACACCCCAAGGCTGTGCCATGAGTGACTGGCTTCTGGTTATTTTGATGGAGCATCCTCTTCCCACTAGCTTGTCATGAAAGTCTGGGGTCTTTCTGCCTCCTAAAAAATGTCTGTGGATTGGGAAAATAACTTCCCATTTGTGGTCTAGTCATAATCCTTAGTGTAAACAGCAAGGACTGGTAATCCAGTTTGCTTGTGTCTCTTCTGTTATGATCTTTATTTGCCTAGTGGGTGGGTGGTGATGACATTTCCCTACAGGAAAATATTAACTGCATAACCTTTACCCTCTCTCGGCTCACCGTCGTCAGCATCATCAATGTTGTCAGAAGTCAAGTGCCCTGGTTTGAAGTCAGCAGATACTCCTCCTGTCTGGGCATGCAGCACTGCCAGTAACGCCCTGGTGATCCTAGCCTCCTGAGTGCCACTCTTTGTGTGACTGCTAGCCATCTTTGACAAAGAGAATGTTTTTCATGAAAAACTAAGGAAATCCTTGGTCAAGATAAACAGCTTCCCCCGTACTTGTCTGATGCCAGGAAGCTCTAAATAGAGTCTCTGTAGTAGTCTTAATTTATTTTTTTTTTATATTATTACTTCACATTGGAGTTCAGTCCTGAACTCCAAGCCAGAAAATCTAAGCTGTGTTGGAACTGCTGAAAGGCCACAGACCTTGCTAAAAGTTCAGGTATTTCAAAGCTATGAGAACATGTGTTATCATTTACATTGCATATTTATTTGAGAGAGAGCAGCTTTGTTGATACCCTCTCTCTGCCTCCAATAAGACCATCTTTGCCCAGTTACACATCCTCTGAAAAGTACCTTTCACACTTTGTTTCCACCAAGTCTTTATCAAGCAGCCGTGCAGAGTGAGTCTCATGGCAGCCAGTCCTGCTGTCATTCTGAAGGCAGTAGCATTCTAGCCTTGTACATCTGAAGGAGAAAAGGTGAACAGCCAAGCAAAGCACTGAATTTTATTCTTAAAAAGCCAAACCAAACCAAGCCCCTTTGTGATCTTTCCAGCCTGGCTCATGAATTCTGAGTGCTAATATAACTGAAGAGCTTGAAATATGGCTTTGCTGACCAGCCCAGGTGTTTGGGTCTATGCAAAAGTTTATAAAATGTGTTGAAAGGAAGATCGTCTTAGCTATACTAAAATGTGCATTGTAGAGCAATATTTTTGGGCAGTTTTTTCTTAAAATTCAGCATTTTTCAACAGATTGGGAAAAGACAAGAAATGTGAGGAATAAGCCCCTTTTCTTGTTACTTTGAAAATTGTTATCTCAAATAGCAATTTGTATGTGCAATTAATTATGAATGTCTGCTTGATAATTTCAGTAAGCAACGGCCATGTTAAAAACGTTCTGGTGTTCACAACGACGACACAGAGGCAAGCTAACATGTAAAAATGTAGTAGTGGTGTGAAACGCAGAGGTACTGGCCTGAACTGTGCATTATTTTTGGTTGTGCTGAGGGTACACATTGCTCTGTTGTGGCTGTAAGAAGACAACAGGACCTGGAAAACAACAGTGAATCTGGGAGTGAGAGTGAGATGAGGAAACAAGATGGAGTTAGGAGAGCCTGAGAGACAGAAAGGGAAAAAGACTTACATGCTGGTTAGGGTGTTGTGAAAGGAGGAGCTGGGTAAATGTGTGCAAGGACTGGAATGATAGGAGTGAAGTAGCTGGTGGTAATGGGAGCAGCTATGAAAAAAGGAGTGTAATAAGGATGAAGGAGGTCTAGGGACAAAACACTGAAACAGTGAAGAGCAGGAAACTGGATCGTAGTATCTCTAAAACATACAGTTGGGAAATTGGTTCAACAAGAGTCCTCAGTTTTTTCTTCCAAAGTTAGTTACTATTAACAGATGTTGCATAATGTTGCACAATGCCCAGATGTATTTGGTTTCTTCCATCCTATTCCTGGCATAAAGTGTTTGCTTCATCGTGTGAGAAAAAGCTGCTTTGCTGTCAGCAGATGCCAGGAAAGAGTACCAGAAATGTTTCCCCAGGAGAGGACTGGAGATGTTGGCTTCTCACCTGTATCAGTCTGTGATCTTTGTTAATACCAGAATCAGGTACTTCTGGGGGATTTATTTTAATGCCTTTGTTAGGATTTTCATCTACAGAGATATTTTCCAATACAAAGCTGGTCCTGCTGTTATAAATCATTCTGGTCAACACAGTATTGTTTGCAGGTGTGCTGTTTTTCAGAGACATTTTCAGTCCCACACAAGGGTGGAAGATGGTGGTGGGTTTGATCTCCCTAAATTCTGACCTACAGTGAGGGCCTTAAGACTGGGTCAGGATTGTGTTTTCCACCTTCAGGTGTTTTGCTTTGTTTAACAGAGCAAGAGCTTAGAGAAGGGAAGGATACAGGTCTGTCAAATGTATGTGACAGAACTGGGCTCTCCACCTTCCTGAATCTCTGCTCTGATACTACAGGGGATTAATCATACTTCCTGCCATGTCTCACACTTACAAACAGTGCCCTGCATGCTTACAGAAGACTGAGTGCAGCACAAAAAAAACCCCAAAACCCAAACCCAAAAGAAAAGAGAGGCATCTAAGACTGTGTACATGTTTCATGGTGTTTCCTTTTGCCCAGTCATACAATTAAAAAATAAAGGAATATGTGAGAGTTGGCAGATAGTTCCTGGAGTGAGGGCTAGGATGGAAATGAGTGGGAAGAAGGATTGGACAAAGGAAGTAAGTGTTATACAGGAGAAGAGTAAGAAAATCTCATGTTTTGGAATTTTTAGTGAGTTCTCAAAGGCTCAGTGCAGGCTTTCTTTGTCAGACCAGGTAATTATCTCCCAAAGCACTCATCAAGTTGCACTATAATAGTACTGCTTTCTGGGGAAAACCCAGGTGAACTTTTTCCTGGGAAGGAGCATAAAAAAAGCTTCCAACATCATGCTTAGATTCAAGGATAGCAACAAATGCTGGTCTTGTGGAAGCATTTTATTTTAATTCCACAATATCCTCTTATGTAAACACTGAAACACATTGAATCAATTTTTCAAACAAACTTGTAAAATCAGAAAATACACCAGCCTCTGATAGGCAGCAGCATTAATTGCCAGGAGCACAAAGAGGCATTTAAACATTGAAGCATTTTGGCAAAAATACAAATGACTTATTTTCCTTCCATGCCCTTGAAAATAGCTTTACTGAACTCTGAGCTTCCTATGATGGAGGGTTCACCATTAATCACCTTTATGACATCTCATATGTAGGCTGTGGATAAATCCATGGGCCCTAATCAACCACTTTCCTGAGGAAATTGGCCAAATCCCGACTCTTTGAGGAGGGAGGCGGGGGATGAATCACAACAACTTTGCTATTCAGACAAATCTCTTTTCAAGTGCCCTTAAAGCTTTTTTTCATATACAGCAAAGACAGCCACACAGGAAACAATAATAGTTTAATCTCTTGAAAAATTTCCTTCCTGCACTGCAGCAGCCTTTCAGACAGGTAGTCAAAGGCACGCCAAAAAAAATTAGCAACAGCCGATGCCAAGAGCAGGCTGTTATGTTAGTCTTTTAGCTCTGTCCCTTTTGCTTCCATGTGAGTAGAGAACAAGAAACTACTCATCTCCCTGACTAAATACCCTCCGAGCTACATATTGCTGTGCAAACACTTACAGGCCTGGGGAACTGATAATGGAGAAGAGAAGACACAGAGGGATGGGTCCTGCAAACACTTACTATGGTACCTCTACCATGAATAGTCTCACTGATTCACACCCCAGGCCTACAAAGAGAACTGTGTTGGTAGCCTCCCACACATGTGCACACTTACTAGTAAGTATTCACAGGATTTTTACAAGTTGTCTGTTTTGGGATTTTTTCCTTCTGAGTTTTAATTCCTTCAACTTGAAATCCTTTGCTTAATGTGGACTAAGGAGGAAGAAAAATAATTTATTTAACATAGAGCTGGATATGAGTCAGGGTAAGACATCATCACATGGAGTCTCGTTTTGCTTGGGATTTTGTTTTCCTTGAGTTTTTCAGTGCACATAGCAGGCTCCGTTCTTGATTTGTACTGCAGTGGTTTGGCAGGTTATCACATGCCCTGAGGTAGGGAAAGAAATGAGACATCACCACCAGCCAAAAGCTAGTGCTTGCCCTTATCCTTGTAGACTGCTGCCTGGTATAATTACACTGCCTGTTAACTTGATGATAGTATCACTGTTTGAACCAGATTTCAATGTTTACACCTCTGCCATGTTGCTTAAGGAGGTATGAAACAAAATAGTTGATATATAGCACTCTGTACACACTTGGCACAGCCAGAGCATAAAAGGTTAGCAGAAAAAGGCCAGAATGGTGGCAAGAATTTTGCATTATATTTTAAAGGCTTCATTACAAACACCATAATGTGAAATGTAAGTATTTGCCTGCTTTCAGTGCAGAACTTTCACTCTAAGTCATCCCTGTGTTACTCAGATTGTTGATAGACTTTCATAACATCTCTATGTAGAAAACAGTTTTGGTTTGAGTTCTTATTAAAAAGCAAAAGAAAGCACACCTGCTGAAGCATTTTCTAGAAATGATTGCAATATGTAACAAGAGTTTATGTTTGTTTGTTTTATCGGCAATCACAAAAGCAGGGCTAAATCCTTTTCCTTGGGGGATCATGGGGATGTAAACGGATAATAAGCTCTTTAGAGAAGGAGGAAAGACCTTTTGCAAAAGTGAAATGCCAAGCCAAGCGGTAGGGCAATAGCAGATGCAGCAACAACTTCTCTCTCCCTTGACTTCCTCTGGATCAGCAGAAGAAGGTCCTATGGCAGGGTAAAAGCCGGCATGTACCATTTGCCAGCTTCAGTTTGGCCTTTCGTGTTGCTCCAAAGAAGGCTAAAAGACCTCAGCTGTGCTAGGCCCGCTTACACATCAGACTGGTAAACTCATGGATTCATCCTGAGTTCAATGCTGGCCAAGTTTCCTCTTCCCTCCTGTTCTCTGGAGGTTGCCCCCAGCTATGTATGGAGCAAATCTGAACTCAAGTAATATCTCTGTACAACAGGCAAAATACAGTCAGAGTCCAAAACTTCTCCTCCATCTCCAAATATTCTGTCCACAGATCCAGGGAGGTTGTCCCAGCAGTGCAGAGGATAAGGGTTAGGAGGGCAAGCTGAAATTTCTCTACAAGTGACTACTACAGGTGGGTGGTGTGAGTGGAAGGACACATAAAACAAGCCTTCTGTAGAAAGCCACGTTAGATTATCTTATGGAAGCACTGTTATTTGACACCAAGATACCACCTGAAAGGGCAAATGAAAATCAAGGCAATCCAGAATGAGGGAGGCAGGGTACATACAATATAACAGAAGAAGGCAGCATCTAGTCTGAGGTTACTGCAGTATAAGGACAGCTGAGATACCAGTGGGCTCTGGAGACAGAAAAATCTCTTCCACATCATTCTCAACTTTCTGGGTGCAATCTGGGAAACTTCCATATAGCAGCAGAGGAAAGCCATGCAAGCTGGGAACCTCAAGTACTTTGGCCTGCCACATAATTTGTGATACTTTGGACAGGATGTATCATCTTGTCTGAAAGGCCTTTTTTGTTTTTAAACAGATTTCATAAAAGAACAGGTCTGTAGTTACTGCACCACCAGTATCCAGGGATAGTTTGGGTTGTAAGGCATGTCAAACGGATACCTCAAGAACAGAATGAGGAAACCCACATCCTGCTGTAAATCAATGGATTAATACTGTACTGCTAGGAAGTTTGCTTCAGTTTCTTCACCAAGCCACATGCTGAATAGCTGTGAATTGCACTTAGTGACAAAGATTGTCCCTGTTATTTGCTAGACATGAAGATGAATCCTTGTTACTGAGTGCAAAACTCAGCAGTCCCATGTCTCATTTTCAAACCAGTACGACAAGCTCTGCATTGGCTATTGGAAGAAATGAGAGTCTTTGTTTCTTCAGCATCAGTACGCGTAACAGTGGCTTCACACCTGTGCACTTTTTGAATATTTTAATTGCATAATGGCAGCCATGGAATATCTACATGTACTTGTTATTTTTCCCATAATGTATCTAATTGTACTTCAGTTATGTTATGGAAACAGTATACACTTACAGTGAAAAACTTGACATAAGTCAGATGACATGAGATGTTTTCCATCAGTATTTTTAATGTTTCCTGTTAATAGAACAAAGTGTTATAAAACTATACTTGTTTTTCCTGAGCTGTACTTTCTTCTCTTTATAAAACATCAGCTTGATTTTGCAAAACAATGAGAGTAAATAGCTATATTGGCCATGTCATAAAGGAAAACCTTTCCAAAGAGATTGCTTTTTCTTCCCAGAAAGAAAATGTCCTGCTGAGCAGGGGCCGGATCCAGTGCCCACAGAAGTCAGTGGAAGAACTCCCACTGATGACAGTGGATGTTGGATGAAGTCCCATCTTATTCTCATGTTTAAACACTGAAAAACGAGTTGCCAAGTTCTAATGAGTATAGTGAAAGCCTTGTGTTATATAAGTTACTTACAATAGATTATTACAACCATTAAGAAAAGCTGATTAATTTTATTAAAAGCATATTTTTGTTGGTTCCTTTTAAGCTGTTTCCAAAGTCTACACATATCTTTCTTCACTTTGCTTTTTTGAATCTCTGTTTTATAAACAAAACACAAACAAAAACATGATTTCCTGTTGGTTGTTAAAGACTGTGGATTTATTCTTTACATGGGAAAACGTTTGGTTGCTAAACACATGCGACAGCACATGGCCTTGTTCAAACATCCTATCAAATTAAAAGCAGATTCCATCTCTAATGTTTCAGATGAAGGGCATGGGGCTGGGAGAGACACTCACATGAAATTGCGTTGCATTTAGGAGGACAGTGATCAAAGCACTGCACCTCATACAATGAGTGAGTGGCAAATCTGTCTTATCTGAGCAGCAAGGAATAATTATAAAGAATTATTTGATCTTCCGCTAAGGTAAACCTCACAATTACGATGCTGATTGAACAGGTTCTTCTGTTTCAGGAAAAGCAACAGGAATACTTAGTGCTGTAATACACTTACCAGATGGTATTAAAATAACATCCTGACGCTTCAGTAATTGACATCTTCTCAGTCTACATTTTTGTTGATCACTCCCTGCTCAGGCTTGTGCCATCCTGGCAACATGCGACATACCTTCTGATGATCCAGCGTGGGCAATCCTAAATTCTCTGTTTATCTGGATATGACAAAGGCAGTGCAAATGCCCAGTTAACGGTACTTTGAAACCAGGTGAATAGACCAGACCTTTGCCCTCAGTATATGCTTGTCTTTTGAAATGCAGTTAACTTTTTCAAGCTATAACTTGATTTTGCAGATATATCATGGAACAGAAAACTTAAAAATAGAATTCACCTCTGCTGTTAACAAGTTTTGACCTTTGCTCACATTTGTTGGGGAAAGTAGCTCATAGTACCAATTAACATGAATTATTAACTCCTACATTAATAATTAATTTATTAGAGGGCTAAAGGCATCAGTCTTTGCCAGATAACACTATTGAGAGAAAATGAAGAAAACAACACAACCCTCATTATAACAGCTTAATGAGGATGTCTGGAAGATCTGATGTGATTCAGTCACTCTAAATGCTCTTTATTTCCTCTCTGAAACCACACTGGGTGCAAAGAATCAGGCAGTTAACTACGGTTCCTGTAGTGCAGGGTTTCTTCCTACTTTCTGAAGAGAGGAAGCCCACTAAGGAGAGCTCAATTTAGATATTATTAAGGACTGATGAAGGATGCCATCACCTAAACAGTATGAATGCTGTCTCTCTCAGTAATGAACTATTCTAGTGGTGTCTGAATCACTAATGGCTTCAATAGACTGCTAAGAAAACTCCTCTGTCTCAGAATTGTGCTGTGCAGTGATTTCTCAATTTCACGGGATCCTTCCTTTGTAATCTGTATTTGGACTTTAACTGTAAATGTTGACTGCAATGTGGTGGTATTGCTTGAGATCTCTCTACACATTTTGGTCATAATGCAACAGCAACAGCAACGAAATCCAGTATAGCTTATCAGGAAACATCATGCAATAGAAAACTGCTGAGTTGTTCCCCTGCACAGATGCTGATGCTTCCTGACCATCCCGTCCCCAACTATCTCAGGCAATTGCGTCACGTTTCATGTTAGTGGAACTGGTCACATCTTTCCTCTCCTACTGCTGCTGCTGTGACACATAGAAACTTTCTTGAGATCCTCTGCTGAATCATAATTTTTGCTAGTTCACACTTTCTCTTTTTGTGCCAACGTTGTTCATTGACATACATCTTTTTTCCTCTCTTCATTTCATAGAATCAGAGAACCATAGAATGGTTTGGGTTGGAAGGGACCTTAAAGATCATTCAGTTCCAACCCCCCTGCCATGGGCAGGGACACCTTCCACTAGACCAGGTTGCTCAAAGCCCCGTCCAACCTGGCCTTGAACACTGCCAGGGAGGGGGCATCCACAGCCTCTCTGGGCAACCTGTTACAGTGCTTCACCACCCTCACAGCAAAGAGTTTCTTCCTTATATCTAATCTAAATCTACCCTCTTTCAGTTTAAAACTGTTACTGCTAGTCCTATCACTACACCCCTGATAAAGGGTCGCTCCCCACCTTTCCTGTAGCCCCCTTTAAGTACTGGAAGGCCACTATATGGTCTCCCCAGAGCCTTCTCTTCTCCAGGCTGAACAACCCCAACTCTCTCAACCTGTCCTCATAAGGGAGGTGCTCCAGCCCCCTGATCATCTTTGTGGCCTCCTCTGGACCTACTCAAGCAGGTCCATGTCCTTATGCTGGGGGCCCCAGAGCTGAACACAGTACTGCAGGTGGGGTCTCATGAGAGCAGAGTAGAGGGACAGAATCACCTCCTTATACCTGCTGACCACGTTTGTGGACAACTACAGGACTGCACAACTTTCATTTAGCAATATTACAGAGCTGAGGTCTCTTAAATCTATACTTGTTTCCCAGGGTCTCAGTCACCCTGGTCATCTTGATAACACCTCTTTGCCTATGTTCCAGTCTAAGTTCATCTTTCACCATCACTCCTCACATGCTCTTTGAGACCAGCTCATGCTTTCAGACGATTCTTCAGATACAGGAGTGGCAGCCATGAGATGGGACAATGTTGTGCACTACTACTCCTGTCAGACATTGTCATTTTTTTCTTCAGAAATAATGGCTGAATTAAAAAAGGTAGGGTAAACTCACAACTTCTGGCATCTCCATAAGCCTTTATTTTTTTCTTTTGGTTGAAGATGCTTACAGTTTTAAAAGTGCTGGACTATGCAATAATACTTCACTTTCTTTTGGGCCTTGGCCCACAGACACATCACAAAGGTTTGCTGAGCAGATAAGCAGTATTAGAATGACTTAGAAAGACTAAGATGAACATCAAATTAATCAGACAACACTCTTGGGGGAAATTGCCACTAATTTCAGATTTTTCATCTCACAGAAATCAATTATTATTATGTTTATTGATATTGTACTTGTCACTACTTTCAGTACTTTTGCTATAGTGACAGAGCCTAAGAGAAGAAAGAGGCGAGGAAAGATACAGTAAATAATTTAGAGCTTCTTCCTAAGGCACCAGACCTTAGTAACCAGCTATGTGTGCCAGTAGATAAGAGTAGTAGGAAACATGGGAAGATTTTACACATGCACACATATTTTCGATGAAAAAAGTTTACCCAGATCTACTCAAGTTGTGTGGAATACAGCTAGGACTTAAAAATGTTTGTGATATGTCAGAAAACATTTATAAATTCCATTGATTTTAGCACATGAAAGATTAAGAACATCGTAAAACACTTTCAGTGAGCAAACATAGTTGTAAGTTCTCTAAATGTCCTCCAGAAGGAGTTCACAAATACTTCCCAAGTATGAATAAAATTCTTCAAGAAATAAATGGAAGGTGCTGAAACTTCAGTTTGATAAGTATGACAATAATGTATCTCTGAAAATAGGATGATAAATATGCTAGAGCAAAATGCAACGTCAGTGACAACTAAAGGATAGGTGATTTCAAAGGCAGCTGTGTCAGGTCCACCACCAAGGCTTCATTCAGTAATGGCACTGCTTTTGCGCCATGTGGTGACAAGTTCATGCTATGCACCTTCCTTCTTCCCCCACGAACACCACAATGGCAGAATGCAACAGGTGCCATGGATTGTATAATCTGTTGTGTGTAGGGAGTTAGGCTAACTCATCTGAATGTTTCTCTTTTGAATCATTAACATTTTCTACCAGAAATTGGTTGGACTTGTTGAGGCAAGCAGTCTTTAAACTGTGTAAAAAACATCAGAATTTGGCATTTTGTAATTACGACTAATTTAATATATGTTAGCAGAGTTCAGGACAAAAAAGAGTTAGTGTTATAATATTATGTCATGACTTCTCATTAAATCAGGCTTCCTACTTTGCAAACATTAAGTTCAGCTTTGGAATTTAAGAAGAAATTTTACTTTAATCATAAAATATAGAAAATATTTATATGATTTCAGACTGAAAACAACTATTACTATGGTAGTCATTGGATACTCCTATAAATCTTGTTAATGAAATCCCAATATTGGAGTCCTCCAATCACAACACAAGAGTTAATGCTTAACCTTTCCCCGGGATGCAAGGTAACTAAAGCCTGCTGCAAGTGAAGATGCACATATATTAGATTTAGAAATTGTCATTCAATTAAGTTAACGTTTTTTGGTTTTAACAACATTAAATGAGTGCCCCAGTGGCACTGGCAGGCATATGCTCTTGTTTATCTGTATAATATTTAATTTAGAGCATGTCCTTTCAGTGTGACTGAGATGTGAAAAGTGAAGAAGGGATTATGAGGTCATTACAATTATGACACAGTCTTCTGTTAACAGGGCTGTATGGCTCCTGGGACCCAGGCTAGTAGTTCTTGCCTGGTACCTCTGCACTGCAAGTTGTGAGCATTGGTATTAGCCTGTGGGATACCAGATAACCCTGTCTTCATGGGTTGAGTCAGCATACCCAGGGAGGACAAGTTCCTTATCATCTTGGCAGATCAGACAAATGTGTGCTTACGTGGCATATTGAATAGAATATTTCAGTTGGAAGGGACCTACAACAATCATCTAGTCCAACTGCCTGACCACTTCAGGGCAGACCAAAAGTTAAAGCATGTTATTAAGGGCATTATCCAACTTCCTCTTAAACAGTGACAGGCTTGGGGCATCAACCACCTCTCTAGAAAGCCTGTTACAGTGTTTGACAACCCTCTCAGAAAAGAAATACTTCCTAATGTCCAGTCTAGGCCTCCCCTGGCACAGTTTCGAGCAATTCCCATGTGTCCTATCACTGGATCCCAGGGAGAAGAGATCAGCACCTCCCTCTCCCTTCCCCTTCTCAGGAAGCTATAGAGAGCAATGGGGTCACCCCTCAGCCTCCTTTCCTCTAAACTAGACAAACCCAGATTCCTTAACCACTCCTCTCAGGACATGCCTTGCAACCCTTTCACCAGCTTTGATGACCTCTTCCGGACATATTCAAGGACCTTCACATCCTTCTTAAATCGTGGGGCCCAGAACAGCACAAGGTGAGGCCGCATCAATGCTGAATACAGTGTTGACCAGCTGGTTATACTGTGTTTGATGCACGCCAGGGTGCATTTTGCCCTCTTGGCTGCAAGTCACACTGTTGACTCGCACTGAGCTTAGTGTCAACCAGCACCCTCAGATCCCTTTCTGCAAAGCTGCTATCACAGAATCACAGAATCATCAAGGTTGGAAAAGACCTTGAAGATCACCGAGTCCAACCATTAACCTAACACTGACCATTCTCAACTACACCATATCCCTAAGCGTTATGTCAACCCAACTCTTAAACATCTCCAGGGATGGGGACTCAACCACTGCCCTGGGCAGCCCATTCCAACACCTAATAACCCGTTCTGTAAAGAAATGCTTCCTAATATATAACCTAAGCCTTCCCTGGCGCAACTTGAGGCGTTACCTCTTGTTCTATCACTTGTTACTAGGTTCTAGAGACTCATCTCCATCTCTCTGCAAACTCCTTCCACGTAGTTGTAGAGGATGATGAGGTTTCCCCTCAGTCTCCTCTTCTCCAGACTAAACAACCCCAGTTCCCTCAGCTGCTCCTCGTACGACATGTGCTCCAGACCCTGCATCAGCTTCGTTGCCCTTCTTTGGACACGCTCGAGTAATTCAATGTCCTTTTTGTAGTGAGGGGCCCAAAACTGAACACAGTCATCGAGGTGCGGCCTCACCAGTGCTGAGTACTGGGGTAAGACCACTTCCCTGTCCCTGCTGGCCACACTGTTTCTGATGCAAGCCAGGATACCATTGGCCTTCTTGGCCACCTGGGCACACTGCTGGCTCATGTTCAGCTGGCTGTCAATCAACACCCCCAGGTCTCTCTCTGACTGGCAGCTCTCCAGCCACTCCTCCCCAAGCCTGTAGCGCTGCTGGGTGTTGTTGTGGCTGAAGTGCAGAACCCGGCATTTGGCCTTATTGAACCTCATACAGTTGGCCTTAGCCCATTGCTCCAGCCTGTCCAGATCTCTCTGCAGAGCCTCCCTACCCTCAAGCAGATCAACACTCCCACCCAACTTGGTGTCATCTGCACACTTACTGAGGGTGCACTCGATCTCCTCATCTAGATCATCAATAAAGATATTAAAGAAGAGTGGCCCCAAAACCGAGCCACTCCTTTCACAATTTATAATTGTGCCCGGTGTTACTCCACCCTAGGTGTAGAATCAGGCATTTGGACTTGTTAAATTTCATCCCATTAATCACTGCTGAATGCTCCAATTTATTGAGATCCCTCTGCAAGGCATCTTGTCCCTCAAGAGAGTGAACAACACCTCACAGTATGATATCACCAGCAAACTTGCTAATGGTGCATTCAAATCCTGTATCCAGATCGTTGATAAATATATTAAACAGAACTAGCCCTAGAATTGAACCCTGAGGAACATCGCTGGTGGCTGGTCACCAATCAGATGTGGCCTCATTCTTTCTATATTCTCTCCCTACATCCCTTTGAGCTCTGCCCTTCAGCCAGTTTATCTGAAATCAAGCTAAATTAATCATTATCAAATAAATGGATTTTTACTTCTCATTGTCAATTTTTTGCTGTTCTTTCAGGTGAAATGTATGTGCTATTTCATGTTAAAATAAGGATGATTCCTTCTATCTTGCTAGGGCACTTGCCAAGACATGGGTTCATTTTCTTATTCTACCACCTTTTTCTTTTGTGCCCTTAAACAAGAATACTGTCTCTTTTAGAGGTAGTACAAAGGTACAAAGGCATTATAGGTAGAAATTTTATCACCTGAAGTTTTTCTATGCTCAGTGAAAAGAGGTACCTCTACAGGGTGATACAAACATTTGGTGGGCTGAATTACTCATTAGGGTCCTGTCTCTCTTAATTATATGGAAAACATCATGCAAGTAAATTCCTAACTTAGGCAACCTGTTGTGGCTTCTGGAAATAGTTTCAGTGAGAGAGACTCAATTTTAAGAAAAAGAACCTGCAAAGCTGAGAGAAAATGGCTCACTCTGGAGCAAAAGTCCCAACTGGAGAGACATCTGCCACCGCCTTTAGAGAATATCTCCATTATTACTATGTTGTTGGGAGGCACATAACAGGATATAGAACTCTTTCCTCCTGTTTCCAGTGTTTTACCTATTTTGGGCTTGAAGCTGCCTTGAAACAGAGCTCTGAATAAAGCAACGCATGTGGACTCTATTAAAAGTACTTCACCAAGCCAAGGCAAACATATCCCCAATCTTCCTTTTCTCCAGACAGCATTAATTTGTCTGTGAGTTATCCCAAGACTCTACTACTTGTGCACATATCACCCACAGATACACAGGAGAAAGGACAGTCTAGCCTTATGTAAATTTTTCAAACCTTAATCTCTGTTCACATCTCTCACAAAGTTCCTCATGAGACTGATAGGAACCCTGAAGGCAGGGTTGTAGAACCACATTTTAAAACATATGCTGACATTTTATAGGTAATCTTTGAGTAACAATAATTTGGTTAAAACTCGCCTTCCCTTTATTGTCTACTGTGAAGCCTGACGCTGTTGGAACATACTTTGCTTCTGTGTATAGAAGTTAATCAAATGTCTGAAGCTCCAGGCTTCTGAAGTGAGAAATGACATTCCAAAATAGTTATTTATGCTTTTCTCTTGGAGGTAATTATTTTTGGACATTGACATTTTGTTAAGATGGGAAGTCCTCTTAGCTTCATTTATAATCTAGACCTGTACTGATTACTAGCCAGCTGTGTAGTTTTAGCTGTCATTACTTAATAGAGATGTACTTAATGAGTCAAACAAATGACTCTTTCTGTCTTCCATCAAATGCAGAACCTGTGGACATTTGTTTTAGAATAGTTGGATCTTGGCTAATTAACACTCTGGAGTTGTCCATACAGTAGATGAAGGAAGAATTTTCTAGTAGATTATGTAAAGACCTTCCAAAGAATCGTGAACAATTTAGGCTGTGTATTTTCAATGTACTAAAGCACTGGATGCATGGATCTAACCCTGAGCATTGAGGGCTCCTCACTGGATGAACTGCCCCCCAAAAAAAGAAGGGAGGAACTATATATTGGAACCTCCTTCCTGTTCTGGTGTAGTTCAAAATTTCAGGAAGAAGAATCAAAGATGATTCATACTCCCTTCCCTGTCAGATTTGTCTTGAAGTCCATTCTTCCTTTTCAGAATGTCTTCTTTTAGGAATAATGCCATCCAGTCTTAAACTCTTTCTAACCCTCCAGATGGAACCTCAGATTTTTGTCTTGTAAAATATGGGTAAAATAAGAATGAGAAATAGTTAGTCAAGAAATTTTCTGTGC
This sequence comes from Strix aluco, assembly GCF_031877795.1. Taxonomy (NCBI): domain Eukaryota; kingdom Metazoa; phylum Chordata; class Aves; order Strigiformes; family Strigidae; genus Strix; species Strix aluco. The sequence continues at coordinate 35,853,338 of NC_133932.1, read as the reverse complement.
ACTTTACCTACACTGAAAGGATCTGTAGAATATACTATGCTTTTCAAAGACTCTTACAAATTTAAAAGAATAGTAATTTTGCAATTTGTATGTAGGATAAATTACCAAGAAAAACCTCCCCTTCTGCAAATATAAGACAGATTCCCAAGGTCCTTATTAAGTGCTTACACACTACTTTTTTTCCAGAAATGACCCCAAAGCGTTCAATAGAACATCCCCATGTGAAATCACTGTCCTGAAAAATTCAGTAGGAAAAAGAAACACACTGGAGAGCAAAAGCATTGCAAGCTGATGTAGCTGAACATGGATCAATGTACTGATAAATCCTGGGGAGAAAAGTATTTTTGCCCACCTTTTCTACTTGAGAGAGTTGTGTGGCTGAAGAACAGTGTCATCAAAAGCAGCAGCAGATAACTTTGCAAAATAAAACTGAAAGGAATTAAATAAAAAGAGCTAGTGAGACAAGAAGAGAATGCTTTGCTTTTGATGTCTCCAAATCTTGACTTTTAATATTTGGCCATAATGTAAATCAATAGAAGGAAAAAAAACCCAGAAGGATGAGAGAAGAAAGAAGCAGATATTATGTCGTTGCTGTGATTTACCTTTTTTATGACTTACCTTACTGGCTATGCTAGTTTACATGAGCAGAAGGCAGCCATTATAGCAAGAAACATCATCTAATCACCTGTCAGTGACCTATGTAAAGTAAAAAAAGTAATAGCATGGTCCAGCTTGGCCATTCTGGTACATCTTAGTCATAATATTTGCAACATGGTGCTAGGTAGAATCTTAATTATCTAAACAACACTTCATTACAGGACTTCACATCAGTGCCAGAAGTGGATAACAACTTAAAAATAAACTAAATGTATATCTTTGATGCTGGCAAGACAGTATTTGTAAAGAGAAATAATGTACTGGGCAGAAGAGCTTTCTTTTCACTGGATCTTTAGATCTCAGCCACAAAATAAGAACACCAGTTAAACTTTGTGTAGGCCATTTGGCATGGAAAGTTATGGAGGGGAAAGGGAGATATTTTCTTCCATATTGTAACAACAATATGGAGTAGTTAAAATGCCAGAGCTGAGAATGATTTTTTTCAGTTATCAGAATGCCTCAGTTTGTTGGCTCATAGATGTCTCAGAGGTCAGAAAGAGTTGCTGACAGAAGAATCCAATCTATTTTTTTCCTTAAGATTTGAGCAGAGAATAAACCATTAAGATGAACAGAGAAGGAAAGGCTGTCTGTTCGTGCAGAACAGAATGTTGTGTCAGCCACACAGAAGGAATAGTGAACATTTTCATTTACATTTTCTTAGCACAAACGAACTCCATGTAAAGAGCTGTCACACAATCACTTGATGACAAGCCACATCTAAGTTTCTAAAATATCCCCAACAAATTAAGGACATGTAAAGGGATAATGGGGGTTAGAGAAGATGTTTAAATTAAGAAAGCCCCATAAGAGCAGATGGCAGAATTGTAGGGGTAAGTTTCTCCCCATTTTTGGTGGGAAGTTTCTGAAAGTTTGGGGAAACACTGAAGTGAAGGCCCTTTTCTGACCTTTGCCTTGTGTAGGAGGAGCGTCCCCATAGCTTACGGGCAACATTTTGGAGGGGAGCACCAAAAGAACTCTCCCAGGCCCTAGGAAGTTGAAGCGAGATTGCATTGCCGGCTGAGGCGGTTCCCCCCTCGGGGCCTCGGCGCGGTTCGCGGCCGCGGAGGGCGGGCGGCGCCGGTGTCCTTCAGCACCGGCCTCCCGCTGGACAGTTCCCGCCCGGGCCGGCCCCGCGCGGCTGCGGCCCCGCCCGCTGCTCCCCGGCTGGGCCGGGGGCTGGTGGCCAGGGGCCAGCGCCGCTCTTCGACACGGTCAGAGCAAAAGAGAGCATCACGGTGAAAGGTGAAAGGAGCGGGCAGGTATCGTTTGGTCACTCTGATCTGCTTTTGCGTGTGGGTGAAGCAGGGAGAGAAATAAAGTGGAGATGACAAGGCAGAAGTTGGATTGGTGGTTGTGAGGAAAAGTCAGAGAGGAAGAAGTACAGGAAACAGGGGACAAGAACTGGGATTCACTGGGACATGCTAAGTTAGAAACATCTTACTGGTAGGAGAGGACAATGCTTGAGCACCTGGGAGGAAGTAAGAACATTTTGAGCAGAAGTTTTTTCTGTGTGGAAGAGAATTAGATTCCCCTTACAAGTAGGATGAAGATGCAACAGAAGGGGTCTTTTGTATGATCTATTCCCTCATATTAATTCATGATCTTAATACTGCAAACCCTGATTAAGTATTCTTGTCACCATGAGGCTGAGAAACATTGTTCTAAGGGCTTCACTTGTAAAAGCTAGAGCAAGGACAGGTCTTCATCTCTACCTTCTTCATTAAGTGTTACAAGACTTGACATCACCTGTGGAAATGGGCAGGAGTTAGAAAGCAAAGGTCAAGCATTTCTCTTACATCAGGAGCTCCACCTTTTCTCTATTTAATCTCAACACAGCCATTGTCCTGTAGCAGGTGCACAAGAGGAGCTGAACGTACTTGTCTAGAAAAATCCAGACTAATTTTACCACCTATAGTGGCTCAAGTACTGTTCATTCTATACCCAGTTCAAATCTCCTTGGAGAGTGGGGACATCTTTCTAAATGAATCCCCATAACAAACTACCAAATTCACTCACCCAATTCACACTGCCAGGCTGTGACTTGATTGTATTTCTCCACTACCTGCCTCAGCTTTCAGCCCAATCCACATGCAGCTGGGATGCACATAGAGCAGAAGGCAGTCTGCATGTCAATACTGCAGTCATACACACTCTCTTTCCCTTTCTGGCTCTGAAATCTTTATTGAATTTTCATTCATCATTATGAGGGATTCCTTCAGCACTGCAAAGGTGCCATTTAGATGTGAGCATATGCAGTCAAAGCAGCTTAAACTCTTAATTTATTGCTTGTTAAACACATCAGCTCTGCTATCAGGGTCACTCTTGCTGAGGTAGTACTGACTAGCTCTCACAAAAGGCCAGTGTAAGAAACAGAAGTGGAAAGTATGAAAATGTAAAAGCCTATGGACCTCACCTCCTGACCATGGAAGTGGATGTACATGGGGACTGGGTTTAAAAGAGCAGTGAGCCATACTGGTAGATTTCAAAGTCTGTTTCTGGTGTAAGGACATGACTGCCCCCAGAAGCAAGGTAATGTGGAAGGAAGCACACCTCTAACCCAACTGTTAACTTTCAGCCAAGAGCAATCTCCAAGAATTAGCCCTGGCAAGTAACAACGGTCTGTTTTGCCCGTGTGGGGTTACTGTTGTCACCCACTTGGCATACATGAGAATATTTAATGGGATTCCAAAGAATTCTTTGGAGACTTTCCCTAAAAAGTATGGTGCATATCCCAGCTTTCAATAACTTCCTTCTTTTTTTTGAGAGAGACCCTGGAAGTAAACAAAAGTTCTTGAAGCTCTACACTTTTGAATGAAGGACAAAATACATGTAAATTCTGCAGGTAGAAACCATGTCTGACAGGGGATGCTGCGGTGTTTTATCTGTGTACCTTGACAGTGGTGGCCAGGGTGGTGAGTAAAGGACACTTATTAATTCCAGCACCCATCTGTGGCTACTAAAGAGCAGGGGGAAGCATCCCATTGAGTATATTTAACTATTTCTGCATTGTTACTTCAGAGCAGTTATGCTTCTTGTTGGTTTGATTTGGGTTTGTGTTTGCTTTTTATTAGTTCCCCCCTTTTTTGATTTACAAAATGGAGCTAAGGAGGAGTAGTTTTAGAGTAATATCAGACTGGCACAGGGAAGAGTCACTCCCTGTGTTTTATTTTTGGTTTTGCTTCCCTTGGAAATGCAAGTTGCATTAGGAAGGGTTATAAGAGTTTCTTTATTTTAATCAGAAATAACATGGAGTTGATTATAAACAGAAATAAAACTGGTAGTTCAGGCTAAAAGATATGAAAATGAAAGCTAAAGGCAAAACCACTGAAGAATCAATTGTTTTTAATGTCTACTTTTGAAATAAAAAGGGCTGTTATTAGCAACATATATTTGTTTCTATTTCTTATACTGAGATGACTTCACCTTGACAGCATCCCTTTAATTTCAGAAATCATTATTGAAATTAAAAAGAACAATCTTCTTTAAGAAAGTGTGCTGTAATCCACTGCTTTTCATCATAAGTTTTTAGCTGCACAGTAAGTTTGTTTTGCACTGCACAAACCCCTCCTTGACACTTGAACTGTGGCAAAGGTGTTTGAGTTTACAGCGCCCTGTTCCCTAGCCAGAGGTTACTGCTGTCACAGGCTTGTTTGCCTGAGTCAGAAAAACCATTATGGCTACTTTCTGAAACTTCTTCAGATATTTCCTTCTAATGACCATTTACAGTTTTCTTTTTCAAGGCATTTTGTTTATTTCCCCTCTTCCTTTCAGAGACCTTCACATCATTCTGGGGTCAGTAAACAAATGTGGAACCTTTGCTTCTTTGGATATTTGAAAATCCTGCAGGTGATTGCTTTCCCTTCTCCAGAGATCTCCTAATTCAGGCTTTATGCACACACACACACACACACACACACACATTGATCCTCTTCTTCAATGTCATAAATTTTAATGTAGTTTAACATACTGAGTTGTCACCAATTTGATTTTACAGGTCAAAGAGTTCAACCTCCTTTAATCACTGTGTCCATAGCTCTCCATTACATTCAAAGAGCTCTTCTGTGCAATTTAAACTGCCTACCATTAAGTTACAATCTTTACCTCAGCTTTCCCTCCAGTGTTGTCTTGACTGAACTTATTACAAGTTTCTGCTTAGGGCTTTAAGGAGCCTTCTTCAGCCAATTTATGGTAAACTTGATGTTGTCTAAATATTTGCAATGACTATGAAGGCATCCCATGCTTCTTATAGGAAAATGGATGACAGCTTGCAATATGTGTTGTTAAATAGTCTGCTGTGTCCACAGCTGTTTGGTTCTGTTTTTGGTTTTTTGTTTTTTTTTTTTTTTTTTTTTTTTTTGTTTGTTTTTTTGTTTTTTTTTTGTTTGGTTTTTTTTTTTGTTGTTGTTTTTTTGTTTGTTTTTGGTTTTTTTGGGGGGGGTTTTTTTTGGGGGGGGTTTTTTTTTGGTTTTGGTTTTGGTTTTGGTTTTGTTTTTTTTTGTTCTTTCCAGAGATCTCCTTTATGCAGCTCTGTTAATCCCCTGGATTTTTGGCTCAGACTCTCTGAAGAAAAGACCATATGAGCAGAAATAGGCTATGCCAAAGACACTGGATATGTTCATACTACAACATAGTGATCCTTCAAGTAGTTTGAAATGCAGTAAAAGGGCACAAAAAGAAATCTAGCTGCATTTCACTCTGGTCTTTCTGGTGTGTAGTCAAGAGCTGGTAACGCAGACAACTTGTCGAAGGGGACTTGCTGGTTAATAAACTCAGATTTATAACAACTTTGGGCCCAGCTCTACATCAGCATGTCTAAGCCTGAAGCTGGTGTCTTCGGACTCTTCGATCTGTGCACTGCTTATACACCAAGAATAATTTGACTCCCATCCTTTGAAGCTAAATGCAAAGTCATGGAGGTCTTTTCTGTAAATCAAGGTAAACTTGTGTGTGCAGACAAGCAGGCAGTGAGAGTTCATGGTAAGAGTGGTTTTCCTCTCCTTGTATGGCTTTTATATGAGTCAGGAACAGTAGAAACCATTTAGTGAGAGAGGGACAGAGACCTTTTTGATCTGATTTTGCTCCATGATTATTTTGCAAAGCAGCATGTGAAGAAGGGATTCATATACAAAATACTGTGTTTGTCTTTCATAGGAACTAATCAGCATCACAAATATTTGTAAAGTTTGGTTTTTTTAAATCTACCATTTAGAATGGGTATCCTTCCATCACAACTTTCAAAAACAACAGAACACCCATGTCAGTTGTGTAAATTTCATTGAGAATCCAATAATAATCCCTAAAAATCTTAGGGTGAAGTCTGTTGCGTTGTTGAAGAAAACAGCCAAACTCCCAGTGATGTTAGGTAGTCTGGACTTCCATTTTTAATGAACGAGGCATGGAACAAAATGCATGATATAATTTTGCAGCTGTCCAGCCGTATCATTCTGAAATAATGTTTTCATCATTTTTAACTAGTATGATACCCTAGAATTTAGAATACAAATAAGATTTCTGTGATATGGAGTCCAAACCCCACACATAACAGCACAGTATATCTTCATTAACAAGAAACATTTCTATTGATTTCATTTTGCAATGTTTCATATTACACATAACAAATATGTATGGTCACCTAAATGAATTATTGCAATTCAATTTGGAATGATTGCATAAGGTTATTGTATTATCTCTAGGATGCCTTAGTCTCTGGGTGTCAAAACTGTTTTTATTTAATGGAATAACATGGGAAAGTTAATCAGAGTATGTTAACCTCTATGGGACTCAAGGTCACAAACACTCAGACTCAGCTGTAAATGGGGAGCTTGCATTATTTGTTTATTTATAATTTTTAACCTGGAAAAGATATTTATGCAAGAGAAAAAGAGGATGTGGGATTTCTTAAAAGACTCAGTCATGGTGAAAGTCTTATTGGGCTTTCCAGCGGGAAATCTTTTTTCTGCAGAAAGATCCTGCAAGGCAATTACTGTTAAATGAGGAAAAGCTTTACCACAATGAAGTTTTTCCCATAAAATCTCTTCACTTCAACATCTGTCTGAGATTTTGTATCACCTTTGCAGGAAATGAAACAATTGTTTTTAAGACCAGTTGTGTTATGCTAAGGTTGTAACATGCAGTGCTACTCTACCAATAGTTTCACCAACACTTTGCTTTTCCTTCTTTGTCCTGTTTACTTTGTCTACCCTTCTCTCTCATGACAGGCTAATGTTTTGAATTGAATCAGGAATTGCTTTTTGTCTCCATGTGGCTACACTGTGCTTAGTATGGCCTCTCTAGGTAGGGTCTGCTAAGGTTGCTGGAACAGAAAGCTGAGTGAGCAACTCCGGAATAACAAGTTGAGCGTGTGTGCAGCAGGAGTAAAGTAGTTCCATGAAGGAAACAAATTGACCATTCAGTGGGCCCTAAGAACTAAATCTGATCTGCAGATTTTTTGGAGAGTGTTGTCATTGTGTATGTCAAACACTGTGCTGCTTGGTAACAGAGGAAGCAAGAAACAAAGATCATCTGAAAGACAGCCTGGAACTGAAACAGATGTCTGCAAAGTGCCTTTGCTCCTAGCTGATCTTCTCTCTAGCATCATCATCTTGGCTTTTCATACTGTGTTGGCTAGACAGTGATGGGTGAAAAGGACCATGCAAAAAAGTTGCTCTCTGTTCTATGAAACAGTTACTTTCAGGCAGACCATTTCCCACCTCCCTAGCTCTGAACCTGACTTTGGTGTCCAGAACATCATCACTGTCATAGTGAGTTAGAGAAATAGTTCATCTTAGCTTATTTTGTCTTTGATAGTGACCAGTAGCAAATACTTATGGAAGGACATCAGAAGGAGTGGATAAATAGGGCAATTTTTCCCTGGCATATCTGTCCTCTCATCATCTGGGATTGTCCTGGTCATGTCTCACCCACTCCAGACCAATGAGCTGGGGTTGCTTTGTTCTGCACAGTTTGTTGAATAGAAACCAATAAAGTGCTTCTTGTTCAGACTCAGGCACTGTCTCTGCCAAATCTGCAACTGCGGTACAACCTCCCCTCTCCAAAGCCACAGAGTTTTGGGTAACCATCAATACCGAGTCCTCAGCTGATGACAATAAATAGACACAGAATCCCTGAGCTCTCTTGCAAACAAAAAGGAGCTGCCTCATATCACTGTCACACAACAAATGATTTCCGTTCACCCAGAGGTTTGACTGAATTTCAATCACAGGCTTAAAGAGTCAGCCTTGGTTTACTCAGGGGAACAGGTCTGTTTTCAGTGGTCAGCAAAAGGAAGGCCTAGACTGTTCATTAATATTTTAAGAAGCCAAACACCAAAATGACATAATGAATGATGTATTGTCTACTCTGCCTCTACATTAAGACAAAGCAATCAGGAGGTTTCTAGCTGAGGGTCAGTTAAAGGAAAGCTCCCTCAGATCCCAGCAGTGCTTCTGTGATCACATGTCTTTCCCCTAGAACTGGTGGCTGGATCCTCCACTAGTTTTCTTCACTCTGGCTGCCTGGGAGCCAGGGTTTCTTTGCCTAACCTTCAAACCTCTCGGAGGTGGATATTACCAGCCCTGCCTCTAGAGAACAGAAATGGTTTTCATTGGCAAACCTGTGATGCTTTGAATTAGATCCTCTACACAGAATAGTAAATTCTCATCCAGAAACTTGCCTATGGATGGCGTTGATGACAGCAACTGTGCCTGCAGACAGCACCCAGATGGGACTCCATACCCTACAAGCTCAGCCCCAGTGGGTCCAAGCTGGCCTGTCCATGCAGTCCTCAACTGCACTAACTGGTGTTACTATTGGGGAGGGTGCAATCCCAGGGTCCCTGCATTGCTGCTGCACATTAGGCAATCCCTATGTTACTCAACTCCCCTTCACTTGCATGGTGGCTTCTATAACCCTATAAATCTAGATTCCTTCACAAATGGGACACTGCATCCTTCTGTACCCATAGGTACCTAGTTATGCTCTTGCAGAATCTAACTGGGAAGACGAAAACACTTAATGTTCAGATTAGAGGGGTTTTCTGCTTGTGTTCACCATGAAGTCTTATATGATGGAGAAGGTCAGCGAGAATGATTTAACATCAAATACATGTCAGGCCACAAATTTAGGTAAGTATTTCCAAATTTTCTTTATAAAATATTGTCTAGTAAGCAAGTCTTCTGTCATAGTAATATCAGGGTTACTTTCTTATTTATAAGTCTAGACTCTGAATATATAGCATTTTTACAGGGTGAAAATATTGACTTTAAATTTCTGAAGTGGTACTGACATCATTACTGGCAGATTCAGGAACCTGACACTTCTACATTTGCTTTAATGAGATATAGATGGGCAGGCATTAAGATAAATGTTTCACTGAATTTGAATGATATTAATTCAATGCAATAGTCGATGACTGAAAACCACAGTATTTTTTGAGATGCTGATGGCACAGAGATCTTGTGGAGAGGAGTCTCCACTACCCTGATGTCCACCATTGTGGTTATGGGTATGATTCCACCTCAGCGTTCCTGCAGGATCTTCTCCACTGACCTTGGTCCCCATGTGCCTTGCACCATATATGGAACCTCTGCACTGTTCAGTGTACAAGGCTATTATTTTGGTCTCAATTTTAAAAAGTGATCGGTTACTCAACCTGAGATCTCTTGAAAAGTTCATATTCTACACAGGAGTTAAAAACTTTCTGATTGTCTGTTGGTACTAGTCAATGTAAAAAGGGAGGTTTTTTGTGATAAAATATATATTCATGGTCTTAGCTTTCAGGCAGTGTGCTATGGAAATAGTTATTAGATGTCACTTAAGACTGCAAATGCATGTTTTTCACTCAGACAGACCAGCTAGATTTTAGGTGCTTGGAGATCAGGACTACTGCTCTGAGAATACTTGCTGGGGAGAGAGAGACACTATGGAAGAAAAATGTAGATATAATGCACATTTCATTGTCACCTTAGATGTGGAGAGGCAACAAGCACTTCATAGCACTAGAAGTTACACCTTGTCAGTAAAGCCACAGGCAAACACACAAAATAGGGTAAGAAGGAAAGGAAGTGGGGTTTTTGTGAAAAGTGATACAAGGATTTTTCTATTAGGGGAAAATGAAAAGATTGTGAATGAATAGAAATGAACTGAATTGAGTCAGGTTGTTCTCCTAGTGAAATATGTTTTTTTAAAAAAGTGGCATAAATCAACAAAGCAATAGAAATGTCAGCACCAGGTGGATACTCAATGTGGAGAGGGAACTATTGGAGGTGGGGGTTAGTCTTAGTCTCCCCAGAAAATCAAAGTCTAAATTTGAAATTATGGGATCATTTATTAATTCATTCTTGTAAGATGCTTATGAAGTCTGGTCCCATCTGTTGGGAAGATTTGTTCTAAACCACTTTTATGTCCAAAAAAAGTGCAAAAGTAAGAAAAAGAGTAAACTGGCATTGTTATAATAAACCCCTTTTTTATATGTATTCTCTGTGTGCATGTATAGCACATGAAAGAAGAAAAAATTTCTTAGGGAATGTAGTATAGATATCTGCAGATATGTATCTATCAATGATAACAGCTTGTATTGCAGCTGATTCATAGATACAATTTCTCATCCGCTAAAATTTTTGCATGACCACTGTGAAGTTTGGAAGCAGGCTGGCTAAGAGTTTTACTTACTGATGAATTGCTCTTGTCTTTGACCAGAAGAAAATTCCACAGAATTCAGAGGTCTGGACCAGACTCATGTGGGGTCTGAAAATCCCTATCTACTTGGACATCATCCCGGTCCATGGCAGGGGGGTTGAAACTAGATGATCTTTAAGGTCTCTTCCAACACACACCATTTTATGATTCTATGATAATCTGTATTAATGAATTTAATCTGGATTCAGCTTCTTTCCAGAAGACATAAACCAGAAAATAAAGCTAATTTTTGTTTGTAGGGACTAAGTAATAATGAGTTTCACTTGAAAATATTGCTGAAACCCATGGATCCTGTAGTTACCCTTATATAGGACTCACTGAGGTACGGTACTGTGTGTTGGCAAAATAAACATCCTTCCTCACACTGAAAACCCTATCCAAAGTTGAAAATAGCTTCCTTCATAGGACTGTAATCTATGGTGAACTTCTGCTTTTTTGCAGACTGACTCCTCTGGTTTTATTCTTTTCCCCTGTGTTTATTATCACTGTCCACCACAGATTTTTCTCACCTCCTCTATCCATCCCCATCTTGCTTCATCTCTATGACCACAGCTTTCAGGTTCAGTAGAGCAAACGTTGCTTACTGACTGATGTGCTGACTTTCAGAAGTGACAGTACTTCTGTACCAGAGCCCGGGAGGAAGCACTGTTAAAACCTTATCTCTAGAAAAACAAACACTGTACCTAGTATGGTCAGAGTCAGGAGGCCTGGGAGAAATTAACATATAGGACTAATACCCATCCCTTCCAAATGACTTGCAATGCTATATAGCTTTGCCTTGGACTATCGCTTCATAGGATCCAAAAAACTGTTTAAGATTTTATTTCTTCATGGACAGTCTTTCACCACACATCTTTCACGGCTGTTGTGAGGCAGAATGGCAGAACCTAGTTTGTTGTATATTTTCCTAGAATACAGTTAATAAATCATGTGGATAAAGTATTCAATATTCCTGTATTAATCGCTAAAGATTAATCCCTGTCCCCATGAAAATAATCAGCAAAACTTCACTTGATCTGAGTCAGTCAGGGTCTACCTTCCTTGAGAATTAAGCCTTAGAGACAGAAACAGGTGAATGCTGACATGTTTTTCTTAGAATGGAAGCCATGAGCCATGCTTATTTTTTTCAATGTTTCTGGGTATTTCTGAGTTTGCAAAGGGCAACCTAGTCAGGACTCTCTTCAGTCCCCCACTGAAAGTGTCTTTGCAGTGTTTTGTATCACCTTGTCCTTTTCACAGAGCAATTTTGTGACAAGTTTCACTCAAGTTTCACTCACCATCTCTAAACATAAATTCTGACCTACCTTAAAAGGCATTTCCCAGCTACCTCAGTTCTGTTTCAAATGCTTGTGATCATTTCCTTGATTTTTGTTTTAATTGTGGAAATCTCCATTATGCTCCCATTGCTTTTTCCATGGGCTAAGAAGAGTGAACAATGTGCAATTTCAGTGGATGAAAAGATGGATGTCTTCGTTTCAATGTATTTCCTGAGAAATGAATGAAAAAGCTTCATAGGGAGGATAAATTGACCAATTAGTAAACATAATGCATGGAACACTTATAAGATTGCAGATGCTGTAATCTGACGGGAACTTCTACATCTCAAAACAGGAACATGATGGAGTTCTAATTATTCTGCAGTTGGAAGAGCTGATAAATGAAACTGTCCATCCCCAAAATATGCAGAGTATCTAACAAGCAACTGATCCTGAATTTCAAATCAATAGGGTTTAATATTTCACTAGCGATCATACATTTGAAAATCAATGCTGTCAGGGTTGGTAATGCTCTCCTACAGAAGAGATAGTTACAAGTCAAGGAGAGTGAAGGCAAACATTCGGGGATGAACTAACAAAAGCTGTTCCAAAAGTCTTGTCTGTTTGTTTAAAGGAGTGAAAACTATTTTACATAGTGACTTAAAAAATTTAGGTCTTTGGTTTTCTAACCAGTAGAGTAAAGCAGAGCCATTGCAAAACACAAAGGGAAACACAAGAAGCACAGTTAAACATTTTCAGTAACTTGTGATATGTAAGCTTCTCCGGGAAGGAGCTGTTCAGATCCATATTGACATTTATTGGGGGAAAAACACCCTTGCTATAGATAGTCAGAACTTGTTGTACTGACCAGCACCTGTCCATACAGTGTAAAACTTTGCTGTGAAACGTTTCCATGTCTTGGAAAATAGGTGAAGTAGCCAAGGGTCCCTAAATCTGTACCTCTTTTCAGGCTGCCCTTCTTACAGCACCAGGTATGTCTTTGATGAGGTGATCTTCTCTCCACAACCCTCCCTCCTTTAATGTTCTCCTCCCATATCTACCTACCACACAACAGATGGACTTCAACAATGACAGGATATTTTAGTTAGTTTAGAATGAGCACTGACATGCTGTGATGGGCTGATCCCAAACACTATTCCACCAGTCCAAAGCAAAGCTCTCTGGTATGTTTTCTTGACCTCTGGCAGTAGCATGTTGCGAAGAGAGGAAAGGATTTGTTTCTGAGTGCAGATCATCTTAGAGCTTGAGTGAGCCTGGAACTGAAGGTTTATGTTTTTCCTCTGTTTTGGCTGAAAGAGGATCGCTGTAGGAGATCTAGTATGACACTAAAAAAAGAGTGCCATGGAAGTGCAGAGCCTGGAAAGCAAAGAACTGTATTAAAGCAGGTGCGTCAGCTACCTAGATATATTTCTTAGACACCATTTTCTCAATTGTTATAAGTCCTCAGAAAGATGATAACTTGCATCTGTGACAGTCTTATCTTCAGATCCTGAGTTCTCTGAATTCTTACCAGAGAGCTAAGATGAGCTTCAGGATTCATCCACTTCTTGCTTTTAAAGTGACTGAATGCCAATCTCTGATGGTAACCCAGAAGCTGTGAGAAATTATTGTTTGGTTATATTTCTTCAATAACTATTCTGGGGTCACTGTAGTTGCTCAGATTTGATTTTTTTTTTTCTGGTTTTGATATTTTATTTCTCTGTATGTTAAAAAAGATGCTAAAAAGATACAGTTTACAAATTATTCACCCTTCTGCTAACTGACTTCTGAATGACAAATAAGTAGGTTCCTTAACCTAAATAGGGAACACAGTGCTGCCTTCTTGGGAGAATATTGTATATTTGTCCTCTCCACTACAACAGAAGTAAGGTTTTCTTAACTGCAAATTATTACTAGTTTGAGAAATTGCATTTCATGGGTTTCTGATTATTTTTATGTTTAGAGTTCATCTGAACTTGGCTTTACAACCAGACATCACTATCAGGGATAGTATGCATGTACTTAGTCTCATTTGGGGCAATATTGCAGTCCAGACTTGTGCTGTTCTAAATGGCACAAGTATGAGAATTCCTTCATCACATTCCCTATTTCTTAAGGGTTGTAATGTGAGGCAAAGCCCATGGCAAGAGCAATTTGAAAATCTTACTCTGTATTGAGTTTTTTTGAACTTGCGCCCTCATTTCCCCAAATGAACAGCGCTGCCTTTTTCTTGGCCGGCCAGAAAGAAAGACAACTTACGCTTACAGGTCTAAAAGGTGCATATCCCTTCCAGTGGCCGTGAGCACTATTTCTCATTGTTGTTGTGGCTGTGATGTTTAAAATCACTGTGCTGATGTGGCTGTCGAAGCAATAACATCACAGGGCTAATATCAATGCAGATCTCAGTCAAAGTAAAGTAAAAATATAAAAGATAGTAAACAAGTTTGGTTCTTTCCTTGTTTTGCTTCATTTACTGTGTTTCATTCTCTTAGTTTCCTTCTCAGCTCATAACTCTTCTGTTTAGCCTGGAAACTTCAAGGCTCATCTGCAGCTAACTGACCATGACTGTGGTCTGCTAGAGAATGGATAGCATAAGTACTGAGTTTGCCTGGATTTGCTTTGTTTTGCGCAATGAGGTTAGCCAAGAAGGTGGCTGCAAGAGCATCAGATGATGTGGAGTGCTGTAAATAAAGCAGCAATGGCCTATATATACAGAGCAGAAGCAGAATTCCTTCAGACAGACCTCTCTTCCCTTAATTACCTTCAGTCTCCCAGACTGAATTAATTTGTCTTGAAGATGAGGGTCAGAACATGAAGAACATTGGAGATTATAACTCAGTGAAAGTCCAAAATGTTGCCACAAATATTTTAGTTCTTTCCTAGTAATGTTTCTCTTCATACATACTTGGATCACATCTGCCTTTCCACAGGCACATCAGCTGGGTGATTTGCAGTTAAATAGCTGATATATCAAGATCTCTCACCTTGTGTCTTTTCTAATTGATAAACTCCCAAATCTTATCAGAATTTCTTGTTGTTGGTCCTTACTAATGTTCATTTTCATTGCGTTCATAAATCTGATCACCAAATTTCATCTTAATACAGTTACTATCAATATAATCCAATTCTCCCTGGAGGATGTTCTAACCCTCCTACCTTTATGTTACTAGCGCACATGTTATGTTTTACACCAGTCATTAATGAATAATAGAGAAGATTGTCCCAGGCTGGGTCCTTGTTACAGCCCTAGTAACCTCCCAGCAATCCAAACTTTTTTCTTTCAGTGGAGTTCATGATCATCTCTCTTTAACTATTTTCTTATGGTTCTCTAATAACCTTTATCTGCTCCTATTACCTAATAACTTCCCATACAGCACCAAAGCAAATCTTTTACTGAAATATGAATAAATCCAGCAGACTCCATTGACTTAAAGCTAAATAAATCAATCATCACATTATATGGAACGTATTAGATTAGTCTGGAATGATTATCTGTTTAAATACCATGTTTAGTAATATTTTCTATTTTCTTCCAAGATCTTAATTATTCTTTTCTTCAAAATTTGTTTTAAAGCTTTACATACTACTCAAGTGAGACTAATGAGCCCAGAGTTACCTAAGTTAGAAGGGAAAAAAATTCCTTAAGTGATGCATTTGTTATTCTCTGAAGATTTGCTATAATCACTGATTTGAGAGAGGTTTATTAAAACTCCTTCCTGACAATGTCCAACTGTATATAGTTTCACCTACCTCTTTCTGCTGTATTCTGGGATGGACATTACAACGTCTCCAGTTGGAGGACGTGAAGACCTTTGTATCTTGCTTTCATCTCAAAAAGTGTCCATTTCTTTTCCTGTACATTCATTATCATTAGCTATTCTTGATTTTTCAATTTTCTGTATTCAGTCATTCTTACTGAATATTAGGTAAGTTATTCTTTTAATACTTTTTAGTTTATTCACATTACTTTTAATCCTTAATCTGTCCTTAACATTGCAGTTGGCTCTGCTTCTCTCCTCACCACCCTTCACTCTTATTTATGTAACTGAAGAAGGTTTTGCTGTTATCCTTTCCTTCACAGAGTTTAACTAAACTTGTATTTTGACAGCTTTCTCTTCATCCCTATGCTTCCTGACCTCCAGGATGCAGCTGTCTGTGCTTCAGTCTCTTTTTCCTTCCTTGCCCAGGGGCTGTTTTTGTGCAGTGAAACATGTATGCCCTCAGTTGGGCTCTTTGCTTACAATTCTATGTGCAATCCCTGTGCTTGCAGAAGAAGGGAGGGTGGTTGGATTTCTCCGCCCTGCTATTGCTCACCTTGCTTACATGAAGTTAAGTCATGTCAGTCAGGTTTATAATGATGCAACAGAAAACAAGTATTTTCCAAAAACAAAGCATAAACCTTACAAGCATGTTCACCTCATAAATTTCTTACTCAAGCACTGACACTGGCTTCTTTGCTTAAAATTATGAGAATATGTTATTTCAGGTGGGTGACTAAGGCAATAGTACACATATGCATAATCCTGGGACAGCAAGCTGTCCAAGCCAATCTGAGTTTCAGACCTTAGACCATGAATTAAGGAGTCAGACTCCATTTTCACTATGTGTTAACATTTTTTTTTTTTTTCCCAGGAGTGGTAACTTGTCTATGAGTTAGTCCAGGCTGAAGCCCAGAAGACCCATTTTTTCTTCTTGGGACAGATCAAGGACAATTCTACAGATGTCAGCAAAGTTAGAGGGACATTAAGGAATTACCATGAAAGCAAATCCAAGCACAGCAGAATGCAACACTTTAAAGGAGCCTTTTAAAAACTCACTTTTTTTAAAAGAATCTTTCCTAGATGGAGCATTCTAAAGCAAGTCCAAGCAGAAAGAGGTAGGTTTATTGAGGCTGGGTGTGGACTTTAGAAGACTGCAAATTGTCCTTTTGCTTTCAGTTATTGTGGTTGTGGCTGGGTGGGAAGAAACAATGTCTGTGTTAATACAATTACTGTGTCTTCTGGTTTGCCTCCATTTTGGATCAGCAGCCCTTTTCACATACTCAGAAACACTCTACTTTGGAGGCATTACTGAGTTATAAAGTACTGTCTGGAAGGGGTTTTGCAGACTCAGCAGTGGGTGAAAAGTTATCTCACATTAAATCTTTCTTAATTTAGAGATACACCCAACAGTACAAGCACCATTGGGCATTCTCTTATTGATCCACAGGTTTCCCTTTCCACAGTGGTTACCAGTCATGTCCTTCTCTGCTAACCCCATGTCATTTGTGGCTAGAAAATGAAGACACCCAAGTATGCTATTGTCAGTCCCAGTCCTCAGCCAGACTGTTACATGGGAGTCTGGGGAAGCCTAAGTCTGCAAGTCTCTGACGCCTGGCTCAAAGAGCAACCCCAGTGCCGCCAGGCAGCAAGACGACAAAACGAATTTCTATGATGCAAAAATTAGATCTGATTGATAGGAACCTACTAATAAAATGTCATATCTTATAGATGTGGAAGGACCACAGTGCCAGTGATAAAGTGAGATTGGTCAGGTCTGACAAACGTGCATCGGAGCTGTATTATTGACAGTGGGGGGATAGTATTGATTGAGCTGCCAAGCTTATCATATTACACAATTATGATATTAGATTTGCATTTTTAATTCTTTTAGAAGAAATTGGCCCAAGGCAATTACAAGAGAGAAATGCTGTGATGGAGCCTGCTGGTCCAGAATCACAGAATCATAAGCTTTTAGGAAGAAGCAGCCACTGTCAAAGAAAAGTTTTGCCTATCAGACCCATGACAAGGAAACAATGGAAACACAAAACCAATAAAGCTTTAAAGAATTTGTTCCCAACAGTGTTGTCTCAGGGGACAATAAGACAAAAACAGATGATCATTAAACCTGGGCTAATAAAGATGAGATCTAAAATCTGTGCGCTTTGTATAGATCACAACCCCTGTGGATGTGCAGCCTATAAAGTCCTGGAGATTTTGCACACACAATGTCTTCTTTTTCTTACAGCACAGTATGCAAAAGAGTTTCCAAATCTTTTAATCCTAGGCCTCATCTGTTTGCAGAAGCCACACAGGCTGGGAGCTAGGCATGTAGCTCTTTTGCAATCCAGTGACTAGCTCCCAGGAGAATGGATGAGTTGGACATAATCTCTTCTCCTCACTGATGTACTCATTGCATAAAGTGGCTGTAGGAGTTAGTTCTCCTGGGTTTCTCTCCTCAAAGAAAATCTCTGGAGGACAATCCCTCGTCTAACCCTCTCTTGGCCCATTGCAGGTCATGTGAACTGGACATGGGGCTCTTGCTGACTTTGCTGTTATATCGGTGGAAAAGACACTGATCATAATTATTCTTCATTTTAACTATTGTTAAATGGAGAGAATAAGGTTTTTGAAATATCTTGAGACCTGTAGATGAAATGTTCTGAGCATTAGGTTTTTGACTATATATCTTCTTTTTGGAGTACCTGATTTTTGAAGAAAAATTCTGTGCTGAGGAAGATAAACAGATTCATCAATGTTGTATTAAATAATTCCTCCCTCTCTCCGGTCCCAGTTTATCTGCACCCAGCTAGCTCTTTGACTTGTTAACAGTCAACTTTCTGATTTGGAGCTACTGGATGATTTGCATTCAGGAACTACTTTTCATTTTTTCTGGAGACAAGAAATACAAGAATCTTATAATCTTGTAAGGACTGGAAAATTTAAAGAGTGACTTTTCCTTTCCCAGAGCTACAAAAAGGCACCAAATACTTCTTTGGAAGAACAGCCATGTCAATGAAATCCTTAAGGAAAAGGAAAAAGGAGGAAAGAAGTATGTAACCTTGTTTCAGAGCTTGATATAACTTTTGTTAGGGTCAGACTTGAGTTGCCAAAGTGAGACCCAGAAGGTTCCCACAGCTCAAGGCTACTGTCCACAACTGAGTTATGGTTCAGGCCCACCCTTAACATCTCAGAAAACTGGTGGAGGTATGCCTTTGTGTATTTAGTGAGTCATCAGTGGTTTGAAACAGAAGCAAGAAGCTGGGTTTGGGATGAGAAGGGAGCAGGCATGTTGGAGAGGTCCTGACCTCTCTCCAGCCCTCTGAAACCTCTGCACTGGACAGAGGGAACAAGCTCCCATGCTCACCGGCCCAGCCAGTGGAAATGATTCCAAGCTGCTCTGTGCTTATCACTGCTAATGTGTTTCTGAGTCTTCATGCTGGCATGATACCATATGCGTGATTATAAAGTTAGTGTGAGGAGGCGTTGTTGGTACTGATGAAACCAGCCTTTTTACAGGGTCAATGGCTTTGTATTTAACACTGAGATATTGTCCAAAGGGTTGGTTAGGGCTTCTGGGATACACTGGAAACAGTTCTGCTCTGCCAAATACAGGAACAAGCACCCCAAATAAATACTCTGAGAGAAGCTTTTGTTAGGATTAAAAGAAAGGTGTTACTAAAATGCTTTATTGTGCTGTACCACTGCTGTCACAGGTAACTCATCAAGATAAGGGACAAAGTATATATTACAGCAATACATAATAGAGGTCATTTGAAAGACATATCATCAACTTAAAAATCCTCTACCAGTTCAGTTTTTGTTTACTATTATGATTGAAAAGAAAAAGGAAGAAATTTTAGAACACATACTTTAATACATCTATAGTTTAGACTGTGTATTGGGCAGTGCATTGTGATTAATGAAACTTCATAGTCATCCTTTCATGGTATATTACACTGTTTCCCCTTTGGTTTGCAGGCATGTTTCAAAGAGAAACACAGTGGAAGGACACATTTAAAATAATTCTGATTGTTAAGTGACAAGTAAAGCTCAAAAGCATCCAGGAGAAAGGGAAGTTCCTGAAACTCATTTAAATGCTTTATTTTCCCTTACTCTACACCCCCCGCCCCCCCCTGCTGATGACATCCATTTCTTATGAGAATGTTAACTACCATCACTGTATTAACATACTTTCCAGAGATGGCAACTTAGAAAATATCTGATGTCTGTGTATTATCCATTTTACAAAATGTAAATATGTATGGTCCTGGTCCAGGAGAAATATTTAAGCTTTGAATTCAGCAGAACTTGTGTGGAACAACAGGGTTTATGGGCTTTCCTAAACTATGATTCTTTCTATCCTTTCTGAGCTATGTGATTTTCTTTTGCAGGTACAACATAGATATTACACATGTTGCAGAACAGTTTTTTTGTTGTTGAGTACATTGAACTTTGCAGACAGTGGAATCAGCAGATCATAATGGAGAAACAGCTATGATTACCCATCAACACATATCATTTAATGGTAAAACTTAAAAAGATAATGACACACTCTATGGCCAGTTTCTTCTGTATCAATTCAGCTCTCATAGCATTTTGAGAAAAGTAATAAAAAAACCCCCAAACTCAGACAGTGATCATGTCATAGGTAGCAGAACACCTCAGACAGACTATTGGGAGACAAGCTCACGTGAAGTATTAATTGTAAGTACAGTAATAGGGAACAGAATGGGGGAGAAGTGGGAGGGGAGAAGCCTCAAATGACCTCCCTTTCTTACCCACTCCTGGGAGGGGTATCGCTCTTCTGTCATTCTGTCTTTCACAGCTGATCCACAGCAAGACCATAACAAAAGGCTACAGAAACCAGCTGCCCAAACAAGCAAAAGCATAAACAATATAAACTGAACTCATACACACATGTACACATACAGCAGAGCATCAACACCTATTAAATAAAGACATTTCATTCAGAATCAGCTCACATGAAGAGAATTTTTGCTGGAGCTAGCCAGCATCATGACACTTTTAAGGTTCCAGAAATGTTTTTGTTCCACACTGGAATGAAAACAAAACTTTTAGAACATTTTTCTGACTTGGAATTATGTCAAAAGTTACTATTTTCAGATTGAAAAGCTCCAGGTTTTGGTACAGGCCTCCCTCTGCTTCTAGTCAGAAACCCTGGGCTTCAGAAATCTTTGTCAAAACTGATATGTCTCTGCAGAATATTTCAGCTTTGATAAACAACATATTTTAATGAAATGACATTTTGTTGAAAATATTCCAGCCAGCTCTAGCTGCAGCCTTTGTGAGATTGAGCAATTGAGCATTATTAATATTGTTAAATCTTTATTTTCAAAGGCCACCGTGTCTCTTGATGATCACTGGACATAAGGAATTAATTACTTGGGGTGGGGGGGAAGATGGGAAGAGGGTGAGGGGGTTAGTAGCATGCTTTATTGGACCCAGGCATGGGATAGTAATAAAGCTACCCAGAGTCAGATTGCAAATCATATTTTGCCTTTTCAATGTATTTACTTAAAAAAATGAAGCACTCCACCTCAGCTGGCTGCGAGTTCCTGTCCCAGATGAGAATTGGGGCTCCCTGGATGAGCACCTGGGCAGCAGGGCTGGGGCAGCCTGCTCCTGGCCATGGGTCTGATCCTGCCACCATTGTGGTGGTGGCTAACTGCACAGCAGCCAAAGATGTTATGCAGCTGTGAAATCCCTGCACATCAGGAGTCTAATCTCCCTGGTCAGTGCTTTGCAGAGCTCTTTGGGAAGGGACAGGATAGAATAGTGGGAGAAAGCATCACCTCATCTCTGAATTGATGGATGCATCACTAACCTCTTCTGTCTTCACCTGCTTGCATTGCCAGTGTTTTGGCAGTGGAGAGCTGCTTTGCTGGATGGAGGGAGGGAGTTTGCTTGGAAAAACATCATATGTACAGCAAGGGCCTGTTGGGCCCCTGGTCTGTGGGAAGCACCCCAAGAGCTGCCCACAGTCCTGCAGGCACATGCAAGGGTCATGGTGTAAATGTATGTGCAAAGCTGGACTGTGTTACATACGTTGGCTCAGGGGCCCAGCATGCTACCAAAGGTATCTGGGTTGGGATGTGCTGTTTAATCCCATGTGGCCTCAGTGTGTTGGGGGTGGGAGATAAGAATTTTGCCATGTTAGACATGGCCTCCAGTCAGTTGCTCCAGGGACTGCTCTGGTGACCCTGCTCAATGACCAGGTGAGAAAGCCAAAGCTGCTGAATGTGAGCATAGAGGGAGGAGGAGAGGACAAATGGAGAGGATGCTCCTGAAGCTTGTCCATCCCCTGACAAGGGACTGAATATGTGCTCATGGGAGTGTGGGTACGCCAGGAAAGGATTACTCTCTCAGAAACACTGGAGCTTTTGGCAACACTGTGCAGTGAACTCGGCTCCCTCCAAGATGCTGTTGGGCATAGAAGATAGACTGTGTATATTATCTCTTCAGTTTAAGTTTTTGTTCCACTATGTAGGGGAAATAAGAGAAAAAACAGGTTGTCAATGGCCCTCCTTTCCTTTCTGGTGCAACGGTGTCAGCTTTACTGGCCCAGCAGAGCAATCAACACTGGAAAGGCTGTACAATTCACTCCTCTCCCAGGCTGTCACACACTGGCCCTGGTTACACCACCTCCTGCGCCAACAAATCCTCAGGAAAAGCATCTTGGGTGTAGAGTATGATTGGTGTGTACAGCTTTGATCGCCATGAGTTTACATACTGAGTTCATTGCAAGACATTTTTATTAGGTGGCTGTAAAAAAACAGAGCTAGAAGAACAGTAGGATATTTCCCTCTTCATCTTTGCTATAAGTTAATCTGTAAGCATGAAACACTTTCCTTTGCACTGCAGGAAGCAGAAGGTTTTTTAAGATTTTTTTTTTAATTAATTATTGATGATTCACATCAGGAGCCATTTATCACCTTCTTATTTTACAAAAATAACTGACCAGTTTTCAGTGTAAGGGTGTGTATGGTGCTTACGAGTGCACATATGCATGGGCAAACCATTTACTTGGCTAAGAAATCAGCATGAGGGAAGTGGTTCTGCCAATTACACCTTTGATTTTTGAGAGCAGGGGAGATAGGTTATTGTCAAGCCTCATCTGGCTCCAAATTATGTTACTGTAGTGCTCGTCTTGTCAGATGGAGCACACTTATTTCCTGTTGATAGTATATAGCTGATGGCAGATAATTGCACTGACAGATTTAGAGAGAACAGGCAGAGTTAAGAGCCAGAGTGTTATGAAGGAAAAAGGAGGAGGAGACTGTGGTTTCACTGACAAGCAAAAGCCACAAGGAGACAGCCTTTCACTGGACCTAGGCAGCTAACATCCATTTACGCCTCTGGAAAGCTCCTCCATGATTTGTATTAGTTCACAGTTCAACCACAGTAGTCAGTGAAGATCACAATATGTAGCTTCTATGACCAAGTTATTTTAGCAATCAATCAGCTTTATAATGTCATTCTGCCTACAGACCGTATGATCTTCCCATGACAAAAGATGGCCAACTAGAAAACCATAGCTGTGCCAGCCTTCTTTGCTGTTAATTTCTACACCTGAGTATGCAGGAGTACTGGGGGAAAGGGTGACATAAAATGGTTGCATCTATGGCACTTGTCTCATGAGATGAGACTGGCAGAACCCACAGTTGCCTCTGTTTGTACAACATTTCAGGTGAAAATGATTTTTAGCACACATTTTACCTATTGTCTATATAAATGTTTTGGCTAAAAATACGTACGGGAAAACCTAGATGCAAAGATGAGGCAAAGAAGTTTTTTGGCTAAGGAGGCAGGTTCTGTGTTGGAGGCAAGATAGGAACTGGACATCATGAGCTTCTCCTGACAACACCGTAAGGTTACTTGACTTATTGCTAAACTTGGAGATTTTGAATTTCAGCTGAAACTGTACCTGGCTTTGGTCTTGTCAGTTACCCAGGGATGCATTGGCGAGAAGGCGAAATGAGCTGTTCCTATATACACAAGAATTATGGAAAAAATCCAAACAATTGTTGAGATAGAAAACTGGATTTATAAAGTGAAGTATTAGACATCTGCTTATCAGTTATTCCTATGTGCCAGGAATTTGTAAAAGTACTTTTGTGAAAGGTTGACTCTTTCTGGGGGATGCTTGAGTCTTTACACCAATCCGATTTAACATCACTGAGGTAAATTAGGGTGATGAGATTTTGCCTGAAATACTACAGGTTTTTTTGTTGGTGCAAACAGAAAACAGATGTAATTCAAATTCTGTTTAGTTAAAATTTTTCTCTGCCAAATATGGTGACAAACAGACAATGAACATAAAGCCTTCAGTTATTCAAGTCCTCCAAGTCACAGTCAATAAGTTTACTGCCTTTCAGCTCTTCTGCTCTTAACATAACTTAAAAGCGTTGGAGTGAAAAAATAGTCTAACAAGTGCTCCTGCTATAACAAGACTATTAGTTTCATTGATTTTCTAAGAGGAAAATCCCCAACTAAAATTCAAGAAAGAGATTAATACAACTACCTTTTAATAATATTAACTTTCTTGAAATCAATATTTTTTCTCATATTACACTATACTTTGCTACACACCAGCCACTATACAAGTAATGATAATCAATACAGAGCCTGTGTATTTGCAAGGACCTTTACAAAGGCCAGTGTAATGGACAAGGATTAGCCAAATCTGGCCTGAAAAGTCAGAGTGCCAGTTTGATCTCAAACAACAGCAAACTGCTGCTGGAGGCTTCAGATCCAGAGTTTTGGTGTACTAATTACCCCAGGCTTTTGGGGTACTAATGGTTAGGCTCATCATGGGCTTGATGACAACTGATGTGTGATGATGGAAGTGACACTCTTGGCCATGATGGAGTCAATTGTTTCCATAACAACACTGTGCTGCAGAGACCAGATTGTAGACCCTTTTTAAAATCCTGCAACTGAATTGGTAGGAAGTTTGGGGTGATTTCCAGTCTTGAGTAGAGTTCACTGGTATTCTGGATACAGAATCACAGAAAGACTGAGGTTGTAAGGGACCTGTGGAAGTCCTCTGGTCCAATCCTTCTGCTCAAGCAGGGCCACCTACAGCTGGTTTCCCAGGATCATGACCGGACAGTTTTTGAGTATCCCCAAGGAGGGAGACTCCACAACCTCCCTGGGCAACCTGTGCCAGTCCTCAGTCACTCTCACAGTAAGATTATTTCCTTATGTTCAGACAGAGATGCCTGTCTTCCAGTTTGTCAAGGACAAGTTTCACACACTCCTTAGTTACATCTGTTAAACCCCTCAATATTTAACTCACCAGAAAGTGTATGCAGCTCAAGGACAGCTTGACTTCGGTGCTGATGGAGCAGCTCATCCTGAATACCATCATACAACACATGTGGGACAACCAGATGATCAGGCCCAGTCAGCATGGGTTTATGAAAGGCAGGTCCTGCTTGACAAACCTGATCTCCTTCTACGACAGGGCGACCTGCTTATTGGATGAGGGAAAGGCTGTGGATGTAGTTTACCTTGACTTCAGTAAGGCCTTTGACACCATTTCCCACAGCATTCTCCTGGCAAAACTGGCTGCTCACGGCTTGGATGGGCACACGCTTTGCTGGGTAAAAAACTGGCTGGATGGCCGGGCCCAAAGAGTTGTGGTGAATGGAGTTAAATCCGGTTGGTGGCCGGTCACGAGTGGTGTCCCCCAGGGCTCGGTTTTGGGGCCACTCCTGTTTAACATCTTTATTGATGATCTAGATGAGGGGATCGAGTGCACCCTCAGTAAGTTTGCAGATGACACCAAGTTGGGTGGGAGTGTTGATCTGCTCGAGGGTAGGGAGGCTCTGCAGAGAGATCTGGACAGGCTGCAGTGATGGGTTAAGGCCAACTGCAGGAGTTTCAATAAGGCCAAATGCTGGGTTCTGCACTTCAGCCACAACAACCCCCAGCAGCGCTACAGGCTTGGGGAGGAGTGGCTGGAGAGCTGCCAGTCAGAGAGGGACCTGGGGGTGTTGATTGACAGCTGGCTGAACATGAGCCAGCAGTGTGCCCAGGTGGCCAAGAAGGCCAATGGTATCCTGGCTTGCATCAGAAATAGCGTGGCCAGCAGGGACAGGGAAGTGTTCTTACCCCAGTACTCGGCACTGGTGAGGCCGCACCTTGATGACTGTGTTCAGTTTTGGGCCCCTCACTACAAAAAGGACATTGAATTACTCGAGCATGTCCAGAGAAGGGCAACGAAGCTGGCGAAGGGTCTGGAGCACATGTCGTACGAGGAGCGGCTGAGGGAACTGGGGTTGTTTAGTCTGGAAGTTAGGAAGTATTTCTTTACAGAATCGGTTGTTGGGCATTGGAATGGGCTGCCCAGGGAGGTGGTGGAGTCCCCATCCCTGGAGGTGTTTAAGAGTCGGGCTGACATAGCACTTAGGGATATGGTGTAGTTGGAAACTGTCAATGTTATGTTAATGGTTGGACTAGATGATCTTTAAGGTCTTTTCCAACCTAGATGATTCTGTGATTTTGTTATTCTGTGACATTAATTATCACTGTGGGCTGACAGGAAACCTCAAATAAGGAACGTTATTTGCAATATATCACCACGTCACAAGGAGGCCAGTGAATCAGGACATTTCATGGGCCCTGTCAGATGTCCACAAAGAAACTCAAGGGCCCGGCATATTGCTGTTATAGACCTTGTGACTGTGTGTACGTTGGATAAATCAAGTGGAGTCCCACACTCAGGTTTCATCATTTTGCATGTCTCACTACATTAAAATCTGTGCCATTATCACAGGGCTTTGAATGTTTCTTATCTATCTATAGCCTTTAGGATCTATGAGGAGTATGGAGGGTCTGTATTCACTCTGATGTTTTCTGAAAGTCATCCATTTATAAGATCTAATTGAAAAATTAGAAGATTTGGGTAATCTGCCTAGGTAAGTTTTGAGAAACCATACTGAGATATTTATGGAATAATTTTTTTCTAGACAGACATTCTAGCATTTGTGGTCAAATGCAGATCCAGAAGGGAGGATGACTACAAGGTGCCGGGCCATGCAGCTCGGTGACCAAGGCTCCATGATGGAAAGCTCAGGGACTGTGAGGCACCCATGTGAAGTGCTGGGGCCAGCACTAGGGCTGGGGGAACTCCTTCCCCAAGGGGCCCAAATTGCCAGCAAAGAGTGCAGCTCTCATTTCAGTGCTTAACCAGGGTGGAGATGAGGTGGGCCTGGAGGCAGGCCCACAGGCCATGTCTAAGCAGTAATCATCTGAATTTGGTGTCCATCTGCATGGTCCATCTGGTTTTGCTGGAAACTGAACTTTGGAAAAACATTTGGAAAACTTCAGATCCAGTAAGCTGTGTCCCCTACTTCTTCTGCCAACAAAGTCCCTTAATGAACAAAACCCATTGTGGGTTACCATGGGGGCTCCATATACCTTTGCAATGGACACTACCTACACCTGATTATAAATATAGGTATATATGATATAAACAAAAGTTGCAGCCTGTCACTGAATCTCATATTGAATGTTTCTGTCTCCTTTCCCTCTTAGTCTAAGCTAAACTCAGCTAACACTTGGCCATGGTAAAATATTCCTATGCTGAAACTTAGAGAAGTCCCAGGAATGCTGTGAGAATTGACTGTAGGAGTCATAACAAGGAAACTCGTTATTTTCCACACTGTTTTCCTTTTCAAGTATTAATGTGTGCAAAATGTTGATATGAAAGTTTCACCAAAACAGATATTCTTCAGAGAATGATGCTTTAAAGAGGGTGAGATTTTCATGCTTATGAGAATGATTATGTCAAGATTGTGAGAAATTACCTTGTATAGCCTTTAAAACTACTGCATTGTAAAGTTTCTGTTTTCTGAGAATAGAATATTTGTCTTGTAATGCTTCTGTTTTGGATGGCAGTCTTTTTGCCAAACAAAGTTTCTGACTTTTGATCAATTCTACTATGAAACTTTGTTAGCTACAGAAGCTAGGACAGAGACCTAAATGTCAAGGCATAGACAATATGAAATGAAAAATATGCTTTCTCATTTGCAGGCATAAATTTTGTGCCGGAAGATAAATAGTTACTTTGGATATTGTTAGGCTATGCCAAATGTTCCCTCACTTTCTACATAAAATTTGTTTGTACTCATCCTACCTGTAGGGAGAGTGGTATTAGACATTTTATACGGTGAATTTCTGTACATAGCAGAATAGCTCTCATGTAAAAAACATTGCCTGCATCATCATGAACTGTCATCCAAATAGGTGGAGTTGAACTTTAAAAGGATGAATTTGTGGTTTTGGGAACCTTCTCGCATTTTGCTGTGCCACAGAGTGAATCTTGAGAGCAGGGAGTTAAAGAGTGGAACCAGGCAGAAAGCTGAAAGTAGGGGGGTAGCTGCTGCCAATCCTTCTGCGGTGTGTAACAGGTAATGCTGCTTTCACACACAAGTGAAAGATGAAGAGAGAACAACAGAGAGGGGATTAATGACAAGGTTAGGAAAACTTTCTCCTTATCTTAATTAATAGTTGCTTTCCCTTTCCCGCTTCTTATTCCCAGTTCCAGATTACTTCTTCCTTCCTTAGTACGGCATTGGTATTGCAAGTGGTTTTTGGGGGCAGAGTGCGTGTGTGAAGAAAGTAGTTAAGAAGAAGAGGAAAACCCAATTTGTTTCCCAAGTGATTCTGATATGCACACTGTGAAATAGACCCTGCTGGTGTTATGCTTTCCGTAATAACACGTTGTGCTGCTTTCACACCTTGTTGAGAAAATAATCTAGGAAAAAAGAAGACAAAGGTAAGCAGAGACTCTTTAAACAGCAGTCTGAGAGCCAGAGTCAGTAATGATAAATCTCAAAGGCTTTTTTGTTATTTGCATTAGCATTTTTGTTCATTTTTCCTAGTTTATCATCAGCATTCCTGTGTCTTTCCCTGCACTGTCCTTACTGCAGGAGCAAAGATCAGATCCCAGACTGCAAAACCACAAGGACATGTCAGTCCCTTTAGGCTTTCTTATTTATTAACCTCTTCTAAACCTATCAAAGTATTTTTCATTTACTACCCCTCACCATACAGAAGACACGTGCTTCAAGAGCCTACCAGCCTGTACGGGCTGGCGCATCAGGCACGGGGGAAGCCCAGTTGGAGGACTGAGTGGTGCCATGCTGTGATGTGCTGTAGGCATCTCTCAGTGCCAGTGGGGAAAGTGTGAGTCTCTCCTGGGTGGTCAGCACAGCTGCCTTTCCCATACTTGTTATGGGGAACGATGGGAGGATAAAGCTGTGCTGGGCCTCCTTACAGCCCAAAATCCCAACCCTCCTGCACTTAGGATAGTTCTGTGTGCAGCAAAATGCGACTGTGAATGGCAGGAGTTAGTGACAGGTTAGGTTGGACAGGGCTGGTGGCTGTGACTAAACAATTTTCAGCACCTATGAGCACACATGCACACACAGAGAAAGTGAAGTTCTCTCTCTGTCCAGCTTAGAAGGACACTGTTCCCCAAATGAACGATTAATGCTTGAAAAAAGTCTGAAAAATGGATATCCCTTTGACCTTTCTAAAGTTTGTCATTTAGTTGACATACCCATTACCTCAAAAATCAAATGTGTTTGTCTAAACATTATTCTGATGTTTGGTTTGGGCACCAAAGGTCAGACAGCTGACCACTAACTCGCTGACAGTGATCAATTCAGTCTGAAATCTTGTCACTTTCCCTGTTTATTCTGCTATCCATCTCTGCTTTGCCAGCCTCCACCGCCACTTTCTGCTGTTGAGGCGCTTTTAAAGCTAACAATAATCCAATTTAGAATTGATCAATGGGAACGTGTGGTCAGTAAGCAAAATGACAAAGTCTGCATACAACCGCTGACCACAATCTGGTGGTATTTTACATAGGGCTGATTGCAAACTTAATATATGTAAACGGCTCCCAACCACAACCGTTCCAGCAAAGAGAAGGTGGTAGGGACTGAGGTTTCGCATGCTCCGGGCTGACACTTGTCTCATGCAATAAATCTGTGTGGCCCTCTGGTCCCTTATGTGGCTGCCTACGCTCAATCTGATGCAAAAATGTTTCCCACGGGCAACGACAGTGTCCCAGGTTTTGCTGTGGTGCTTTTCCAACCAAATTCTGCTGTGAAACCCAGCCTTGTTAGTGGGAGAAATTTGTGGCAATTATTAGGAATATCTCAGAAGAAAAAAAGCTTACTATCCCACACTGAGCTGTAAGCATAAAATAACAAGGCAAGAGAAGGAGGGCTTTTAATTCTCAGTGTTTATAGGCTTTTTATTTAAAGGGAAGGCAGATGATGTACCATGGGGTTGTTCCTTTCATTTTAGTCAGGTAACACAGAGTGATAGCGTAACAAGAAGGAACAACAATTTAAAAGCTACTTCTTGGGCTTGCACAGAGAACAACATAATGCCCAAATAAATGCATCCCAGATAGACACAAATGGTATTTAAGTAAACATCTGAGGCAAAAATTCTCCTCAGCTTTCTGGGCACTTTTCAAGCATTGTTTTCATCCCTTCTGCTTGCCTCAGGAGACCCCTCAGTCTTCAGCTTGCAGCTCAAAGGCCAGAATGGTGCATGACAAATGATCAAAAAGTGAAACACCGTTGTATATTGTGTGTGACATCATTTTTCATTAGCTGCTAAACCTAGCCCTAAATCTACTTTGCTTGACTGCCTGTATGACTATGTGCAGGACAGAAGACTCCAGTCTTAGAAACACTACACCTAAGCCTTGATAGGGGAGACTGATTTGCAAAACATGCTCACAGTGGCTGTTCAAAGTGTGTTTTGAGGTTCTGCTGGGAAGGAGAAGAGGACTCTACTCCAAGTATTTGTTTTCACACATGTTCAAATTGTGAGCACACCTATGCCCAAGTGCTCAATACTGGAGATGTGTGTTTCAATGTATGCAAACTTTATGGCAATGTTTTGCACAGCCTGTGTTACATGGAGCAGTATGTGCCCCATATTCTCATTTCCACTGCTGAGATTAACTTTCTTTCACTGCTGAGATTAAACTTTCTCTGCTATGGAACGACTTTTTCTGCCTCCTAAATGACAGTTTCCATATTTCTGCTCTGATCTGCTCACTAACCCTGATAGATAGGGCTTGTTTTTGAAGGAATTTGTTATTCAGCTATGTGTCAATCCTTCCACTTGTCTTGCAGGTTTCAAGTGTCACCTTCCTTGTGAGGGCTGCTTTATGAGGTGCATGTGCACTGGCCGTGCAACTTGTGTGCAAGTCACCTGTCTAAGCATTGAACTGCAGCTGTCACACCCCTGAAATCATGGTGGACCTGTCAAAATCCATCAAGGTGAAGAACAGCCTCTGTCCACAGCATTTTCAGCACGTCTCTTGGGAAATGCTTGGTTGATGTTGCTGGGATGATACCATCTATTTGGCCAAGGAGCATGGGAAAGACAGCACCAAACTAAATGGCTTCTCTTTGCTTTGGTTTGGAATTGGGACTTCCAAAGGCCAGTGGTCTGAGCCTTGGCTACAGTTTCCACCCTCAAGCCTCCAGGATGCAGAAGATCTGGAGCTGGGTGCTGTGATATGCCCTCTCCTTGTAATAAGGAGGGAAAATACAAATCATAATGTAGGAGAGATTCTCTCCTAGCAGCTCTCCAAGGAACACATGAGAACACAAGTTCTTGGCAGAGCCACAGGCCCAAATAGGTCTCGGAGTCTCTGCTCCAATAGGCATGGCACCATCAGTGATAGGAGAAGATGGTGCCATTGGTATAATTTTGTCTGCTGCAGCTGGCTTTTGGTGTACTACAGAGTACTGCTCCTGCTTGGGCTGAACCTCCCTCCGGTATGCTCACTGGCTCTGCAAGAGACCTCAGGCTATCTCACTGACTGCAGACTTGCGACATGGAGATCATTCATGCTTTCAGGATCCTTGTGTCTTTTGTTGACAGACTCAGAGATTTTTGATGTCTTGCATCTTACCATGGATGATTTTGATAGGACATTTTCTGAAGGATGGTGGGGACAGTTTGGACTCTTCTTGAGAAGGACATCCCAATTCCCCAGGGTGTTGTGGACCCTTGACTCATTTCTTT
Source organism: Strix aluco (assembly GCF_031877795.1). NCBI lineage: Eukaryota > Metazoa > Chordata > Aves > Strigiformes > Strigidae > Strix > Strix aluco. The sequence goes on along the minus strand of NC_133932.1, from coordinate 35,821,876 downwards.
CTTCAGAAATTGCCTTTTTATTATGTCTCTGCTTAATCCTGCAAAATTTATGAGGCAAACTCTAGTCTCAGTGCTGCAGCCAAGTTGAGGGACAGAGTTTCAGGCCTGGCAGATTTCCCCCTTTTCTATTGTTTCTCCATCCTCCTTTGTCATGGTGAGGAGCAAAGGGAAAATTGCCATTTCAACAGGCATGGCAGACTAAATTCAAATATATAGGTCCTTGAGATAGTCTTTTAAATCTCTTGCATTCAATTCTTCTTTTTGCTGAACTCAGCTTTCCTCCTTATCTTCATTCCACCTGAGGGAACCTTTCCATGACATCATGCTCTGACAGGAGGATGAATACTTTTATCTTTGATAGGATGAAATAAAATTAATTTCTTATTTGAGCTTCCTCCTAAGATGTCAACTGCCCATACTCTGGTTGAGTATGCTGGAAAGCACATCAACTAGATATCATTTGGTTTAAATACAGATAAGTGACTTCACTATTTGGGGATAGGAGTTGTCTTTTACTGTGGCATCAGTGTACTTCTGAATTACGTGCAGTAACATTCAAATGGTTCAAAACCAGCTCCTTAGCGGTGTACATAGCAACAAATGACTTAGATGGGGAATGTTATGAAATACTTTTAACAAATATTTTAATGAATTTTTAAGTTATCTCTTCAGTCTGAATTTGTGTGTGTATTCATGTGTACAGACACATAAGAAAGCATCTTTGCTTATTTTCATAGAAGATTTCATGCTTGTGGATCAGAACCACTGAAAACTAGGTTTACAGCCTGATCCATTGGACCGCAACTGAGCTGTCTATTGTTAGTATCATAAATGGTACTGCAATCACTATTTGTGTAGTTCTAGCATGTTTCATACACGAAGACAACTGTATACATATAAAGCTGGCTAGACCACAGCACAGGTAAGTAGTCAGCCAGTAAAGGAGGTCTCCTTGGATAGTAGTGGTAGAACTACTAAATTTCCAAATTTGCAGACGGTTATTAAAAATTAGGAGGAAATAAATTATGGGATGTGATCAACAGTTCTTATACAGAAATAATTTTACTATGTGTTTCTTCATGCAGGTCCTTGATGTGCAAGATTCATTGCTAGTATAAATTTATGTAGGTTCATGGAACACAGGGGTGTTATGCTAACAGAAAATAATTCTGTGGCTCCAAGCCCATCTATTTTAACTGGCTACCAGGTTCTTCCTCCTGCACCCCATTTTCTGTCTTCAAAAAGTTATTTTAAAATTTAATGTTTATTCATTAGGAAAGAACTAGTGATTAATTGACAGCATTGTTATGCCTATACTAACATTGCCAGAGACCCAGTGTTGAAACAATGGCTTTCCAGGTATGATTTCTTTTGTTCTTCATTTTTGAGCACATTTCTCTGATTGCAAAGTTCAGACAATGCTGCAGTATAGCAGATTTAGATTCATATCAGCTGTGCTTATTTAAAAATATGTTCAGATCATATTTTCATGCATTCCTCCTTACTCAACAGACATTGGTTTGTTGTTAAAATAATAACATATCTCAGCAATATAATCTTCCTTTGATAGCCTGTTCAATATATTTTTAGAATGTAATTAAACCATATCAGTACAGTGACAGAAAATTGATGACCTTTTAATTATTTCAGGATAGCTGAGTGCATAATCATTTCTTATATACCTTGAGAAAACAGAGGATGGTTTGTGAATTAATTATGAATTTAAATATGCCAAGTTCTTTTTGTTTTTCAGTTTTAAACATATTAGCCAGTTCTTGCTGTACACCAGGGGGATGTGAATAAATGTATACTCTGTCCCAACATTTGCTTTACTAGGAAGCTTGTGTAGCTGAATGCTTCAAATCCTGGATGCAGTGTGAGCAATACATGTCAGATGATTAAGATGTGTGTGACCAATGTAGACATATTTTTTTGGCCAGTTCTGGGTTTGCACTGTGGGCTGTGAACCTTTGGAGTATGTGGTCTTTTATGACTGAGATCCCTGTGCCATCACTGATGAGGTTGTCACTCCAGCACAGTTGTAATACAGCCAGGGCCAGAGCAAGCTGCTTGCCCTCTATGCTCTGCAAGGTCATCCTTCTCATGGCAGGGCTTTGGCCACGGTATGTCCACTTAGAATCCAAGGAGTCTGCACAACACAGACAACAGCTGTGTATCCTGGGAAGTTTTTATTTTTTTCTTTTTTTTTTTTGGAAAGGGAAGCCCAGATAACAGTGAATTCCCAGGAGGCTCAGTTCAAATAAAGATCCAAAACCAAAGGAACAGAGGTCTGAGCATTTGGTTTTTGTCAACTGCACAGACAACGACATGGGGAGATGATGCCCATTAATTTAGCCTTTAGACTGTTACCATTGATGCTGATCTGCACAGCTGAGTCCTAGAACTCTTGGGAAGTCAGTGTGCTCTGTACTGACGTGGGAATTACTACAATAAGAGTAATAGAACAGGTCTTTTAAACACTTTGGGGAATAACTTTCCCTGAAACAGAAGTACTTCTAAAGACTTTGCCTCATCAGCCTGTGACCCAATAACCAGGTACAGAGTGGGGACTTGTACAAAGCTGAAAGAAGACTGGATGTGGGAGATTATGCCTTTTTTCCCTTAATGAAATTAAAGTCAGGTATTTAATCTTTAGCAGGATTTTTAAAGTCATTAGTTCAAGAAAGAAGTAACACTGCTTTATAACAAAGCAGCTCAAGTAAGTGATCTTGATTAATTATTGTGTATGGGGAAAATACGCTATGTCTCAAGTAGCTTTTTGCTGAATACACTTTAAAACTGAATCAAGCTTATGATTTGCTGTCATGTAGTACCCTTTAGTCCTGTTCTTGCTGAGTTTTTTGGTTTTTCTTTCTCTCTCCAGAAGTTTGAGTGTTTCCACTGCATTGTTCATGTCAAAGATTTCCATTAAGGGCATGCCTTTATGATGATATAGACTTTTAGCTTTCTTTTAAGTGGTGGGAAAGGGGCAATAGGGTTTACATGAAGAATGATACCCATGCACTTTTACACATCCAAAACCAAGCTATAGAGCAGACCCAGAAAAGAACAAGATCAAGGGCTTCCCACATGGCTGCAAAGAGCACTACAAGTAAAAGGTAACCATCTTTCTCCACTTATTCTCAATGAAAAAGCATTGAATAAAACTTTCTCAACTGCAGAGCCAGGCATTTCTAAGATGAACAACCTAGTTTATGCCATTTCAGACTGGTTATCTAATTTATAAAGTTTCTGCTATGAGTTAGACCATGAGACAGGCTTTTGGCCAATGCAAAGCTGTTAGCTAAAATGGCTATACAAGGAAAAGCATTCTCTCCTTTGTTCCAGCAACTTAGCATTTATTTTCCACCAAAGGCAGCAAGCTGCTCACCACAGCTCCTTGCCCAAACCAAAAGATCTCCACTTCAAACATTATCAGCTGTGCCCTACAGTGTTGCCACAATTCCTAACAGATGGTGGAATGTCTATACACTGTATTGTTCGGATTAAACTGCATGAGGATTGTATGTGCGTAATATTCCACTATGACTTGGAACCAGTCAATCTGGGAAAATTCAGTGACAGCACTGAAATCCACAGTTCACGCTACGTATTGCAGCCTATACAGTGTGGTACACAATGTGATACACTCGCCTGAATACCCCTGAAACAGGAAAATGACATTAAAGTATCAAAACGTTTTTTCCAAACTTCTGAATTTCCTTGCTTTTATTAATGCTTTTTGACCTGAGCTTCTGTGGTTTAATTTCCTGTAGGTATCAAGTAACAGTGAATCAAGCAAAGACCTTAACCTTTAGTCCCTTTCGCATTTAGAGCTGCCTCCTCTTGACAGTGTTTAAACTGGTGTTAATTCCCCTTCTTTTCTTCCCCCGCCTCACTTAATGCTTGCACTTTAGTATTGTAGAATATCATCCTACTCCCTATGCTGATCTGAGCTACCTTTATTAATCAGGTACCTTTTGAACACCACCACTATGACAGACAAAGTAAGCAGTTTTCTAGCTACAGTTAAATAGTTTGTTTTGCCCAAGTGCTCTGGGACTGCTCCGGGCAAAAGCTTGCACCACGCAGAGCAGTGGCTGCATTGTCTGGCACAGAGGAGTCGCAGCACTGCTCTTTTGAGCTGTTTCACAGTGCTGCTATGAGAGAAACTAGGCACAACATCAGGGCCCTGGATTTGCAGTGGGTTTACTCTCCTCTGAGATAGCTGTGCTCCAGCTGAGATACCTCGAGCTTACAGCAGCATCCAAGGGTGATCAAAGATATCAGTTCTGTGAGCTGAGGAACGAAGAAACTACCGACTTCAGAAATCACTAAAAGATGAAGGATTTAACTTATGTGGCAGGAATGAAAATAATGCATAGTTGCATCTTGCTTAATTTTCTACTGTTTTTCACACCTTGCCTTTCCTCACTTTTCTTTTAAAAATCTCTCTGTAGAGCTGCCTAACCTGTCATCTGTTATACCCTGCTGACTTTTTATGTTCCTTTCTTTCTAAATAGAACCTCTAAACATCATAACACCAAAAATTCTTGCTTGCAATACCTCAGGAAAACAATTACCTGCTAAAGGCAGGGCTCAGGCAAAAGAGCAGCCCTCTAAAGCAACTGAGCTGCCATGTGCCAACATCTGTGCTAACAAACACCGCTTACTCCCTTTCACATTCTTTGATTTAAGGGCTTCATCTGTCTCAGAAAAGTTTAGCATGAGTGATTAGAGAAAAGGTTCTGAGGAGAATTTGTGCCCTGTAATAGGAAAGAGTATTTAGGTGTTAGTTTTAACATGGTTTTTAACTTGTAGTTGAAAAGGTCTTGGTGAAAAACTCTGTGATCTAGGTCAAAAACAGGTTGCCATAAATAAGGTGAGGGTTAATAGATACGTATATCATGTGTGTGGTAACTTGTGGACATGCAGGAGACTCAGTTATGAGTCTTGTTGAGTGGGTTAGTCTACATCAGCATTTTGTTAGCAGAATCCCAAATGCTGTCAGACTTGTCCCCTGGTGCTGGGTAGCTCAGTTCTGGGACGGTTTCCCAGTGAGTAAGAGGAATTAATGGATGGGACCTGGTGTGCGGCTGGGCCTTCTTTCTTCATCCTCAACGCTGTGCTGCACTTTAATGCCATGGCAGCAAAACACCTCCAGATTTCATTGTCTCAGTCTGGTCACAGACAGGTCCCTGTTATGGCTCCTTTCTTCCTATCTGTGGAGTCTGCAAGGGACCCCAAACCCAGGAACCACTTCTGGGCAGTAGCATTCAGGATGAGTTTCCTGGGATGAGCAGGTTTTGAGGAATTATTTTCAGGCTATGGAGTCTAAAATAGCTTGTCATCTTCAAGCTATTTGCTTTTGTTTGTGGAGCCTGCAAACTATTTTGATAGTCAGTTTCTACCAACCACGTGTATTTTTAAGATTTTTCCTCTATAAATGTGTGGAGTGTTTAGTTGTTTTTTGGTTTTTGTTTGTTTTTATTTGTTTTTGTTTTGTTTTGTTTTGTTTTGTTTTTTTAATAGTACATTGAAAAGGGGATTTGAGGAGTTCTTCAGGTTTTCTGAAAGGAGTTTATACCTTTCACAGTATTTTGTATCTCTCCCCTTCTTTGATGCTGTCACACCCGTTTTCACTTCACTGAACTAGCTCTGTTTTGATTCTGTTATAGGCTTATACATCTGAAAATGTTAAAACTAGAAATTCTCTGAAGCTCAGGGTGCTCTGACTCAAACTTCAAGGAGTGACTGAGGAAGGCTTCACCATCCCCAGCCCTGCACAAGGACCTGCACATTTCCCTCTGCTGCTGGTGTGCAGTGAGGAGTGGGATGATGCCCGCCGAGGCAGAAGAGCCACACAGAAGCAATTCTCCTCTAGCTGGCTGCTGCCTTTCCGAAGGAGCTTAGTACACATTCCCTGACTGCATTTCTTCTCTTGGCCTTTTGGTGTCATTCTGTGATTAACAAGGAGAGGAAAAAGCCTCGTAATTGCTTTCCCCCTCTTTTCAGAGCAAGGCAGAGCCGTAGCAAAGAATGATACCTGCTGGAAAGGCATCGAGCATGACTAAACTCATAAAAGTTAAGGATGGCGTTAAGCTTATACATTGGGCCCAGTTCCTACTAAGGGCACTGAGAAAGATGTGCCCATCACTTTCAGTCAGTAAGGTGACTTCCTATTTAGGTCAGTGATGCTCAGTTATAAATAAGAGGGGGTAAAAGGTTCAGGAGACCCCTACCTGGCCCTGCCTTGGCTCAGCCCATGCCCTGGAGACCATCTCTGAGGATCTGCTTGATGCAGCCTGGGTGAGGGGAGGAGGGCACAAATGCTGCCTGGAAGTGCAGTGGGATAAAAAGTGGAGGAGTGCCCGTTTAATGTTCAACTGTTAAAAAGGAGAACTCTAAAACTGAAGTCTAAGAGCTAAGATGAGTGTGGAAAAGTGCTGTGTGATCAGCTGCTGTGGGGCTGTATCACAATGCAAGCCTGCAAGCAGGAAAGCATCGTTCAGTGTGACCCCAGGAACCCAGAAAGGCTGCACTCTGGTACATGCTCCTGCACCTTGTGGAGACAAGATGCACACGACAGGGATGACCACACTGGGGAACGAAAAAAGTGCTAGAGCTGTACCAATGATTTTGATTTTAGTTTGCTGGTTGGTCTAGGGCAAAAAGAAATTAGTTGATAGAAAGTTTTCCTAGCAATTTTTTTTTTTTAAGGTTAAATGGACCATTTCCTTTGATCTAAAAGAAAATATTCCAGCACTCAGAAGTGTGTGTGTGTGTGTATGGGGGCATAGTGCCGATTTTTGCAGGATTTTACCTCCTTGATTGAAGGAATTTTTTTAGATTCCTTTAAGTGGTTGTCCTGGTTTTGGCTGGGATAGAGTTAATTTTCTTCCTAGCACCTGGTACAGTGCAGTGTTTCAGATTTAGTGTGAAAATAATGTTGATAACACACTGATATTTTTGTTGTTAAGTAACGTTTATCCTAAGTTAAGGTTTTTTCACTTTCCCATGCTCTGCCAGTGAGCAGATGTACAAGAAGCTGGGAGGGAGCATGGCCAGGAGAGCTGACCTGAATCAGCCAAAGGGATATTCCATACCATAGGATGTCATGCTCAGTATATAAACTGATGGAGTTGGCTGGGAGGGGCCGATCACTGCTCGGGCATCGGTCAGTGGGTGGTGAGCAATTGCACTGTGCATCACTTGTCCTCTCTTGGGTTTTATTTCTCTCTCTTTTTGTTATATTCCTTTTCATTACAATTATTATTAATATTATATTTTATTATTACTGCTGTCATTATTATATTTCAGTTTAGTTTAGTTATTGAACTGTTCTTATCTCAACCTGTGAGTTTTACTTTTTTTTTTTTTTATTCTCCTCCCCATCCCACTGGGAGGGGGGAGAATTGAGAGAGTGGCTGTGTAGTGCTTAGTTGCTGACTGGGGTTAAACCACAACAGTGGTGTAAATAAATAAAGTGCATACTGTGAGCACACTGGACCAGGTGTGTCATGGTTGTGTGGATAGACCCGACTGACCAGTTTCTGCAAACCTGGACTGAAGTCCACTTTGTGCCCTCAGAGAAATTGCACAACATTCAGCCTGTTAGGCTGAAACATCTAATAGCTGTTTCAGGATCTACAAAATTGGGAGGCACTTGAGAAATGATAATGCAATCCTGCCAGCCACTTTGAAAGGAATAATTTCTTTTTTATGGAGCTATCCTGCAGAAGACAATTTAGTTCGCCATCTTCCTAAAGCCTGCTCTACTAGCTAAAGACATGGAGGAAAGCATTGCATTTGTGGTAGAGCATAAAAAAGTGTTTTTTCTTTTCTAATGAGCTCTCTTCAAAAACTAATTTTGCTTCTTTTGAGTACAAACAGATATTTATAGCCATAGGTAAGGGCTCTGCCTGAATATGTGTATTAAGTAACACCAGAAAGAGCTTAATTTTCCCTCAGACTTCCATTAAATATTTCTAGAAAATTTGGGAATATTATAAAAATTATTCCTTTCTTCCTTCGTTTTCCCTTCTCCCTTTGTGAATAAGTCCATCTCTAGGAAGAGGAAGTAAATTGATACAGTTGGATACCAGGCACTACATTCTGCAGCATATCAGAAGTACTGAAAAAATAAAAAGAAAAATAAACCTTTAAGGAACTTTGACCAATTTGCTTTTTTGCTGCTTTTGTTTCACAACCCTGCTGGATTATGTTCTCCTTTTCTTAAAACTCTCAACATGGTGGAAAATACTTAGTTATGAGATTCTTTTAAGAAAAACAGATTTAGCCTTCACTGAATCATCTAGGGAGAATTTTCCAGTGCACTAGAAAGATTTGATACTGGCACTTTTTCTGAAATAACCAAGATGCTGAAGAACAAGAGTTTTGATTCTGACTGCCAAGCATTTCATGATCCAAATGCCTGAGCAGAGGGACCACCGATACAAGAAGGTCTCAGTTTGCTCCAGAACATATTTGAAGCTGTTTCCAGACATGGGAGTCAGCCAGTCTTTCCTTATTTCATAATAAATGCAGTGAGGTTTGAAAACCACTGGGTTTTAGCACATGTGTAAAACTGATCTTCCCAGCCCATTTAGGGCAATGACAAGGCTCTCATGGGCTTCCACAGGTTTTGAAGCGGCTTCAATCATCTTGAGTGGTACCTTCTCCCAACACCAGGGCTGTCAGGGGCTGGGCCTGTAGACTCTTGTCCATGCCCATACCAGTCCTGCAGAGATTGCTTGCCTTTGCTGAGACCTTATGAGATGTTGCATGAGATGCGTCTCTTTCCCTGTTGCCTGGGCAAGCTGGTAATGCGCTTCAGGAAGGAGAGCTGTGGCAGAGGGGAGGGAGAGGTGTGGTATCACCTTGTTCTGCCCAAGTCCTTTTGCCTCTCTATCTCTAGAAAATGTGGGTAATTCAGGATAGAGAGCTTGACAGCTCTCATTAGATAAAACTTTTTGGATGTATTTATCTTTTGATTTTGAGGTCTTTCCTCCAACCTTTCAGACTCCTCCATGCTGATAGCATACTGACAACTGGTGTCTTCTGGAAGAGTGGTTTTTCGTTTCCTTTTCAGTGTGCTTTTGAGTGATGTTCTGTCAGACTGCAGGAAATAAAAAAACATGTTTTTTTTTTTTATCCTGTACCAAGGTCCTGGCCTCCTTCCATAAACCCTATTCTCTACAGAGATAGAAGACAGAAGTACTTTTCTGAACCAATTCTAATCTTAAAGTATAGAGTTTGGTTTGAGGTTTCATGCTGAGGTTTGGAGTGACTCATATTTTGCAAACAGGTCTACTCAGTCTCTTAGAGTTACACCACCTATTTAAGGTAGAAATATGCAAGCTAGTACATAATGCATACTGTCTGCATGCTCCAAACCACAAGTTGCTCAAAAAAGCCAGAGAGGTGAATCCTGCTGGGAAAGTTCAAAATAATGAAAGAACAGCCACTTCTTGCTCTATTGCTATGACAGCTATATTTGTGATGTCAAGTCACATGGGGAATATAAAACTAAAATATAGTTAATAAGAGCCTTCAATCAGTGCTGGCTACTCAAATGTTCTGTCAGTACCTTCTACTGTGATTTCAGCGCTGTTGATCTGTAGAAAATATGTAGCCTGTTTAGGAAGAGAGTAAGTATTTTGTATTCTTTTGCTCAGAATATTGCTTTATGTCTTACAATTCAGGACTTTCTTATTCTGCCAGAAACTCCCTTTGTTCAAACGTGAATAAATACATTGTTATTTTTTAGAACAGGTAACCTGGAAAAGGTTATTTTACCTTTAAAGAGATATTTGCTGTATAGCTCTAGAGTTTGCAGAATGACAACAATAAAGCGTCAGAGAAACCAACAGAGAAAAGCATAGTGCTAATGGAAACAGACGTATTTTTCCATGCTCCTTAAGAAAAACAAAAGCAGCTGCCGCTTTTTGTTGAATGGTATCTCTGATTGGACTGAATCTGTTCTGTGCTATTCTTTTGCTCTAATGGGGGCAAATAAAATATTCTTCTGTATAACCCAGGGGAGTAGTTAGCCATCTCCTCTTAATTTGAGTGATCTTTAGATTTCTTATATGAGGTTCTGAATCAGACAAAGTGCTCAGAGTCAGCTCTTATCTCTACATAGTAAATAAGGTTGAAATTTAAAAAAGGCCATTAGCAATCAATACAGCTGGGAGATTTAATTTCCAGCACATGCTTGTTTTGTTTTATTGTTACATACCTTAAGAGTTCCAAGGGATTATTTCCTTATTATTACATTTGCAACATTCTTCTACGTAACCTGCCCTTCTCTGCTCACACTGTTTGCTACTTGATTGATCTGCTCTTGGAGTGTTGCTATCTTGTTGAAGGGCCAGAGCACAGTGGTCTTACCGGAGCAGCGACAGGCTGTGCTGTCTTGTGGCTAGGGTGCCGAGGGAACAATAAAAAAGAAGAATGGCCAGACCCCTCCCTTGAGATAGGAAGCGCTCCTTTCCTGCCAGCTTGGGAGTTAGAGCCAATTCACTGCTCTGAGCTTTCCACCTATGGTAGTAAAACAGAAGCCGTTCCAAACACAGCTTCCTCAAAGCTGTTCTTCAGGATAAAATGCAGTTGTTCAATATAATGGTTTAATTATATACTACATTTTCTGTAACTTAATAGGCCAAACACTGTTGGGGCAGACACTGGAATTGCTCATCCTTGTCATTCTCTTCAGGGATAAGAGCATCTTCGTTCAAAACAGAGCAAATAAGTCAGAATTGGGAAAAAAAAAAAAAAAAAAAAAGAGTATTTTAGGATACAACAATAAAACTGGTGGTGAATTTGTACTGTAAAGTTAGAGGTGCAGCTTGCCTGATAGCTGTGACTAGTCTGTATCTGTTGTAATGAGAGTTTGCCATCCCAAAACTGAAAAGCACAGAGATAAACTAAATGAACCAAGGAGTGAAAGCTGTTTTTTCCCCAGAAGTACTCAAAATTTCTTGTGTTATATCTTGTAGCATCCCCTGTTAAGCAAGATACCTATTTCACCCAGAAAAATTTGAAAGTGATCCCTCATGCAGTCATTTTGGCTTTATGCTGATGGTCTCAGTGAGATTCATAAACAGGATTTGGCTTTAATGTCAACTAGCCAATGTTAAAACATTGATCTGAGGACTAAGCATAAAAGTAGAGAGTCACGAAAATGTAGTGCTTTACGTATTCTGTATTCTGCAAGGGAATATTATGAAAGCCAAACAAAATTACCTGAAGTATGAACTGACAAATGAAGTCTCTCTGTAGAAACATATGTGGGATGTTTCACATACTCAAAAATAAATATTCTTGCTGTACATTGCCGTATATAGTAGAATTTTGATGTAATTATCAAGCACTTCTAGAAGCAATCTTCTTTTATTCAACACAATTTTGAAAGCAAATCATGTCATACATAGAAACAGGTTTAGCTTTGTGTGTTCCTAACGCAAGAGTACAAACATTTTTCATTTAGATTCTACAACACCTTTGAATCATAAAATTGATGCAATCTAACGTATGAAGCATCTGTTACGGTCTGTTTCATTAGACCTATTACATCTATATAAGAAGAGTTTACATTTGCTTTAGAAAAAAAAAAAAGAATACATCAGCTAGTTCATTATCACCTTAATTTCTGATACTTTGTCAGGACCTGATAATTTAAAAAGCCAACTAAGACTGTGGCCGTGCTCTGGTATAAGCTGGATCTTAGGTAGTTGCTATCAGTTATTAACTAAGGAAAACCATCTTTTTTTATTGATGTCACCTGTTCCAACCTCCAAAGGGTGTTTTTTTTATTTATAAACAGCACAGACTGTAAGAAGAGTCCCAGAGCTTTGAATGAAAGACCTGAGCCTACCATAGGCAAGATCAAACAGAAAGGGCAGGTTTTCTGGATGCTGCTTCTTGAAGTGATGATAGCGCAGTACATATCAAACATTTAAAGGTCAATGAATGTTTTAGTTGTGGGTTAAAGTGAATATTAATAGCTTATCAATATGGTCAGGACTTTTTTCTAAAAGCCTCCTCAGCTAGGAATAACATGGATTACACTTGTTCATTGTGAAGGAGAATTTATTTTTAAGCTTCCCCCCCCCTTTTTGTATTTAGGCACTTGATAAAATTAAAATACTTTTTTTTAAATTTATGCATGCATTATTATATGTATACTGCCATAAAAGTGTTTGAAAATCCATCTCAAAACCCCTGTGGATTATCAAAAAACATTTTCATCTTGTTTTGGTCTTTAAATCTGAGCCAGGTAAGGTGTAACAATGGAAAAAAAAAATCTGAATAAAAGGGTTCTTAACCTAATTAAAGTTAATGGACCCTAAATAGGCATGAGTATGTAATCATCTCTAACAGGGATTATATTTGCATCTGATAAACTGGGAGAGGCTGCAAGCACATTTAGAATTCAGGATTAAAATTGAACATGATCTTGCTAAATAATATCAATAATCTGAAGAAAAAAATAGTATTTTATTTGCAAAGAACAGAATTAAATACAATAAAATAAGAGCAATTTTTTGCACAGTCACAAGAGGGAACTGACTGGCTGGGTAGCAGTACGGCCAAGCAGCACCCTGGCAGTTGGTGACAATCATGAAATGAATATAGGGGTGACTCAGCTCCAGCCTTGTCATACGCTGCGAGTGTTGGGTCCCACAGGTCCATCATGGGAACTGTCAGGCTCTCACAAAACCCCCCCAGATTTTGTCCACTTGCCCAATTGCGTGTGGGAAACCTGCGGCAGCGTATGGGCTGCAGGCTGCTTCTCAGGTTGGAGTCACCTCCTCAGCAAAAAGCTGCCTTCAGAGAGCAGACAAATCACCACTTTGGCATTTTGGGATATGGACGCTAATATTTTAATGGTTATGAAATACAGCTGTTTCGTTCTTTTAAATGAAACATGCTGTTGAACTGGAAGGCAGCATTAGCTTCAGTTGGACCCTTTTTCTGAGTACAAATGGAATAAAATTCCTGGGTTAAAATGCTTATATTCTCATTCTAACCCTCTTCCATGATAAAGTGAATCTTCCTGTCCAATCTTACCACCTCAGACTCAGGGGTACAAGGAAGGCCAGATGGCAGCAGCATCTCAACTAGTGACCATCTTGTTGCAAGTTTGATGTTTGAAACAACCAAGGCAAATGGATCTAACAATTAAATTCATAATTCTGTATTCTCTCCAGTCTCTGCAATTTTACAATCCAGAATTGTTAATGCTGTTATTCTACTGTAATTTCTTGCAAAAACAAGTATTATCTTTCAAAGTTGCTCTTTGTCTTGAAAGTTTGACGGATATCAAGAATTTTGATTAATATTTCACAGCCTTCTCAATTTCACTTTACTACCAAGGTACATTTAGCATAGACATCAGTGCTGATACCTGACTTCAGCAAGGTGTTGTAATGTTTTTGAAAGGAATAAGGTGATAACAACAATGGCAATGTGATAAATTTATATTCTAAGACAAAATACCTTTTTAAGCAGAATTTCCATTGGCAGAAGAACCTGCAGGGTGTGACTCCAATGTAGAATAAATGGTAAGGACACAGCTTTCAAAAATTATTATAATAATCATACCTTTCAGTGTAATGCTATTTTTCAGTAGTTTGGAGGGTGTTGGAAGAGGTGTACAACTTTTTAGAAGGACAAAGATGCAGCTTCATCCTGGAAACTTAGAGATATGCCCCCAAAGCCTTTGTTTGCCCTAATATTCCATAATGTTAGGCTTTTAGAGTCAATAATCCATTAGTAATCAAGAGATGTATCATTTATTAATTATGCACCATATTAATATTTAATCTTTTGGGTTGCCGAGCATATTTCTAAATCTACTTTTTAATTACATTAAAAAAAAATAAATCTTCAAGGCAACCATTAGAAAAGTAATTTTTCTGCGCATTATGACTTCAATTACTTTGAAACAGCTGTCTGTGAACTCTTTGTGATGGTACAGTACTTGGTAAAATGGCCATCTCAGCTCATCCATGCTCTTCACTCATTTGAAAGCTAATTGAATATTAGAGCAAAGGGAATGTTACAAAGAATTTCCTATGAGCACTAAAGTACTCTGGAATTAGACCTGGAAATGTGGTGCCAACCGCCTGCCACCGCCCGCTTGGCAGGAGGATGCTGGCCAGTGATAAACAACCATCTGCCTCTAGCCCGAGACAAGATTTCTGGCTCGGCACACAGGGTGAAGCAAGGGTATTAAAGGGCCTTTCAGCCCCTGGGGTCAGGAGGCACGTGGCCCAGACTCGGCTGCCTTGGCTTGGAGGAGCCAGGGGGAGTCAGGCAGTCAGGTCAGCTCCTCGGAGGTGCCCAGATGCAGGACCTGCCTCAGCTCCACCGCAGGTGGGGTGGGATCGCTTGGGTGGCAGCCCACTCGGAGGGGCTGATTGCCCCTCGTAGCTCTCCCAGGAGGGCTCAGAGAGTGGGGTAAAATCCAGGGTCCTGAGGCCTGTGCAACCTGCCTGAGAAGGCAGAGCCTTTCTACACAGCTTTGCACAGATGTATTACTAATAATGATAGCAACATCATGGTAGACCGGTGCCCCATCAAGCTAAGCATGTACAGAGACAAAACATGAAGTCCTTTGTTTTGCAAAAGATGAAGTCTGATAAGCTGTTCCCCTTAAATGCCATTTTTCTTTGGCATTCCTTGAACTTGTCAGTGGAACTGTCAGTTGCAAGCCACTCACCAGAAAGTCTCTTATGGTTTCCCTTGTCAAAATCTGAGTTTTAAAATGTAATAGAGGAAATATTTCCCCACTGCTCTCTTTTACCTCACCTCCTTTAGGTGCAAAGCATTTGCTACATATAGTAAACAGGCTCTGTTTATTTGGGTATCAATGAAGGCAAGAGTTTATTTGAAGGATGTAAATTTTGGAAGGAAATTTTCTGTACTCGTACAATAATTTCAGAAACAGCCTCTAGAAAAAAATCCCTTCAGTCATAGAAGAATAAGTTGTCTGTGAAGAAAATAGTGAAATTATTCTGAACACTATGTTTATTGGAGTATCCAGCTGAATAAGGATGGACAACCAGGGAAGTTAAGATGAGTTACTTGCAGGGTTGAAGTCAATCTACATAAAGAATATACATTAAATCCCAAAGGGCATATTCTTACTAGGAGCATAGTGGCCTTAGCTTAGTGAAACTTTTTCTGCTTTGTAGTCCAAACCAAGAAAGAGAAGTTCTGAATGTGTTTAAATTAGGTTATCATGCTCCTGAAATAAAAAGGTGTCTGGAGTCTGACTCTAGCTGAAACCCTGGATATTGCACATGACGCTGGCAGCATTTAATAATGAACTCAAAACCAAACAGAAATTACAACAAAGAAGTCTAGAGCCTAATTCTCTGAAAACTTTTACATTCAAATCCAGAGCTGTTAATGATTTCCTCTACTTTAAACCTAGATTTTATCTTTTCTTCAAATGAAGTATTATTAGTACAAAAAAGTCTTTATAATAAAGATATTTGAAGTGGATGTCATGTATGTCACCAAAAGAAAAATATTCTTCTTTCACAAACATATTCTTGTGTCAATCTACATAAACAAAATGCAGAAATGAGGAGGAACTGTTGTATTCCTATCGCTTGCATATTATTAAAACATCTGCTTTTAAAACTGTATGTGTATGCATATATTTGACTTAGAGTATATTGAACATCTCAGAAAGTATAACTTGTCAAAGCTGGATCATGCTGCAGCCCCTGAAAAGGGACGATATTTGTGGACACCAGGCCTCCTGGGTTCAATTCTCTTATCCCAAGCGTTGATGCTCTTTATTGCTCTCAACAACTTCTCTTTCCCTCCATTTTCCCATGTGGGCCTATTAATTTATGAAGTGATGGTGAGTCACTTAATGATGCTGATGACGGGAAGAGTGCCATGGAAGTAGCCAAGCATGATTTCCCAGGGGAGGAGGTCAGAATGGGGTGCAGGGGATGCTTCTGCCAGTGGACTGGGAGGACCTTGTCCCAGTGAGTGATCCTGGCAAGGCTGTGCTCAGGGAGAGCATCTTCCCAGAGCCGGGCAGGGAAAGCGGTTCCTTAGGATTGTTAACTTGTCTCCTGACTGGTCCTCTTCTGTCTCCGTGTTAATGCTGTGCATAGCTGAGAGAGGAAAAAAAGTATTAATACTTATCCTCCATTACATACCTGATAAAAATGAAAGCTGATTTTTCCATTAAGCTATGCAATAGCCTGTTCCTTGAGTTTTCACAAGACATTAAAGGAATGAAGCATTATCAAAAAGACATTCTGTTACAAAAGAACACTAATCAATGCTGAGAACATTGGTTATAAATTATTCAGATTTCGTTATAAACTACTCAGATCTTAAAAAGACCCAAACCCCAAGCCCTTGTAGTGTGCAACACTGGCAGCTGGGTACAACAGCATGACTGCCTCACCTGGGAAGTTCCAGCATGGTATGCTGCATCTTGCAGCATCTGAATAAATGCATAACAGAAATGCCTGTTTCAGTGGATTAGAAGGAATAAATCAGTGAGTGGCCTTGCCCCCAATAGAACCTGATCACTGTAACTTGTTGTGCATTCTTCCTTCACCACACATCAATTTTTAATGAAACCATTTCAAAATAAAGTCATAATGTGAGTCATAAATCACAAAACGGTGGTAATAAACCACTTTGGTTTATATTAGCTCTGTGCAGATGATACTTAAGCATTTCCACCATCAGCAGGGAATACGTGAGCATTCTCCACACAACATTTCCTCTATTACTTCCATCTTAAATTGTGGAAATGTGGGAAGCAAAGCCAGTCCCCATCAACCTCTGGGTCACTATTTATTCTCTTAATTGAATGACTGTAGGCTAACAAGTGAAGATTTTTAGCACTTTTCCGACAGCTGCAAAGTATTTTTCTGTAACTTAGGGTTATAAAAACAATGCTGCCAGGTACAGCTAAGATGGAAAATGGAAAAAAATGGTCAAAGTGGAGGGAAAGACATGGTTAACTGACACAAGGGATAGGCAAGGGTGGATATTACTGTTTTATTGTTATGTTGTGCCCTAAAGGGCCACCTTTTGTTAAAAGGAGTAGCTATCTTGTAGATCTGTAATACAGAATATGAATTTTGTATTTTTTAATTTTTGTTTTTCTATTCCTATAATTACTTTTGCAGAATATGCTGAGCTCTTCTTCTTGCTGGTCTCTTCCCTGTACTGTGGACCTTAACAAGACCTATAATACACAGTAATCAGGAGTAATTCAAAAGAAGACCTAGACTCTGCAAGTCAACATCTCACAAAATACAAGTATTTGGGGTCCCAGGTGTCTGGAGGCCTGCACAGAACAGCCTTTCATTGCTGAACTGGCTTTCTGGACACAGATCTGTTTGCAGGACATGGAACAGTCTGGATGTGTCCAGTGACATAAGGCTGTCCTGTCCAGAGCAGGGAATTATAAAAGACTAAAATAGACTATTTCCGCTCACTGGAAACCTCCTTCCTCTTAAACTTGTGAAGGTACCAAAGCTGAGAGAGTACACCTTATGCTTTTGTCCAGTAAAATGAAAGGTCAGCATTGGAATAAATAAGATAACTTGTAGCCATCACCTAGCACTTTATTAATTCTCAGGTTTGAAGAATTTGCATAATAATTCCCTTGGCAACTTTCACAAGTGTTTTCTTCTTTACTTCCAAGCATGCAAGAATCCTGGGACCCATAACCCATGATGATCTCTTAATTGGGCAAAATATAATTTCCAATTAGAGTTATCCTTGTGTGCTTCATGATCCTGAGTAATATGAAGTTTGTATTCACACCTGCATTCACAAGCTTATGAGGGACTTCGGGAATTCTGGAGTATAAATTAACATGAACAATAAGTAAATATATAATTTCTGGGTTTGTAGAGGGAGTCATAGCATCTATATCTAGAAGAAAGAACAGATAATATAAGTTTAAATACAGTCTGAGGCACTATGACTGAAGATCTTCCATAGAAGTTTTGGTTACATGTATTAATTGTGAAAAGAGCTGTATCTTGATAAAACAATGCTTTGATACTTTAAGAATGTATCTAACATCAGTCAGATCTAGAAAACACCTTGTAAGTTAGGTTAAATGCAGTAGCAACTGAGGAGTCATAGGGATTTAAGACATTTAAATAGCCCGTCTGCTCTAGTCCAGTGGAGTAGAGCTCATTTCTGCACAGGGAGAGTTCAGCCTGGAGGAGTTGGCTATGCCAGCCTGCCGACTGCCCCTCTGCCTCTGCGGGGTCACCTTTTCTGCCACCAGGTCGAGCCCCACCAGGCGCTGACTCCACTGAGGCCACATCCTCTCCAGGCAGGAACTCCCACAAGTGAAAACTCTTGGACAGCAGCCCCTCTCAGACGTACTTCTCCAGCCAGCTACAGGGTGTGGGCTTGTTAACTAATCACTTAGGTGAAAAAAAATGAAATGGTTATAATGAATTTATGACAAGCACTAAATGCAAAGACTGACAGAAAATAGACTGCTTGGTGGTGGAGTTTGGCCATAGGCCAAACCTTCCCTTTTATGAAATGAAGATGGGGGACAGGAAAATGTGGTTGGAAGGTCCCTTAGGAAGCCATCTAACCCACCCTCCAGGCTCAAGGAGGAGCAATTCTGCCAAGGCCATTTGCTGAGGGACCCTGTTAAGGTTTTTCAATGGCAGTCTGATGTCCTTGCTTCTGTCTAATAATGTCTAACAGGTGTCTTTCCTTCTGTGCTTATATTTCTGTGTGCTGTAACAAAAAGCATATTGGCTTTTTTGCAACAGTCTTGTTATGGACATAAAGACAATTATTGTGTCTTCCAACAGTTGTTGCCTCTAAACAGTTCACTCTCTTATTTTTTTCCCCATGATCTTGAGATGATAATCTTCAACATGAGATCTTTTCTCAACGTTACTCTTCTCTGAACTCTGCTTCCGATCTTTCTATGTGTTATGCCTCAGCCTGGCTCTTCCATTTCAGCTGAGACTGAGCAGAAAAACTATTTCATTCTCTTGCAGACTTCACTGTATGTCCCAATATACATTTACCATTTCTGCAGCACAACAGTGCTAATGCAGTAAGTCTGCCATGTGCTGTATGCCTTCATTCATATACGAACTAAACACATTGTGCCTACCTGTGGGGACTAGATGATACAGGGTGCTCTTGTGGTATCACCCTCAGGTGCTGAGTTTTTGTCACTCACAGCTTAAAATGAAGAGCTAACTCTTTGTTTCAAGACTCTCAGGTGCTTGGAGTCAAATCAGTCTGAATCTTCAGCTGTGCAAGCACCAGCCTAACTTGTGCTAGGATGGTGTCCTTACCCTTCCTCATATAAAGGCTTCTCTCAGCCTGCATAGAGCATAGAAAGAAGTAAGAACTAAGAAGATTGTGAGAAGTGACTTTCCAAAGCACAGCAAGTAGATCTGTCTGCGATTTTGAGAGCTCCCAGTTGGCAGGTGCAGCTCAGAATAGCCCACTTCAGGCCAGACAGGCCTTTCCTCAATGGCATGAGATCAGGCTGCTCTGCAAAGAGGCAGGTCCAGCCCCAGGCTGGCCTCATGGAGCAGCGATTCCTGCCACGCACACCCCCAGCAACATGGATTTTCTCTGCACCCTGCAACAGGGGAAAACGTAGCTTACAGGGTTCCTGTAGTAACAAATAGAAACGAGACAGACTCAACAGTGAAAAGAAGGACAGAGCAGGAGCTGAACACAAATTATTTTTACCTTAGGACAGCAAAGTAGAGGAATGAGACCGCTGAAGTTCTTGATCAAAATTAGAGAACTCAGTGCATCTTCGAGCCCTCGCCATCACTGGGCTAGGAAAGGAAAAGCTGTACTTGAATTTGCTGTTTTTTCTCATTCATCATCCTTGAGAAGAGGGGCTAATGACAAATCCATACTGGCAGGAACCAAATGTGGAATTCCTCTTTGCCCTCTTGACTTGGATTTCTTGTTGCAATGGAAACTTAGTCCAAAGACCGCTGTGAAGTGAACCTGTAAGCTCTGTTTGGCTTTAAATCAGGCATGCATGGTGGTATTTTAAGTGCATGTTATAAACTTATCAAACAAAAATCACTTATTTTTTAGGTGGTGGTCTGGAATCATTAACACAGTTGTCATTTTCTTCAATATAAACATTAAACTATTGATTTAAATGCTAAATGCATATTTTACAAAATTCCGAGGCTTCTTATAATCTAGATAAGAGTCAGATTTCTTTCCATGTGTTTTACCTGTCTCTTCTGTTAAAACTATTTTAAGCAATACCTGATATGTACCAGAAAACAATTTCAGTGAACACATCCCAGCACTGCTACAGTTCTGAAGAAGGTTTTTAAAATATATATATTTTTTCAAGATAACAATTTTGAAAATGATTGCAGGAGGGAAACATATTAGCAATTAAATTAGCGTGTTTTAGCACAACAAGCAATAAACTGCTTAACACTGAGCTCCTGTGAATTAAAAGCCAGAACAGCATTGGACAAAAGTCAAGGTTATGCTGACACATTTATTTCTCAGTAAATGAAGACTGTTTAGTTTTAATGCATTTGTGGTTAGCAATAGTTTCAAAAGATCAATGTAAATTCATTTTGAACTAGTAAATAATGTCTTAATGAGACTTCTGACAGCATGCTTTCACACCTTATGGTTTCTTACCTTTAAAAATGCCCAAAGGTGAACCTATTTTTCCTGGCATTTTACAATAAACAAATAACATCATGCAGTATTTTATGACTTCTGTCTGAAGTGTATTCAGGGGAACTGCAGTTTGATTTTAACAACTACAGAACTGCGGTCGTTCAGTCCACAGTGTGTTACTGTTCTTCTCCGACAAGGGCTTAACTCTGACTCAGGGTAAAAAAGCAGTTAAATGATCCTTTTTTTTTACCTCTGTCACATGAAGTAGCTTATATGAAATGAAGTGCAGGATTTTACCATAAATCTCTGATGGTATCGTGATGTAAACCATCGCATGAAGTAGCTTATGTGAAATGAAGTGCAGGATTTTACTATAAACCTCTGATGGTATCACAATGTAAACCATCTGCTATGCAGAAACTTGTTGTTGTTTATAAAGGCACTCTCCCATTTTCTAACTGGAAGCCCAACTCGGTTGCCATGTAGGTCTGTCTGAGTCCTTCTATTGGTATTTAATAGGTGTTGAATCAGACACATAGTGAATCCACCATGTTAGGCATAAGGATTTTACAACATGAGTCTGAGATGGCATCATTGCTCACATGTGTAAGGCCGCAAGGATGTGATGCAGGTTGTCCTGAAAGAGTTGTCAGACCGGTCTTTCTAATACAGTGTTGATGGATATGCAGAATTTGAGTCTTGCAGGAGGGCACACGTTTTTCAAAAGTGCAGGTTTATGTCAATCTCTTTGTGAAGGCACATGATATAGGTTGCAATCCAGCAGCCCTCCCAGTGACTTCCATAAGGCTGTTCACGTGACTGACAGTATTCATCTGCTTTCTGACTCAGGGTGCTATTGAGCCAACACTACAGGTCTGAAGGAAAAACAGGAAAATATAAATCTTGCATAAATTCTAAGGAAGTTCTAAAAATAACTACTAAGTTTGTATGTAATAGATTTTCAAAGTCTGACACCTTGCAACTTGCTAATTCTATAAGGGAGTACTCTGGCAGTCAGACATATAGAAATACTCCCCTTACTAGCGATATCCAGCTCCCTTATTCTAGCTCTAATAACATGGCAAGAATAATAAACTGGATCTTAAAACTGTAATGTCCTTGTGACTGCTATCTATCCCTGACCTCGAAGTAACATAATTCAGAGGAAGGGATTGCTAAATCTTGGCAGGAAATAAGTATTTCTTTGGCTCTTGTCTTCTGGTGAAGCAAGTTGCTGTTTCATGAACAATTCCTCAGGAAAAGCACACATGTCCTCAAACCTACTTCACTGTTGGTTCCTCTGCTGGTTCCTCCTCCTGGGGAGGCAGGATGGTGGGGTGAAATCAAGATCTTCCCAAAGCACCTGCCCTCATTGGGCAACAAATGTACTCTGAGGGCTTTATAAAAAGTTCGTGCTTTCCTGAACAAGAATGCCAGGGTGTTATTACAGATATTTTGATAATATTCTTTGTTGCCTTTAATGGATTTGTGATTGAGCCCTTGTCGCTTCAGGTAATCCATCCCAGTGAAGGCTGATGCTTATTGGCAGAGTGACCCAAGGTGAGGAAGTGAAGGATCCAAACTCTGCACCTTAAACTGGGAATCTCCTGTGATTACCCATGTTTAATATTTCATTTCAAAAAAAAGGCAAAATAAAAAAACAACCTTCCAAAACTGGAAGGAAATGAATCAACCTAATCAACCTACCAGGGAGAATTAAAACAGAGTCCATAAAACTTTACAAGGAACTTCTCCAAAAGTGTAAAGAGAAGAAAGTGTTGAAAAGTAATCAAATATAACCTGCACCAGTAATTATACTTAAAGAAAACAATTGTCCTTCTCAAAGTGAAAAAGTCAAACTACCACCAAGGTGTTACAATAATAATAATGCACAGCAATTCCAGCAGTCTTGCAGGAGATGAAAAGTTAAACAGGGGAAGTGATGTGGAAATGCTGGGTTATTTACCTGGATTCATTTTGTTTGAGAGATTTTCTCCATTTGACTCTTAGCAACCTTTGCATGAAGAGAATTAGGCTGTGTTTAAATTTCTTTCCACAAATCCTTTTTTTTTGTTTTTGTTTTTACCAGTGAAAAATTCACAAGTTCTTCAGAAAACCATTTTTGAGAAAGTACACAAATATAACCCGTATGGTCTCAGCAAATCTTTTGTTCATTAACTCAATTTTGCATCTTAGATGAGATTGTCCAAACATGTAACCAAACCTACACAGTGACCTAAGTGTCATACAAACAGTGTAAAACACTAAAAGATATGTTAGGCTATCAACTGGTTTAAATAAGTACATAAAGCAGCCCAAGAAATGGCCACACACCAACGTGCCCAAACCATCTGGCAGTACGCAATAGCAAGCTGTTTTGTTTGAAAGGAGAATGAGCTGCTAAAATGTCCAAATCAGCTTTCGTTATTTCCTTTCTGTTGCTTTCAGTGTGACTGACTGCATTCAGTTTGACATCATGATGATGAGATCTGTGTCTTTCCCCAACTTGACATATCATTGAAGCCCTTATGCACTCTCTTCTATTGGAAGGGGTGTAGTCGGGCGTTTCTATGCTCAGCTCAACAGGCGGCAGGGCAGGCAGGCACTTTGAGAGGAAAAATTTCCTGTGACAACAAAAGGGCAGAGGTCTTTTTGGGTGCTCTTTGGGGGTTCTGTTGTGTTGTCCACCTTGCCTGCATGCAAAACAAAGCACCTGAATTAGACAGTGATCTAAATGCTACTGAGACAAGTCATACTTTCTGTGGAATTCAGTAGGCATTGGACCAGGGTCTTTGTCCCCCTTAGTTCTCCAGACCAGCTTTTGGTTTCACTTGGTTCTATATGTTTTACCTGCATCTCTGGAGGTATGCACTTGATCCAAGAGGTCATGTGTTTTTAACAGCTTTATGACACTCCACCTCTAACCTTGACTTGCAGGGATGTAGGATTGTGAACCTGCCCCTGACTGTATAACTGGACCGTAGAGTTAACAAGACACCAGTGAATTTGCTAATGAACTTGCCCAGAAGGTACAGGAAAGGGTCAGTTCTGCACTTTCCTCGAGACAAATTGAACCATAAATTTTACAAGTTTTTGTTGACATTAATTGGGTTACACTTGTGTAAGAAATTCTTCTTTCTTCCTCATTTGTCTTGCGAGTCGTTTGCAGTGCCAAATATTTCTGCCATGCCAGTCACTCAGCCATGTGATTTCCAGACTTAACAATTTCTCTGAGACACCACAGACTCAAACTTCACTGTAGTTTATTGCTCAATAAAAAACAAAAACTTCAGATATTTCACCAGACTGCTGTTCTCAGAGGGTCAAAGTAAAACTTCCATTTAAAAAAAATTTTCTCCCAACCTCCTCCTTTTTTATTAGTCCTTTATTCACATCTCAAAACCACTGGGCGTTGAACAAAAGGCTCTTTTCAGAACAGTCACTTCTGTTCAAGATTAAGTGAAGTGATTTATTACATTTATGTAGTGTTAGGCAGTGATCATTCAGATGTTAAATTAATGGACATTTCCTCACCAGTTCCTTGCCAGTTCCTGTGGTACTGTTAATGTACCATTTGATCCAGAATACATGAAATAATCCCCCCGCTAGCTCTGGAGAAAGAGTTGTCCTTTGTCACTGTTGTTAATCCCCAGTAGGGTGAGTTGCCATGCCCAGACATAGGGAGACCTGAAGGAGTTTTGCATTCAAAGTCTGTCAAATGCAGAGGTGCTTGTGCTCTGCTGTGCTCTGGGGAAATTCTGACATTCCTAAGACCCACTCCAGTGCAGAGGTACACAAATTGGTAAGAAACCCATGGAAATTGGGGATAGAAAGGCTGAAGGTGCAGACTTTGGTCTTGAGTACCATGCTGCTGTACATTGGCACATCACTGTTCTAGCTAATGCCCCTTGGGATCTGCAGACTCATTCTTCATGGCATTGGAAAGATGCTTGCTGCAGGAAAGGAGATGCTGGAGGAGAGGATGGCTACTTCACTCACCAGAGAGGTTGAAACATTTTCAGGAATGAATGTCTGCTGGGAGGAATACAGAAAGAACAGTAAATGTAATTTTAGCTGCAGCTCTTGTGAGTGAGATCCTGCATTATGTAGATCCACAAACGGGAAGTTTCTTCAGCTTGTATAAGGACAGCACAATGTGACTTCTTGTGTGCACCAAAAGCATAGGAACATTTGCAGGTGTGTACTGCAAGTAATTTATTACTACCTATAGGAGAAAAGTTAGCAGGCAGAGGGGTTACTTTTTGTTTTGTTGTTTTATTTGTCTTGGTATAAGCTTCTTTGTTAAAGCCAAATCCTCCAGTCCAACATGCCAGACTTGTAAATGTGTTTGCTCTTAACTGGAAAAGCATTGATATTCTGCCATCCTTAAAAAATGTGGGTTTCCAAATCTCTGTGATCTCTGGGCTTGTCAGGGCAGGGATCCAAGCAGAACGGTTTGGTCTGAGAAAAGATGACTGAGCGGTTTACCGTCATGTAGGATCTCTCTGTATAAGATTGCTGCTCAAAAGGGTGTGTTTAACAGTAAGTTGCCGTGACACAATGACGTGCCTTGGAGAGATGTCCAGGGTAGTCCTAAACGAGCTGGCTATGGTCCTGGAGGGTGTATACTTAGGCTGATGCAGGTTTCTGCTGGGGCTGATGTAGCCTTGGGGAGGCTCATGCTGTACCAACCCTGGCAGGGTGCAGCACTAGTGTGGTTTCTGCTACCTGAGCCAGCTGTGGTACCTCTGTGTGGCACCGGGCTGTGTGATCAGGGCTCTGATCCTGCTGACCAGCAAGAGGCCTTGCAGTTTTTTTGACCCTTTCATTCATCAAAGCCATTAAATAGAAATTGACTTTTAGGCATTACTTCAGTCTCTTCTTATTGAGCAAATTCACTTTTATTTTGTGGAGCATGTGTGTTTGCAAGGCAGCTGAAGGACAGGAGCTGTTATCCAGCGATAAGTCACGTGGACAAAAATACACGCTTAAATACTCTGAATTAGGTTGGTTTCCTGACTAGTGAGGCAGTGCAGTTGGGTGTGTGCTCAGATTTAAATATGTGGTTAAGTCCTATTCATGCCAATGAAATCTAAGCATGTGCTTAATGTTGAGCAGTTTATTGAATTGTGGCAAAACTGAGCAGCCTTTGTAGAATTAATTAATCTATCTGAGCCACTTTTTATGTATGTGACCAAAGAGAACTGTACAGCTTCTGTGTGATTTTTAAACATATCTTTCAGTTAAATCAAGGATACAGACACAAATGGTAGTACACGTTATATGGATTTATGACATTCCCTGGAGGATTCTGGGTCAATAAAGCAGTGAATGGATTACAAAGAGGCCTCTAAAGTGTTTGCTGGAATTTGCAAGGAATGAATGAATTACTGTTTGTTTTATGACTGGAAAACATCTTTCTATGGATGTTGCAGATCAGGCTGACTGACAGACATAACATGCTTTTGCTGTGTTTTGAACAACCGTCTTTATTGTATTTAGGCCAGAAGTTGAAAAATAAAAGGGAAGTAGAATGTCATAGTATTATACTGTTAAAATAGATTGCAAAATAATATAGGTTCAATGCAAATGATTTTTTATTACTCAGCATGGTTACTTTTCATGCAGTAACTCACAGGCTTTCACCAGGACCAGCACTCCATTGTTATGGAGATACGTTGTACGTAATGCAAGAAGCTTGTACCACATGTAGACCTTATCTAAAAGCCTGGTTTACATAGATTTAAATTGAAAGCCAGCTTGAGTTTTCTAAACAACTAGAAGAACTATCACTGAGCCTTGTGCAAAGCAGGATGTTTCATCTCCAGCTGGCACAGAATTGTTGTGTGTAGATACAACCAAAGGCAAG
Source organism: Strix aluco (assembly GCF_031877795.1). NCBI lineage: Eukaryota > Metazoa > Chordata > Aves > Strigiformes > Strigidae > Strix > Strix aluco. Next base: position 35,795,340 of record NC_133932.1, on the reverse strand, counting down.
ATATAACAAGCAAACGTTAAAAATGTGAAAAGCAAAGTTGTGAAGGATGAGAGGCCAAAGGAAGAAACCTCAGGTCTGCCCAGCTTCCTTGCTGCACGCATGGACTCCAGAGTGCCTGTCAGTCAGTTTCCCTCTCTGTCCTTGCCACGCTGGTCAGGTGGGCAGTAGGGATCTGGCATTGCTTGCCTAAAAGACCAATAAGTTTTTTGGACTATTTTGATTTCAGGATGGGGGAGCTTAAGTAGCAGGAGGGCCAAGATGCCCCCATGTTCCTTGTCAGGCCAGTGGTGAGGAGACTGCTGTCGCCCCCATGTCCCCTTGTTCCCTCTCTTGCCAGAGGCAATGGGGATGATCTTTGCTTTTGCCTGGCTTGACCATCCAGAATCACCCGAGGGTGAAGAGTGGTCAGTGAGGGAGAGGTTAGTGCTCTGGAGAGATTTTTTTCTTTTCTGAGGTATGGCTCATGCCACCAACAATGAAAGAGCATCTAGACTTTGATTCCTGCCTTGTATTCCTTTCCTAGTCCTGGCAGCAAACAGAGACTCCTTGCTGTGATTTGACTGGTTGGCTTTTACTCCACCTTAAATTCTAAATTCCATACCAAATTTATGTAGGAAAGATTCCAGTGGTGCATGGTGCTTGCTAAACACAGACAGCAGCATTAGTTACCTTGCAGCTGTCAAAAAGCAGCAGGTTGTTGAGCAGCGATCACATTCAGCAACCACAAGATGCATTCAGGGAATTGGTACTGTCAGTGTTTGATATTAGCACTCAATGGCATAACTGTAATAATTAATACATAATGATAATGCAAGGGCTAATGAAATTAGTAATGCAATTGCTATTAATACTTTGCAAGCCTACCTAATCACTTGCACAGCACCCACTGTGTTGTATTGGGGGGCTTTAAGGCACGTGTCTTTCCATTCTACAGGGAGACATAACTTTTGTTGACTTCGAAGAATTAAGGATAGGATTGTCCGAGGAAGGAAAAAGGTAGATGAGAATAACAACAATAACAAATACAAGGAAAGAATTAGGCGATCTGTGTTTCTGATTTTATCAGCTTATTATTATCAGCAGTGCCAGAAAATACATGTTCTAGGTCACTTAACTGAATGGAAAACATCCAAGAAGACAGCCAAATTAAATGAAAATAGAGGCTCTCTACCTTGAGTTCAAATAAAGCACAGACATTAGGCGGCAATGGAAAGTCCATTAAATTTTAATTTGCTAGTCATTAAAGCATGCCATTCATTTGTAATATTACATGGCAAGGAAGCCCAAGTACAGAAGTGTATGGCTTAGTGTTCTTAATGGTATTCTTATAAATTTCTGTCTGTGATTATGATCAGTTCTTTCTTATTGTCCATGAAATTTACGAACCAATTTATTACATCAGCTGAATGGAAATATCAGATAATGCAATGCAATAAAAAGTAGATACTGATTTTAAGAAATCAGTGTGTCCTCCATGGTCTCCTGTGAGAAGAGCTAGAAGAGAGCACCTAATTACTTCAGCAACATTAAAAACAACTGCAACATAATGGCGTATGGAACCATTTAATCAAAATGGACACACAACACTCTTGTAATTATATGAAAAGGTCATGGAAATCATCAATTTAGACGAATATGATGTGAAGAATATGACTTAAAACTTCCAGTAAAGCTATCTCCTGGAGATTATTTGAACCACAAAAAAGTGGTTTGTATTTCCAGTTTAATAGCTGAGGGCACAATGCCATACTGTGTGTTTTGGCTTGCGAGATCTCAAAGCAGAACTTTCTTAATTGGAACTGCTCAGATACACAGCATGGAGGTTCATTTCAAGTAACATACCTGCTGCTGGAAAATATAACTGCCTACGATTTAATTATATAGAAGCTATACTCTGGCTTTTTGATTGGTCCTGTGAATTTCTCCACAGAGTTGAAACACCAATTCATCTGTTTTAGCAGAAGCAAAGGAAAAATGAACTGCTTTCAATTTCCTTTTTAGTATGCAGTAATGGATAATTTCCAGCTCTGGGAAAAAAAAACCCAACGCCCTAGCCTATACCTGGGGGTAACCTAGTTCTACCAGGTAATATAATCTGTTTTCCTTGCTGCAGCTGAGCAATGATTGATCTCGACATCTTGATTTTGGGCAAGACAATGGAGCAGGAAGAAAATCTGCTCCTGGAAAGTGGTATATGCTTTGAAGTGAAAAGGAAATACACATTTATGTGACTGTCAGGGTAGGGCAAATTAAAAGGTAGACACAGGGGATACTTTTACATGGCACAAAAAGTACTCTGCTCATACCAAAACCTGTCATTGCCTGGGCATTGGAGAAAGAAAATAACAGTTTTACAATTTGTCCATTCTATTACTGCGTTTCTCCGTTGAGCTGAGGATCCCATGAGGATGGCCTCATTAATGCAGCTGTTTTTCTTCTGGTAGCTGTTTGGAACTAGTGCTGGTTATCTTTGCACAGGTTTTTCTTGTGCTTCTCTTGGGCACATGTGCACTTTATTGATACTAGGAGTCAAGAAAGATGTGGTTACTTTATAATCTGATCCTTTTAAGCAGAGTCTCCAGCCCACTGGGACTGCCAAGGAGAATTTAGAAACCTGGTGGAGAGTGACCACCCCCTCCTCTGCTCCTCACAGGTATGTTTCAGGCTATCAGCTCCTGCCCATGTCATGGGAGATGCTGAGCAGGTACCGAGGGATGTCCTTGCTTCTAATCCTACAATTAGTGTGGAGAAAAGGGGCCTCAGTGCCGTTTCTGGAGGTCTGTGACACTGCCCTCGGTACATGGGGTGGGAAAAGAAACCCCATGGCCACGCATATGTTCAGCCCAGAGGCTGGGTGCCTCACTGTGCTGTGTCAGGGAGCTTGGCTTGTGGCACACAGTCCCCACAGCTGGGAACCAGGAGTTAATTCACAGCCAAAATGAGGTGAAATGGCACAAATGTGAGAGAACAGCCCTTTTTGTATATCTGTGTAGAGAGGATACTTTATCTGTGTCTAGCTATAAAAGAGTTGCTATAAAGCCTCATTATTGCCATGACCCATGTCATTGAAACCAAAGCAGCTGAAGGAGCTCGGTGCAATTCTGACTCAAGAAGGGGGAAGTGTGGTACACAGGTCAGCTCTTCTTTGGGGAGAGAGAGCCAGGATTTGGAACATACTGAGCAGACCAGTTGTGCTGGAAGAAATCACTTTAATAATCTATAACTTTAATTACAAAGTGAAAGGGGTGAAGTTAAATTCAAATATGAAAAGGAGCTGAAAAATTCTACAGATGTAGTTTCATTTTACAGATTAATAACTAAAACATTTTTTGCCCTTTATTATATTGACTTGAATTTGTTATATGGGGTACACAGTCAAATCTGGCTCTGTCTCTGCTAAGAGCTTTGATAAGTGTGAGTACTCTGAGTCGATTATACCTTTTGAAAGAACAGATTTTAAAAATATGTAATAAATAGGAAGAGAAGATATTTGCCAGTATATCAGATTTCAGTTATTTTTATTGTTAGGCATTTCTTTTTCCGAAGCACATGATGTTAGCAAGTAAACCTATTTGTCCAGGCATGTAAGAGAGAAGAGAATCAAGCTTGTATTTCTCATTTTAAGAGGCAATTGTCAGTGGATTTATGAAAACTCTGAATTAGATAAAACAAATTCACAGCAGTACAAAGAAAACTTGACCGGGTCATGTAAAACAATGATTTAAAGCGACAATTTGTTATAGAGTAGGTGATTAGGTCATTTCAGAAAATAAGAAAATATAATAATTGTCCAGTTGTCAAATGGCTAAACCTAACATGAAATAACATTCACCCTCATTCTAACAGACCAAAACTGAACGCTTCTAAATCCATAATGAAGCAACTAAATGAACTGCCCTAGCCACCCATCAGCTTCTTCCCCACTACATTTTAGAGAGGATAAATCATTGTGTCAGGCTCTTTGGTGCCTATGAATGGCTCAGAACATTTTCTGTCTCACAGCCACCTGGGCTCACACTCACACTCATGCTTAGGTCTGTGCCTATGCCACTATATCCAACAGCAACAGGGAGCAATCCATGTCCCCAGGGGCTACTGGCAGAGTTTGGCTAACGTGCAGCCTGTGACTTTTGGGAGCCTGTGTTGCTACCAGACACCTCTGACCATTACAGCTTGCTGGGGCACCAGCTCAGGACCCTCAGATCCACACCAGGCATGATCATGGTGAAAGACTGCAAAACCATCAGCTGCAATTTTTGCACTGGTGTGTGTTGCCATATTTGAATCATGTGGCTTTTGCCCAGCATGGAGGTCAGTGAGCTGAATTCATGCTGTGCCTCATCTCCACAGGGGTCATAGCCTGCAGGAAAGAAGGGCATGGCCAGATGTTATGAAATGGGAGCAGGAGCTGTGGACAGAGCAGGGAGGGTGTGCCTGTCCTTGGCTTGGGGGGGAACTGGGACTCCAGGTAGGCTGATGTGCCCAGGCATACTTGCTGCCACTGCTATTGGGTGCCATGGCTGTGGCTGGTGCCCCTAAACTGAGGGACGGTGGGACAGCAGTGCTACCAGGGCTGTGTGTCTTGTGCTACCACCATTCATGCCTGCACGGTGTGAGGTTGCTGAGTCATTGCAGCTGAATCTGGGCTCCCTGGCCATGGAGCCAGATGAGTCCCCTGCCTCAGCCTGGGGACCTGAGGCCAGCATGGATGATGGTAGAGGATTCATCTAAGCCTCTCTGGCAGAATATAACAGCATTGCTCCCATCATGTACCATATTGCAGCATCAGCTCTACCAAGGTCTCTAGTCTTACTGCAATAGCTGTAAAAAAATCCACAGTTTCTTCTTTCTGCATGTACGTAACTTTTGCTTTTCCTCTTTCTCTCCCTTATTCCTCTCACCTGGGGCTCTCGGGGCTACTTGCCCTCCAAGACCAACGTCTATTGCCATGTTTTGAGGGGCCCTGACCCTAGGAGAACCCTTTGGAGAAGAGATCCAGGTGATTCTGTAATATTGCAAAGGGAAAAGAAACACTGTAATGCTGGCTTGGCTTGCCCAACCCTGGTGTGCCTGGGAAGGGCAGGGCTATCTTACCTGGCTAGGGTGGGCAGGGGCATTTCTGGATGTGGTGCAGCATCCTCAGCCCCATCCCAGAGGTGTGCCAAGAGGTGGGTGCATACCCACCTGCCCTTGCACCTGAGAGGTCATGAGCAATGTGCACTGTGCTGTGTTTGCTGCCATCACACACTGTAATGCCAGCAGGCAGGAACAGGAGCGGAGGTGTTGATATGGCTGTTAAGGAAATAATCTCTTGCTGCTGTGGCTTTATCTGCTGTGTTTATCATATGAGGCTGCCAGTTTGAGAGGCTCCCACTTCCTGTTTCCTGCAGCTGTGCAAGCTGTCAAGCACCACAGGTCAGCTATCTCCCAGATTTGGTCCTTGGTCCCTCAGCACTGTTAAGGAGATGTGATGGAGCAGTCTGCCTGTGTTATTGCTGTGTACCTGTGCTGTTGCCCCAGCCTCTGCACCTGGATACAAGTATGCAGAAGGCAGATGCCCAGAGTACAGCTCCTCTCCCCACCTGCTCCCTGCATGTCCCAGCCACCAGCACTCCTCTGGGAGCATGGGGTCCTGGTGTCCTTCTGGCTGCCAGGTAGCTGCCAGCCCTGGAGTTTTAGGTTGCAGGTTGCCAAAGCACGGCTTCTTTGCTGGAGCCAAACATCTGGTGCAGCTTGTTACAGTACTCTCCAGTGTGCCAAGCCATGCTGGCATGTCTCTTGGCATTCTGTGCCTCTCTGTAATCAGATTTCAGTTTCTGAAATTTGCCTTGGCATGGCTGCTCGCTGTTGGTACAGTCTCAGCGGCAGGTCTCCAGGCCACCTTGGGACAAGCTGCCAACAGCAACTTCTCCTATCTTCTGCTTCTTGTCCCCCAGCCTACTCCCCCCGAATGGCCATGTGGGGTCTCTCCATGCCCCCTTGCAGCTCTCTGGTGTGCTTCAATCACCTCCCTGTGTGTTTTTCTGTCTTCTACTGCTAGAAGGATGGATTTGGCTGACACAGGTAAAAGGGCTGTTTGCAGCCCCTGGGAGGGGTGTTTAGGTAACAAGACTATGAGGGTGTGTGCTCTTCCCTGGTGCATGAGGTAAGGGTGTGGGGTGCGGGGGATACAGAGCCTGCTGAGACAGTGCCAGAGTCATGCACAGGACAGAGCAAGTCAGTCCTGTCAATCTGATCCCTATCACCTGTACAAAATAGCTTCTGGAAATAACTGTAACCATGCTCAGGTATTATTTCTAGGACCTAGTGGGGCAGCTCCAGCACAGATCCCAGGGATATAATAACACCTGTGAAGTGCAGAAAGTCAGAAGGCCACTGCTATAGCTGGAGATGTGGCCCTAACCCTATTTAGCAACATAAACATATACTCAAGCTGTATATATATAGTAGCAAACCAGACAGACCCAGGGCACAGGTTCAAGTGCTAGCCTGTGATTTGTTTCTGTTTATTAACTACTATCAAACTCTGTGATCAGGTTTGGGCCTGTGCCAACTAGTACTTTGCCAGAGCAAGATTTGGAGATGGTACATGTTAGAGTCTCTTCCCTGTCCAGATGTTGGGTAGAGACACCATGGGGGAGGAAGAGATGTAACTGTATGGATGTAGCGTATGATTCTGCCTAGCCTCTGGGCCAGAGAGCAGCCCCTGTCTCTGTGTTATTTATTAGGATGAACCTAGCCAGGCAGCATCAGCCTCTTCCTTTGAATGTACTTAGCAAAGAATTAGTTGTTAATTTGCTTGCATGACTGAAAACAATTGTCTTCCTCAAACAAACAAACAAAAAAATCTTAAGATAGAAGAACATTATTAAGGTTGCGAAGTCAAGGCCTCAGAAATTAGCCATTGCTTGAGATTAGGATACTTGTGTAACCTTTATTTGTAGCCTTTCTGTGCTTGCTTTATGACAGTCTTCAGTAACTGTCTGCATGCTATTTTTTCCACTGAGCTTCTGTTTCCTTCGGTGCACAGGATGGGCTACACACAAATGATGACAAGTTTAGTTCTGTCTTCTGCCTAATATATGATTCCAGGCTTTACTTGTTGCACAATGTTCACAATCTGAAGATACGGCTATCAGTTTCCTCACTTCCTTTGCTGTGGCAGACACCAGTAGCCTGTGCGTGGACTCCACAAACAAGAGTGATTTTTAACTCCTAGTGCCCTGCTGAAGGAGAGGGTATAATACCCTTGTTTTACAGTTGCAGAATATCTCATAGTATGGATGTTCCATTTCTAACAGCCTGAGAATTTTATTTTTCAGTCTACTTAACACTAACACCAACATCCAAGAACAGATGCTATTTGCCTTTGATTGAAGTTATGAGTTTCAACATTTTGGCAAATCAGACCATAAGGCCTTAGGTTTGGTATGCAGAAAATGAGGAGTGCATGACTTGTGATAAATCCTCAGACCTGACATCATGCAGGCACACTGTGGCAGAGACAAGAGCAGAATTCAGCTCCCCCAAGGCTACAGTCAGGCTTTTCTGTTCCTCTGGTCCCCTGACTCATTGGCTTCATACTTTCCAACCTCTGCAGCAAATAAAACAGATGTACTTCAGACATTGTGCTACTTTACCATGCTGTCTTGATTCATGCCTGGAGCTGGTGTCCTCTGTTCATTCAGCAAAACACAGTTGCTATGGAGAAGATCACAGAATGAACATAACAGGTCTGTCTGGACCCTAACCTAAACCCAAACTTAGGTCTTCCTTTTTTAGAACTGTAGGTAAGGATCTGGATAGGGAGCCATCCTCCCCACCTATTGGTATTGAGCAACCTGGACTTCTAATGCAATTTCAAACCCAGTATCTCTTGCTCAGACCTAGACATATCTTACATAATCAAAGATAAATAGTCTTAATTACAGCAGCTCCTAGTTTCAGAATGCTTGAATTTGCAATATTAATGTTATTCCCAGAGGGAGAGAAAATAAAAATAGGTAATTCCTAGTCTTTGGGGGTGGAGTCAGGGAGAAGGAAGATATCTATGGACTGGGAATGTACTACTACCTCTGTGGTTTGAGAGAATTGACGTCATCTACATGGACTTGTGCAAAGCACTTAACAGTGTCCCGCATGACATGCTTGTCTCTAAACTGGAGAGACATGGATCTGACGGATGAACCACTTGGTGTATAAGAAATTAGCTGGATGGTCGCACTCAAAGATGGCTTGGTGTCCAAGTGGAGAGCAGTGATGAGTGGCATTCCTCAGGGGTTGGTATTAGGACCGGTGCTGTTTAACATCTTTGTTGGCAACATGGACAGTGGGATTGAGTGCACCCTCAGCAAGTTTGCCAATGACACCAAGCTGTGTGGTGCGGTTGACACGCTGGAGGGAAAGGATGCCATCTGGAAGGACTTTGACAGGCTTGAGAGATGGGCCTGTGCAAACCTCATGAAGTTCAATAAGGCCAAGTACAAGGTCCTGCACATGGGTTGGGGAAATCCCAAGCACAAATACGGGCTGGGTGGAGAATGGGTTGAGGGCAACCCTGAGGAGAAGGACTTGGGGTTGTTGGTTGACAAGAAACTCAATGCGACCCAGCTATGTATGCCTGCAGCCCAGAAAGCTAATCATATCCTGGGCTGCATCAAAAGAAATGTGACCACCAGGCTGAGGGAGGTGATTCTCCTACTCTACTCCACTCTCATGAGATCCCGCCTGCAGTGCTGAGTCCAGCTCTGGGACCCCTGGTATGAGAAGGACATGGACCTGTTGGAACAAATCCGGAGGAGGGCCATGAAGATGATCAGGGGGCTGGAGCACCTCTCCTATGAGGACAGGCTGAGAGAGTTGGGGTTGTTCAGCCTGGAGAAGAGAAAGATCCAGGGAGATTTTATTGCAACCTTACAGTTCCTTAAAGGGGGTCTACAAGAAAGCTGGAGAGGGACTTTTTACAAAGGCATGTTGTGATAGGATGAGGAGTAATGGTTTTAAACTGAAAGAGGGTAGATTTAGATATAAGGAAAAAATTCTTTACTGTGAGGGTGGTGACATACTGGAACAGGTTGCCCAGAAATGCTGTGGCTGCCCCCTCCCTGGATGTGTTCAAGGCCAGGTTGGACGGGGCTTTGAGCAACCTGGTCTAGTGGAACGTGTCCCTGCCCATGGCAGGGGGGTTGGAACTAGGCGATCTTTAAGGTCCCTTCCAACCCAAACCATTCTGTGATTCTATGATTGTCTGCAACAGATGCAGAGAGCTCCTCTGCTGGGGCTAATGTGGTGGCTGTTGCCAACATGAGGTAACAACCCCTGGCACGACCTGAAGCTGGGAAGGACGAGGAGAAACATTCTTCGCTGAGGCACTCGTAGATGTTTATGAACAGCAGGGAAGTGGCTGAGTCTCTTTCAGACCTTTGAGTGAAATGGGATCTAATAAGTCCTGAACATGCTCCCCCCCCCAAACCAACTCTCCTGCCCTGTTCCCTCCACCCTAGGATTTTCAAAGCTGCTGTTTATCTGCCCCAGATAACATCAAAGCTAGAATAGTTACTTGTGGGAACACAACTGGGAAAACCTGGCGCCTTTTGAAATACTGTCCTCTGAATACAAAGAACAAGCACGGGGAGGTCCAGGGAGTCACTTCTCCCTCCAGGCCTTGGTAAATATTTTTCACTAGTTCTAAAAATAAAAATGCTTTAGACAGCTACCTAAGCAATCCAGACTCAACAAATACCTTTATTATATGAAAATAAAGAAAACTTCCTGCATGTGGTTTGCTTTCAGCTACCGTTATCTGTTTAATAGACACTGAGCTAAGTAAGAAAAGCATAATAAAAAAAAGCAGATTTATGTTAGACTTCTTGCATAACACAGGGAAGCATTTTGTTTTCTCCAGTGACCTTAGAAGTCCCTATGCTCTATTAATTGCTCGTTTGTTGTATGCATTCACTGAGGGGGGAAGCACATAGTTGAAAATAAGTTTTCTGTGTTACATATTTGCCACATAAGAAAGGAAAGCAGTGCTTCAGATTTAAACCATGTAGTTAGTATGGGCTAACTGACTAGACTAGCTCTCCCACAATTAAGCATTAGATGTGCTTGATATCTCATTTACAGGTCAAATCAGACTCCACAAGGTCAGCTGCTGCTCCTGAATGCTGCCTGCCCCACTCCGACTCTGCCTGGTGGCAACTGCTCACCGCTGGAATTTGTTTCTGAGCATTACAGAGCTCTTGGACTGTCTGCCCTAAAGCAACTGTGGCCAGACAAAGGCAATCTCTTTTCACATAGAGCAGAATCTCAAGCCCTGTGAACTTAGCTCCCTCTGTTTGGCGTTACTGATCCGTTAGTCTAAATATGGTACATGGCAGTTTGATGGAAATCATTTCCAGTAAGAGAGGATGTTTCCTCAGCAGTTTTCAAGCTGGCTCTGACTCAGGCATTCTCATGGGAGCCCATTTAACTGGTCATTAGGGAGACAGCAAAAAGGCATTGAGGAATTTCGTAACAAAGATGTGCATCCTGTATGAAAGACCTCCTGAGAATCCTCCTGGCCATTGGCTCTGTGCATGCTTGAGAGATTTTATTAATGCTGCTGAAAAAGTATTGCTGAAACTAATCTATTATTTGTGCATAATTTTAAAGATGCTGTATTGTACTTGTTCCAGCAATGTGATGAACCACTGTGCTTGTAAAATGCTGTGCTCAAACAAACCATAATTAAATGTTTAAAGTCGATTAACACCCTATATTGCCACACACTAATCGATGGTGGAATGGTTACTAAATGAATAATGGGGAGAAATATCCAGAATTTGCTAAGCAAAGTCTTCTCAGAAACTAGGACCAGAGTAAATATGTCAAGCAAAGAATCTATGTAAGAAAGTAAAGGTTGGGAATAACCCTTACAAAAGACTTGAGACAAAATAATACATCTTCATAACACACAGTTTCTGATTTACGCCTTTGTGTACATACGTGTTTCAGGCCAAATCTTTTCCTTATTAGCAGTGATGGAAAGTTAAGAAGGCTTTAATCCTGTAAAGAAGTCCCTGAATACGCAGATTTCTTTAGGTGTCATGGCTGGACCCACTGACTTTACTCGGATTACTAACTCATTTAAAACTGAGTCACGTTTTAAGAGTTTCATTGGACTGAATTAGTAGCTGGCAGAAGAGTGGGTGTCACAGGGGGCCGGAGTTTTGGTTTCCATTTCAAGCCATCCAGACTGTGGCTGCTCCTGACCGCAAAGCAACCCAGTGTGGAGGTGGCAGGCCAAGCATGCCAAGGCACTTCTGTGGGATTGAGATGCCCCAAAGCCAATTGTCATCACCACAAGTCTCAGGTAGTCCAGAGAGATGAGGACCTGTTGGATGAGCAACCCAGAAGGGGATCTTCTCATCTAGACCCTGACCCTTATGCAGAGACAATGTAAAAGGCCTCCCTTATTGACGCCTCTTTGTAAGGCTCAGGCTTTAGGCAGGAGTATTCTTCATTTGGAGACACATTGATTCTTATCATTAATAGTAAGACTGTTTGTTGAATGTTCACTGCCAAGCCAGTCTGAATCACAACCATTTTCTTTCTGCCCGAATAAACAAGAGCTATCATGAGTGAAATCATGTTGCCTAAGTACTGAATCAAATACCTATGGGATTGCAAATTTGGTTCCTGGGCATGGTGGCCTGGTGTTACATGCAGGAGTAGTGGACACTGAGGGAAAAAGCTCTAGAAAAGGAGCAGAAAGGCGCAGGGAAAAAACATACACAGGACAGAAGGAGAAGGAAGTTTGGGTAGATGTGCAATACATTTTGTAAAAAAAGTTGTACTGTTCAGGTGCTCTGCACTGAAAAATGGGACATACCACAGCTAATTAGCTCCTTAGTCTTGCTAGTCAAGAGTCTCAGAGAGAGTGAGACATTGATCTCACAGGTGAAATTCCAGAAAAATTTACATCAGGCAAATATGACATAGTTTTCTCCACTCTCAAAATTTACTTTCCGTGGATAGCTGGATGTTCCCTATGGGTCACTACTCCAATATCTCCTCTCGCTGATGATGCTCTCTGTAGCTAGTGCTATTATAACTCCGCATGCTCTTGTTATTCATCTGAACCTGTCTGATGTCCTTCTCCTTCATGATAAGCTCTTGACCTCAATAATTTCTCATGGTGAGAAGATCCTTACCATAACAACATGCATGAAAAAAGATTTTTTTTAAGCTGATCTAACTGGCTAAGCCTCTATTTTAAGCTATTAAGCCTAGTCCAGCCTTACCAATGCATAGCTTTTTAGGCAGTCTTATCTGGTGTACTTTAGTCAAGGTATCCCTGCAGCTGAATTTAATATGTAAAGATTTAGCAAAACAAACTTGCTGGTACTTGTTTTGAAAAAAATTCCTGCAATGAGAGACATGAATTACACATAATTATTGACCCTGCAGTGTAAATACTGATGATAGGAAGCTTTTAAAATGTACATCATTAAACCACTAGAGTGTTTATAGATATAGAGACATCAGTGGTTTAGCAATTAAATGGATATTTATGAACTCTTCTAAATAGATATTATTAATCCAAAAATTTCAGTTTTAAGATAATTTGAAAAAACACTTTTCAGATCCAGGACACTAAATTGTCTACAAGCTGTTATAATCTTTAATTTAAAACTACATAAATATCCCACACATAACATTTTAGGGCCTGTTCCAAGGACCTTAAGTGAATGTAAAGTCTTTCCACTGACTTCAATCAGCTTTGAAAAGACACTTAATCTCCTGCCGGCATTACCTGCTCACCATTAACTGCTCTGGCATGTCCATGCTACTCTTCTGGCCCTTGCAGAGGAAGGGGATGAGGAGTGTGATGCCAAGAAAGATTGTGTACTTTATTTAACAGTGTTATCCTGATGGCACTCAGCTCCTTTCTTGTTCAATTTTTGCCATTGGTCACTGATGATGTGTTGTGTGAGTGATGGAGAAAAGCCAGTTGTTTTCAAGTATTTAGTTGGAGCTGGCTCTAGGCAGAAATGGGACCTGGTCTGTATAGTGCATGCTCTGGGTCCCGGGGAAGGAGGCGCAGTGCTGCAGCAAGAACAAGTCTGGGGAAGGCCTGTACAGTCCAGGAATTGATGAGATATAGGTTCAAATGGTGGTCTGGACCACAGAAAAACAAAAACTCAGGGGAGATAATCTGGGTTATGCTGGTAGGTAGGAAGAGTATACGGGACCAAGGTGAAAGGAAAGGCATTGCACAATGCTAATATCTCCCTCAAACCATAGAATCACAGAATGGCTTGGTTTGGAAGGGACCTTAAAGATCATCCAGTTCCACCAACCCTGCCATGGGCAGGGACACCTTCCACTAGACCAGGTTGCTCAAAGCCCTGCCCAACCTGGCCTTGAACACGTCCAGGGAGGGGGCAGCCACAGCATTTCTGGGCAACCTGTTCCAGTATGTCACCACCCTCACAGTAAAGAATTTCTTCCTTGTATCTCATCTAAATCTTTCAGTTTAAATCCATTACTCCTCATCCTATCACTACATGCCTTTGTAAAAAGTCTCTCTCCAACTTTCTTGTAGGCCCCCTTTAAGGAACTGTAAGGTTGCAATAAAATCTCCCTGGATCTTTCTCTTCTCCAGGCTGAACAACCCCAACTCTCTCAGCCTGTTTTCATAGGAGAGGTGCTCCAGCCCCCTGATCATCTTCATGGCCCTCCTTTGGATCTTTGTCTTAAACTGATAATACATCAAGAGTGTGAGACCAAACACACTGATGGTGTCCCCAGTGGGCATTTCATCTGCAGCCATAGGGAGTGACATGACTTCCAAAACCCTTGCAGAAGGGGAATATTGTGCAGTCCGCTATACTAACTGGTCACCAAGGGCAGAGTTACGAGATTGGATTTTAGAGATGGGTTTAGACTGAGACAGAAAGTGACAGGCTGGAATTCAGGTTATTTAAATGTCACTGCTTATAAGTTCCCTTCCTTACCCCTCACCTCTCATGTTTGTACTGCCACAGCTACTTAGACACATAAGGCAGGTCAGGAGGAGATGGAGATGAACATACCTGCAGAGACATCAGGGGGTGCTGATCACCTGAACTGTGAAAATAACTGGTTTGAACTAAAATAAGAGCTGTTGTTCTGTTTGGGTTCAGGATTCGAGTAACCTTTTCTGAAACCATAGTGTTTAAGTAACCTCTCCCCTTTCCCTTTCTGCCTCACTCCCTCACCTTCTGTCTCTGAGTTTCCACATGGTAGTACAGCCCGATGAAGACTATCAGGTCTGATTTTCAGCCAGGTAAGTTCAGCTGGAAATTGGAAGGGTACTGCTTACACCAGCCACTAGGCCTTTGTGGGACTTGCCAGGCCACAAGCAATTCACTGGCTGCTCTTTTGCTGATATGCAAGAAGACAGCCTGGACGAAAAGTCCAACTACTTATTTACCTCTGAATGGATGGCAGGACCTGACTTCTGATGAGCTTCTGTCACCTCTGGTAGGGCCTGAGTGGCTCTGGGTGCTAGGTCTCAGCTCAGCTGCCTCTGGTGCCCAAGAAAGATGCTTAGTGCTCAGGATAAAGGGAAAGAGGAGAGAAAAACCTTGAAATAGTTGTGATCTTTGGCTCCAAGCCAAGGAAGTTTGACTATCTTTGGATGAGGGAAATTTTGAATAAATTATCCAAGTTATTGCAGAGATTATTACTCTCTCTGGGTCTTCTCTGGGGAAGGTGATGATGGGAGAGCACGGGAAAGGAAGCTGCTTAAGTCTGGTAGAGTGGAGGCTTGCACTCAATGTTGGGCCAACCTAACAAAATTGTCCCATGAGAAGTGTGTGCAGTGGAGGCCCCCAGCAGTGTTTGTTTTTGTTGGCTCTGCATCTGTGGTCTTCAAATATGGCAGGAGATATTGCCAGAGTTCAGAAGAAGGGAGCTGAAGGTTTCTGGAGCCTTCTGCCAGCTTTTCGCCCTGTTGCCATTGAGGGGCTTTTTGGTGACAGGGTCAGAATGGCTCTGAAGAGTCAGAGAAAGGGGCAGAGCTCAACATGGCACCTCTTGCAAGATACTCTCAACCATATTGGGTTGGAAAAGCTCTATATCCCTATATATCGTTGTGCAAAACTTCTGTACAGAACCTAGAAAATCAGTGCCCTGACGTGTGCTGCCCCCGTCATCTCACAGAGGACCAAACATAGATATTCAGTGAAGCTGATATTTTAAATGCCCCAAATGCCAATGCTTCTCTTGCTCATGTGGGAAAAAGAGCAGCGCAGCTGCTGAGTGGTCTCTGAATTTCCCCTCAGTTCCGGGAGGGGGAGGCATGCGAGAGGGGATACCAGGCGCCTGCTCCACATCCCTGGAGAGGGGACAGGCTGGGGAAGCTGTGGGGCTGAGGAACAGGCTGCCCTCTGCTAGACGTGAGCGCAGACCTCTGTGTGCAGCTTCTCATCAGGGTGAGTCACAGGACTCGCTGTGTGGGCATAGCTTCATCAGTGTATCATTGCTCCCCCTGCTCCATCCCTGGGTGGGTTCTGCATGGAGAGCCCAGATGGAGGAATTTCTTTCTTTACACAGTGGGTGTTAATCAACATTTTGGGAAATGCAATTACAGGTTCACAAGCTGTGGAAACCTTTGGGTTTCCCATACTTGGTCAGTATGGTCGTCGTCCATGGCTCAGCTCTTTCATTAGCTGCCAGGGACACTTAACCTCTCACAGTGTCTGCATGAGACTGGGAATGTTTTCTGAATGACTAAGGTGCTAGCCCTGGAGTCATACGTGTATGTTTTGCAACAGCTAGAGCTAGGATTTTCCTAAGAGAATTAGGAACGCAGTTTTCTGGGAGCCAAACTCTATTAGCATTTTTTGAAAATCCCTGCCTTTTTGTTACTAGCTTTCCAGCTGAGCATGTTAGACTCCTGGCACCGCTGCTGTACTCTGCTACATTACTCAGCTTTTGTGCTGCCAGACTGAAATGTCAATGCAAGTAACTGTCAGCCTCCCAGGAGGCGAAATGTAGAGCACCATTCCCCCCTCCCTAGGTAAGAGGTTTCAGGATACAGCTCAGTCAGTTACGAGAAAGGTTATAGGATATGTTGCCTGAGGTAGTGAGGGGCTGGACTTGCCAATACACAATGCCCTTCCCAGTCCTGAGTTCCCAAGAACACCCTGAACCATGTGGAAAATTAAGGTTTTCCCATTATGTGCACTTTCCTGAGTTGTTCCGCTAAATTATATTCCTGTTGCCATTTTTCTGCATTCCTACATGACTATGTCCTGACTGTCCAGTGAAAACCTTCATTATCAAAAGCCATAATTCACCTACCAGCTCTCAGAGGTCACCACTTATTGGACATTTATATCCCGACCTTAAGACCTTGCCTATACAGAAAGGCTGTACCTCTCTAGCCTTATTGGTATAATTAGAGTAAACCAATCTCTACCTTTCCCCCACTCCTCCTTGGTGCGGATGCAATCACACAGCTATAAAGATGTTTATACAAATCTGAGTTATTCTTACAGAGAAAGCAGAGTGTGTTTTACCACAACAAGGCATTTTTATTTCAGTATAACAGCATCCCCACCAAGCCTTATGCTGATCTAATTAGGGTTAATTCTGTGCAGAAGTGGATGCCAGAATGAGCACGCTGAAACATGGATATGTGGGGGCAGATGCATACACAGGGCTACTGTCTATGCCTTACATTTGTTCTGATGTGGCACTCCCACCCATGGTGGCACAGACCTAGCACTGTGCGAGAAGGAGGTCATATCGCCAACAGAAATAATTGTATGCATACAAAAACTGTGTTTAGACAAGGTGTATAGAGAAACACAACTTATTTTCTATCATTTCCTACACTTCAGAGGCTGGACTGCCCTGCTGTGAGGCAATCCTGACAAGAACCAGAAGCATAACATCCACGAGATGACATGTAAGGTTTGGTCTAAGAGATGAAATGATGAAATTATTCACCATTTAAATAGACACTTCAAGAGAACAAGATCCTATGAATTAATGCTTCATGGTCTGAAGTGCTTTTAGTGTTTCAATTCATTTTGAAGGATTTGGGAGAAAATGGCCCCTGCATCTGGAAAGAAACCTCACACTGACCTCACCCAAGAAATCTGGATGCCTTCTTCATCTTTTAAAGGAGCAAGTAAAGATGAATCTAAATGAAGTGATCAGCAAAACTTCAAGCCAAGTCAGTTACAACACATCTGGAAGTACAAGCCAATTAGGCCTGCCCTGGGGGTTTAATACAACGTGCTAGACAATACCAGTATCTGAAAGTCTGTAGTGCTTTCTAGTCCATGCAAAAAAACCCAATTAACTGAAAACAAGGTAAATAATAAACATGTTATGTAGTATATTTTTTAACATGTAGTATTCATGCCATTTCTCCAGGGCACCTCAATTCCAGAATGAGATGAGGCTTTATTCAAACCTTGCTGACATTAAAGCATTTTTAAAGGAACGAGGATGTTTGGCAGAGCTTCAGTAGTTGGAAACTCCTTGGCCGTGCGCAGCCATACCCTGCCTTACTCAGATGCTGATCCTGAGGCCTGAACCAGCTGCCCCTACAAATTCAAGCAGCCATAGGCCTGCTCTGCCAGCTTATTTATCAGCTGGGAAAGTCCCATGTGGCCCACTACCTATAGGCTGGCAAGGCCTAGCATTATCAGGGTGCTCCTTGCTTTGTCTTCACTTTCTTGGTCATGATGTGCTCCTACATGGAGAAGATGGGCTGAGTAATTTTGGCTTTAGCATTCCAGCTGGCTGCTAATGACTGGTCTAAGGAGCTTCAGTCCTACTCTGGTGGTACAAAGGAATTTCAGTGGAGACCAATGATCTGTCCAATAGTAGTAACTTTTAGGAAGTTTTTAGTTTTCCAATAGAAATATCAAAACCCAGGCTGTGGTAATAGCCATAATTTCTTTCCCATTGTCCTTAAAGGTATTGTGAATGTTCAGTGAGGAAGCATAGACTGTCTTGTGTCATGAGTCCTCAGTTCCTCATGCTCTGCAGTGAAGTTGGTCAGTGCAAATTTTAGACAAGATAAACTGAAGGCAACATCCATTTTCCTTTTACAGTCAGGAATAAGAATTTGCTTTCTCTTCTTACACACCTTCCCAACTTGTGGACAACATCCTACTTTCAGTAAAGTCAATGGGCTTCTGCCATTGCCTTCAGTGGAACCCAACTGACCAACAGGTTTGGAAGTTCTCTTATTTTACAGACAATACATCAGCCCTGAGATAAACCAAACAGCTGATGTGTGAAATACTATCATTTCAGGCACATCATCCCCACATCAGTCAACCTTCACTACTGTAAAAGTACTCTGCAAAAAGAACTCTCCAGATAGCCTGTACTCTCACAGAGTCTGCACGGGACCAGAAGTGGTACACCAATGGCAGCAGGCAGCAATGCCAAGCATTAGGGGAAGGGGCCTGGGGAAGGCTGGGGTTGGTGGGACTCTGGGCTGTGCCCCACACATTCGTGTTACCTGCATAAACATACAACCTGCTCTGTTTCTACATTGCGGGATTTTGCTTTTCGCAGCTAACCTCTTGTTATACAAGTGATTTCTTACACACTGCACTGAGCAACACCTAATCATTTTCCTTCACACAGGGAAGTTAATGATTGTTTAATGTGTCTGGAGCAATGATGTCCTGTGTTTGGCTTACAGGTCTCTAAGGCTATCCAGGAAGTTTAACTATGCAGTACTCAACAGCTGAGCTTTCCATTTAATTAATTTTGGCGTTCTTTTTGTATTCCCATCTCTTTTAATTTCCAAGATTTCTTTGGAAAATAAACACACCTGATTTTGCAGATTAAAGCAAAAAGCCACATTCATTATTTCACATCAAACATTTTCTAATGGATGAATGAGGAGGGGAAATGTCCTCAGGCCTCTGATAAAGAGAAGAGAGATCCCATGGCTTCCACCCAATGTAGAAGGATGGATCTTGCCTTGTGTAATTGAGGGTTTCTGCACCAAAAAACACTCAGAGCAGCCCACTTCTTCCTGGGTGTCAGAAAAGGCCCAGCAGCTCTCTGTTGTACTCTGTCAAGAGAAAAAAGGGAGAGAAACCGATGTTGAAGTAACACAGTGGTGGCCCTGTGGTTTCCCATACAGACCTCCTCAGCTGGAGCACAGAGCTGTTGGTGGTGTCAGTCTCTCCTCAGTGTTCCCTCTCAGTCACAAGATACATTGAGCTGATTTAGGGCACTGCTGCTGTCTTACATCAACTGCAATTTGGACATCATATTCTCTTTTGCTGTTATTTGTATTTCATCCTAAAAATGTGAAAGCATGTCTCTGAGGAACCAGAAGGTCTGAGGTACCCAATATCTCAGGTGGTCATTTTGAGGAATGAAAAAGTCTTACTCAAGTTTCTGGTTTTTGTGTGGGTTTTTTTCTGAAGCTTGGAGCCTTGGTGCTACCTCATCTTTCCAGCTGGACTTGTTTCCAGCCAGGGGCAGCTATGGGCCCAGGCAAGGTAGGACTGCTTTGGAATGCTTTGACTTTTCTGCAAACAAGTCCACTAGTCAAACATGTGTTATTGGCGGCGTTTGTTATTCATATTTTGAAATTTCACATTGAGTTTCAAAGATAACATAATGCAGAAAAATGCATTTAATGATCAATCTAGAAGGGAGGGGGAACTGCTGTTCATGAGATCAGGGTGGATAATGCAAATGCTTTCAGTGCCTGGGGATGTAGACAAATTAGGAAGAGGCCAGAGGAGAGCTACAAGAACAATAAGAAATTTAAAAAACACGGTCTGTTAGGAAAGATTAAAGGAAGTAGGGGGCTTATTCAAGGGCAAAGGTTGGTGAAGGATATATAAAGTCTTTGAATATTTAAAGGCTGTTATAGGATGGCAATCAATTTTCTTCAAGTCCACATAGGGAAGTACAGAAAGAAATCTACTCAATCTGCAGCAAATATACCTTGCTTATTAGCAAAAATCTCTTGGTGTTGTTTTTGTTTGTTCCTCTTTAAAAAAAAAAAAAAAAGTTAGTGAAATGATAGGGCAGGTTATCCAGGAAAATCATGGAATTCCTTCCCAAAATGTTTTCAAGACTCAGCTGAATAACCTTCTGCCAGAGATGCCTAGTTACACTTAATCTTACCCCAGTACAGGCATTTGTACTTAAGATGAACTTAAGCTGCATAAATATTGATGAGAAACAAGTGATCATCTCTCCAGTGTGTTTTAATAACCTGCTCTGTGCAGTGTGATCCAGGAACTCAACATAGCTGAAAATAGACCCTTGTCTGTGGACAACTGGACCAAAAAAACCTGGTCTGATGGAGGGTTTAGGGAATCAGCAGTCTGCTGATGCAACCTGCATGAATGTCTTTCTGTGACTCAGGCAGCCACAGAGACCCTTGATGACTGAGTTACTGAGCAGGGCACAGCCTGCAGACAGGTCCAAGGACATCTCAGGTGTTCTGTCCTCAGGTTTTTCCCTGTTCTGGGGAAACCAGGTGATATTTTCCTTCTCACTGATAGCCAGGTGACCCTCCTTCTCTCTAGACTTGCTGTCCTTTGTCAGGCTGTCTGGTTTGAATCCCTGTGCATCATCAAAGCAACACTCACATCCTCCTTGTTGAATCAGGGGACTTGGAGAGAGTTTAGGGAAAGGATGACATGCATAAGTAGTGATTTAGCAAACATAAGACAAGATGAAAAGACCTGGTCTGTTCAGTGGGGTGGAGAAATAACAAGTTCCCGGTACAAAAACTGTCCTTAGGGAGCATGTCATGGTATGCCATTCTCCATGTCCCCTAGGAGGAGGATCAGGTGAGAAGCGATGCATCCTTTTCTCCACCCTGGCAGTTTCTCTGTGGATACTGCCCCTTCCCTCCTCCCACCTGGTTCTCCAGGCCTTGCTGCAGAGAGGTCATTCTTGCTCTGAGCCTGGAAGAGCCCATGTTGTTGCGTGTGTCTTCAGTGCTGGCTATGCTTGGCCCAGCATGGAGGCTGAGGGAGCCCTTCCCCATGACCACCAGAGCATGCTAACAAGGGCCTGTGGGAGCTGCCAGAGGGCATGATACAAGGGAAGCTCACTCCATTTTGTTGGCAACGAAACATCTTTTCTCTGAATAAAAATGTCCTTGAGAAAGAAATTTATAGTTAATAGCTGGAAGGTTTTGTGAGAACTTAGTATGGGCAGAAAGCTCTGGAGTCTTATGGTCTGGGATATAATAGAGGAGGATGGTTTCCATGAATACTCGGGGGTATTATTTTGTGCTGCACATGGTTTTTTTCTGAGCCTGATCTCTTCCTACAATACACAGCATGTGCTGTACAGAAGCACGACAAGACAAAGCTAACCACGTAGGTCATGACTCTGAGCATGTGGGAAGCCACTCTCCAAATATAAAAGTTAAGGTAAATATCTGGTGTTGATAAACACATTGTGCATACTTAAGGCCACCACTGTTCCTTGGGTGCCCTTTGTTAGTGTAAATAAGCTTCATCTTGGTTTGTGGCAAACCTCAAATATTTGACTTCAGTCTCAGCACAGTTGAGCAGACAGTATACAGAGTTATTCATGTGTTCCTGTGCATGCTTTTTAACACTGTAACTTATCACATTAAATCATTCTTGACAATGAAACCCCAAGCTTTTCCAAAGAAAACAATAATAGAGGGTCTCCTCTTGCAGGGAGAAGGGGATGTGTGTGGGTGAAGGTGCCTGGTGTATCCTGCTGTGGCAAGGATGCAGCTTGAGTCCACTTCTCTGCACAGCGTCCTGAAGCAAGTGTGCGTGTTTTGACCACCATCATCTGACTTTTGGGAGTACAGGGAACTGTTGGATTATGTGGGGAACTACACCTTTGAAAAGCTCTGACCAGAGCCAGATGGATCCCAGATTCCTTGGCTCTGAACACCCTAGATTGTGCAAAGCGGGTGGCTATGTTGCTGGAAAAGTACTAAATAGCTCAGCACAGGGGGTTCTTTGTCTCCTTCACTCACAGCTATTAGCATGAAGAAAGCAGAAATTGCACAGCACGGTTTCACCCTGGTCACTCCAGCTTTGGAGTGCTGTTTGGGCAGCTCTGGCTCAATGTGCCTGCTTCACAGGAGTGTGACTGTGTAAGAGGACAGTGGTACAGAGCTGATTATGTCTGAATGGAAAAGTAGTCTAGAAAAATGTTTAGTGTGTGTGGCAGACATATCTGTGCTCCGAGGGACATGAAAGGCTTCATTCCCAAAGAGGCTTTGGGGCTTAGCTGACATTGTACCTGTGTAGGACCCAAATTTACATCATCCGGCTCTTGTCTGCCATCTGAATTTGGAAGCAAATGAGGTTTGCCAGCATGTTCCTGAGGTGCCGAAGGTGTTGCGCACAGCTGAAGGATGTGCATACAGCCACCCTAGTTACAATCGTTCCAGCAGGCTTTAGCTTGGAGCCATCCACAACTAGGGCAGCTGTATGCACATCCTTGTAAACAAAGCATGGGGTTCTCCACCGTGCATCACCTTCCCATCAGTACTCACACAAAACCCGGGCACGTGGTAATTACTTCCTACTCAGCAGCCCAGTGAGTAGTGCCTTGTATGGAGACTTGGGTCTTGGTCCTTCTTCTGCCTGGTTGGGGCCAGGCTTTGTCTCTTGGGTGGTGGGCCAGCATCAGCTGTCAGGTACTTTGGGGTGAAAGCTTCCTCTCTGGAAGCTCTTCCATTTGGCAGAAAATGCTTAAACACGTACTGTGTTTCAGAAAAAGTGAGAGTGACCGTGTACCCTGGTGATTAGGATTTCTAGCAGAATGCCTCAGATTAAATCTTCGTTCCAGTGAGTGTGGTGACTCAGAGGACACTGTTTTAGAAGGGGCATCAGTTGTCCCAGTAACAAAAAACTACACCCTTCAGCTGAACAGGGAGTTGCCAGTTTTGCTGATCCCCTATCACGTATGTAAGTTAATGTTTTTGGCAACATGTTCATAACAAAGCTGAACTCTCTTATTCTCTGTGCAAAAATTCTGTTTGCTCCTTGTTCAAAGCCACATAGACATACCTTTCTGCCAGTCTGGTCTATGCTTCATTTTTAATTCCCTATTTTTCTCTTCCCCATAAGATTTCAGCTGTCTGTCCCCACTAGCAGTGACCCAGGAGGAATTTGCAAATCCCAGAGGTTTGACCTGTCTGTGGGCTGTGGGGTGGTGGGTCACGGGCGGCGGGGGCCATTCCTGTCAGCGCTTGGCCAGAGTGGGTTGTTTCCGAGCTCCAGTTTCTTCCCACCCACATGAACGGGACACGCAGCACCGGCTGGATTTCCCAGAATGAGCCTGGCCAGGAAAATGCAGAAGCCTTGGCTCCAGCTCTGGGTTTTGGCAAAGTTGTCTCTTAGGAGTGGGGCTGTAATGGCAGCATGGTGTGGCAGGAAGGCTGGCTGTAAACCCAAGCGAGCAGCTGGTACCAGGAAAGCATCTGTATTTTTTTAAAAAGAGAAAAAGACAAACAAGCTCCTCTTTCAGCTGTCCGAAGTTAAAATGCCAGGTCTGGCTCCTTCTCAGCTCTTTGAGCCCTTTATTGGGAATTATGTCCTCAGCCATGGCCTGGACACCTCCCCTTCCCCGTTTCCCCATGGGAGGGATGAACAGCTGCAGCTCCTTGGGAAATGTTCTCCTCCCTTCCTTTCTGGCAGGTAGATGCAGCTCTTGAGCTTTCTGAGGAATCAGTTGCATCAACAATGACAGCCAAATAGTTACCAAGGATGACAAATTTTGGCCATACTGAACGGTTTGTTGAGGAAACTATGAACGTCACAAACTGCTCAGTATATGACCTGATCACTGGTTATCATGAAGGTGACCTCAAGATTTGCTTTGTTGAATGCAGCAGATGAGCCCTGTCTTGCTGTCACCATTAAACTTGATGGACCTGTGCTGACCTACAGCAGCTTGGAGACTGAGCCAGAGCACAAAGCAGCCCTTAATTTTAAGAAAAAGGTTTAGAGCACTGCAGGAGGTACAGAAAGTGCAGGAGTTCCTGGATATGCTGTAACTGTACTGGTCCTGCCCATCCTGAGGGGTGAAGTTTACTTCTCTGGGATATGCTGAACTACCTATCTAACTAACATCACAGGTCCTCAGCACAGGCATGACTTATCAGAGAAGGCAAAATCCTAAAACTGACATGGCAGAAAGAAACCTTCAGGTGGTCCTGGAATGGGTGTTTTGCCATACTGGCATTTATCCATGGAGTTATGGGCACACCCACATCTATGTCCCCATGGAGGTCAGAAACCTAGACTTGTAGGAAAAAATCTTATTAAAAAGCAGGTGAAGGCAACCAAGCTGTTTCTAAATTTCAGAAAATTGTAGTTAATTTGAAGAAAATGTAAAAATTCTGGTAATAAATCTGAGCCACTATGAGTAAGACCAAAAGTCAGTGTTGCCTGGCCCTTGGCAGTAACTAACAGCAGACACTAAAGAAAACAAGCATTCAGTGTTACCGTCACCAAGTGTACATCCTTCCAGCTTTCAGGAATGTGACTTCTGAAATTTTTGAGCCAGAATTTGTATCTGCATCTTGGTGTGAAATACTATTTGATGAAGTTTTTCTCCTCCTAATTTTTGTGATTTGTATTTCTGGTATCCACAACACTCTGTACAGTGAGTTTTACATCTGAGTGGGGGCAAGATTTAGGTTGTCTCTTTTTTAAATTAACCTGATGCATGCAGAGGTGAACAAAACCATAAATTGCAAAGATCATGAGTGAGTCATTCAAATTAGTAATCCATTCCAAAGGGTGCCCTTCAGTTTCTCTTGCTGCCCTCCTTTGAGACCTGGTATTAGCACATGGAGAACTTGGAGATTTGGAAAAGACTCAATAAACTAACCCTGTATTCTTTCCTATTTTTTTTTCCCATAAACAATTGATGATTTAGTCACCATTAACTTTTGAACTTTTAAAGAGATGTTGCTTCGAAACTCAGTTTGTAGAGTATCATTGCAATGCTGTAATTAACTTGGCCTTAAGCTGGGAGTGGAGCAAACAAGCAAGCTTTCACAACGTTTTAGCTCAGAAAAATTGACATCATGAAGACATGTTTTCCTTACTACATCTTCCTGTATCTTGTCTATCCTATCAATCAGATACAAGTATTACGACAAGCCTTTTGTAGGCATATCTCATTATGTCTTACACAGTGAATGGAGAAAATCAGAAGGCCCACAAAACACCAGGGCGTTTTTATGGGCTATATGATGCTAAAAGATAATTTATCAAGTGGAAAGAAGCTGGATATTAGGTGTGCCATTCTGCCAGGCTGTTATCTGATAAATGCTTTGGTAGTGTCCAGGTACAGTGCTCAGGTTAAAACAACTTTGGAGGTGTCATTGCCTTATAGAAAAAGGCTATACCAGAACAGACGTATGGCCATATGGACAGAGGTGGCAGGCATTCTGCTTCCAGCAGTGGCTCATAGCATGCTCTGAGGGAAGAGGTGTGAGAAATAGGATCTGTGCAGTACTACTGCCCATGAGTACGCTCTCGGAGTAGCTGGCAGGTTATAATTTTCAGAGATGGAAAACATCCTGCACAGTTTATTTCAATAGTCACTGATGTATCTAGATGCTATTTCTCATGAAACTCATATTTTAAGTGTGAAGAACTGCATATTGTAATTACTCTGAGGACATCTGCATTTCTACTTGTTTATAAACCTCTCTGGGTCACCTGTCTTATTTGGTCGGGAGTTGCTGTGAGTCTAACATATTGACCTGAGGTGCACTCTAGTTGCGTGCACTTCACGTCGGGGCTGTGTCAGGGAGTTTGTGAGCCTCTATAGCAGCTGCTCATCACTGGTTTGATGGCAGCAGTGGGACCGGCACACAGTACGCCCCTTGAGGAACTGGGCAAAGAGAGTTTAAAAACGCAACCACTAAGATGTATCGAATCTCTGTGGTTAGACCTCAGGTACCCTCCACTTCACCCACTACAGTGAGGCACCACTGCGCCTGTCATCCTGCACATGTAACCACTTCACAGGGCAAGCCTAGCAAGGGAAACCACAGGCTGAATGAAGACAAACTGTCATTTCAGGATTCACACGGGAATATAACTTATTCTCTGTGTTATACAAACTCAGTAATTATGTCTGTCAATGGGTTGATATTTTATGTAGATAATGTTCACATTACTGGCTGACTCAAGCAACTCTGGAGAGCAGTTCTTCAGTGTGAAATATGTTAATAAGCTAAGCTTTCTCTTAAGTTTGAATAGCGATTACTGTGGCACCAATAGGATACTTTTCTGATAAAGATGCCCATAATTAGGAGATCAGTTAAGCTGGTGCTTTAAATCCTCCTGTGGCAGTCCTAGGGGTGACATCACACTGCTGCTGCCAGGTTGGTTATATGGACCATGGTGGTGCAAGCAAATATTTCAGTCTTGGGTTCACCCTTTGGGGAGCAAAGTTTCCTGAATGACAAATTGAGGAATGAGAATGCCTCGGTTCAGGCATGTAGCTCGGGTCCTCTGAACTCCAGGACTTAGATGGGATTTCACTTGCACACACCTCCCATGAAATGTTTATCAGGACAGGGAAAGGGGCAGAAGAGTAGGACCTACTTGTTCCCTGCCCTGCTAAGAGGTGTAAATTGGGATAAGACTGAGAGCCACTGGATCCAGACTGCTGCACCTATTCATCACGGACTAAGCGTATATTTTTATTGCTTCCCAGGTGGAAAAGAGACTGAGAGAAACAATGTGGGAACTCCTCCAAGCTGTTCAACACCTCTGTGCTGTTTTCACAGCAGGGATATGTACTACTGAGGACACTGCGTGAAAGTTAGCAACACATAACAAGATGATGAATCACTAAACATGCCAGTCTATGATCAAGATACCCTTTTCACAGATATAGTAATTCTTTTTATTAAGTGAATATGAAACAAACTGTGTTGCTTCTGCCAAGGGAAGAAAAAGGGCAGAGCTTGGACATAATGCAAAACTAAGCACTGGTGAGCCAGCTTACTCCTGAGGATGCTGCTGCCCTTTGTGCCTGAGGCAGCAGCCAGACAGATTCCCAGGGCCTTTGGGAGAGGAAATGCAGGCAGCAGGGCTGCTCTGCTGCCCACGATGGTATGCACACCTCGGCAATGGCATGGCTTGCCCCAATCTGATTTTATCAATGCCTCTAGAAATCCTAAATGGAGTGCATCTCATCTGACCTCAGATGTTGTGCAACCTATGTCTGAATTTGTTGTCTGGACTGTCTTTACAGTGAGTGGCAACAAAGAGGCCTGTGGCAAACAGTCCACCTCATTCAAAGATTTATTGGAGGAGGAGATGAGCTGTGTCCTACAAAAGCCTATTTCTCTCAGGGCTCTAACAGGAGTCTGTGCAAACAGTGTTGACATGGACATCATCACTGCAGGTATTTCCATTGAACTGCTCATTGAGTTAATGACCCCTAGTAAACATATCTAAGAAAAAAATTCTGGTTCATGAAGGGATGTGTCAGCTCTTCTCTGTCTAAGGGCTCCTCCATCGAGGCTACCTCTGTGGAGAGTCGTTGGCACTTCCAGTTTTTTATGCTTTAGCTAACATAAATGGTCTTACACATACATGTTAATTCCCAATCACATTTAACTGAAGTGTTTGTGTCAGATAACATGGGAATTTATCAGCTCTTAACATCTTGTCAACAGTATGGCATAACTTGGTGGACACCGCATCACTATGATGTGTTTCAAGTCTTGCTAATTTATTGAAATGTTTTAAACCTTGTTCCAAAATTGTATTTCCTGTAAAAAATAAAGGGAATGAAGTTAAAGAAATCCCTGTGCTTAGGATTGTGATGCTATTTTAAATTACAAAATCAAAAGCACCAAGATCAGTAACCTCCACAATTACATATCCTCAACAACATGAAGTTGCTGCACCAGGTGCAGTATGAACTACCCTTGTTTTTCTTGCTAACAGATGGATTGTGTCATCTAAGAACTACCCTGAGTTAATGACACTGAGTTACATCACCTCTGGGAAGCATTGCACTACTGGGCTTCCCAACCGTTTCCAGAAAACTAGAGGAAGCTCGGCAGCTATTCCACATCCTTGAGGAAAACACCCTGTCTCTTCTCCTGGCTTTTGCAGAAAGTAAGTGGACTTTGAGCAGCCCAGCTGATAGAGGAATTTACTTACAAAGCCAGTCTGAAAAACAGTGATGTCATTCTTTTTATTATATTAAAGCTACTGTGCTACCCACCAACCCCTTCTCATCCTACACTGTGTCATTAGAGATTCCCCTATGCTGACAGCAAAGAGACATCTTTCCTGAGGGTCAGGTCTCTCTTAGGAGTCAGAAGTGTCTACCAGTCCTGCAGTGCCTTACCTGTGAATAGCAGGTAAGAGAAGCTTGTGACTCAGAGAGTCACCTGTTTCAGGTGCTCACACCTCTGAAAAGAAATGCCTTTCCTGAATATGCATCCTCTGTAGAAGTCTGTCTGGATCCAGAACATAAGAAAACAGTCCACTTCTATTGCTGTATTCAAGATCAATAATAAGTGGAAGAAACTGAAGAATGAGACTTCTAAAAGACCTGTGTGAACCACTCTGATTAGACTACATTGGCATTGACTCTATCCCTCCTCCTAAATCTGTCCTGCAAACATGCTTCTGCCTCATCTGCCACGAGTTATAACAAACCACATCAGCATCCTCCCTGTCTCACAGACACCCCATGACAGGAATATGATTAATCTATATAAAGAGAAATCTCAGGGTCAGTATCCCAGTTCTTACTGGTTTTGTTTGGCAAACTAGCACAGATAGATAATTTTCCACATATGACAGAAATTTCCTCTTCTTTGAGTGTGTTGATGTCCAAAATTCAAGCTGTTCTAGGCCTAAGGGTAGCTGCCTAGAAGGGAATTAACCAAGAAAAAAAAAAAAAAAAAAAAACAAAGGTGGAGTTTATTGCATCAAAATAGGGCAATTAACCCACTTTTTATTCAGTCAGAAGTAGCTGGAATATGTTCAGGTGGGCTGGATGCCTGGGCTTGACACAAGCTGGCTTTGCTGAAGTACGGTACCCAGGATATCCCACTGACAGAATTACTTCATGTTAGATCTGTAGGTGGCAGGCACATGCAGCTTTCTCCAGCAGAACTAGAGGGTGGCTAGTCACATACCAGTTCTGTCCCCAGCTGCACCATCAACACATCATTCTTTTCTGAAAAACTGTCAAAGTAGTAGCTTTGCACCAGATCTGGGTCTTTTTGCAGAGCACTTCCCATTCTTTGAATGTGCCCATTGGATCTGGTGGTAGTTTTGTGAGAACAGCAGAAAGTTTTCCCTCTAAAATGTGCGACTCCCAACCCAACAGTGATGATCAACCTTTTATGTCTCAATGTATCATATGCAGACTAATTACACCGAGTACTTATGTGCTGCTTTATCACTTCATCCTGCAGTCTTTCTTGCAACAAGTTGCAAAATGAGGCCCCGAGGGTGTGAGGCTCTAGCACATGAAGAGAAAAAGTTAATCTGCCCAATTTTTAAAAGGCTGCTTTCATTCTCACAGCATGTGTCATTTCCGTGGGGCCCGGTGTCTTTGGTTTTTGTTCTGATATTACGGAAGAACATAATCTTTTCTCATGTTTTTCACTTGTTTACTGACCGTATGCAAGTGGCAGCAATGGGAAAGGGCAAATACACAGGAGCAGACGTGACAGATACAGTCACAACCTGGAACGAAATTGAGACTGAAAGGAAACATCCATGGGGTGCCCTAGAAGGAGATCGCTCTTCTAGAGATGGCAGTCCTCACAGGGAAAGTGCTTCTTGTTTGTTTTCTCTTCAGTCTTTCTCTCTACAGGCTTTCTTCAAATAGTGACTTTCCTTTTTCTGAATGAGATCCTGTAACCAGAGCCCTCTCAGTCAAGGAAAAGAGCTGTCAGTTATCTTCCTGACTTTGTTAAAGCTAGACTAATAAACTATTAATATTCCCGACTCTAATTAATTGCCTGGAATTTATGGGACGCACAGTATTTACAGCATATCACTTATTTTGCTGCTGAGTTAATAGTATACTGCAAAAACTAAAATAAAAAGGGGACAGAAGTATTGTACAGGTGACAGCACAAAACCAGAAGCAAGCTCTTGTCACATAGTGGAATATCAGCATCTGCTGGGGACCATCCAAGATCAGTTTCAGGCCACATTTTTCTATTCTTGTTAAAAAAGTGTGGTGTGGATTGCAACAACACAGTTGCAACTAGTTATATGCAGAGGAAACTATAAACTTCAGCCTATTACTAACATGATGAAATTCAGAATTAATGTGGTTTAGAAAATAAGTTTTTTAAAAACTTTCTGGTTCAATATAGTTTCTTCTCCTCTTCCAGTCTTGACACAGTACAGTAATATGCTTGTTGTGAGATAATCAAGAAAGAATAGACAAATTACAAAGAAGGGAAAGAAGGCAATCAATGAAGGCGATCTATATCTCATTCACATTGTTGAATAAATAATAGCAGAGGAGGTCTAAAATTAGATTTGAGAAGAAATCTGAACTAGTTCAAACATGGGCTGATGCACATCTCCAGTCTAACTAGCATACTGGAGAGTTAGATTCTCAGCTGGGGCAGATTGACTGAAATCAATGGTGCCCTCCCACTGCTTGCCTGGCTCCTTCTGGCTGGGCCAGAGATGCTTATGCCAGGTGGGGGGAGGGGGTGTCAATCTTGCAAGTCACTCACTTTTGGAGAGACTGACCAGTTTTAAGTGACATCTATTTACAAGAGCTGCTCCGCATGTTGCAGGAGCGAGCTTTGCCAGTCCATTACTGAACCATGAGTAGGGAAACCAGCTCCTTAGGTTTGCCATGCAAAGCCTGTCCTGCACACACTGCATCCTGATACAGAACGAGATGGGCTTGATAGCTGATCACAGATATTCCCCATTTCCAGTCCCAGGAGGAGAAAGATTATAAGGAAGACAACAGTTAAGCTTGGATCTTGCAAATTCAAAATGAAGATCTGCAGTCTTCTGCAGGAAGAAATGAGAACCAGCTTGGCATGTCTCTCCACAATTAAGAAGTAATGAATGCTAGTGTGAGCTATGTAAGCAGTGCTAGTTTGAGGTCTACCCCACTGAATTTGAAGATTAAATAGCATTAAGGCATGCCACCAAAAAGGCAGCCTTGTTGACTGATCACATCTACTTCAGCACCTGCTTAGGAAGTGCTAGACATAGCTCCCTCTTTAGATGCAAACCGCTCATTTGTTATAAAAGCACAAACCATACAGTGTGAACACTGTGCATCAACCCTCCAAAATCGTTTAACAGTTACCCCCTAAACAGCCATTTTACCTGGCTTTGTGTTTTGTGTTCCTCATCTCTCTGAGGGGGAGCAGATCTCTGGGTTACAGCCCTACGTAGCCTCAACTCATTTATCAATCTGGCTCAAACCATGGACCTTAACTGTGCAGGGCACCTGAAAGAGACTTCCTTCCAGGCGGCTGTGACCAGTGATTGATGTGACTCAGAACAGCTTTCCAAAAACAGTGCATTGTTCATCCACCCAAAGACATGCCCATGCAGAGGAAACAGTTTAAAACAACAGAAGTTCATGCATCTCTGATCTTACCTAAACTTTGTATGTTCCTTGCAAATTCAGAAACCAGACATAGCCCCTGCTTGGGAGATATGAGTTGCCCTCCTAATCCCATTGCTTGTTGCTCAGTCTCCCCTTCCCTTGACTATCAGAGGTTGGAGGTTTTGGCAGTTGGGTCTGCTTGTTGTCTTTACATCTAGAAAAATGAGTCTGTTAACCTGCCTGGGGTCTCACAGACAGGGGCTGACTGAATCTTGCCTATTGTTCACTTTAGGACTCAGTGCTTTCCCTGCATGTATCTTATCACTAGCCACCATTTCTTTTCCTGCTTTTGCACTTCTTAAAAGCAACTTTGATGGATTTCATACAGATAATGAGACATGTCCAGAATTAAGACTATGCACATCATTGCTTTTTTCATTTGGTTGCTAAGCTAAAGAAAACCAAGAAAATTACTTTGGGGCCAAATACAACCCCTAAAAATCAGTGTCTTCCTTAAAAAGAAGAATGCTTTTGGTTATGAGACTGAAGTGAAGTGCAGTAAACTGGAGCTGATATCCCTTCTTCTGATTCATAGCAGGGCATGAAATTTGGTTACCCTCACCATGTATCTGTGAAGGGGTGACTGATGTCTAAAATGCTTGTGAATCTTATCTTCAACGTCTCCAAAATACCAAAGTTCACATTTGCAACAATTTTTCCTTGATTTTCATTTGTTTAGCCTGATCTGATGAGTTTGACCCCAACTTGCAAACAAATTCAGATCAAGTCAGTATGGTTTTTTTTCTGAAAATGCCATCAGGTCTACATATAATATTGAAGCATGAAGATATACATGTCCCACATGTTCCACAAAGACAGCTTTTCAGAGGCACACATGGTGACTGGGCACCTAACTCGCATTTATGCTTTTACAAATCCTCTTATTGATGGGCTAATCAATAATGACAAAACTTTCTGAGAAAGAGCAGTAAATAAACCCATTAATCCCTCTTCAGTATAATTGCACAGAAGGTCAGATCACTTTATCTATGTCTGAGTGAAGAGGAAGAAAGAAATAGCTCAGATGGGGGAGGAGCCCTGGAAAGGATGGATGAAGGGATGGACATTCCTTGCTCTACCTCTTCCCAAGTGCCAGAGAGTTTCCCGCCTTCTGGAAGCTTTAAAGATTGCTGCTTCTTTTGCCAAACCAGTCATGCTTACAGGAATTGTTCACTTCTGAGTTTTCCATAATTTGGAAATGCCAATCCACTTCAATCTCCTTTTCTTTTTTAGTGGGAAAACCTCTTGCTACTGGCCGTAGAGTCAGCAGCTGGACAGAGCTCGCCAGACAGATGGCTCCCCGGGATCTGAGGAAATATTATTGGAAACAATACATCTTGGGCCAGCGGCCAGGGAGAAGGATTGGGAGAGGTCAAGGAAAAAGGCTGTGGTTGAGAAGGGTTGGAAAAAAAGGAAAGGCAAAACAAAGGAGGCCTCAATGTTTTTATCGGTGTACAAAACCTAAAGTTTAGGAGCCAGACTTAATTTCTTGATTGAAAAAGATGGAAATGATTTATTAGACTGAAAATATAAAACCCTTTAAAAAGAAGAAGCACCTCAAAACAATGTGTGTCTGATTAGATTCAGTGTCTGAATAGAAATAGGAATTCTACAAAGAATCAGCAGAGCAGTGTCACTGACACAGAGGCAGAGAGAGTCGATTTCTAACAAGGTATCTGCTTCCTCTGGCCAAAGGACTTTGGATTGATTATAATGGATTACTAAAATGTGTGGCAAGTTCATTACTGTCAAAGGGAGTGGATAACTCTTGAACAGTGCAGATATTTTATTTATGAGTGAATAAAAGAATTTTATAGCTGCCTATCCCTAATCTCCAGTGCTGTAATAGAGTAAAATCAATTCAAAGTTAAAGCAAAAAGAAAGATTTGAGGGAGAGGGAAGGATTTTCATAACCTTGTTTTGCTTCGTTTGTTGTTATTTTTGTCCTTTAGTTTGTTTCTGCTGACAAGTTTCTCTGGTTTTATTTGTGATATAAAGGCAAACTGAAGTGTAACAAATCGACAGGCTTTAATAAAGAGATGTGCAGTGTCTCTGATGTATTTGAGCGAACCTTTGCTGCTTGTGGTTTTGTATATGGTTATGGTAAATAACTATCATGCTGATTTTTGTGGTCTGGCCTTTGCTATGAGTCTTTGACCACTGGAGACTCATTTAACCTAAATAACCCAAACGCATTCCCAGCATCAAACTAACACCATAACAAAATCCATAAAACCCCAACCAGTCCCCAGTCCTGCCAAAACAGAGCACCCCAGGAGGGACCCCTGGTGAGGAGGTGCCCAGTCTCAGGGTTGAAGCACTTACTTTTCGCACATGTCGGGGAGGACGGCCCTGACAAGGCCCAGCCACGGAGAGCCTTGTTATGCCTCGGCTTTGTCACTGTGAGATCCCCCTTTCCCCATGGCTGGTTCCTGCCGGCTCTCTTAATAAATGAGCCCAAATGGGAGACAGGATGACAGGGCTGAGGCCCTGAGCACAGCTCGCTGTACCTCACAGAGGGATAGCCTTGACAGGGGGCACTCAACCCGAACTGACGCGGCGGGCGAGACTGAGTGTCCCTGTCTCAGCACACGCCTCAAAAGCACCAGCCTCTGGGCCTGGGGGGCCTTCACTGAGCATGATTCCACTCTTCTTGGAGAAATTAGTGTTAGGATTGCTACCCTGGCAGAACCAAATTAACAGAACACAAACCAGACAATGACTTCCACTCAGAATATTCCATATAAGGCACGAAATGTTTGTGCGTTCTTCTGATTGCTACCAGAAAAAGACCCTACTTGATACTTTTCCCCTGCTGGCCTGTAAAAAGGCTCCATGATATATATCTACATATATTTACATACATATACACATATATACATGCATATATCTTCTATATATGTATATATGTGCGTGTACATGCACACATATATGCACACATGCACTTACTTTTCAGCCCAGAACAATAACTGGGACAATGCATTTTTCTTTGCAAAGGATGAAAATCCCAGCTGGAAGCATAATAAAACACAAATGACATGCACAGAGTAGGGGGAAATTTCTCTGAAATTTCACTGAAATTTCTAGGGGGATGTCAGTCAGGGACATATGCAAGCAGTGAACCACAAAGTCAGATGCATGACATTAGCAGGAAAAGGAACTCTCTGGGCAGAGTTCCTTCAGAGCGTGACATTTATGATTCATCTGACTATAAATTTGTGTCCATCTGAAGACAAGAATTTTTTTTCCTTTTCCTGTGGAAATTTCTCACATAACGTAAGCCTCTTTGGCTTTCAGCAAACAAAGAGTAAGTTTTTTGACTTACACTTTTTGGGGGACTAGTTTCCTGATAAACACAGATGTTTTTCAGGAGGGCAGCTGACTTCTAAAATAAATTCAATGCAGTTAAGTTGTTTGCTGAAAAACAGAGGCAAACAATTTTCTGAATTACATTTAATGCAAAGGAGTGTTGTTAGGGATCTATAAACAACAGGTAATGAAAAATGCCATCTTCTGACACTACTTCCCTTTTTTGTTTTCATTCCTCCTCTTAAATGTCATCAGGCAAGCTAGAGCATCTTTCTAGGGGGTTTAATTGATAACCAGAGAAGATGTACGGAGAACAACAGTTAACACTGTACTGACTGTAGAGTGATAAATCAAGGCATGAGGTCATGCCAAGTCTGATTTCCTTTACTTGTCCTGCAACCTTATGTATAGCTCAAGCTTGACTCAAGTATCTATCTTTTCTTCTGTGATGGTGTTTTTACTCTCTTCCTCTTTCCTATTGTCTCCTTTTCCTTTCCTCAGGTCAGGTGGAAAGAGAGGGAGATAGGATTCCCCAAGACAGGGCATGGCAGGTAAGAGAAACAGTCACTGGAAAGTGCTGTGAGCCAATTGCTCAAAGTAAAAGAAACTGACTGGCTATTGAGAGAAACAAGGAGCAAACACATAGTGACAACTAAAAAGGACCAAACTAAGATTTCCTAGGGACCAGAAATGGCTGTACAATGGTGGCTGCAAATTCAGAAAGTGATCAAGTTGATGGCAGGACTCTCAAAAGAAAACCCCATTTGCAAAGACACAGTGGGCAGGTGGAGAGATGGGTATAAACACTTTTAATTTCCTGCTTGGTCACTTTGTTTTTTCTGTTTACAGGTATATGTATCCTTGCTTATAACCCCCCTTTTTAGTAGTTCTGTTTTTTTAACCTTCTTTAAGGAGCTCTATAGAAAAATAAGATAGCCATCCCAGAGCCCTGGCTGACTCAGATCCTGTCACACCACTTTTCTTCTTGGCTTCCAGAGAGAAAAGACAGAACACAGTTTACCCTAACTGTTCTGGTCTCCTCTGCAGATTGCAGGTCTATTCCTGAGCTCAGCCATTCCCTCTCCCATGTTCACCTGTTTTCCTCATCCCACGCTCTATGCACAGCCCCTTTCATTCTTTCTCTTCCAGCTGTTAATAAGTGAGACTGGGAATGCATATGAGCAATTGGCCCACAGAGAAACCTGTTGAACTGAGGCTAAAATTTCCCTTCAGGGAGCCAGGGGATTTTTATTTTTTTAATTTTTTTCACTTACAAGAAAGAAGAGACACAAGTCAGCGAAGTAAGCCAATGCAGCTGGCAATGGAGGAATTAGTCTGCTGGAAAATATACTTTCTTCCCCACCTCAGTTTTCTAAAACTGACCAAAAGGCCAAGCCAGGATATGAAAACTGAGAAACTTGGACTGTACTAAATATATTTTTTTTTTCTCAGTTCTTCTCCAGAGTTGAGCCAAGTTGCAGAGCTCAACTGAAACAGAGTTGTAGAAATCAACATCATCATGCAAGCAAACCACATGCTTCCTCTGTCACTGCTGAGGGGCATGCAGAGAGATGATACTCATAGAGTGATGATGATTTCTTCCTGTTGGGAAAAAAATCATGAACAAAGAGCTTGGTATTTGTTTTATGCCATTTGTTTATCTTCCATTACATACATCTGTGTCTTTGAGCAGAAGTAACTGCAAATAGCCTCAGACATCAATGCATGGTTCTCAGGAAACAGCGGCATGAGGAACTGACTTCTGTGACACAGTGAGAGGCAGGAAACTCCCTTGCTGTCTGCTATGGCTTTGCTACTGTTGTTACAAATTGAACAGCAGAAGAATCATTCTCCTCGGTGTTCCATGCTTGTTGCAGCTGAGAGTGAGACACCACAGCAGTGACATGGGGTGATTCACATTTGTTGTCAGAGACTGGGACTAGGTGTAAGGGCCAGCTGGATGGTGAAAGGCTTTTGGAGAAACAAGAAAGATTTTTTTTTCTGAATACTCAACTAATCACCTGAAATATCAGAAAGGAGCCCTGACCCTTATATCCCACAACAGCATTACCTGATTCATCCAGTTATATGTGCCAT
Organism: Strix aluco; assembly: GCF_031877795.1. Classification (NCBI taxonomy): domain Eukaryota; kingdom Metazoa; phylum Chordata; class Aves; order Strigiformes; family Strigidae; genus Strix; species Strix aluco. The sequence goes on along the minus strand of NC_133932.1, from coordinate 35,758,293 downwards.
GTGTAGCAACTTGCTTCCTGACAGCTGTGGTTCACAAACTTCAGCAAATTCAGTGGGCCATGGGCTTTAGAGAGCCATGTGAGAGAGCATTAGGAGCAAGCTGACAGTGTGACTGATAAGAGTTCATCAAAAGTATGATGACAGTGCTTATTGTAGAAAAATTTGGTAAACATGGCTTGTTTTGAATAAATTTCTCTCTTGGCATGGCTGGAATCTCTATTTTCATACAGGACAAGAAGCTTAGACGTATCAGATAAGAGTCTAGGAAGCACTTTTTCACTCCAAAGTGCTTTACCTTTTGAATAATAACACTTTAAAATACTTTCTTGCTCCAGTTCTGTTATCTTGTAATTGAATTACAGTTTTGCTATTCAGCACTCCAAATCGCTAAAGCCTGACAAAATACAAAGAAACAAACTAACCATGTCTGAGCACCTCTTTGATCGTGCATTTAAATTTAGGTATTGCATAGAGGACTACAGTGCGACATGTTTCTGTGACTGTCCTGGGTCCTTCCAAGAAATGATACCATGTTTCTACACGAGAAAATTCATATTCATGTTCTATAGAAAGCAGTTTTCCACTGATGGATCATAGTTCCCACTAATCTGATTTTAACATGGAAGATGTCCTTCTCTGCATTTGCAAGATTATGAGGATATTACTGGCAATCTTATTTCATTTTACCTCTAGGAAATATTTCTAGGGGAGCAATGTCACACCTTTCTGTTTGCCTGGTACTTACAGCCTTAAGCTAAGGTAACAGTCAGTATCATCACACTTTATATGAAAACTTGACAAAGTGCTCTCCTGATCTGAGAAGAACCCCTCTGGATCTCCTAAACAGAGAAGAATTTGTCTGACTTGTACAGCTACGTTGTCAGCTTGTCTCATTTCTCCCACTTCACTTTCATTGCTATGTCTTCCCTTAGACCCCTGATGTAAAACACCCCTAGGCAGTGCTAGTGGGAGTGGTCCCTGTTGTTTAGAAAACAGACTGTATTTTCCATGCAAAAGTCCAGCCAAGCTGTACCCACAACCACTATCTTCTGAACTGGGAAAATCTCTGAGGCAAAGCTCTGTGGAGCTGACATGGATGACTGGTGGGCTGAATTACTACCTTTCAGCAGCTTGCTCAATGCCCTCCCTCCCTTGTCTGGAGAACATGTTTTAAGTCCCTCATAAAAGATCAGTTGCAAAATCTTCTGACACACTAGTAAATAATGGAATAGCTGGAATGAATCAGAGCCTTAGCTTACACTTTATTCACAGGGACTCTGCAAAATCAAAGGGGCAAATTGATCCGACAACATCAAACTGCTCAGTGTACAATGTATTAAAATGAATTTCTTGTTAGCTGTTAGGAACAGCATCTTGATTAGTATCTCTGTACTGAATGTTTTCCTGGGACCGTGCCAATGGTGCCTCTTTGTCTGATTTCGAAGGACTGTAATTGAGTAATAATTGCAAGTTCCTATTTTGAACCAACACTATCTGAAAGCCCTGATAAACTTCATAACCATTTAGCTAGAAATCTGAGAACTCTAAACAATTTATTTACAAAGAAAGACACAGACATCTTTTAACATACTACACCAATTGCCTGCCCTCCACCACAAGGATGACATGTACATTGGCATTTGGATGGTGCCAATTAACAGCATGTTGCAGTTTGGGTTATTTATTTTTAAAAATTTTTAAATAATTTTTCTCTCTTTGACATGGTCTACATTAGTTATTTGTACAAGCTTCTTCCTGCCTGCACAGCCAGAGTAGTTTTGCGGTGTTTTTAGATTCATGAAGGCTAGTCAAGGTAGTATCTGATTTTAGTCACTTGGGATTTCTTGCGCTAAGTTCAGTGAAGAGGAAAGGAATTCTGATGTGATAAAGATGAGGGAGAATAAAGCACAATGTAGAAATTAATAAAAGTGTTATTTCACTTATGGATGGGATGATGCATCTTGTTTTTCTGATGATATTCTCATTTGGCTGTTAATGTCTCATCTCTCTCTGGAAGTGACATACTCAGAATTACATACCGGCTTGCCTCTTCACCTCAAAGCTTTGCAGAGAGTAGTTTTCAGTGGTTGAGAGATGGATAGTAAAAAGAGACCTGAACACTTAATGCTGTACAGACCTACAGTAGCAGTATACACACTGTGCATGCTGGATATTGCATTCTTGTTGTACCTACTGGAGATGTAACTCATAAAGCTTTGGGTCAAGTTTTTAAAAAACGTTTCAGCAAGGACCTAGAATCATAGAAAAATAGGACTGGAGGGGACTAGGAGCATCACCTGCCTTGAAGATCTGTGTTATTCTTGACAGATACTTCTCTGTTCTTAAAAACCTCCAGAGATGATGAGTCCACTGCGCTCAGTTAAGCACTCTTAGGGGTGCATTGCCCTTAGCGTTTGGGAAAGCCTGCCTATGCTAAACCTGACTCTCCTGTTCTGCAACTACTGCCCACCCCCCTTCAATTTCTGCTATCCAAGACTGAGGAGAATGGTTTTATTCCTTTGCAACAGCCTTTATCGTGCTAGACGGCAGTAATCCCTCCCTCTAGACTTCTCTAGGCAAAACAACCCCAGACTTTTTGCACTTTCTTCACAGTCAAAAGGGGCTTACCCACCAGCTCACACCATCCACTCTGCTGTAACTATCCAAAGACAAGGTGGGGATCTTTGCAGGGGCTGGGACAGACACCTGTAGGCAATAACTCCCTCCAGCTGCCCCAGCAAAGCCTGCTGGAGCCTGTCAGAGCTCGATGGCGACGGCTGTGCTGGGCTCTGCTGTGAATTCAGCTCCCCTTGCTTTCATCACAACTGGTGTGGCAGGAGAGCACGGGAAACCCTTGCATTTCTTATTCACTCCTTACCACAGTCTCCAGGTTTCAGTCAGAGATAATTTAAAGGGGTTATCAGCATTTAGCCATAAAGGAAGCAGCAGGCTGACCTGCCTTTACCAGTGCCCAGCCTGCTTGGGGTCAATAGTGCAAAAGACTCATTTTCACTTGTCTCTAACAATACAGAAATTGATTTGCAGGTCCAACAGGTTACCTTTATCTATTTGTCCAGCAGCAGTATACTGTGCATGCATGTAGGGAAAAGCACCTCTGAAGCTTTTAAATGGATTTCTGCTCTGGGTAATGCTCCTTCCATGAACTATAGCTATTAAAACATGATGGCTATTGGCCATGATTTTTTGTGTACTTAGTTTAAAAAACACGATTCATATGAATGTCAGAGTGTAGCTACCATACTGGCTGTTTCACAGAATGCCAAACTTTAAAAAGTCTCTCCTTTAGAAGAAAACATAGCTCTTCAGAAGGCCACCTTCTCAAATAATTAGAGCAGCTTTTACAATGACAGTTCAAAATTAGATAGTTTTTCTTTCGTTTCTCTACAGCTTGCTGTCTTACTGGGAAGAACTGACTTGCTGTTCTCAGCCTGTGTTTCATGGAAGATGAGACATGCCCAACTTTGCTGCAGATTCACTCTGATGGAGCACTTTGGGGAGAGCTGTAATGTATCTTTTAGATTCAATCTTCAATCACTTGACTGGCCATACATAGTTTGAGAAAAGCAGATGAAATAATCAATTCACAGACATTCCTTTGGAAATCGAACATGATTTTGCCACTGACATTTGTGACTTTCTTCAAGAAATCAGCACCCATTTCAAAATAGAAAAAAACACTTTTCCTTACAAAATGTGAGAGGCGTGGGTGAATCAAGTCCATTCTCCAATACTAATATAGAAATTAGCTTTTAGAAGAGTCATCTCTACAACACTCCCCACCCTTTTGTCTCTCTCTCTCTGTCTGAAATGACCACAGTCTCCTAAGTTAATACTGAACTCCCTCAAACCACACATTTAACTGTTGCCATCTTGCCTTCAGTTCTCCTCCCTCATATCCATCATGCTGCTGCTTCTTCACACGTGCTTGGAAACTATAGCACTCAGTTGACTCTAGAGCAACGCTTCAGAAAGAAAATTGTCTGACACATATTTTATCACGATGCTTTCTGTTAGATTTCCCTTTCCGAAAGATGAGCAAGGCCTTGTTGGACCTGAGCTAGGCATACAGGTAAAGCAATACCTTTCTTGACACCCTTCCCCTCTTTTACCACCAGATAGGTATTTTTAATCTTACACAGAGATATCTGTTCTTGATTCAACCCATTAAGATTTTTATAAGCTTTGGAAGTAGGACAGCAAATTAAATGGGAATTCAGATGTCAGTGTGAAAATACGTAAAGTCTGGACATGCTCTGCTGTGGCCCACTCCTCCTCTACAGAAAGCAGGACCATACCACTTCAAGTGCCTTTATCAGAAATGAATGCATGCTGCTCTGTTTTGGCTGTTGGTTTTGGACAAAAGTTCAGGTCTAGGATGACAGCTTTTCATTAAATTGATAATAAACTTTTCTTTCAGTGATGACAGGGTTTTTTTTTTTTGTTTTCAGAAAGGGTTTTAATTAAAGATAAAATAGAAAAAAGCTACCTCTTCTTACGTATGAAATTGGACTGGTTATTGATTTTATTTATAAATAAAAAGTTATGAATTCTTCTCTGTTAACAAGCTTAAACCAGCCCCTCTACCATAGCTGTTTCTGGCACAAGGATGACTTGCAATTGTATGTGTGAAAGTATAACAAATGGTAGCACAACCTCTTAAAAAAACCTTCCCAAAGATTTCTTAACGTTATTTTTTTGTCTGAAGCTGCTCTATGTAGGAGCCAACAAGAATTAGAAATACAATAAAAATTACTATGGATATTGACATAGGATTTGTTGCAGTACATCCAGCGTAACTGCCTCCTTTGCCCTCATTTACGACAGAGGCCACTAGGTGTGGTGAGATACCTCAGCTCCCTTGCCATCCTGTCAGGTCCTACCCCTGGGTTTTGGTGCGGGAGAAGGACTCTCTTTGCTGCTGGCTGTGCAGTCCAGGCTTGCAGCATCCCTGCAGGGTGACAAGCTTCTCCCTGACATTTGGCAGTGGATGTAGATCAAGTATTATGGTATTTCCCTTTAGAACTGCCAAACTAATTCACGAGGACTCAAGTATCCACTGTCAATCCAGAGTCATGTATCTTGATGGAATATCAAGAATTAAATAAATACAAAATGGATTAAAAGTGTAATTGAACCCATTTTATAAAATGACATATGTTCAGCTGTACATTCATTCTCTGAACACAGTGACCTAGACGGTAAACTTCAGCAACTAGTTAATAATAGGAAGCAATGTGTGTTTGCCCTGGGAAAGCAAAGCCATCGGTGGAGCACTTGGAGGCAGAACTTGCTGAAGCTTCTGACAGAAGGCAGTTTTGCTTTGAGTCACTGTGCTTCACTCTGCTCAGCTAAGTTGGGAAGAAACAGTAAGCTGGAGAGAAGCAAAGGCTCTGTTTTCCTCTTCCAAGCTACATAAAACACAAAAACTTCATGGCGGGGTGAGACCTATTAGACTTAAAATGACAGAAATGACTGCTGATACTAAATCCTTTCTTAAACAGTCAAATGTAGAACATTTAAGTTCACAATTTGTGTCCTGCAATTTAACTGATAATGACTAATACATAAAAAGGTGTCACACGTGATTTATTTGGATCCCAATTTCTGTCCAAACAGAATATGTCACAAATCATAAGCAAAGAAAACAATAAATTATCCAATGACAATGAAGTATATCATTAGCTCTTTAAGAACATTAAAAAATTGAGACTAAATACTTAGATTTCAGTCTATATTAGTGCTTCCACTTGATCAAAAGAAGTATAAATTTTAATGTAAAACACCTATTCATCAACTTCTTAACAACTTCTAATAAACACTATGTATCTTTAAGAAAGTAAACAAGCATACAGATTCAAAATAAAATTGAATCTCCAAACATAGTGCTTGAATTACTCAAATTAATACTCCCAAGCACAAGAAGACATGATACCAGTTCAAAATAATCACAGCTCTTCCAAGTCAGCATTTTATACCTGGGGGTGAGTATCTTTACATGATAACTGCAGCTGACAGAAGTGTCTCATCTGGCTCCTGTCTTGGGAAACACAGCCCACACAGGTTTTGATCAAGGACGAAGAACAGCAACAACTCCCCGCACCCGGGTCAGCTCTGACATGGATCCCCACCAGTGCCCAAAAGCAAGGAAGAAGAGGAGGAAATTTCATATTAATGGCAATTATACTAACCTTGGGCTCCTGTACCAAAATGCTGGCGATGAACTCCACCTCCAGCTTTCATGCCTGAGGTTTGTCTGCCTAATTAGCCAACATGAAAGTTTGGGTTTTTCATGCTTCCCCTTGGGGGAAGCTTGGCTTTAAGTCCAAATATTGTGGTCACTCTCACCACGTTTTCCTCAGAGTCATGCTGGTGTAGCTGTCTTCAAATAATTGGAGCTTTTCAAGGAAAACAACAGAAAACAACATTAATTTTTTTATTACAGAGAACAGGAAAGCTTTTCCTGGCTTCCTCCCTGGAAAGGCTTGAATGGGGGTGTGTGTGTATATTTATATATGCATATGTGTGTAAATATTTAGAGGGAACCTGTGGCTGATAGTGGGATAAGGAGCAGAAAATAGGATCTTAAACCAGGAAGCATCAGGCAAACTCTGTGACAGGCCATGGTGTAAGCTATGGCTACGTTAATGAAATACAAGGACTAGCCAAGGTCAGCTTCTCCTGGAGGCCAGCCTTCCTGTGCCCCCTCACATGGGGATTGGCTCAGACCTCACTCAGGGGAGCCCCCCATGCCTGTGCTGAACCCCAATGGTCTCACTACCTGTCCTGCAGAGAGCTGAGTCCTTGGCCCTGCTGCCACTCTTGGGCTGTCGGGGCTGCTCCCGCCACCATCTGGGGAGTTTCTTGGGTTGCCTAGGGGGCAGGCAGTGGCTGCACCTGCACCCTATGGATGCCCCACTTACAGCACCCCATGGCAGCGTCCCCTCCTGCAGCACCCCATGGCTGTGCCCTGAATGTGGGTACCCCTCCTCTGGCCACACACAGCACTTGTTGCAGCACAGGAGATGTCTAGTTCTACCCCCTTAAAATAACTGCTCTCCCCTGTGTTTATCTTGGCCCAGATGGCTCAGAAACACAGCCTGGTTTTTTTTTTTCAAAAAAAATGACTGCACATATAATGTGCGATATAACATTTCTCTTCAAAACTAGCAGGGATCTGATGGCAGGGAGTGAAGGCAATTTACAAAGTCTCAGAGTTACAACACAAGCTGACTATTTACTATCTTTACCCAAGTGAAAAATACCAGCTGTTTTGTTTGGTTGCTTTTTTTTTTCTAGGGGGGTGTTGTGGGTTTTTTTCTTTGTTAGCCATTTAACAGTATTTTATCTGAAACAGGAAACAAGGGTTACAGTTAGGTCAGGCTATAGGGTCTCCCGGACCACTGAGGAAAACAATAAACATACAGACAGAAAACCATTGGAAAGTGAGAAGGGAAATGTTGCCTCCACAAAGACAAAATCAATTATTTTTCCATAAAAGAGCAAAGTGAATGAATGGGGACTTCAGACATGACAGTGAGCAAGGACCTGAGCTAATGTGCAGCGCGCATGAGTGATGATGTGAATGCTGGTATGTGCCCGTGTGCATGTGGGACAAGGAGAGAGGAAAGGTGGGAGGCAGACAGTTGTTGGCAAAGCCCAAGGTCCTTCCCAACACCCTTTGAAATCAAGGAAGTGTTACTGGCTTCTTAAAAGTTGGGGTGAATCCAGCATCCTCGGGAGAGAGCATGCTGCCAAGTCTATGTCGGTTTGGAGTTCAGGCATTTAATCAATTACATTTGTATTGCCAAGGTTGTAAAAAGAAAATAGCTGTTCACTTCTGTGCCCTGTATTTTGTCTTTGTAAAACCAGTAGTGATGTTTGATTTCTGTGGCGAAAACAATTTAAAGAAAGAACCACTTACACCAAACAGCTTGTAAACAAACACAATCTATCCTGAAGATGGTGTTTCCAGGGCTGGCCTTAGTCAGTCTGAGTGCAAGTAAGAAACACAGGCAGTGCCTCTAATTTTTTTTTCCCAGAAAGTTAACTTGGCTGCTTTCCATGCGGAGCACGTAGCCTTCCTCTCACTGCACCTGCCCCTCAGCCCAACCAAGGCTGCTCCAGCACAACCCAAGACCCCAGTCCCTTGACCAGCTTCTCTCTCATGCCAGAGAAGCCCTGTACTGAAGGTCCAGCATGGTGCAGGGGTTCCCATTGTCTTGGAAAGTGGGGGACAGTGGCCTGATGGCACTGCAGGGCGCTTCCAGCACCCACTAACTGCATCTCATCTGCTTCATGCCCTGCTCTTACCTTATGTCATGATCAAAACCAGAATAAATTGTCTCGCATGTGCCATAAGGACATGCCTGGAATGGGTGTTTGGAGCATCTCTCAGAGAATCACAGAATCATTTAGGATGGAAAAGACCTTTAAGATCACCGAGTCCAACCATAAACCAAACACTGCCAAGTCCACCACTAAACCATGTCCCTAAGAACCACATCTACAGGTCTTTTAAATACCTCCGGGGATGATGACTCCACCACTCCCCTGGGCAGCCTGTTCCAATGCTTTACAACCTTTCAGTGAAGAATTTTTCCTGATATCCAATCTAAACCTTCCCTGTCACAACTTGAGGCTGTTTCTTCTTGTCTTGTTGCTTATTACTTGGGAGAAGAGATTAACACCCACCTCACTACAACCTCTTTTCAGGTAGTTGTAGAGTGAGCCTCCTTTTCTCCAGGCTAAACAACCCCAGTTCCCTCAGCTGCTCATCAAGCAACTTGAAACATCAGGACTCTGGGCCCATCAAGCGTGGGCTGCAAGAGCAGGGAATAAACAGTGATTTTTTAATTATTATTTTTTACCTATATGTGCTTTTCTTACAGCCTTATCACCAAAATTATAAGTTTCCCTATTGCTGGTCTTCAGAGTGAATCTCTCCCCCTTTTTTTTGATGCAGCTCCAAGGTCTGAAAAAAGCAAATATTTAGTAAGGTGATTATAAACAATTACGTTAGACTTTGTTGCCATGGTATAATCATAGATGTCAGTAGAGTTAATATCATGTGCAGAGAGTATGCCTAAGAGAACAAAAAGTACATTGGTTGATACACTGAGGAACGTTAGTGATATATGCCAAATCTTATTGAATGAGTATGACTTAAAACCCATTAATTCATCACTAAGATGAATACTTCCTCAGCAACCTCCTTCTACACCCCAGTGTGAAGGGTTTGCACATCTTCATGAACTAGTTTACTTCCCTAAAAAAATCCAGTGAAATTTTACACTACCAACTGTGACACAGTTTGTAGATTGACAAACCCAACAGGATGTTAGCCAAACCTTCCCAGATCCTGTCTGTCTGGCAACTTGTGCCAAAATTGCTGCTTGACATATCAGCATTGCTTTTATTTTCCACTGATTGAGACTAAATGAAAGCATGAATTCATAATTTCTTTGTAACAGAGTCCAGAACACCCCTGATGACTGCAATGCCTCTGTCCTGGCTCACGACACATGAGACACGAAAGAAAATGGAGCTGAAGTAAAGAATGGCAAAATGGTATTACAACATCCCTGACTAAACAGTACAAGGAGGGCTCTTGTTGCATGTAAAAGGCAGAATTTCCTGGTGTGGAAAGGGCAGCCTGACAGCAGAGGTTCTTCTTTATGTCGCATTGCACAAAGGCGAAGGTGAGCTTCACTTTGTCACTGTGACACACGTGTTGTAGGGAGCATCTGGCTGTGTGTTACACATAAGTTTCTACTTGCATGTTGCACATGTCAAATCCCTAGACAATAATTTTAAAGGATTCCTTCTAAGACTGTTTTTTTCAGAGTTCCCATGAGTATTCCATTTGGAAAGAGCAGGAATTATTACCGTGTTCTCAGGGAACACATATGTTGTTGTGTGGGGGCCATGTCTTTGCCCAGTAAGATATGTGTTGGGCTTGTAAGGTTGGAGACAGTGAGGGAGGGATACTCTGCCCATGCATGGCTGTCTGGTGCTCTTTCAGGTGCCCCAGGGCATCTTCCTGGATCCAAGCTGCTGCTTCAAAGAGTGCAGGACTTCTCTAGCTCACATCTAACATCCTGGCTGGGATGGCTTAAATGCTCCAGGACACCTCAAATGGCCAGCAGCAGATTAGATGGACAGACCACCATGCACTAGGTGCCTATGCTCAAGCAAGAGACTCCTGACACAAAGGGAAATTTTAACACCTGCTAAAACAAAATGACCTGACCTCAAGCCTGATCAGGCCCTCAGAGAGTCCTTATTTCCTAGGGATTTTCTTTTGGATGGTAGAGCAAGGGTTCAGCTCATAATGCTGATGGGTCAGCGTGGGGATGCCTTATGCCCCATGCCTTCAGAGAAATCACCTTGTCAAAGCACTAAGGTGGGTGGGTGGGACTGGCTTCTTGGTGATGCAAAGGCTTCTGAAACTGAGAACATGCCTACACCAGTGGTGCTTGCAGCTGAGGTAGCTGTGAATATATGTGCTAAGTTTAATCAAGCAGAGCCTGCTGGGACCCCTGGGAGTGTAAAGGTAGACACTGGCCCCACTGAGAACCCCATGTTGCCACATCTTCAGGGTGGTGTGTTTGCCCTGTGCTGGCCAGGCTCTAGCTCTGAAAGGGGTTGATGGGACATCTACCTGTCCTGGCATTGTACCCATAACTGTGATTTAAGGATGCAAAAATGTCTAGAAGGAAGTGTAGGCATAATTTACAATTTGCATTGCCTGAGCTGTTGAAAGGGCTTTCGGCCCACACAGACACATGTTGCAAAATACAATATAGGTTATGAAGTGATATAATCTCTAAAAACATTGTGCTTTGGAGTATAGTTTAGTTCAATAGAGACCACTTAATGTCACATGCCCACAGTTACCTTACTTCTGATCCTCTGCTGGCATTTCCATGCTCTCTGTGTGTCTGGCTGTAAACTCCTAAGGGCAGGGACCTTTTCTTACTCAGTGTTTATTGCAGACAGAGGCATTGGTCCTGAATGAGTCATGAGGTGCTAATATGATTCTGAGTAGGTATAAGGATGGGTCATCTCTAGTTTTGAGCTGGTGTAATTGCAAGTTTGCAGAGATCTGTGACACCTCACCCATTTAACTGACTAGAATTTGGCTCATTACCCATGAAGAGCTCTGTAATGAGGATTAGCCATCGACATGACTTAGCCTGGAGAAGTTAGTTATCATAAAATTTCCTCCATAACTGAGAAGCCACAAGTTTTGTTTATGAATTCCCCACAAAGATGAAAGTGTTTTCTGTTTGTCTTTAACTAGGAGAAAAGTAACATTACATATGCCAAGATAGAGGGCAGAAGAAAAAGACAGTCTCTGTCACTATGTGTAAATGTCAACTTTAAAGCTCTGTATAGGACTTTAATCCAGAGTTTGTGGGTGTCATCCTCTGTTCTCAGAAGTCACAGGTGAACATCTCTCCTGAGAACACCCCTATCTGTGGATGTCACATGAGACCAGAAATCACCTCTCCCTTGCCACCTATGCCTCCAAGTGATAAACACACCATTACAGGCATCAGATACAATTTTTTGTGTGATTGAAGTGCTGGAAAGAATGAAATTAGCAGGAGAGTTTCCAGCCTGGAATGATTTGACTTTGTAATTCCTTAACACTGACATCCCTATCTCAGACTGACAAAACCCATCTGACACCATCCAGGGACTCAGACTCATTTACGCGAACAGCTGACAACTATACCAATGCTGTCCTAACCGAATGGCTGCGCTACCTTAACTTCGTTAAGGCAAAGCAGAAAAAACCCACTTCTTGCTCTTCACTGTGGAAGATGCTATGATTTCCTGCTGTTTTCTTAACAATCAGAGCTGCCTAACAAAGAGCATTCCTGCAGATCCAGATAAAACTGCCTTCCAGGCTAGACCTTACAAACAAATAGCCACCCCATCCTAGGCAATACATAGCTCTGGGTAGGGCTTTGGCCGACCCCAGAGCAGAGGGGTGATAATTCACAGCACATGTGGGTCTGACACGTGCGTTGTTGTTTAGTGGCTTCCCTAACACAAAGAACATGGTTGGGAATGCACCTCCTTGCACTACTTAGAACTTTGTTAAATCCTTGGGACTGGATAAATGCATTGATAATTAGGCAAATATGTTTGTTCCAACACAGCAGATAAATCTCAGCTATCTCTATTCATGACAGACCATGCAATAATCATGTTTTCTATTTATATGCTACATTCCACTTCCTTCACTTGTCTGCACCTCCATGCAGTTTGTGACCTGTGAACAATATATACACTAATAACTACTAAATATGTGTACCTTCCAACTCAAGGGGCCTGAAGCTTATTCCTACAAGCTGGATGACATATGAGACTTAAAATAAAAGTCTCAGGGGCAAGACTTTTCAGCTAATTATCCCTTACTGGATACTGCCACCATTTGCACTGGGCCAAGAGGACTTTTTGTCTGACTCAGTGGACCATTTTTCTGTCATAAAACTCGATGACTTGGAGATATGGATCCAGCACTTCCCAGCTCCAGAGGCCTGTGGTTTTTCTAATCCCAGTTAGAAAAGCTGTTTCTAACCCTGATTAGCCAAAGGTATTTCCATATGAGCTGCACAGTACCTGGCTTTGACCCTTTGAACATGTACAAGACTCAATACACACATATAGAAAGGGAATTACCTTGTTGTGGAGAAATCAAGTTTGTGGGAATGTGAGAAGATTACATCGCATTACATCCAAATTTGTACCAGCTATGAAATTTGTATTTCCTATGAAATATGAATTATTTGTCTGGATAAATTATCAATGAAACATTTCAAACTATTTAGTTTTTATTACCTCCTAACTTTTCATGTGATGCTTCAAACTAATTCACTTCATCAGACCTGCCTGTTTGATATAAAATTTGAATATTCATTTCATCAAAGCATGCATTGAATATACTGTATATTCAATCATAAGCAAGGAACTTGTGTTTCAAACACTGACAGCTAATACTTTGCATCAAACTCTATCATTGTGTGCAGAAAAACAAACTTAATTCTATATTACAAAGTCATATGTCATAGGATTTTTTATGAATTAATTGGAAAAAGAACTGCCAGCTATGTCATTTATCGATTGCTGCAGCATTGTAGTTACAGAGATCTGTTGGTAAGACACCACCATAGCTGAATGAAGACAGGGGTGTTATATGGTCCCAGTTCACTGGGATCGTTATACAGTCCATCCAGCTACATCCTGTTTCCTTTGATAGGTGTTTAGAGGAATGGTCTTGGAGTATCAGGAGGGAGGTCAGCTGGCGCACTCACTGGCAGACCCATGCAGTTCCCAAGTCTGCCAGGCTGCCTGCCTGTGTTTTGCCTGCTGCTGCGGGGAGGGAGATGAAAAGGACCCAGTCCAGAGTGCAGCAGAGCTGATCCTCCCCGCAGAGCTACCAGCAGCCTGGTTGTTCAGCTCAGAGGTGGCTGGCGGTGAGCCTGCAGGTATCTGGTAGTTTGTGGGATCTGTTTCCAAGACATATTACAAGAGTGACTTTTAACGGCAGCTGTGAAAACCCATGGCCACAGCTCCCTGATAATCCATTCTGGTCCTTTGCTGATACTGAAAAAGTGTCATGGAACTCTGAAAGTCAGACTCTCCTGGTTTTCTGCTTCATTTAACTGCAAATGGTATTTTTAGAGCTGCATTTTCTCTTTCTGACCCACTTCTCTCAAGTCAGCTTCCTCAGCCAGAGAAACATTTTGTTTTCTCTTCTCAAAATGCTGTGCATTACTTGCACAAATGTTCAGTCATGTGATTCAAAATTTTAATGAATAATTAAATAGTAACCTACACAGCACTTGTACTGGAACATGCATGTGGGAAGGGTATCGAGGAACAGCAGCTTTACACAACCATGCTGCTAATTAGGCTCTGGGCAAAACAATACCATTGTTGGAAGAATAGAATATATTGTCCTTTCTCCATCAAGTCCGTTGAGAAAAAATAGGCCGAGGCCAAGATGATAATGGCATGCAACAGATGGTACCATCTGGGTAGCGCGGGCGTCGCAGCACTGACAGCCTGCCCTCCAGCCAGCGCGGCCCTACTCTTGGCTCCCTGTTAAATGCGTGGGAGGAGCATGGAAAGCAACGGCACGGGGCAGCAGGTACGTGGGGATGGAGCTGGACCCGGCTGCCAGCCAGTCTGGCCTCACTGGCCGTGATGACGCTGCTGCAGTTTGTGCCAGTTAAGAAGCTGGTTGGTAGGCAGCAACCTGTATTCTCTCAGCTTAAAACTGCGTGTAAGGCTATACAGCACAAAAAAAGAGAAAGCCCATCCTCTGTGACTCCCTCAAGCTGGCTGCAAATCCTCTTTTCAGCCCTGCTGGTGTCACCATGGAGGTTATGGATTCAGAAGAGCCTGAGTCCAAACCCTTGGGCCCTATTTGCTCTCCCTCTTTGCCATCCTCACCCAAGGCTGCAGTGTGCGTAGCCCCTGGACGTGCTGCCCCAGAGGGGCACTGCTGGCAGGCACCTCCCAGCGTGTGGGATTAGTCAGCTCTGCTGGGAAGAGCTCGAGTGAGCTGGAGGGGAAGGAAGATGTCTTTGGGGTTTATTGCTCTCTCCCACCACAGTCCAAGGGTCCTCACTGTTTTTTTCATGTCACCACGCATTCCCAAGCTTTCTGCAGGACAGCTGTAATAGGGAAGGGGACATTTCATACTAACACCTTCCCCCCAGCTTTAAAAACCCCTCTAGTTTTCTCAGAAATTTTACTCCTCTTGCAGCATGGGGTCTGCAGGGGTGGGCTCACTGAGAGCTGTTCTGAACAGGGCTCTGCTGGGGTTATCCTGGAACTTTCATTCTGGTGTAATACTGGTCTCTTTCTTGGAGCATACAATTATTCTGCTATATGATTATTTTTAACATATATATGTTTTGGATGTAGTTGATAGGGCATAAAACACACCAGAAAAAAATGGTGTCTGTGTGTGGGCAACTCATGCCATTGTAATGGCAGCAGATGAAGCTCAAGCTTTAACTCCTGCAGTATAAGCTTCCACAGGGCAGCAGCTCTGTGCTTACAGCATGTGCCTGATATGGAGGAGAGTAAGGTTTGTGTCTTCAGCTTGGACCCACCTTCCAGCAGAGTAAGCTTGTTGTTAGTTTGGGTGGGCATAGAGACCTGGTCATTTGAGTTGGCTAAGGAAGCAACATTCCCTCCTTCCTCCCCTTCCCAAATCCTTGCTCAGCAAGGGTTGCTAGCTCAGACATAGCACAGGGCTCTAGCATGGATTTTGTTGTTATGGGACTGTGTCCCGACAGCTCAGAGGATGGGCAGAGACACCTAACATCTACCTGATTGCACCCACAGAGACACACTGGCTGTAGTGCCTTTGCTACTTATCTGCTACTCTGCCCTGGGTGTGGAAAGCTCATGCTGATTTTTGTTTGAAAGCTCTTGCGTGTTTCTAATGTGCAATGAGAATATTTTTTAAATTACCAAAATTTTTTGCAGGATATGAGATTTGTTTCCTGACTAGCTCTACAGGCAGCTCCTCTGAGTTGTGAAGCAGAAAAAAGAAGTCTGGGCACAGTAATAATTCTGTCTGTTATTATGGAGCAGTAATTATTGTGCCCAACCATCTTAGTGGACCACGATATCTCTTGCTCTCTCCACCATCCCCCAAACAATATTGCTTCTGGCTGACTAAGAAGCCAATGCAGAATGAAACACCTGTATGCTGTGTGCAATACATATAGTTGGAAGATGTTCCCTGGAGACCCATCTGCACTACTTGCCAGTGTCTTTACTGAGGGCGAATTGGAAGGGGAATCCATTAAAAAGAACAGGGGAAAAAATCAATAATATAATTAGAAAACATTATATGAGGTAATGATGCCAGTTAAAGAGCAATACACCAATTTACAGAGGGTTTAGACTGGCTGGTGAGGGTGAAGGAGTGCGAGCCCCCACAGTGCACAATTCCTGCTCTCCCTGACACAAGGCTGGCACCTCTTCCAGCACTGTGCCACTGAAGCACACCTCGGTGCTGTGCTGGGAATCAATGGGCGCCCAAGAGGCAGTCTAATGGGGGCAAAACCTCTCCGCCTGGTCTTGGCAGACCAAGGCAGACCTGTGCCTTGAGGCAGGCATGGCTGGAGGGTTGCTGCGTGTGTGTATAGGGTGAAGTTTCTGGATGCCTCAGCTCATCCATACAAGTAACAGAAACACCACCCATAAACACCCCAGAAACAAACAGAAAACAGCAGAGCTGCTGGAGAAACCCTTGTTCTGTTGCCAGGGAGAAAGCAAGGAGAGGTGTGGGGACAGAGCTGTCTGTCTCCTGTCTGGAGAAGGGTCTTGAATGGTTCTTTAGGGAAGTGTATGGTGGTGTCTGATACATTTGACATTCAGAGAACAGAGGCAGTTTGCCTGCTCTCTTTACATTAGCAGAACTGCACAGAAGAAATGTCTTCTAATGGAAACAATTCACATAATCCCGAAGATTCTGGATTCAAAGGAGCAGTAGCATGCTATAGAGAATGTCAGTTTTAGCTTATGGCAACCAAAGAAGAAACGTCTTCTTCAGATTTATTAGTATTCTTTAGAAAAAGGATGAAATATCTTCCAGATAATATTAAAATCTGGGGCATGGTTTTAGGTAGGCTGTGCTATGCTCTGCATAGCACAAATGCTTGTATGTTACTTGTGGGTAAAGAAGTAGATACACAGTAAAATGTATGAAACATCTGACAGTACAAAAGAAAGTAAGCGAACTTCTATTTTATCTTTTATTTTGAAGAGAAAGTCCCTCCATGAGCTTCCAACAAACACCTTCACTTTCTCTGGCTGGGGTCAGGTATGATTACACAAAACTAGAATTGTCCAAAATTTGCTAATGATTATTTGTTATCAGAGTAGGAGTTTTTTCAACAGCAGAATATTTTGGGGACTTTTCATTTTTGTGATACTGCTTTTCATTGTGCTCTGCTTTTACGCCCTTTCCTTCTTTCCTTCAACGGGAGAAGAAGAATTGAACAAATGATGGGAATCTGGTTGGTATCTCCATGGTAGCTCTTCTCTTTTCACACGCTGTGCAAGGAAAGCTAATGTATTTTTGTATGAATGTCTCATAGAGTTGCACCCATCTCTACAAACATGAAATGTGTGTTAATGTAACATACCTGGTTCCACTCATGGAGGTGAAGTTGGTCAATGAATGCATATTTGCAGGCTGAAAATCTTCATTTTGGACTATGTAAAAGTCTAGCTTTTCTCCACTCTCTTTGTGAAATATTGTCTAGAGTTTGAAGTGATGAGGGGGAGAATACACTATATGCTATATTGTTCTATTCTTGTCTTCAGTTATGACATCTTTCTTTTTGTGGCTATCTTGATCATAATTGAATTTAAAAACAATTTCTACCATTTCAATGCAGAGTCCCAGTTTTTCTCCCCTTATGCCTATAAATTGCCTCTTTTTAACTGAAGCCTTCCCCTTGGTATTCAGCTTAAATACATGGGCAAACATTCATAGGACCAGGCTTTAACAGCGCAGACATTTGTTTCAAGGAAACAGTTATCTTGCATCTGTTGTTCAAGAAATCAGGTACTGGAAAGTGGCACTTCTCCCTTCTTCTAGTGTTCAGATGATTATTCTTCTCTCTTCTTCCTTCCTTGCAGCTCATCAGGTGCACAAAGGAAACCAGCACTTTATGCATGGTTCCTCTGAGGCTGTTGCTACTCTCCCCTTCTTTTTCTCTCTCAATCTCAGCCGATGCTCCAGGGGGAGGAAAGCACTTAAGTGTCTCTTTTGGGGCTTAGTCTACATTCCTCTCAAGTCTCCAGGATGCTAACGGGGATCTGTGGGGGCTTAACATAAATTAAAGTATGGTTTTAGTGTTCATTAGACATCCCCCTGTCCCCTCCTCTCTCTCTTCATCTTTGACTTGTGCTCCCATCAACAGAGTTCACAACCAGTGTAGTGAATGAGGATGCGGCAATGTTGTTTGAAGCATGTCCTTTCTGCACAGGAAAAACACGATGTTACCTCCTTCTCTGTCCAAGCATGTGTCCTCCGTATGAGCTGGATGAGTGAGTGGAGCAAACTGAAGAAACGTGGGACAGGGAGGTGTCCTAATCCCTCAGAGAAGCAGCAGAACCCCACGCAGTGGCCTGGTCCTTCTTGTGGCCTCCAGAGGACTCATGCTTTACTTCTGCTTCTCATCTAATTTACTGTAATTACTGTTCCAACTCAGCTGAGCGCTACAGGCAGGAGGTAAAATGAAGGTATGATTAAAATAATTGCTAGGTGTGGCCCATCTTGAGGTGCTCAGGCAGCCGAGGGAGCACCACGTTGTGTTCGCGTGAGCCAGGAATCAAGTTCACATCACTCCTCTGTGCAGAGACGGCCCCAGCACAGAGGTGGTAACACACAAAAGGCAAGGTTGCTGCTGTCATCAAGTTTAGGAAAAATGACAGGAAAGAAATATCAAATGAGAACCGAAGTCGGTGTTTTTCTATACATGTGTCTTTGATTTGAGAACTTCTTAGCTAACCACAAATATCCTTTCTGAATAAAGCTCTATTTATCACATATATATACATGACTTTTAGCATGTCTTTAAAAATACTGCAAAAACAAGGCACATCTCACTTTCTTAGTGGCTGTGTGTTTGATGAACCATAACCCTGTATGTGTTTTCAGTTATACTGACTCAAGCTGAATGCTCTTTTGTAGAGTGTTCATTTAATATTGCTCTTCTTTCCCTGAAAATATGAAAAGCTGGCAGGAAATACATTACCTGGAAGTCACCTTTTTTGACAGAAAGTGGTCCAGGCATACAGTTTCAAATTTTGGGACACTGAAGTATAGTTAATAAGGCCGTTAGATGTGTTGCTTATGGATTTCCTATTATAGTTCAGCACCTCATTCTTAATCTCTTTCCAACTCTAAAAATCTTGTTGGAGAATCTAGGAGGTGAAACTCCAGCTATTAGACCAGGAAAAAAGTCAGAATCAGAACAGTCTGTTAAATTTTATGCCATTTTGTATTAAAATTCATACCCTCTAGTTGATCAAGGTATGTTCCTCGGACAGTGCTGCTTCTCCTTTCAGTCCTCATTTTCAGCTGCACCTCAGCTGAAAGGTGCCCTGATTCTGTTATATTTATGCTGGCCAGCTACAGCCAAAACCCAGCTTCACTGAACTTCCTCAGCAGGCCCCGTGTGTCAGGGTTTATTTGAAAAACAGCAGTGTTGTATATCGTTCTGCATTATCATACTGCTCTCCCAAATAAGATTACTCTGACAAGAAAACACAGTTATCCTTGGATACCAGCAAGTGCCAAAAGCTTCTGTGCTCCCCTTCTGAGATTAGTTTCAAAAGTCTGACTGATAATTCAGATTTCATTCGCAGGTCTCTATGGCTGCTCTTTTCCACTCTGGCAACAGGAAGCAGGCACACGCCAGGTTACAGTAACTGGGAAAATTAAGTGTAAAGCTCTTTTTAAGTCTAGAGAAATGTGTAATATGTCAGTCAATATGGCTGGTTGAGACGCAGACATTCTTACAAGATTAGATTTAATCTCATCATTAAAGTCACTGCCTGCTAATAGCAAGTACAGTTCTTAAAATATTATTTAAATGTCATTCAAACTTAATAAAGTGCTTTAGTCATTAGAAATGTTTGGCCAAGAGTCAGCCTGTCATATTAAGTCACCACAGTATGTCACATTATAATTTCCTATTTTATTTCACACCCAATCCTCCTCATCCTAATGATTTTATCAGAAAGCAGGATAGGATAAAATGAAGTGCTTGAAGACCCAAGGAAAAGTTTTTGTCTGATGTAATGGTGTTGAAATTGGTGACTTAACACCGGATGTAAAATTGGATCAGTGACACTACAGGACACTGAAGCTGTAGTACACTTTCCAAGTAACAGGCCTCCATTTTTTGAAGACCCAGAGTACAGATTATAGAATATTATGTGTTCTTTTCAAAATACTTTATAAATGATAACTAATCCTTCTCTGCAACTCCTTTGTGAGACAGACATTATAATTTTCATCATCAGACAGCTTAGCCATCTTTATTTCTTTACCTGCTCTCCCTCTCAAAGCTACACAGAGATTTAACAACAATGTTTAGACTGGAGCTCCTGGGTACTTATGATCAGAATATTTCCATCAGAAATGCTCTACTTGCTTATGCTGTAGGACCATCTTCCCATCTAACTAAAATTAGAAAATGCTTCTGAAGTGTCATTTAACCTTAAACTGCTCAAATCAGAAGGTATTTGGGTAATCTGTTCTAAGCACATTTCAGTCAATGACACATACTTGATTTTTTTCCTTAACTGATATAACAAACCTCAGAGTACTCATTTGTTGTAAGAGAGAAGAGTTTAACTTCCTAGTACAATTCTCATTTATAATGCAGATAATATACTTAGCCCAGAATTATGTTTTTTTACTGTATGACTTTCTTTAAGAGAATAGTGATTTGGAACAGAAAATTGAAACTTGAGGCAAAAGAGAGCAGAGGTAGAATTTCTTGGAAAGCACTGGGAAAGCACATAAATGCTGAAGGGCAAGGTGAGACCACTGCCAGCACCATAGGCAGCTAGGCAGCGAGACACCGAAGAAGTGAGTTCCCCTTACCTGAAAGGAGTCCCACTGGTTCTGACACAGATGAGTGGGTCAGTCTTTTTCCATCTTTCTTTCCCTCTTTTGCTCTTTTTTTTTTTTTCTCTCTCTCTCTCTCTTTTTTTTCCTGGTCCCTAATCAGAACAAAATGTTACAAAGTCTTGTTTATCATTCTGATTCAGGGCAGGAAAATATTTTAAAATATCAAAAAGTTTTGCAAGATGGGAAAACCATTTCCCAGACAGGTTTAGCAATGTCTTCCAGGACTTTCAAACATCTGTGAAGCAAGACTGCCCCTCAGCCTAATCCATTTTGGCTATCTCCAGTTAAATGAGTCTTTTCAAAATATTATATCATGACTTCATTAAATCCCACAAAACTCTTTCCCCAGGAAATAACTTTGAGCCAACTGGATTTTAACTACCTGCTGTATCTCATGACCCCTTAATAATAAAAAACATGGTTGAAATAAGTCTGCACATTGTGTTGCTCCCTTTCCCTTGCTCTGTAGCCTAACCTGTCACGGGGGCAATTGGAAAAAATCTGTTAAGGCTTCACTAATTTCTTTCCTCATTTCCTTTAGCAATCCTGGTAGCTGCCCAGGATACTTAGTCTTCCTTAAGAGCATTCAATTTTTGGCACAAGACTTTTCATTTGTATCTGCTCATAATCTGTCTCCTCCTGTCATATCCGGAAATATGATCCCTTTGTTAAACAGTTAATTTGCTTTGCTTTGCAGAGGGGAGAGAGGGGGAGAGAGGCTGCAGGACTGCCTAACAAACCTGCAAGATCTTCCTTCCTTTTATTCCACTCTCAATTATTATTTCTTACTTTTATCTTTTTTTCTATTGTGAAAAGCATTTCATCCTTTCTATACACATCTAAAATACACAGAAGATCAAACTGCCTTTATGAATGTGCTCCTGGACTAGATGCTTGGTCGGGGAAAGCTGACACATCCTTTCCACAGGCAACAGAGCAGCCTGGATTTACTGCAGTTGAGCCTCTAATCTAGATGTAACAGTTTGCCCTTGCCTGTTTGATTAAACCTCCAATGTGCATGGTCTTCAAGATTTGTTTCCTCCTTGCGTAGCTTTAAATGAGAGAAAAGTCCAGTTATATGCATTTGTGTGCAATATTACTGAAGTGGAAGTGTTAGATTTGACTTCTTACTCTGTGTCCTGCATCATCCTAGAGCTCCTCATTTCTGAAGTGGTGCTTGCTGGTGACATGGCTGCAGTCTGGCAAGAGACAGGGATTAACCAACGATGGTTTTGTGGAAGAAACAGCAGCAGCGAAGGGTAAACGTGTCAGATTTCTGAACAAAAGTCTGAAATGTCAATGCTTTGCACAAATAGCTAAAATGATGTTGGCAAGAGACTTCTCTATACTTTCCAAATGGTTTTAATGGTGAGTGAAGACAAAATGCTCTCTCATTAAAAATGTGTGAAGAAAGCTGCCATGGTAATAAAGCCACATTCACCATAGTAGAGCCTGCTACTGATGCTTATTTGTAACAGCAGAGCAATAATTAAGATTGTGACCTTCCTTGCTAATCACTGGTGATGTCTATCAGCAGACAGCAGAGCTGCCTTAAAAAGCTTGGGAAATGCCCTGCAATTCAGAGGTAAAAACGACAGAAAACCACACTCCTGGCAAACAAAAAGGCAATAAATTCCTCCCTCCTCCCTTAAGCTGTCAAGTGCTTTTTTTTTCCAGCAGTGCTTTTCAGTTCTTTGGTTAGGTTTTCTTTAAAACATGAAGATGCCCGTGATAAAGTGCCTATTGAGTCTGAGAACAAGAGTGGAATGAGAGCACCAGAGAACGCAGAAGTCAGGGCTTTCTGGGTCTGGCTGCAGTTTGATTCATGTTTGCATCATCACAGCAATGCCATATTTGTTGTGATATTACAAAGATGTGGGTTTCCAGGGCAAGAGCCTGGAGCTTGTTTACTTATTTTCTGGACAAGGAATTTTTTTTTTAGAACTTTGGAAATATGTCTATCTCTAGCTATAGGAACTAGAAGATGAAGGTAATGGAAATAAAAAGAGTTAAATGTTAAATGTTATCTGAATGCCTTGGAGATTTTTCTTTCTTTCTTTTATTAAAAAAAAAAAAAAAAAGATAAAGAAACTGACTTTGAATATGTAAGACCCTGAGCCTGAAAAAAAGACCCATCTAGCAAAGTGCTTCGTCTAAAATACAGAAATGTGCTTAGAGGAAATACTTTCCACAATACCTGATATTGGAGAGGAAGGGTATGTTACATGATGCATTTTCTCCAGAGCTGAAGATGGGCTATTGTGCAGCTGTATTCTTCAGACACATTTCCACAGTGATGCTCTTGTTCAAGCACTGAAATCTCCCTGTTTCCAATGGACCTCCCCAGGCACTTTAAAAGTGGGATTTCAGCATCCATGTCACCCAGGTGCTTCTGAAAACCACAGCTAAATGCTATTGTTGAACATAATTAGATTTCAGTGAAATAACAGGCTAAAGTTTAAGAACATGCCTAACTATTTAGGATCAAAAGTGAGAGACAGAAAACACTTCCAAACAAAACAGAAATATTTTTTATTTAGTCTTGTCCTCTTATCCTTCATTAAGAGCAGCTATTTCCACTTCCAGTCTTGGATTGACACAAAGGGCTGTAGCAGGACTTCAGTCACTCTCTTCTGACCCCAGTTCAAAGCATCTGTGTTTTGCATAGGACACTTGTGGCATGGACTAACTTGCTGGTGAGAAACCGGCTCAGGACACTGCTTATGTGGCAGACTTTCCAGTGGGATGACTGGTTTCCTTTTTTGCATAAACAATGTGGAAAAAAGATGTCCACGTGTCATTATGAGGGAAAAGCAGGTCAAAGAGAAAGAAGCTATTTGCATTGTTAACAGAAGGTTTAGATAGTTTATCTTTGTGAAATGCAAACGAGTGGCAAGATGAATCAGGGTCTATTATCCCTACCCGGTAGAATGCAAATTTGCCAAGAAACAGAAAGTCCAGTGTAGGATTAAAAGTATCTATTGTTAAGAGATGAAAAACTGTTATATTGCAAAACTTTTAGCATGTGCTTTAGAATCAGTCTGCAAACTTTTATAGAGTTCCATACTTTTGGCTATCATATCAATTTAACATCTTCCATAGGCAATATTATCTGATTTCTAAATAGTTCAAAACTTATATAATTCTATCCTTAGATAATAGCTAAAACAGAATTTCACCCTCACTATGTATTGAATCTCCCAAGTGCAGTCTAGTAAATGTGTGCATTCATTTTCTTGAGTACATTTCTAATATAATCTAATGCATGAAAATTTGTACAAGGGATGAATGTCACTTATGAAATGAAAATGAGACTAAACACTTCACACCCACTGAAATCCATCAGATTCAGTTTCCACTGAACTCAGTGAGACAGTCATCAATAAAAGGTATGACAACCTTTTAAAAGTGATGTAAGATTTCCCTGCTCATGGAAATGCTAAATCAACAATGATATTTCAAGCCAGGCACAGGACAGAGCGTGTTTCCACTGAAATCAGTGGTGCTGCTCATACTGGTTTGCACGGTTCAGGGTCAGTCTTTCAGCAGCAGTAAACACCCTGGGGGTGTCTCCCACTTTACCTCCCAGTAGTTCGATCCTGATTGATATCAGAGCCACTAATTACCACCAAGACAAACTCAGGCCTGATGTTGCAGTCCTTCAGAACTGTGATCTGAAGAAATAAAGTAATAACTGTTCTTGGACTTGAGATAGGTCTCTGAGGGAAATGTGATGGACCATATTATACGGGAGTTGACGCTTTTGGCTCTGTCTCTTTGTGGTGGTACCCAGGTCTAAGGAGATTTAGGAAATGGGTTTTTTTAGACTCTTAGTAACCCAGCCTTGTCACTCAGCATGGCTTTCTCCATTGGCCTACATGGGATCACACAAGAGCACATTAACTCAACGGCTAACTTTTCTGTGGAAAAAGCTAGAGGAGATGAGTCTCCCTCCACACTGAGATGTAAAACTCACACCTGTCTTTATAGTGTGGTGTGTCTACCTGGAACTATAGCTTCTCCTTGAGCTTTTGCACCACATCAGGATAAACGTGCAGCTGTGGGAGCTGTGTGTGAATAAAGAATGCATGTGTAAAGAAAGTAATGGCATCTAAGATGGAGTACATTGATATCTCACACATCAGAGGGCTAGGAGAGTAAGTGAGACAACAAAAACAATTGTGTTTTTCCACTCTCTTCCAGTTTCTTCACACGTAGAATGAATCACCATGGATTCCTGCATAGTATGGTTTTGTAAATAGGTACGTTAGCTTGGGATGGTAGGTCAGGTACAGATCAGAAGCAATTCTGTTGGTGTCAACTTAATTGTGTTGCAGAAAAATTGATTAAGTTCTGAACAGAATAAAGGCCTGTGTATGTGAAAATGTTTGCACCTCTGGATTTGATGCATGGGGGTTTGTGAATTGTCAATGTTATGCCAAGATTCAACTCAATCCACTGTTTATGTGAAAATTTGGTTCCTGCTATTCATATTTCTAGATTGGTTTAGTTGCAGTTGCCCTAATGTTTTCAGACACATTTATGTCATGCTTATGCAAAGCAAGCATCCCAACTAAAATGAGAAGTTTTGTATTGTGTAAAGTTGAATACTCCTAAATTACCCTAAACAGTAATATATGCTGTGGTTGGGGAATACCAAAAAGAAAATTTAATGTAAAGTAATTCATACGAAAATCAAATTATTGATCCTAGTTATTGCTTATCAATTACTGTGCCATTGGTGAACTCTCTCGAGATTGGTATCAAATGGGTCTACCTTAAGTCCAAAAAGGGCAAAAAGAACAGAGCAGAGGCCAAAGAGTGATTTCATTATACAAATGAAATGGAAAATTTCAGTGAAATTCCATCCATCCCTGAGGACTGGCTTCACTTAGAGGTTAGAGGGATCTCTGAGAGTGATCTCACATTTATGGGCTCTGTAACTGTCATTCGTTAACAATTGTAATGTGATTATGACTCAGGTTAAAGCAAACAAGACAAAAATGCCAGTTGAAAACTTGGCCACTTGCAAGGCCACAACAAAACCCCCTTGTTCCTCTTCAGGTCCAGGATTTCACTCTTGGAGTTCACTTGTTTTCCATAGGATCCACGCAAAAAAGAGAGGCGACCTCTCCAGAATCCACATGCTCTTTAAAGGTCTGTAAAGGCAGGGGAGCAGAGCGCTTGCCCATGTGTGCTGTGGGAACTGGGTGTGCTGCACAGCCTCTCCACCCAGTGTGGACGGGGACCGCCCTTTGACCACTGCCCCACAGTGAAGTTGCACCCTGAAGAGATTGACAGGTCTCTTCTGGCTTTACCTGGGACCAGAGCAGTCTGGTCCTTCCCCACTCCACCTTACAGGAGGTGACTGGTGAGTTTGGGCTTGTGCTGAGTGGTGCTTGCAGGGAACCCAGCCTCCTCCTCCCTCTGTGGTGGCCTTATCTGCACCAAGCAGGTTTAGAAAGGCAGCATGTCTCTGAACATATTCTCCAGGCATGGTTAACCTAAGGCTTAGCCACAGCCAGCTGTTGTGTTTTTATCTGTATTGTCTCAGGACACTGATGGGATGTGCAGAGGTGAGACTGTGTCAGCCACTGTGACAATCCAGCAGGGTTTTACCTGGGGCGTCCCTCTCATACTGCAGGAGTCAGAGCCACCAGGAGTGCTTGAGTCATCCTGGCACATGGGTCCTGTAACCCCCCACCTTTGGCAGCAGCAACTCTGACAAATGCACCTTGGAGAAAAGTAAGATAGGGTTTTAGGTTTCTGCTAGCAGTAATTCCCCGTACAGATCCTTGGGCCACTGTGGTGACAAAGCCTGTGGGAAGCCCATGAGAAGTGTGATGAACGATCTGAGGAGAATCCACAGGAGACCAGGGGAGTCCCACAGATTGCCTAATGCTGAGAAACGGTACACTATTTATTTCTTTAATGCTATTAAATGCTTACTATAGTGGCCTTCCCACTATATTCTTGTCATATTCTTAATCTCATCAGTGTTTTCATCCCGAAGCTTCTGCCAAATTCTCTATCAAACACACAGCCTGTCAGCAGACAAGCACCCTCCATTGGGGCAGAAGGGCCAGAGGTGTCCTCAATTCCACTAGAAGAATCAGTGAAATCCTTTAGTTTGTAGAAAAAGTGCGTGAACATGGTAACAGTGGATAACAGTATAAAACTATTGGGCTGACAAGTCCTGCGGAGGAGAAAACCTGTACACAGCAGAGAAATTTCTATGCACAGCCTTGGTGCAATTGTGCCAAATATTCCTTGTGTGTCCCTATGATCTTATAAAAGGTCGACTCATAATCTGGCTGTTGTATCGTGCTTTCAAAAGCTGGGACATAGCCTGAGATATTACCCCATGCTGCAGTAAATGACTAAGCTCCCATTGGCTTCAATGGGATCAGGTTTTTATCCCATGCCTTTTTCCTCCCTTCTCGGCACACATGTTGACCTAGCTAAGTACGAAAAATGTTTTTTCTAAACTGTAAGAAGCCTGCTGGGGCTGCATCTGAGTGCAGCGCACAAAGGACTGTGGATAGATATCAGAACTGCAAGGGCTGATTTGGTTTTAAGTCAGATGGTGTGTGCCTTTTCAAGGGCTCTGTGGCTGCATAAAACCCTTGCTCAAAGCACTGCTGGAACCCAAATCTACTGATAACTAAAGAAAATATATATATATGTGAAGTGGAGAAGAGATATGAGAAATATTCATGCTCTTTCAAACAATGCTTTTCTTATTAGAGAACAGGAGATGTTGATTTTAGAATAGCTAATCCCAGCAAAAGCTGTGCTTACTCTGCCTCATAGGACGGACATGTTGGCTCTGGTGGCACCTACATTCACAGTGAGGAGCTCATGCCTGCTGCTCTGTGGAGCACCATGCTCTGGTTCCTGACTTGATCAGTGGAAGAGGAGTAGTTACCATGCTTAGCATGGGCATCTAGAGTTAGGGATACATCCCACGTCAGTGCTTGGGGATGTGTGAAAATAAAGAGCATGAAGTAGGTCTGAATAACATTGTTTACAAAGAGAAAAAAATAAATGAAATGAATACAATCCTTACTTCTTAATTGCTCAGAACTTGTGTTTCACATTGCCAGCCAGCGCAGCCCTTCTCCTGGCATCTCTTCTTCCTCCCTGCTCCCTCAGCGATCATATTGCAAACCTAACATACTTGGTTCAATTCCATTTTTAAATTCACCATTGCAGATTCTGCCCCAGAGTGACTGCATCTGTCTCCAAAGAGAGCTGGAATGAGAATTTAAACGTGTTTTATGTCTTGCAGACAAGAGAGGAGTATAGCTGAACCTGTCTAAGAATGTATATCCAGCCCGAGAGGAGCAATGCTGACATATGTGGCTGTGTTAAGGACAGTAAAAAGTGGCTAGCATGTAGGCATGAAAACAAGCTGCTGTTTAATTCCCAGCTCAGCAACTTGGGTCGAAAACTGTAACAACTGTAATTATCAGCAAGTTTCCAAGCCAGACAATTGAATCACTCGTCTGAGCAGATGCCTTTGGGGAATAGCACTAGAACTGCACTCTTCAGCTTGTAGTACATGCACATGCTGTACAGGAGCATAAAACCCTTCAAGGGGTGGCTCCACCTTCGCTGGCACACTCATCAACTTCCTACCACTCACTAGAGTTTGGATAAACAGGGGGGCAGCTGTTCCCACCAGCTCCCACTCGGCCACTCCATGCTACCAGAGGCAGGATGACGATCCTGGCCCTGCTGAGCACCAAAGAGAGGTGTGAGCGCTGTGAGGTGTCCCGTGGGCTGGGAGCCCTGCTGGGTATTCACTGCCAGGTGTAAGAAGGTGTGGTGGGAATCCCCAGCCTCATAGTCCTGCCCTTGACCACAGCAGGAGCAGTAAGCATAGGTAAGCATATGGTTAATAAGTGGTATAAGGTGGTAATGGTGGATTTAGAAGCATGTCTTAGGCGTGTAGTTTGCTACAGTTGGATGAAAGGCAAGTAAAGGAGCTACCTTCTGCTGTAACACAAGATCTGCTAGACTGAACTAACGTACTTAAAGAGCAGCTTAATTGCACTTCTTTCTGGTGAGCCTGAACAGGTTTGTTGTAGGAATTGCAGTTTACTGAATTTTCTGGGGGAAGCTACCTTGCCTCATACTGTTTTTTTTGCCCCTGCAGTCAGAGAGGATTAGCTTCAGGCAGCGGACACACACGTACCCAGGGGAAAAACTACCCTGGTTTTGTTCAGTTTATTGCAAGGCTGCCTGTTTTCCACAAGAACTGCTCAAGCTCCAGAAAAAAAATGCAGTGGGACTGAAATGCCAGAAGCCTCCCTCCGATCATTTTTCTTTTCGAAAAGTGCATATTTATTCCAAGCCTTGGTAATTTCCTCCATGTGCCTTGAGCTACATTTCTAGACCTCGAAGAAAGGGATCTCGCCATGTTAAAGATCTCTCTACTGTGTGACTAAGATTATGTCCCACTGTGGATATTTCAGTTTTAAAAGTGAGATGAGACCTGATAGTGATACCACATTAAACACATCTCCTATTGATCCTTTCTAACCTTGCAAAAGAGCTGCTCTGCATTAAGTACCTTTTACTTCACTGCTGCTGATGGGACCACAGATGTTAACTGCCAGGCTAAATATCCTCAGAGGTCAGCAGACAGGGCATTTGAGAGGTCATAAAGTAATAATTTTCTGACTAAGAAACAATAGGAGCGTTTACCCCTCTGCCCTCTAACTCAGCCTGAGGACATGCTAGCGGCTCACTCTGAAATGCATTTACAATATTTATAAATAAAAGGGAATTAATAAAAGCTCTCCTTCCCAGTGTTCCCTCCCCACCATGTAGCATTTTGAATGTATCACAAATCAGCTTGATATGTCAAATTATTGCACTTGACTGAACTGATGACAAAAAGTCTTTGTACTGAACAAAAGGGTTGTGCTTATAAAGGTGTATTTTCAGACCATCCTCTCCACTATTAAAGGCTACATGCTCTATACAAAGACCTGAAAGCAAATCACCTACTCTGTATTGAAGAGCAAAAAATCATCTATAGCTGATGAGAGAAAAAAAGTCATTCTGCTTTTTAGATTGTACCTTTATGCTCTCTGTTGTGTCTCCGCTGTGCATGGACAGATGGGGCTGGCTGTCCTCCTGTCTTCTGGAATTTCCTCAGTATCTGCTCCATGGGGTTTGATTTCCAAGACCACTGAGGAAATGGCAGTCAGGCATTACTGTAGAGAGGACAGCAGTATCTTTGCTGAGCTGTGTGGACCAGATTCCCTGCAGCCATTAAAGTAGATGATCCATTTTCTTAATCTGAAATGCATCCATTTTTGCCAGTTGAGGAGTTGGTCTGCAGGCTCAGCCATGAGTTTGGAAGAGTTTTCTTGGTTTGCAGCATTCTTGGCTTGCTTACCAAGAAAGCAGAAAAAATGCTATTTTTTCCTTATAGACTTCAAGTAAACCATGCTAGTTTTCTCAAAGAATCAATGGGCAACCTAAATCACCTTTGGAGGCCTGCTGCTGGAACACCAGCAGATGCTATAAGCACATAAAGAGGGACTTCTGCTTATATGCTAATCCTTTTCTTTTCAATCTACTTAATTTTAGATATTCCATGACTCCTAACAATCTTATTTTTTGCTGAATCAGATCTTTCTGCTTGCATTGGGCACCTTGTTTTCTTTATTAATTTGGGAAAAGATGCGGTACATATTTTCTCAACTTTTGGTAGTTGCTTTTGACTGGGTGATTGGGTTTTTAGCCCTGTTTTTATTTCTCTTTCCTCTTCTTTCTCTCTACCAATATTTTGTAAACAAACAAAAAACCCCCAAACCCCAAAAAACAAGAAGGGAGGGAAACAATAAGCCTGTGTTTGATACATGTAGCAGCTTGAAAATGAGGTGAGTGTGTAATGGATAGTGAATGTGTTATGTGAGAATTGTGGTGCCTGCCAAAACATTATTGTTGTTGCCGTGTGTGTCAGAGGAAGATTAAGCTAATAGGCTCATGCCAGCCACCTCTGAGGTACGTTGTGGGAACCAAGGGGGTGGACATTCTCTGGCTGAAATATTATGTGCGTGAGTAATTCCCTCCTTGAATTTTGAGTAAGACATTAGGAAGCTGGCCGGTTTTGTCTGTGGCTGGGAATGGTCAGTCCCATGCAGGGGGAGATGCTCCTAGTTTTTACGTCTTTGCTTTAGGGCAACACTATTCCCAAACACTCACTGAGATTGGTGTTAAAATCTCCCCAGTGGCAAGTGCTGGGTAGAGGAAGGCTGCCTGTCCTGTAAGAGCTTGGTGGATGGAAAATTTTCCTTTCTGAAATGGGGAAGAAAAGTAAAAGCTCAAATATTCCCAAGGCAATTCTAATAATGATAATTTAAAAATTGAATGCATCAGTCAAAGTATTTTACTTTGATCATTCACATTTTTAAATGTCCTTTTTCATCAGATACTGTAAGTCACCAATAAGCAGACCTTTCTTTCAGACCTGGTCAAGTGAGCTGTTTCTATTGTACAGATGTAGAAACAATGAAGAAAACTATAGATGTGTCTATGTTCTAAGGAAACAGGCCTTTTGTCAAGATTTTTTTTCTTTCTCCTTTGCTTCAATGAATTAGTATTTCTCAGTGAAAAACAACCTGCCCAGCTTTACCACTGACTTTCCTACATTTGTTTCTAGAGAGGTCTTCTGGTTTGAGTAGTTTCTTCCTTCTAGTCTAACTAGATTTTAATACTGAACGCAGCAATCCTCTTTACCCTCTGTCTGTTTATTTTTCTTCATGATCTATTCTGCTGGAACTTATAAAAAAATCTTTTGAAAATACAAGCTGATGATGCCCATCAGATCACATCTCCTTTTTATCATATTAACTTTTTTTTCTAATAGATAGTGAAGCACTAGCTCTTTTTACAGATACTGTGCGGTCTTTGACCCTTGGGGATTTTTCTTGTCCAAGTGCTGGACTGTGCTGTCCTTAATTAGACTCTCAGTCTCCTCTCCAAGTACTGAGGTGAGGTCAGCTGGTCCGCAATTCCTCTCATCACTCTTGGCTCCTTTTATTAAAGCATAGATGCTAACAATCACAGTCTTGAAGAACTGATTCTGTTTCAAGGTTTCAGTGTATCTCCCTATTAGGATCTCTGCTCTTCACACTTAATTTCAGCAGATTTCAAGTCCAGGCCTCACTGAGTCTCATCCAAAGTCACTGAAGTCAAAAGAAAAACTCCTTTAACCTTTCCCCACCTACACTCCTCAGCTCTACCCCCTCCTGCACTTGTATCTGAACTTTGACAGTTGATTTTATCTGCCTAAAAGGGGGTGTGCAGGTTGTGTAGGGACGGGTCCTGATAACAGGGGGTTTGCAGTGTGGCAGGAAAATACATTCCAGCAGCACAACGGATAGATATTATACTAATAATGTATAACTGCAGCACCGTGTGTTTTATTTGGGAGACCCTTCTTCTCACCACAACCACTGCCCTGCTGCCCCCCCACTCCTCACACGGGGAGCAACAGAGCACACTAAAAAGCAGAATCCCGCTGGACGGCTCCATGCAGCCCTGCTGCCAACCTGGGCAAGCACTGCTTCCCCAGCAGAGAGAGAGGGGCAAGCCCTTCACATCTGCCCACCAGCTCACCTCTCTCTCCTCTGACCCCTCTGTCTTTCCCAGGGGGCTTGACACAGACATAGTTCAGCTGGGCCAAGGACCTGGTCCTTAAGTGTGCCTCCCCTCAATTTCATGCAGATGTATTTCAGCGCAGCGGGTAGGAGTGGATTTTCTGATGTCCAGTTTGGGATTTTCATGGGCGCTGGCATGCGGTTGGTTTGGAGAGGAGCCTGAGAACTGCCTGTGTCTCAGTCTTGACTCAGCAGCAGTTCTCTGACATGTGGACCTCCCTGGGCAGAGGGCAGTGGGGTGGATGGGGACAGCTGCCTAAAATGCCCAGTGTGGCTCCCTTCCCACTATAGAACCACTATTCCTTTCATTTGAAAGCAGAATAATTTCCCCAAAAAGATGCTGCAGTTGGCAATTTTGCCACAGGGTAACTTCTCTGGGAATGGAGAGAAAAGCAAAGCCCATTTTTAGAAGAAGAATTTAGAAGAAGACATCTTTGGAGTCTTTGCTAGCCATTACCGGTGGGGTGGAAAGATCAGACAGACAGCCTGGAGCATTGCTCAGGGTTTATCCTAGTTGTTGGCACTCCAACAGGCTCAGAGCAGTTTGGTCTGCTTGTACTTCACCTATTGGCTCCTGGAAGGTGAAGAGCAGGGAGAGGGGAATAATCTGTAGTGCAAGACTCTTCTCCCAAGCTCCCAGTGTCCCATCTTGTCCCTTTGAATGTCAGAGTGGGCAGGCCACAGACCACCTTGAGTGTGCACTGACAAGTCATCCACCTGAAAAATACTTATCTTCCTTTCTTTTCAGACTCTCAGGCTGACGGACCTGGGTAATGCATAAATTAAGCAAAACTACTTCTGTTACTTGAACAAGGAGGGTTTCAGTGTTCAGAGACCCATGTTTCACCTGGACAGGTGTTTATGCTGGAGAGAAACTCAGCTATAATAGACTGTGGCCTGGTAAGAAGAGAAATTCAACCCTGTGTTTCCCCTTACGTCGCAGCTGCAAAACATCTTCAGATCTGTTGTG